>NC_090922.1:264133141-264758141 GCF_040938575.1 Ambystoma mexicanum
CACTGTAATTGACAAAGCAGTGGCCATGTACAATGGATGGTAAAAAGTGCCTCACACCGCTGCTTGCAAGAGAGCCCGAAATATCCAAATGTATCAATGAACCTGTTAGTTTTTCAATGGCAACATTTTGATATTGCACATTAGGAGAAGACATGAATAATGTTTGGTGCTAAGGTTAAGGGACTCATTAAAAGTTGGCCGGTCTGATAACAATGTGCTGGTATTTATGTATAACGACATATTACCACACCAGCCAACTACGAGTTTGCCAGTGTTTTCCACGTGGTATGGCGACTACTATGGGGGCCCTGGGAAGCACGTTGTATCCGTTGCTCCCCACGGAGGTGTCGGGCACTGCACCCGGCCAGCGAGTTGGGCTGGGATAGATTTCCACCTGTGTTTGTATATATAGGTGTCGGCGAAGGTCCAGGAACTTTTGGCGGTTAACACCGTTCCGTGTTGCCTGGACCTTCGCCGGCACCGCTGAGGAGGTCGTCTGGTGGCCTAGGGGGCATTCAGGATCGAGCTGGGGACATGGTAAGGAGCAAGGGATATGAGAGCGGTGGGGGGATAGGGTCGCATTTATATAAAAAAAAAATATATATGATAATAATAAATAGTAATAAGAATTAAATAGTACCACAGGCCACCTTTGCCCCCTCCTTTTCTACGGATGTGGGTGGCTTACCTTTGGTTTCCTCGGTGCGTGGGAGTTTGGGGGTTTGGGCCCGTCTACATGTCGGCCTGCAGTCCAGTTGTGGAGTTTGTCATGTTACGGAGGGAGAGTGCATTGTGGGGTATCAGGGGGCCACCCGAGCAGCGTCTGGGTTTGATTCCCCACCCAGGGCGGGACCGGGAGCTTTGGAGATGTTGTGGGCTCCTTTTTTTGTGAGCCGGGTGCGGTCCTCAGCGGTGGCCGCAAAGTGGCGGTGTGGAGCACGGCTCGCCGTGTCTCCTGCGGCTGGTGCGGACAAACAGACCAGTGGGGCTTGGGTAGAGGGACTCTCCTTCAGGCATGAAACCACACACTTTAGAACTGTGGCAAGGAACTAGCCCCAATTGTGATTTAAATTGCCTAGGAATATATGAATAGAGGGCAGGTACTCACAATGAGGAGTTTAATTTTAAGGAATGAAGTTATATATATGTATATTGAAATAGGGGGGCGTGACTACAAGGGCCATGTAGGAGGACGTGATCTGGAGGAGCTCCCGAGATCCTGTAATGATCCGGGCAAAAAAGTGCGTGATGATGGGCCGACGACCGCTGAAAATACACATGTCGGTGTGTGAATGATTGGGCCACGTGTGGTGAACTTCTGGATGGTGCAGGAGGAACGGCGGCAGAGATCGGTGCGGAAAAGATAAGGAGCGCCGGAGACGAAAGACGACACAAAATGGCCGACCAATGCCCGGAACAAAGGAAGAAGCAGGCCGCACGGTGACCTAGCGAAAGGGGCGTACTGAGTGCACATTTGTCACTTGTGCAAAATACAGGTCCTCTGGGTCATGTCGAATAGAACAGTGAGGCCGAAGGCGAAACAGCCCACCTTAGACGACTTCGCTAAGACGTCCCCGGGTCAAGACAATACCAAGAGCAGGGACAAGCCGCCTGCAAGCGGCATGACGACTTCAGGCGCTAACCAAGAAGTCCTAGCTGCGATTGCGGACCTAAGGGCGGCCTGGGAATCTAAACTCGAACTAGCCGTCACTGAACTGAAAACGGCACTGGACCTCAAGGTCGGAGAGGTGCAGGAGGACGTTCATCTACTCCGACAGGATGTCAGGGCCTTGGCGGAGCGCACGGAGTCCCTTGAGAAGGAAATTAGCCCGAATACTGCGGATTGCGCCTCCCATAAGGCCGAATTGCATGCCCTGATACAAAGAGTGGGCAACTTGGAGAGCAGAGCGGAGGAGGCAGAAGGACGAGCCCGACAAAACAACATCCGTATCGTGGGCCTGCCGGAGGGATTGGAGGGCCACGATCCCACAGAATTCATTGAATCATCCATGCTACTGCAAGAGATACCCGGAGGAGCCCTATCCCAAGGATTTGCAGTGGAAAGGGCACATAGAGCTCTAACAATAAGGCCGCCGCCGGGGAACCCGCTTAGGCAGGTGATAGCCAAAATTCTTAACTATCGAGATCAGGAGAGGATATTGGAACACTTTCGTAAGGGAGGAACGATCACACGAGGAGCGGCAAACATCACGGCCTAACCGGACTACACCCTGTCTGTGCAGCGTAGCCGCATGAACTTTGGGACGGTAAAGCGGAGATTGAGAGAAGCGGGCCACAAATATATGTTACTGTATCCGGCAAAATTGAAAGTCATTCATAAACACAAAACTTAGTTTTTTGAGACCCCGGAGGATGCCATGGGATGGCTTGATGTGCAAGGATGTCCCCAGGAGTCAGAAGTTCGGACGGAGAAAGAGCACGGAAGAGATAAGTGATGCACGAAGAAGGTGCCACAAGATGGCGCGGCACGTGGGACTTGAATATAGTCGCTTGCGCAGCCTTCAGTAGAGAAGGTCAGACTATTGCACTATTTGTTATAAGCACTGTAGTTAATGTTGAATTAACGGGAGCCTTACAGAGCGGTTCTCTCTACCCCACAACAGTTTTAGTTAAGTGGCCATTAGGGCGACTTCACCCTACTGAGCTCTGTGCATTTTTTGGTGCTTGCAGGGCTAGATGTGGGGGTGCCTGAGTTCCGAGAATGGAGCTGGGCAGCAGTTGGGGTGTGTGATGTTGGGGAAGGGATGTGTGGGGGGAGGGGAGGGAAGTTGGGGATTTGCCGTGTACATAGTTATGGGGAGTTTGAGCTGGTACGAGAAGCTACAAGGAAAGATGGAGGGCTGTATCTGTATCACGTGGGCAAAGGGGAGTCTCTACATGGAAGGCAAGAAGACACTCATGAGCCATGGGAGACCTTAAGATCGTAACATGGAATGTCAGGGGACTTAACAGCTACTTAAAAAGAAACAAAGTCATGATGTACTTAAAAAGACAGAAGATTGATATTGCGTTGTTGCATGAAACACATTTGACCCAGCAAAAATTGGAACTGGTGGGGAAGAAGTGGAGAGGTACTGTAGTGGGCTCTCCGTACTCTGCCTACGCTAGGGGAGTGCTGGTCTGGGTGGCACCGCACGTTCCGCTCCAACTTACACAAGAGGTGGTGGACACGGAGGGGAGGTTGGTCATATTAAAGGCTTTGGTAGAGAATAGAGAGGTGTGCATTATAAATACGTATGCCCCCAACCAAAACACTGCGACGTATTTTAGAACCCTATGTACTCATCTGGGTGCGTGTATGGGAGGAGCAGTTATCTGGGGAGGGGATTTCAACTGTGTGCTCAACCCAAAGGCAGACAGATCTGATGGGAAGATTGATAGGCCCACTCCAGCGGCCAGGGTATTGCAGATATTACTAGATGACTTTGGGCTGGCGGATTTTTGGAGACTGAAACACCCTAATGAAACCCAATACTCGCACTACTCAGCTCCGCAGCACCTGCACACGAGGCTGGATTACTTTTTTGCTACGCCAGATGTGATGATAGAGACCACCCAAATAGAATATAGAGCAAGGGTCCTGTCGGACCACTCGCCTCTGTTGCTGACCTGGCAGCACTGCCGCCCCAGGGCGCGGATACCGACATGGCACCTCCGGGTGAAGGCGCTTCGAGGCCCAGTCTTCAGGGAAGATATCAGGGATGCGATCTCACAGTACTTTGAGTTAAACACAGGCAGCGTAGATTCAGCGTGCACACTCTGGGAAGCCTTTAAGGTGGTATTGCGGGGTGCTGCTATTGCTAAGTCAAAAGGCCTACAGGGTGGGGTCCTAATGGAACTAGAGGAAGAGGAAGAGAAACTGGAGCGCGAAAGCAACGGGAGGCGACGCGGAACTTGTACTCGAGTTGCAGCAGAGGTGCGCAGAGCTTTGGGAAAGGCTCTGCAACCTTAACTACAAGAAGTATGTCGAGAGGCAACATGCAGGTGGGGATAAAACTGGCCGCTTGCTGGCGTGGTTATATAAGAGCGAAACCCCCAGGCTCCCGATTAGGACAATAACTAGAGAAGACGGGGAGGTGGTTGACACCCAGGAAGGAGTCAACAAGGCATTCTTGGACTATTATAGAACATTATATGAGGACAGAGGAGGGGACAATCGGGAGGAGATTAGAGAAACACTAAAAGACATGGAATTACCTAAGATTAGTGATGAAGAAAGGGAGGAGCTGGATGCACCGATTACCTTAGAGGAATTAGAGGAGGTGGTGAAGCAGCTGCCCACCTGCAAGACCCCAGGCATGGACGGATTCCCTGGTGAGTTTTACAAAATATATAAAGTGGAAGTACTCCCCCCTATGCTAGAGATGCTCAATGAGTCTTTTGAGAGGGGTCGGCTACCGGAATCGCTCAGAGAAGCACTAATTGTGCCGCTCCCGAAGCCCAACAAGCCAGGGCATAGCTGCGGCTCCTATAGGCCGTTGTCAATGTTGAACCAGGATAGCAAGATCTTGACGGCGGTCCTGGCCAATAGGCTGCGAAGGGTTATCAGCAAACTGATACACCCGGATCAGACGGGTTATGTCCCCAACAGAAATATAACCCACAGCCACAGGCGACTCCACCGGGTGATTGAAGAGGGAAACAGGAGCGATGGGGAAATGGCGGTGGTGTCCCTAGATGCAGTCAAAGCTTTTGATTCAGTGAGGTGGCCATGGTTGTTGGCGGCCCTGGAAGAATACGGGATGGGGCCGGGTTATGTTAGGTGGGCAAAATTATTGTACAGTGAACCACTGGCCAGAGTACGCACAGGATCGGTGATATCTGAGAGGTGGCAACTCAGTAGAGGCACCAGACAAGGGTGCCCCTGGTCCCCGATGTTATACATTCTAGCCCTAGAGCCCCTGGCAGTGTACCTCAGACAACAATATGACATGGTCGGTATTGAGGCAGGGGGAGAGAAACACGTAATATCCTTTTATGCTGACGATTTGCTACTGTATTTGAAATATACGGAAGAAAATCTTCAGTATATTCTAGAGGTCATGGAAAAGTATGCAGAACTGTCCGGCATAGCGGTAAACCCCCAAAAATCAAGCATGTTCCCATTGGGGAGCTACATAGGAGCCCCTCTGGAATTGTTGCCAGTGTTGTCCGTACCTTGGGCGGCTGATTACTTCCGCTACCTCGGAAAAGATGTATATCATACGGTGGACGGGGAACACTTGCATAACACCGAGGTGGCTGTGAAAAAAATCCGAACAAATATGAAGTTTTGGGAGAAGCTCCCGCTGGCGATGATGGGACGGGGGGCGATGCTCAAAATGGGGGTTCTGCCTAGGCTGTTACATCTCTTCAGTAATATACCATACTTGATACCCAAAAAGTTTTTTGTGAAACTGAACAGCATGTGCAGGGACTTCCTATGGCACGGCACTCGCAATAGAGTGGCGCTATGGAAGCTACAGAACTTCCATGATAGAGGGGGCATTAAGCTGCCGAATTTTGAGGCCTATTATGTAGCTAGTCAGTTGCAATATATAACCAAATGGCTCTCTGATGAAGAAACCCCTGAATCTAGGCTGTTTGGGCAGGACTGCCCCCCGTTTTACCTAAAGGAGATTATCTGGGTGCCTAGACTCGAAATGAAAGAACGCCCGGATATGCTGTTGCTTGGGTGGAAGATGTGGCACAGAGTATGCCAACTGATGGAGAACCCGTGCCCGTGTTCCCCACAGGTGCCACTAGTCGCCTTAGCGAGGGGAGACAACCAACTCAGGATAATAATCAGGACCTATTGGGAATCGGTTGGGCTGGTCACATTGGGAGACCTATGGCAAGAAGGGATTATTAAAGATTTCCAAGAACTGGGAGAAGAGACAGGTTTGCACGGAGGCCAATATGTCACGTATCTTAGGCTAGTGCAGACTATACGCAAAACCTGGCCAGAGACAGTACTGGCGGAAGAGCCAGATGTCCTAATGGGAACAATATATGACACATCAGAAGGAAGGCACGAGATCTCTAGAATGTATGAGATGGTGATGACCCGGGTGGGGAAGTATTTGACTCATTTGAGGCTGGACTGGGAAGCGGAGGTGGGGGCACAGATGACCGATGGAACGTGGGAACGTGCTATAGGATACCACAAGAAGGTGTCCAGAAATGCTAGATTGCAGCAGATACAGTTATACATAACGCATAGAGCCTATATGACCCCAAAGAGAATATCTAAGTTTGCAAACACAGGAAGACAAGCATGCCCAAAATGCGATGAAGAAGATGCTGATATGACACACATGTTCTGGTCTTGCCCAGTGATTGAAGCTTTTTGGGGGGAAGTGGCACGGAAACTAGCGGATAAAGGGGTCACGCTCAACATAGACACGGCCTGGGCCTGCCTGTTGGGAGGGTTTCCCAGACCACGGAATACTAAACACCTTGGGAAACTGAGGGACCTGGCATATGTGCTTGCTAAAAGAAGGATTGCCATGGGCTGGAAGCAATGCCACACGACACGGGTAGATGTATGGTGGCGGGACTTGCAAAAATGGGCAGAGACTGAAACAGTGGTGTGGCAGGAGGCATGTAGCAAGTGCGGGGAAGAAGATGTGGGTAACCTGATGGCTTGGAGAATGTTAATAACAGGACTGTTTGGCACAGTAGTGGATTCTGAAGCTTCGGAAGGAAGCGATACCCAGCCACACGCAGCGGATACAGAACGAGAAACGCAAATAAGCTCTTGAGGGGGGGGAGGGATTTGGGGAGCAGTAATGAGCGTTAATTGATGTTCACGAGTCTGTTGTAAATAATGCTGCAAGTTTGGTTTGTATTGTTTATTTGTTTTCAAAATAAAAATCTTAAAAAAAAAAATAATTTATATTGAAATATTTTTTTAAAAATTCATAAATCAAAAAAGCATTTACACAAGGTTTACGAGTCAGAAACACGGGTGTTCTTTTGCCACGTTGATCCACGGTGGACCTGCGAGCTTCTAATGCCCCCCCTCGCCCTAGGTACTCGGGGTGGGGGTGGGTTTTCCAAGGGGCAGTTGGTTGGGGTCACCCAGGAGGGTGGGGGTGCTGGGGTGCTAGATTGAGGCCCCTTATCTGAGGGGCCTCGATTTAGCAATAGGGGGGCCATAGTGGGGATGGAAGCGGGTGATGGGGCAGCTTGTGGGGTAGGAGAGGGTGGGCGCTGCCCGAGAAGGACCACAGGAGTAAAGGGTAGTTCCCCCAGCAGTGTGGTCAGAGGGTTCAATGTGGGAGCAGATGGGGGGGATGTTGCCCAAGGTGGACCGCAGGGTCGCCTTTGGGGGTAGGTACGAGAGCCCAGTACGGCCGCACATTTATCCACAGGGGAAGGGCAGGTGGATGAGCGTCATCACCCAGGGAGCAACAGAATTGGGGAGGGGCTAGGGCGGCCCCCTCTACATCAGGAGCATAAAGAGATGGTGCGTTCCTGGTCTAGATATCTCTTGATATCTCAGTGTAAGGAGATGGCTGGAACGCCGTCACTTGCACAGATGGGGAGACATTTTGGACAGCTCCCCCACAGCGGCAGTGCAGCGGCGATGGAGTTCAAAGGAGCGGGGAGAGTTTTGCACAGCTCCCCCTTTTCCCCCCAGTGGCTGTGCAGTGGTGATGGAGTTCAAAGGAGCGGGGAGAGCTTTGCACAGCTCCCACTTTTCCCCCCAGTGGCTGTGCAGTGGTGATGGAGTTCAAAGGAGCGGGGAGAGCTTTGCACAGCTCCCCTCTTTCCCCCCAGTGGCTGTGCAGTGGTGATGGAGTTCAAAGGAGGAGGGAGAGTTTTGGATGGCACCCCCCCAATAGCGGAGCAGCAGCGGTGGGGTGTACGCTCCACTCTATGTCGGATTGGACGAAGAGGTGAGCACAAGTTTTGAACAGAAGGTGCATTGGTGTTTGGGGAGGGTAAGGATAAGGTTGGTGGTGAAGGAGGTTGGCTATATGTTGGTAGGTAAAGGATGTGACTAAAATATGTATAATACACATTCAAGCGTAATGAAAATAAATAATGAATAGGAAGGAAGAGAGGATATCCCCGGTTGGAACAGGCTGGGACGGGTAATGTTAATGAAAGAAATGCCACAGGAGAACGTGAAAGGTAAGAAGTTGGATTGGAAGGGGTGGTGAGGATGAAGAGAGGGACAGTGGGGATGAGTAGGGAGAGGAGGATATGAGGTGATTTGATAAGGCATTTACAACGTGCCGGTACACAAGCGTTTTGAGGAGGGACAAGACGATGGAGGGAACACAAAGAGAGGACAAGAACAACGATATTACTAAGGCTTGTGTAATTAGGATCGTACAAGTGCGAGATATGAGTGCAAGGGGGTGGGAGAGGGGAAGTGACAGGGGGTGAAAAGGGGAAGTGCGATATTGGCAGCAATGCTTGAGTAAGTACAGCTAGGGCAACACTGCTCTAGTTAAATGCAAGGAGGAAGGAGCCTGTAGGGTCCAGATACAGCCCCTAGTGTGTGGTAGTACTGGATGAAGGGAAGGGACTATGGATCAAGAGAAGGCCTGGTACCCGGGAAACACTGAGGGTTGCCAGCAAGCAAAGTATACAGGTCTGGTCAGCAGGGTAAAGTGAGAGAGAAAGGCAGTAGAAGGGGAGGAAGGACTTGAGCGGTTTCTGGAGTTTCAGGTGATCTGGCTCAGGTTTGAGAGGGACAAGGAGGTCATTCAGAGGGAGGTATCTGCAGCGGAGAGAGATCTAAACCCCACTTTCGGCCTGGGAAAGACTATGACCAGCAGAGATTTGGTATCTCAGAGAAGGGCTTGAGAAGGAAGTATCAAGAGTATAGAAGGTGAAGATAGTTTAGGATGCTATTTTACATTAAGGAGAAGGATGGGGTGGTATGGTAAGGGGTGACGGGTTAAGTGAGAGAAGGGTTGAGTGGGTAAGGAAATAGGGGTAGCCTACTCTAGTGTCAAGGGCAGGAGGTATCGGGCCCAGGCCCGGCATAGAGCAACAATGGGGTGTTGTGGTTGAAAGCCCCTCCGGGCTTGGGGTTTAGGAGCGTGTTGATAAAGCAGGTCCACCCCGGGCCTTGGTACAGAACAGTTTTTGGTTGCCCCACTTTGGTCAGGACATGGCGGGGAGGCCAGGAGTCCGAGGGCAGAAAGCAATGTTTGGGGGAGGGGTTGCAGTGGGATTGGTAGTGGCAGCAAGTTTTAAAGGGTTACTACAAGAAGGAATAGTGGGATAAACATATGGGGTCAAAAAGTTGTTGGGGTTGCGTGAAGGTAACAGTAATAATTTTTTGTTGACTTAAGGGGATGTTTGGTTGGGTGACAGTTGAGTTTGGTGACAGTTAAGATGGGTGAATAAAGTTTAGCAAAGCAGTTTGGACTAATGGAGAGCTTGGATGATCAAGGAGGGAGAGAACGTCAATTTACTGGGAAAGTTTGGAGGGGGAGAAGTAGGGTTTTATGAAGGGATGAACGTGGTAGCAGGGTGGATTTCGACTACAGGTCAACAACGCAGCTTAGACTAATGGCGAACTCAGATCATTGAGGAGGGAGAGAATGTCAATTTCCTGGAAAAGTTTGGATATGGAGACGGAGAGTGCATGGGAGGTGACAAACAGCGAGCAGTGTGGAGTTACACATTCTAGGCACAGGGAGGGAGAGGATGTCTTCAAAAAAAAGAAATAGGAGAAATGGTTCAACGGAAAGAAGGGAAAGCTTTAAAGGATTTATAAAAGTAATTAAATGGTGGGGTGCACAAAGGGCGATATCAGAGGATCTGCGCTCGGGAAAAGGACCAAAGCAGAGTGGCTTAACAGGGGATACACTGGGCAGGGATGCTACAGAATTAGCAGGGTGTATGGATTGAGCTGAATGCACGGGGGTGCACGGACGGCCCCTGGTGGAGTGGAGGAAGCAGCCATGATATGTAACATTTGCAAGGTTGAGCATGGGGGCGCAGTGGCCTACAAGGAGTGATGCAGTGTCACGGCGTGCAGTACTCAAGGGGAATTGAACTGCAGGGACAGAAAACACGGGTACAACAACTGGTGCTAGGGGTGGAGACAGTGAAGTGCATAGCAGAGAGCAGGGGAAGATAAGGGTACATTGTACATTGACAAAGGAGGAGGTGGTGGAGCTACTGCATTGGGGGGAATTAAACTGCATGGACGGAGGGTCCAGGTACCGCCCCCCGTGCAGCAGAGGAGCAATAAGGAGGAGTGCTGGGTAAGGAGCAGGGAGCAATTGTATGGTAGAGGTGGGTACAGGGGAGTACCCATGCATGGAGTACATTACATGGTTGGTAGATGGACATGAGATGCTGTTCAATAGGCTGGCCCCTAACAAAATGAGTCTAGGGTTGATCTAGGGTTGCAAGGTATTACATGGATGGGCAGGGGGGAAGAGGGGAGACATTTTGCATTGGAGGGATGAATGTGGGTAAAGAAATGGGATAGTTGCAATAGTAGTGGGGGGTACTTGAGTGGAGAGCATAGGGACAGATGAGGCCAGGGCAATGTCCTCAATAATACTTAATGCATGACACCATGCAGGCCAGGGCTCTTAGTGGGTAGGAAATAAATAAATAAATACATAAAACGAAATGATTTGAAATGAAAAAAGGTTTTTCAGAGCAAATGTGTGGGCTCTAAAAAAAGAAAAAAGAAGGCAATAAGAAATTATGTAAAAGGGTATAGAGTTTTTACAAGAACCCATCAGTGCTTTGAAGAAGTGTTTGTGTGGAGCGACGGGGTTAGATGGATTGAATGTAGAGGTAAGGGTTTGTGGTGAAAATGGGGGGTGTTTAGCAGGTTCAAGGGAGAGAGGTTGGATGAGGGGGGACGAACAAAGAGGGCGTAGGGTCCAGAAGGGGTGTTCCATAATAAGGGTGCAGGTGCTCAGTTAGGATGGGTTAATTGCAATAGGTTTGGGACAGGGAAGTGGCAAGAAAAAGTAATAAATAAAGTAAACAAATAAGAAGGGGAAATAAGTCATTTTGCTGGTAGGGGGAAAGGAGGGAAACGGTGTCCTGTTATGAAACAGAACATGGGGCAGGCAAAAAAACAAAAAATAAATAGGTTTTGGTTATCTGGTCAGGTGGAAGGATAGGACACCAGGATAGGAAGTAAGGGGTTGAGTTGTGAGAGGATGAGCAGCACAGGAAAGGTTAGGCTGGGAGATTTTACCACAAATGTGATTGAGTGAACAAGGAGGAGGAGCAGGTCTCTGAAGTGCAAAGAAATATTGTTGGCTGTGATGTTTATGGTGACAAGCGTTAGGTATTGTGAACACTAACCCGGGTTACATCTAGATAGGATTGTGAATGAATAAATGTCTGCCTGTGCCACACTTAGTTGGAATCACGATTGTCAGCCTGTGCCACATCTAGATTAAATTGTAACCATTAGCTGCGTCGCATCTAGTTAGGATTGTAAATGATAGCCTGTGCCACACCTAGATAGAACTATGAAGGATGGCATGTACCACACTTAGATGGAATCGTGAACATTAGCACGCGTCACATCTATATAGGATTGTAAATGATAGCACATGCCACATTTAGCTTTCAAACTATGTATGCTAACATGTGCCACCCTTAGCTGGAACCATGATTGCCAGAACATGCCACACCTATATGGAATTATGAACATTAGCCTGCATCGCATCTAGATAGGATTGTAAATGTGCTAGCCAGCTAGCCGCACACAAGACAGGTTCCAAAGGTGGGCAGGGGCCGAATTTAGACAGTTCTGAATATTGGCAGGCATCATTTATGGAAGGGATTGTGAATATCGGCTGGTGCTGGAGCTAGATAGACATGCAGTGATATTCGCTCATCATCCCTAGAAAGAACTTGTAAATTCAGCACATCGCTTATAGACAGCGATGCCAATAACCAATCCACTAACAATTTCACCCCTCTGCCAACACCTCCCAAACTCTAACCAAACACAACCACAACCCTATACCACAACAAACTGCACAAACCACACTACACCGCAACAACAAAACAAACCACACAGACTCACACAACAGCACACAAGTTCTACCGACCGTAAAACACCCCAAGCCCAACCAACGGAGTTAACCGGGTTGAGGCTGCCAACTAGATATCACTGCTCTCTTGCACTTTTCCTGCTTACTCCCACTAACTCACCCCCCTTCCCTTTTCAGAGCCGCCAGAGCGCCAGGGGACCACTCCGGTGGTAATAGTGCGCGGTACAAAAGTCCTTTGACATTAACATGGTAGAAGAGGAGTGACCGAGGGCAGCAAGGTGCCATGAGTTCAATTATGTGTAATGCTTAATTTGTCTTTTCTTTCACAGATGCGACAGGAGGTGGTGTTCCGAAGAAGAGTATAAGGGACTGGTCAATGTATGTAGGGTGTTGGTTGATGTAGGGGTATAAATGTTTTAGTGCAGTTGGGTATGGTGTTTTTCCCAAGTGAATGTCTGATGGTAGGGATTAAGGGCATTAGGGCTATTAGGATTTTTGTTATGAAATTTACGGAAGGGGTTAGCCGGCTATGACAGGTTTATGAAGAGTTGCTATTGGTAGAAGAAAGAGTACAGAAAAGCAATGTTGGTATGACAAGCAATCGGAAGGGGTAGTGTTGGAGGACAGGAAGGAAGATTAATTACAAAACAAGAGGAAACAAAAAACGGTTCTCTTAGTTTGGGATTTTATGTCTAGGCGCAGGCATGTTGGTGGCAAATGTTTTTAAAAATAATAGAAAGGGAAGGAATGCTAAGGAACAATTAAACAAGAGTTAAATAAGAAGATTATAGGGGGTGAGGTCGAAAGAACTCCTCTTGGGAGGGTTTATCTCGTGCCGGGAACACAGTTGGTTAAATGATGGTTGGTTGAAGGCAAAGGATTATTATCGCGGTAAAGAGGGTGGATAGTGCTGTTTGCATGAAAAGGCTACCGTGTGGGAACAAAGAAGGGGAAGAGGTAGAGATGGGAGAAAGCAGGAATGAGGTTGAGAGGAATTTAGGGCGAGGGGAGGGAGCAAGGGACAGGAAGTGATGAAATTTAATTGTTTATTTATTTATTTGTTTTCAGTGATTGTTAATTGATAAGGCCAGGGAGCCAGGTTAGCGTGTTTTGGTAAACCATGCCCTATCACATTAAAGCGATTTTTTCCACTAATGGCAAGTCTGGGTATTTTGTGCAGTCAGGCCAAAAGCACCCTATGCACAGGACAGTCAGTGTCCTGCATTTCTCTGCACAGCCGCTGAGACGTCCGCAGACGAGGAAGTCGAGGAGGGGAATGATGACTCCGCAAAATAGACATCCATTGCTACACCACCAGCCTTGACCGCCACTGCAGGGTTCATACATATATGTTAAGCGCTTTGAGGTTGTGGTCAATGTTGTGAGGCATGGAGAATTTCTGTGTTATGTAGGTCTGCAAGGTGTGGTGTTGGTTAGTGTGAGAGGCTGGAAGGCCAGTTGGTACTTTGCAATGGCTTTGGGCGAAGCTATGCCGCAGGGTGCCATCTTTCTACCTGGCTCACTGATGTGGCTGCAAGTGCACTAATGCTCTTTCCTGTAAATCTGGGTATCCTCTCTGCTGCATGGTTCTTACTTGTTTGTCCCTAAACAGGTAAGCTGCCTGCTGGTGTGCTCTCCTGTCTGTCCTCTCTTTCTTGAGTTGCTAAGGAGACACTTATCGCATTATGCTTATTTAGTGATCCGCTGATGTTTAGAGCAGGTGATTAGGCATCTACCTTTATGCCACTGCTAAGACAGAGTCATCTGTACATTACACACGGTGGGGGTGGGGGGAAGAGGGGAGAAATGGGGAACTGAGGGTTCCAGGCGAAGCTGCACTGTAAGTGATGCAAATTCTGGAGGCGGTTCATGGACCATTCCCCAGAACATCCCCAGGAATTACTCAGGTGGCCCAACGGTGCAGCAGCTGACCAGGTCAGTGACAGTGAAGACGGCCCATGTCACTGCAGAGGAAATATGTCCCATGATAAATGGTAGAGGGGGTACATTATTGGGCTCAGAAGTCAGTCCTACCACCCAGGGCAAGAATCAAAGAGAAAATCAGTTATGGAAATAGCCTAACACACAGGCGGCATCGGCGAATGAGTTGAAAAGCGGTTTGAGGCCTGCTCGCGATTCCATGCGTGGGGACTGAGTAAATTCACAAGTCACAGCAGATTCTATGGGATCCAGGGGAAGCATACAGATCGAGCGCCCACACTCCGCACGCAGGCCTTGAGGGCAGGCAAACATACTCACTTATGAAGGGGGAGCTCGAACACAGGACCTGTTGGCTGACATGACTCTGTTGCCTCATAACATGGCGGACAGGCGAGGCTTTTGAAACTCAGACCATGCGTCCAGTGTATGGGACGATTCCAATTATTAAAACCTGCACAAAAATAAGGGGCAAGAAAGGCCACACAGGCAGAGGGACATGGAAACATTAGGCAAAGACCTTTCATGGACGAATCTACTAAGAGGAAAGTGGAGCCACCAACAAGAGCATTGATTGAGACAATACCCCTTAGAACACCAAAGTAAAAAGAGGAGGAAAGAGAGTCACAACCCGCGTGTGTGAAGCCAAACAAGAAGGGAGTAGGAACGAAAGGATCAGGAGGTGGCTAAACCAAAGGAGCCACACTATAGAACATACCAGGCTGCAAGTGAAGGCTGCGCTAGAGAGGTTGCTCGGAGCCTGAGCCCAGAGGCAGTGAGCAGCCAGGACTTGGGCGAAGGAGTTTGAGTATAGCCTGCTGGGGTCTCTCATCCTGATACTGCTGGCAGCTGCTAAAACACCGAGACAATTAAAAAAAAGTTAGCAACCGCTGAGAAATGGGCTGGGGCACTTTAAAAGACCCTGAGACTGTAGGTGACCGGCGAATAGTTTTTCTGGACATGGATGCCCCAGAAACCTAAGGATTCAATCAGGTTTCCTGCAGAAGGGATGTGGCCTAGCAGTTTGGGCTGGACCGCCCCTTTTGGGGTGGGACAAAGTTCGATTTGCATATGGTCTTTCTTGTTTATGTAATGGCTTGGCAGACTGAAAAACGATTGTCTGGAGGTTTGCCCAGAGCTGTGCCCATGGTTATGAGTTAGAAGGAGTCAGGGGCGGATTTTGGTACCAATTAAGCATTCATTCCGTGACTGCAAGTGACAGAGTGTAGCTTCCCCACATCAGCTGCCAGAACGGATAGATACAATGGGTGTCCAGTAGCTGGCCACGCAGTAGGAGTTTGCATCTCTGGAAAGTAGCAGAATCAGAGGGGACTGATGTTCCTCCTTTTGAATAAAAGGCCCGATATTTACCAGACAGCCTTGAGGGAGATAACCTTGGGAAATTAAGAAAATGTAGCAAGCCCTGAGGAAGAGGAGCCAGTACTGAGGTAAACATGTTTTGTTGAAACTAGAATAGGGATGATTATCGGACGCCCCTAACTGAGCTCGTATAGAAGGCAATTATTCCTCACAGGCAAATTAATTGTCTCTCCTAGTAGACTGTGATTTTCGAACTCTGTGACTTTTTCTATCATATTTAAATGATTGATCCTAGACATCTTTTTTTTAGGATTTAGCACATTGCACTTTATATGTTACGCACTTTATCATTTTGTTGAGAGACCCCCTGTGGTTCATGTATGCACTTTATTGATTATTATTTGATGTATTGTTGTTTTTTCTAACAATGCCTTGTCATAGGTATGTGTGTGATTGCTTTGATTCTTAGTCATTGTTGGATAAATGCGGATTTGATCAATATTTAATCAATAATTTTTTGTATTCATTTCAACCTGTACACACATTTGTGTTGTGTGATTATGATGTATTCAAAACCTTCCAACCATCAACTTTTGGTTTTGCCTTAGTCACCCCGAGTGGGACGGGTATGCGCAGACATGGTTCCTGAGCCTCCTGGGCCTAGAGACCCAAGCTACTCCTCAATGATGATGTCCAACAAGGCTGAAACATGTCTGGGATGCTTTTGGTCTCGTGCAGAAGGGCTGTGACCTAGCAGTTTGGGCTGGACTGCCTCTTTTGGGGTGGGGCCAAGCCTGATTTGCATATGGTTTTCCCCTTCTGGAATGGATTGGCAGGCTGAAAAACAATGGCGTGGAGGGTTGCCCAGAGCTGTGCCCGTGGTTATGGCCAATGTTCCCTCTAAGCTGTGCGCATGTGCGCTTGCCCAGCTTCCTTCTGGGTGCTGCTCAGAAGAATTTTAGCTGTGCACATAGCCAATTCCCACCTATTCTAAAAGATTTAACAAGGCACAAGCCACAGCAGGTACCCAACATTTACTTTCACTCAAAATCAATCTAAATTATAAATTATACTTACTAGTCTTGATATTTTGGTCTAGCCTATTAACATTGCCCAACTGTGCAAGTTTGACCTTAAAAACCTAAACATATAATACACCCACAAGAGGTTAAAAACGAATAGGAAAATGTGGTTCCATGAACAGAAAATACAACTAAAATACGCTTGCACACATTAACCCCATTATCTTCCCTCCCCGCCCATGACTCCTATACTGGACTCTACCACACTTATACCTTAAGACTCGAACCTCCACCCTAGACCACATTCAGATATTGTCAGACATCATTGACACTGCCTTGCTTGGCTCTGCAAAAGGTTGCCAGAATAGTACCTACATCCACATCTTTTATGTTTGTTATAATATGAATGACGGTCAAGCACAAGAATTTCTGTTACTCATGGTGCCTTAGCAAAAGCGCCACTCAGACTATGTAACCCAACTGTCAGCTCAAATATTGGATACCGACTGTAGGTAAGCAAGCTACTTTGATGTGGAACCTCATCCCATGCTTCCTATTCTTTGTACATATGTCACACATGCACTTTGTAGCCACCACCTTGCAAGTTAATGCATTATAAAACTCAAATATATATTTGCCCTCTTAGGCTTTTTAGTAGGCAAATGTCAGGCTCAGCGCCTCCTAATTTAGCATTCCTAACATTACCCAATAATTGGAGAGCAGCATTGCACTATCATGTACTTGACCTGCAAGGTACAATGGGTATGGGCTATGCCTGGCATTATTCATATATAGCATTAGAGCAAAGGATATTCAGATAACTAGAATGCTTTACACACAATATGCAACTGTTCCAAGTTTTCAGAGTTCCATGGAGCATAGGCCTTAGCAAATGATATGGTAATTCTCTGCTATACAAAAATGGGTTCACTGCGCACTGTCATAATCCTAACCATCAATTTAAAGGGGTGGGGTATTTTGCAAACAATCTTGCATGCACTTCATAATAAGTGTGCACATGCGGATTCATGACATTTTCTTCATGACATTTTCTTAAACTGCACATAACATGGTGAGGCATTAAACATTGTTTGCTTGCAAAGTATTGTGGGCATGCAATAATCCCAGTGAGTGTTTTACTGCTACAGTCCCTCACTTTTTATAGAGCCCTGTCAACTAGTATTGGATGCTAACACAGAAGTCAGGGAGGGGTACGGTTGAAAGGGCACAGGAGAAGACTCCTATGGGTTGAAGAACAAATCAGCAACTTTCAAAAACTAAATCAGACATTTTGTGATTTCTTTGTTGCTAAAGGATAGGAAACTCTAGTAACAGTCTAGGAAACTGCACCTTCTGTTACTTTCTATGCTAAGCTGCTAAGGGCTTTTCAGTATAATCATGTGCTTGTGTTTATTGCCTCTAGCATCCCCATGCATCTTGTTCAACTGATAACAGGGAATTTCGGGAGAGGGGTCCCGAGTATGTCTGAATTTTCTGACAGCCACATCAGTTTTCAGTGATATTTGTTGTATGTAATAAACAGGAGTCTTTTTTTCCAATGGCAGTAAACAATTTCTGCATGGTCTCTGAGCAGTGTCAACAAATGAATGGCCTCAAATAAACCTATTGTTTATCCTTATAATACAAAGCTTTTTGTGCATACACGCTCTTTTCTCTGCTCAGGAGTACTTTTTGTAGGTATTATGGCATATCTTGAAGTCTTGGACTGGTTGATGAGCTCTACCTATAAATCACATATAAAATATTTGTTTTTTAGCATATGTGTTTGGGAAAAGTGTTGTATGGTGCACCTTTTACACCGATTTATAAAGAATTGCAGTGGATGGGAAGGGAACATTCCCTTCCAAACTTTTCGGAGATGCTAGCTCATGAAATACACATAGTCATAAAGTGGCTTACCTTATTCAGTTGCGCACATGGAAAATAATGTGCGCACAAAAGATAACCATTTCCGCACTTAGGGAAAATATAATTGGAGGGAACATTGGTTATGACTTATTCAAAACCTTCTAGCCATCACCTTTTGGTTTTGCTTCAATCAGGGAACAGACATTGGACTCAGGCACGAGTTCCATCCTGTGCATTGAACAGTGAATGGCACGCATTTCAATGCACCCTGCACAGATGCTTGGACATCTGCAGAGGAGAAAGTCAACGAGGGGATGAGGACTCAGCGGAGTTCAGCTTCCAGGCCACACCAGCAGCCTTGCCCACCACAGCAGGCACAACTATTGCCACACCCACCACCATTGCTGACTTGCACGCGAGAGCAGACGTCGCAACACCGATCCACTGTCCAGACCAACTGTAGCTACCACCAGAGGAAGTGAAATCCTCTGCACCTGTATCCACTACTGCCCACATTTCAGTGGTTGTTTCCAATATAGTCATGCACCACCTGCAGCCAGACAAAATAATGCAGTGGAGGTGACAATACAGGTACGGAGGGTAGGCAAATCTGACATAAGTCCAAGCATCCAGTGCCCGCTTGTTGGATGATGCCACAGTTGCTGAGGCAAAGACATACATTTGCAGTGGTCGAAGTGGGCGGGAGCAGTTGGGAGTAGTGCTTCTCTATTAAAAAAAAAAGAAAGTGTTACTACTCCTATACTTTTATTTTTAAAAGAAATCATTCTGGAATGGTTTAATTTTAAAAAAAAAGTGTAGGAAGAAGTTGAAACTTGCACTTCTGTGCACTGCACCAAACATTCTCCTAAACAGCTGGTGTGTTTGTTTGGGGCGTGGCGATGGAGTTTGTGGGCAGCGGGGACAGGCCAGCAGGGAACACAGTTCCACTACTTCTTTTCGAACACTTTGACCACTGTATATTTGGGCAAATATACATGTTTACCTCTTCAGATCAGGCAGTAATAATGGTAGAGTTTCTTTGTGTAGCATTGTGCGTACTACTGGGCCAAACATCCGTGGAGCTCTGTGGATGAAGGCAACATGACTGGCTCCTGTGTGTCGGTTTCCTATTTTTATTCTTTGGGAGTATTTGCCTATTTTTAGGGAGTAAAAGTGGCCGATAACTAGCTATCTGTAGGTCTGGTTTCACGAATGCATGAAAATCTTAAAACGAAGTGCACTTTGAAGCCGGTTTAGGAAAGCCCGGTGGAAACGTTCATTCCGCTTCATGCTCCTACTCCGCCTTCAAAGGGAAACATCCAACAGCAGTAAACCAGGGCATACACTCTTCATGCTTCAGTTTTGGGCCTTGATTTATGTCTACCCCTTATATCGTCCCGGCAGGATAGCTCAGCGGCAACATGCGCGCCTTGGAAGCAAGACGACACGAAGCAACATAGGTTCGATCCCCTCTGGGTGTTTAAGCACATTATAAATAACGCAACTAGGACAAAAGAAACAATTACGCAATTAAAAAACAAACAATTCCTGTAACCGCGCCTCGATGCCGTGGGCAGTGTGAGCGCTTTAAAAATGCTAAAAGTAAATAAAATAAATAAAATAGCCCACAGTGTGGTTCCTACTCGCCTGTGCCACACGCCTGAACTGCTTTCGTTGGTCCAGCAGCCTGCTGCCTTTAAGTGCAATGAGTAGCTGCTTTCAGTGCAGGTCCATCTCAGGTATAACACCCATCATGCCGCTTAGTGGGGTAGATCCACTTGCTCTGCCCTTGATTCTCCATTGCTCTTTTGTCTTCCCCTGGCAGTAAATCAGCCTCATTTTACATGAAACGTTACATGCTTGCAGGCGACCACTAACGTTAGCACTTACATGCTGTTGGGTATCCTGCATTCAATGTTAAACATTCACAAGGCAGAAGGGACGAGGAAAGAGTAAAGAGGAGGGCAACTCACTTTTACTCTTCACTTTTAGTGTCCATCTCTCAAACAAGTGAACAAGGCCTTCAAATGACGCAATGAAGACGGCATTTACAAATGGATTCCTGATTTTGAGTAGATGTAAAACTGAGGCGTATTCCACAGGAAACCATTTGTTTTACGTCTGCATGTCAATCTCATTGAAGCATTAAAACCAGGTACTCACACGAGACGGTGCAGGTCAGCACGGCAGCGATGTTACCTCCGCTCCCCGCTGGTCCACCGCCTTGTGTCAGCACAAAAATGGGCTGAGGAGTTAAATGGAGGAGTAAAAGGGACGCTTTTACGCCCCCGTTTAATGCACTTCCTATGTGTAAGAGATGATGAGCCTACTTTCAGTGGACTTCACCAATGCTATGCCCAATGATACTTGGGTACCTCTCAGAGACTGCGTATCCAAAATCCACCCCATTGCTAAAGGTAGAACAGTGTGCAAACTGCCTGAAATAACGTAATCTAATGCTGGTAATTCCCGAACATTCCAACAAAAAGTGTGTAATGATTTCTTGCCCAGCCTTTTGAACAAAGTCTTCAGCATCTACAAAGGAAGCCCCTTTCTGAGGCCAATAACAGTAAAACCTGGGAGATGGTTTCGCCGTAATGATAGAAACTGACGCCTTATCTTAGGACATGGACATTTTAGAAGATATGGCTGGGGCTGGCCATTATAATAAGTAAGGTTAACAAACACCTTTACTGATTTTTTTTACCAAGTGCCAGAGTTCATGATCGTGTATGTAGTCACAGGTAAGTGCCTTCCTTTTTAGCTGTAACACCAGGGGATGCACTTGGATAGTACCTTTTAAACAAAAACCTCCAAAGCGTCTTGTCATCTTCCTAAGTGCGCCCAGTTTCGTCAAGGCTTTTGTAAATATATGCTCTCGAATAATCTGGTCATTGTGCGTGCAATGGAAGAACTTGCCCGAATATATAAGACCTGACACATTCCAATGGTGTATAGTTAATAAGCCAACCAATACTGGGCAAAGTGTTATTTCTACCAAAGACACTTGTCTTCAGTTTTGACAAATGGATGGTTTGGTCATGCTGCACAGAAAATATTTGTAGCCCTTCTAAAGATCTTTTAAGTCCAAAGGAGTGTGATCCAGGAGGACAATGTCATCAGCGTAGCCCAGCCACCTGACATGTGTGTCCTTAATCCTAGCTGGGGAAGCTGCAGACTTTGTAAAGTCTATCAGGGAGGTCGGCAATGAATAGATTGAACAAAAGTGACACTAATAGGCATCCCTGTTTAAGACCCCGATTGGCACAGACCTGTCTAGTGATGTGACCGGGTTATCCAACCTCACAACAGCTGATCTATCTGTGGATGACTGTACTATCATATTTAGAAGTCCCTTAGAGATTCCCACCACTCCACCTTAGATCACTGATTAACCAAGTCAAAGGCTGCAGAGTAGTCTATGAATGTAATGTACAATGGTGTGTACCCGACTCTCGCTTGCCTAGTAAAGAATCAACGCATTAGTATATTACCGCTATCCCATTCCTACACCCAGCCTGGAATGGACATATAATCTGCTTCTGTTCAGTCCAAATAGTCAGTTCCCTTCGAAGAATTTTGGAAACAATCTTTCTTGAGACATCGATTAATGCCAAAAGCCTATAATTGGCCAGGTCAGTACTGTAATTTTTCTTTAATACCGGTACCACACATGATTCCTTCCAAGACACAGGAATGCGATTGCTACAGGCTATTTTATAATAATAAATTGTAAGGATGTTCGCCCAAGTCTCACCGTTGTCTTTTAAGACTAAATTGGCCAATCCATCAAGCCCTGGGACCCCGGAGTTATTGAGGTTTTAAATGTAACCGGCAATAACATCTGCCATGTACCAGCATAGACATATATTGCTATCAGCATAGCTGGAGAAATCCAGCCCCTCTTTGTCCCTATATAGCATGGAACCTATATATTTGCACCAGGATTCAGCATCCACAGAGTTTGTCAGGAGATTACCATCTGGTTTACCTGCCACATTAACCAGATTCCAAAATGTCTTGCCATCCCCACTTGCCACGGTTCGAAGCATAACTTGACATTGTACGTACAGACATGTATATGTGTCTGTATGTACATAGCCAATTATGATGTTGATTTTTCCTTATCCTATTTGCTCTAATTTATCCTCTAGGGCTATCTGGGAATTAGCCGGTATGCAACGTACATCTCTTCTCATGCAACGCTTATTATGAAAGATGTGGGCATCAAAAGGGACCCAGTTCTTGGTGCCCTCCAAACTACTAGTACAGGTAATCTATCCAAAGGCAGCAGCCAGACCATACGTTCACTCAGAGAACTCCTCACTCAGAGAACTCCTCCGCATTACTCCGCCTACATAAGGTTTCCCTGTCCATATTTTCACTATCAGTGTTAATCTTAAGAATGTTAGGAGGAATCCGTCCTACACTGTTACCTTTCTTGTTGGAACACATTCAGGGATAGGTTAGATTTTTTAATTCTAATTCAACCTGAAGTGTTATTTTTAAACGTTTTTTCACACACAGGAACACTTTCTTGGGATCCACTTATTTCAGCGTGGAGACTGTTCGCTATTTGGGTACCGTTTACTGTGTGGCCTCAAATATTATTTCTTCTGAGGTAGCCCTCATAACGTGTGTGGGCTTCTGTCCTTAGGCGTGGGGTGCTAGGGTTTTCTACCAATCTAGGGGTAAAACTCAGAGTTAGTGTCTCAGAGGATCTGGGGGATCAGAGAGGAACGGTTTCCATAGATCATGGGACCTTTATTCTTTTAATGCCCTTCACAAGAAGTGTGTGGTGCCCAAGTCATGGATCACTCTAATTAAAAAAAATATTTTTTCATAAAACCCGATGTGTTGTATTTCTCCCTTTCGTTGATTCTTTAGTTAGATCTGACTTTTTCTTTTTTAAGTTATTGTCAAGTCTTCTCTTTGTGGTCTGTTTTCCTTGGGAGTTTACCACTCCCTTTGAATTCTGGTGTGGGAGTCCATAGGACAGCAGAACTTGTAGGAACGTCCTTCCTCCACAATGGTGCTTAGATTTTTTAGGGGGGTATCCCAGCTGGTTTCTTGGAATATCCTTCGTTAAAAAATGGTCGACCGGTTTCGATGATTGTAATTCATCATCTTCTTCAGGACCGTCATTTCAAGCCTGTCTCAGAGAGATTAGGGAGTGGATGAAATTGGAGAAGCTGTCATCCCATCTACATGAGGAGAGAGAAACCAGAAATTGGACTTGTAGTCTTTAGGCCATACTTTGTATTCTGTAAATACATAATTGTTGTTCTAGTAGTTTAGACTCTAATTTAATCAGAAGTGGTTTAAGACAGTCTTAAAAACTTTAGCGAGAGGCACCCCTATATCTCACACCAGGGTTTGTTTGTTACCTTCCATGCAGCTCTGCTGATCAGATGCTGTCAGCCTCTGTTGCTTCTGTAGGGCTGGTACGGATCGTCTGTGGTATCCTGGAAGACACAATAGTGTTGTGTGTCAGGACATTGTCTCAGGGCATGGAGTCATGCCATCTAAATCCATGTTATTGTTTGGGTAATAGGGCGGATATGTTGAATGTGCTCACTCTGTGGTGCCCAAGGAGGGCACCTCTTTTTGGAAGATGCATGCAAAATCAGGTTTTTCTTTGAAATCTGCTTGGTATGGCTCCTTGGAGTAGCGCGGCATCTGCCATGCAGCATTAAAGAAAACCCGGCTGGGAATTCATGTTTTATTGCTGTGGTGGTAGGCAGCTACTTCTCATGTGGGTACGTGGGTTAAGGAGCTTGCCGCGCGGTGTGTGACCATTTTGAAAGGAGAGGCTCGATCGTGAGTGCCAACCATAGTGCCAACCGCGGCTCATGATCGTTGATGTAAGTGAGAGCCAGGCTGGAGATTCGTACTTTGCCATAGCAATAACCAGCTACTTCCCATATGGGTGCATATGAGGACACGCTGTGTGAGTCGCTTGCCAAGCGGTAGTGACCAATATAAAGGGGGGAGCTCGATCGTAAGCAAAGTGCTTCCTGGTGCCAGCTGTTACTGACGATCGCTGCGCCTTAACCTGGATGATGGTGAAGTGTTCACGGGTACTCTTAGATTTGCTTACCGGATTCGTCGGAGGGGCTCCGCTTAGGTCGGGACCTCAGGACGCCAGGGCTTTCGCTCTGTGTGTCACTGTCAACCATACAAACAAGGGTTGCCCAGCAATGAAAATGGCTATATCCAGTCCGTCTTCGCTGCTGGTGCTCTTAGTCCGGGACGGCGGCCATATTGGAGTGTGTTCTGCTTAGTACTATCTAGGTTAGGCTCTATGCTTAGTGATGTTGTGTATTCTGTAGGTCGTATGCTTGGTAATATATACAACATTAGAAGTCCTTGCTCACATGCAGTCTTATCATAGGGATTTTATTGAGCCATATCATATACCCGCATCATTCATTCATGTATGTAGCCAAACACGGGACAATTTAGTGGGGGTGCCGAATTTGGTGAGCGTGGTTTGAGGTGGATGGCCATCCAGCACTGTAGCAGTAGAGGGGACAAGGGTTCCGCATCCAGCATGTGTACATATACATGTGCACTGTTCACATAGGAGTGTTTAAAACACATCACATCACGGCATCATTCATTTATATGTGTGACAATCTTCCCGGCCTTTTGGGCTGTGCACATGGCGATTTTGTTAGGGAAAGCATAGTTTGAACAAATGCAGTACTGGATGGCCATTAGGCACTGTAACCATGGACGGGGCAGGAGTTCCACATCCAACATGTATGTACACACATAATTGTGCAATGTTAACATAGAGGTATTTCTGGAACATCTCTCATAGTGGCATCATTAATTCATTTGTTTAACCATTCTCCCCTTGCGTTTCGTGCAATGCACGGGGCACTTTGATTAAGGTGCCGAACTGGGCTGGGGAGAGCATAGTTATTAACGGGTGCAATACTAGATGGCCCTTGGGTCTTGCAGCCTCAGCTACATGCATATATATGTCCGTTCTTCCTGTTGGAGTGTCGTTGTCTTCCTCTCTTAGTTTCTTCACCATGTTCGTTGCTCTCTATGGTGTAGTTTGTTTTTTAAGCGTGGTGGCCCAATGGCTGCATTAATGTGAGTCTTTCTTGTTGACCCTCACCAGACCTACATTGCCTCTAAGAGCAGATCTAACATCCAATGATGTGAGATGAGGGCATGATCGCTCAATTGGTTATGCTCCACTCCAAAGGAAGTAACCATGTCAGAACCCCTCCAACTGATGAAAACATAATCTAAGGTGGCTCTCCTATCACCTATTATCCAGGCAAAATTACCTGGTATATTTATTTATTTATTGTGCATTTGTTAGGTGCTTATACAGTAAGTCAATTCTGTTTCAAAGTGCCCACAGGGCAGCAGGACGGAACATGGGATTGAAACAATAAATACAGTAGAGGATAAAGACAAACCTACTGTGCCTTGTGAGTATTCAAAACGTGCGGCGAAGAAGAGCGGACATGGGAGTGGGGGTCAGGGATGGAGTGTCCGTGCTCATAGGTGAACGGCAGATGAAGTGCATAGTATGGTAGGTGCTAAGGGGCCAAGAGCCGCATTGGTTAGATAAGTGCAAGCCTACAGGATGAAGCCCAGTGGGTGCCCAGGCAAGTGCCCCGGTGTAGGCAGAGGCAGCAAGGATTGGGTGTGGAGGCCAGGGCCCCAAGGATACATAAGGGGACTGGTCACCAATCATAGCAACTGTGAGATTAGCAGAGGAGGGAAGAAGGAGGCGAGGAGTACAATCTTGAGGAGCTTCTACAATTTGAGGAAGTCCTGCTCAAGACAAAGAGGTAGGGGGAGGCTGTTCCATAGGAGGGAGCAAGCTGAAGAAAGAGAACGGCCTCCGGCCCTCTGTTTAGCGAAACACTTTACACATAAAGAGCTGGTGCCAGAGGAACATAGAGGTCTAGAGGGAGAGTAACTAGTAAGAAAATGTTGCAGATAGTGTGGTCCCTGGCCCTAGGCAGCATTGTGGATTACGCAGAGGGATTTGAATGTAATCCGTGCACCAACCAGGAGCCAGTGAATAATTTTTAGGGCAGGACAGATGCAGTCCCTGGGCTTAAGGCCAAAGATAGGTCTTGCTGCCCTATTCTGGATAAGCTTGAGGGGGTCATAGAGTGGAAGAAGGTAGACTCAGGAGAAGGCTATTGCCGTATTCAAACCTAGAGAGAACCAGGGCTTGGGTAACGTTAAACTTCTGTGTAAAAGTGAGAAAAGGGAGGATTCCTTTCAGAAGGAGGAGTTGCAAGTGGGACTTATTGGCAATGTCCTGAGTGTGAGGGAGGAAGGAGAGAGAGGAGTCGAAGATTACTCCAAGGTTTCTGGCTTCAGACGAAGTAGCAGGGTGAGAGCCCATAGACCAAGGAAAGAGTGAGGGGAAGAAAGAGGGAGCAGGGGTCCCAATGGGAAGGAGCTCAGTCTTGCTGGCATTGAGGCAGAGGTCGTTGGAAGTGCACCAGGACTGGACGGCAGATAAGCAGTCAGGGATGATGGAAGATGCAAGAGGGTCATCAGGAAGTTTGAAAAAGAGTTGTGTGTCATCTGCGTAGCAGTGCAAGTTGGCGGAGAAGGAGGAGATGAGGAGTGCCAACTGAGCAAGGTAAGTGTTAAAGAGCCAGGGGGAGAGGTTTGAGCCTTGGGGGAAACCACATGTGGAGAAGGAAGAATGTGTGGAGAAGGTGCCCAGAATTATTTGGGATGAACGGCCAGTTAGGAAGGAGGTCAGCCAGTCCAGTGCCTGCTCCGAGATACCAGGGTATCATGGAGCCGTTTTATGAGGGTGGAATGGTCTACTGTGTCAAAGGCAGTGGAGAGATCGAGTAGGATGAGAACAGTTGGAAAGTTACAGTCCAGAGATGCAAGCAATTCTTCACGGGTGTTCAGGAGAGCAGTTTCCGTGCCTCTGGATGCTCAGAATCTAGATTGATGGTCATAGAGACCACCAACAATTTCAGTGTGTGAGGTAAGTTGAGGAAAGGCCAGTTTCTCCAGCAGTTTCCCAAGGAAGGGGGTAATGGAAATAGGCCGATAGTTGGCTGGATAGGTAGGGTCTGCTGAAGGTTTTTTCAGGAGGGTGCGCAGAAAGGAGTGCCTGAGGGAGGAGGGGAAAGATCCAGTGGCAAAAAAGTGGTTGCAGAGATCAGCGAGTACGGGGCAAGAGAAGCAATGTGGTCCTTGGTGGTTATGGAGGATCAAGGGGAATCCTGTTTGGAAGAGACCTTCATGTAGCAGACAACTCTGGTGACTTCTTTAGGTGTGACAGGTGAGAAGAAGGAGAGAGAGGAAGAAGGAGGGTGAGAAGCTATAGGAGGCATGGGAGTGAGGGATGGGTTGGGTGGGAGGGTGGCGAAGGTGCATAGGATGTCCAAAGTTTTAGTGGCAAAGTGTGTGGCCAGTGCATTGCAGAAGGCCTGTGACAAAAGAGGGGAGGATGAGAATGTGGAAGGGTTGGCTAGTTCCCTGCAGATTTTGAAGAGTTCAGCCGTGTTGTTGGATGCATCCAATACCTGTGCCTGGATGTGGTCCCTTTTCTTGACACATATGGAGAGTCTGTATTGCCTTTGGAGCAGGCAGCAGATCACTTTGTCGAAGGGTGAGCCTGAGGTTTGCCACTTCCGTTCCACAGCTTTGCACTTGTGTCTCAGGGCTGCAAGTTCGGATTCTTACCAGGTTATATTTGGAGGCGGGTTTCAGGTGGATCCTCGGGACTGGGGTAAGAATGTTAGGGGTATTTGTAATGGCCAAACGGAGGTTGGTGAGAGCAGAGTCAGTGGTATAGTCTGGGGTGGAGGTAGAGGGGGGATGAAGGTGGATGCTAAGGCAGCAGTTGACACTCATTTCATTGGTCGGGTGTTCATGAACGAGGTTGGCAGGGCTTTTGGAGGTGCAGTCAGAAGGCTGAGGGGATCCAGGGGGGAGGAGAGGAGAGAACGGTCAGACCAAGAGAGTGGGGTGACCAGAGTGGGGTGGGGGAAGAGACAGGTCAGAATGGATGAGGGCGTCCAGAGTGTGTCCAGCCAAGTGGGTTGGACCTGAAGGGAGAATGGAGATGGCTAGAGAAGTACAGAGGTCAAGGAAGAGAGTAGATGCTGTGCCAGAGGGGACCAATTGGATGTTGTAATCTCCCAATCGGAGGAGTTTGGATGTGGTTGAGAGGAGAGAGGAACAGAAATCCACCCATTGAGAGAGGAACAAGGTGGTAGCACCGGGAGGCTTGTAGATAGTAGCAGTGGCCAGGGAGGGGGAGGGAGAGATGACCAACTGGTATTCCAGGCTCTCAAAGGAAGAGCTGGGTGGGTGTGATGGAAGAAGGAAGGAGGAGGCAGGTGTCGGCAGAGTGTTTGTTGGCTGAGTTGGCCTTAAGAGTAGCTAGGGGAAGGAGGTCTCCACCTTTGAAGGTTTTCTGAGGTGGATTACAGGGGCATGGTATGCCAGTCAGAGGGGGAGGGGCAGAGAGAGTGGTAGGTGAAGAGGCAGGTGATGGAAGGAAGTTAATGAGGGATAGCTGGCACCGGTCAATGAGGAGGAGGTTCAGTTGAGGACCCTGTACCAAGATAGTGCCTGTATGGTCGATATTAATCATGCAGCGTGAAGATGAGAAGCCGGCCAAGAGGACTTCCCACTTGGTGCACCATTAATGGGAGAGGATGTGAAATGGAGGAGAGTGGAGATTAGATGAGGAGTCCAAAGATCTGGAGAAGGGACAGAGAAAATGATGTTCGTGAAGACTATAGGTGTCTGCGATGGGTAGGCCAGGGTTGGCTCTCAGTTAGTCTTATTTTGTGCTTTTTTCTTCCACACTTAGTAAGAGAGGGAGGGTCAGTAATGATGTAGTAGTTGGAGAAGATAGGAGAGATGGTGAATGTCATCAGGGAGGTAGAGGATAGTTGAAGGAAAGAGGAGAGGCTGCACTGCAAGCTCTGGCCCAGCTCACAAGGCGGTCTATTGGTTGCAGGAGGGGCACAAAGTGCAATGCAATAACGAGTACAGGATGTTAAAAAATACAATACCTAGATTGAGAGTCAAAGACAGGGCACACAATTCAATGCAATATGGACTGGAGAATGTTAAAAAACACAACACCTAGATTTGAGAGTCAAAGACAGGGCACAAAATGCAATCCAATCTGGAGTGCAGGATGTTAAAAAAAACACCTAGATTTGAGAGTCAAAGACAGGGCACGAAATGCAATGCAATCTGGAGTGGAGGATGTTAAAAAACACAACACCTAGATTTGAGAGTCAAAGACAGGGCACAATATGCAATGAAGAGGAGGTAGAGCAGGTGTGACAGGCACAGTGACAGGCACAGATCACGTTGAGAGTCGGTAGTGGGAGTGGCAGTGGGGGAGTTCAGCCTTCACTCACTTGATGGTTTGTAGAGAGCATGGGAAGTCCATGGGCAAGGAGTGTGTGGGCCCCAGTTGCATCAGTGACTGCATCCTGATCCCAAGGGGGGAAATAGAGCGGGCCCTTCCGATCCCTTCCATGTCCGGACATGCTCAGACAGGGCCTTTGATGAGGGCCTTCAGTGTGGGGGCCGATATATGCCCCTGCCTGTTCCCAATAGGCTAGTTGAATCTTGCTGCCACCAATAAGCGTACAGGCATCTGTGTTTCCATGGTTACACCTGGAGGCTCTGTGTCACCGAGGAAGGGGGGCGTCCATGTTGTCGAGGGGGATTCCTCATGAATTGTAATGTCTTTGCGCTATTTATTTTTCACATTGTGGCAAAGCCAGGTGTGCTAACAGCCCGTGCCCATTCAGAGTGGGAAAGAGAACAAAAAGAAGTGATGCCGACGCTGTACATGGCGGAACACGTGTAATCGCTCACACAACCTCCAGGCTTGCCCAGCCGCTGTATTTACCTTCCGCCATCACTAGATGATGTTAGGGTGGGAGGGTATCAAAGAGTGCTTCTCTGATGCGGCAGTAATAGTGAGAGAATACCAGATGAAAGACCAGGCTCAGACAGGGCCTTTAAAGAGGGCCTTCGGTGTGGGGGCCGGTTTAAGAGCCTGCTGGTTCCCCATAGGCTAGTTGTATCTTGCTGCCGCAAATCAGTGTGTAGGCATCTGTGTTTCTGTGGTTCCAACTGAGGCTCTGTGTTGCCGAGGAAGGGGGCGTCCATGTTGTCAAGAGAGATTCCCTGTGCATTTTCTGTTCAAATTGCAGCAAAACCAGGTGGACCAGCAGCACATGGCCGCTTAGAGCTGGAAAGAGAACAAAAAGAAGTGATGCTGATGGTGTAAACAGCAGAACACGTGTGATTGCTCACACGACCTCCAGGCTCACCCAGCCACTGTATTTCCCCTTTGAAGTCACTGAATGATGACGTGAAGGTGGGAGGGAGGCAAAGAGTGGTTCTCTGATGCGCCCGTAATGGTGAGAGCATCCCCTTGAGTATGTCCATTTACCATACACGTACCATTTAAGCAATAGAACTCAAGGAGGGAGGCTTTACCGGTAGGGTAATGTCCCCCGGGTGATAGAAGCCCGAGGGATGTGAGGGCTTTAACGCATTCACAGGGGTTGTTAAGGACACCAATTGGGCATCACACACCGGACCAGGACACTTGGTCTTATCCTAGGGTGTGGCGATCAATAGGAATGCTTTTTCTTTAATCTGAATGAATTCAAATTGAGCCGATACCCAACCTGTCTCACAACCCCTGTTACAAATACACCTGGTCACAATGGACCATGAACCAGGTCGGTTGGTGACAATACACAATTTATTTATTTTTAGAATTCACAAAAATCACACAAATTTTTATATTGGGCAGCAATCAGCAATGGGGTGATAATTACAATACAACTACTGAACTACCCTTGGTTAACCTTCTACATGAACATATCCAAAGCACAATTGAATAGGAGCACTTTTTGAATTAGAATAGATAGCACCCAAGTTAAGGTTTCCCCCTGCAATGTTCCCTCACCCAATAAATAATCAAATTCTGAGTGGATAGAAAGAAGCAGCAGGTAGTCAGGCATAAGAGACAGCAAACAGAATCAAAGTCAAGAGGAAAAAACTGATTTGAAACCCTTTGCAAAGGCCTAAAATGACACTTGGATTTTGATACATAATTAATCATGTGTGTTAAATAAAGATATGCATATGTTTTATCACAGTATCAGGGATGTAATATCACTAGCAACCATCAGGCAAAGACTCACAAAAGCATGAAGTTCACAAAGCAGATTGAAATGGAAAACCCAGTGCAGCCGAATTCACACATGGAATAGTTGCATTTTTTCTAGTTTGCACTTTTAAATGTAAAAATGGTTTTTGCAAAAAACAGGTGAAAATCACTGAATTGGAATGTGGTTATTGGGCAGGTTGATGGATGTACAGCACAGGGACAATATGGAAGTGAAAGGAGGACTATAGCTGGTGAATTGAGAGAGATTTGGAAGGTAGAGTGAGGTTAGTTTTTCGGAAAATAGAGCAGTGAAAAAGAGAAAATTGGTTTTAAAAATGAAAGTCAAATTTTACTTAAACTAGATTTAACGGCTAAGAAAAGAGCAATGCCACCCGTGAATATAAAAGTTACGCTGCAGTTGTAACCCTTAACGCAGTGTACCCCGTTTCTTTAGGGAAAATGTATGAATTTAATCAAAATATTGCTAATGATTTATGATCTATGCAAGACAGAAATGAAGAGAAAAGTGGTGCTAACGCTTGGAGATCAAGGACAAGATGCACAGAGACTTCTGACAGTTGGACAAGTTATCAGGATATGTATAGGGTTGCTTAGAGAGAGGAACAAAAACAAAATCAAGATGGGGTAGACTGTGTGATGGGATGTGGATACTCAGAGCCCGCTCTTAAATTTGGGATTAGGCACAGTTAACCGAGTTCTGGCCTCCAGGGCTCGGGTTATTGGACAGCGGAATCTCCTGGCAAAAGACAGCGGGGAAAAGGTTTGGTCACAGCACAGCAATGGCTCAGCGGAATGGAGCGGGTAAGCAGGGCAAGCAGTTAGGGGGCAAAAAGACGGTCTGGTTTCAGGAGGCTTCCCAAAAGAACACCACAGCTTTCCCTTTGGTTATTGGGATTTTTAGACCGTGGTCCCTGGATTGAGGCCTTGCGGGGATGGTCAGCAATGCTTTGGCCTTGCAGTGGAATCTGGAATCAGTTATGCTTTGGCCTTTGCAGGGGGATCTAGAATCTGGCAAGATGAATGTGGAAAATCAACAACGCAGGCGCAGGAAATTCAGGAAAGAGTGTGTATCCAGAGTCCTGTCAGCCACCCTTTATATAAATCATGATGACATCATAGAACTATACAGTGGGGCATGGTTAGCTGAGCACGCCTCTAAACAATTGGATTGGTCAGGGGTAATGGATGACGCCTGCTCTCAGTTGGTTGGGTTTCAAGGGAATGCTGTCAGATTTATGATGTGAGTTTTACAATGTCCAGACCCTCCCACAGTTGCTTTAGCTAAAATCCAGTTTTGCCATAAATGGCACATTTGTACAGTGGTAGCATTTTAACAAATTACATGAACAGGTTACATATATTATGCAGCACATGCCAGTCCAACTCTGCAGTCTTTAAGACATTGTTTCGCCCTTCTAATCATTTTTGGTCTTTTTTAGGGTGAAATATTTGGCCTAAAATTCTATAGCTTTATACATGTGTGTGGGTTATAATTAGGCATCTTAGCATTGAAATTTGCAGTGGCATCAGGTATACCTTCAGTGGAATACCCAATTCTCTGCCATTTCTATTCTCAATATTGCAGTGGAAGCTACAATGTCTTAAATTAAGCCCCCTGAAATGAAATTAAAACTGTTAATTTTTTACATTCCTGCAAAGTCCGGTTACAGAGATAACAGTCTGAAAAAAGTTGCTTAATAAAATAGCTGTTTAAACCAAATGGTCAGCATTGTCCTCCAAATATGGTCATGCCTTTCCAGACCATCCCCCTAAGTCCAGGGTTGTCCTGGAGTTTTTCTTTGAAGCTTCTTGGAGAAGTCACAGGGGGGGGGTGACTTTCTTTTTCACATCCTTGTGTCCCAGAATTTCTATTGTGAGAGGCCTCTGCCCAGCCGAAAGTCTGATGATTATGTGAACTTTCTTTGTCTTGGTCAGTCAAAGATGTGAATGGGCATGGCAGAGTCTCCTTAATAAAATAGTGTGATGAGGAATCAGAGGAAAAAGCATCAGAGCTAAATAATGTTTTATATAAATATTGCCCTTTTTCACTGGGAACTGTGGGTTTGCAAGCAGCAGAGCAGCGCTGCTTTGATTCGCTTCTTTTGGGTGCATCCCAGAACACACTGGAACCTTTCTCTGTGTGCTCCCAGTTCCAACTCGTCCATTTTGTATTTGGCAAGAGGGTGCAGCCATCCTTTTGTCGCTGCAAGGTGAATGCTTGATGCAATGGTGCCCCTAAGGAGCCAGCAAAGCCATTTTTCTGTTGACTGCCAAAGCACAGCTTGGTTATGGAGAAGAATTCAGTTGAGTGGGTCAATGTAGCCCACAAATCGCCCCCCCCAACTTTTCAGAGACTTTGTCGAGGGAGAATAGGGCAAAGTGGGATTCATTAGTAGGGCAAAATGGGATTCATCAGGTAGCGCAAAATGAGGTTCATCAGGTAGGAGTCCTTTTCCATCAGTGAGCGGTATGCCACGATCCTCTCGCTGTCTCTCGTTGGCGCATGAAACGACACCCACCGCTTTTCCTGAGGTCTTCCTTTATGGTGTTGAGCGACACACCCAGATTCTCTTCGATTTCTCCTTTCCAGGTCCCCAGGAGATCCTCCGTGGTCTTTGAAGGGCGCAACCAGTAGGAATCTATAAGATAAAGAACTGGTTACTACATTTTCCCACTGACTGCCCTCCGGAAAGGGTGACAGCAGTAGGACACACATACATTGCAATAATGACAATATTCAGATAACAAGACAAAAGCTCACTCACAAGACACCGGTAACTATTGAGTTTTTTTTTTTTTATAGAAGTTTTGGGAATCCTTTTCGTCCTGATAATGAAGAAAAATACTCCCTGTTAAATAATTATACCTATAAATCTATCTGTTCCCTTCTGGTTCTTCTTTTTCTTATTCTCATGCTTCAGATGTCTCCTCTATTTGATTTTCACTAGGCTCCTCAATAAGCTGCAAAATGTGCAAGGGGTGGCAACTTTTTAACTGATTAATATGGACCCATTTCTCTTCTGTCAGTTCTACTTGGGGATGCGGATTCTGTAGGCGACGGGTACAATTTTATCTACAATTACAAAAGGACCCATCAAGCTTTGTAAAAATATACACTCTTTGATCTTGTTCTTTTGGAAATTGTACAAGTAGACCCTGTCTCCTACTTGGTATTCCTTTGTGGTTGTTTTTAAATTATATTGAGTATCCTTACCCTCTGCAGATTTTTCCAGATTCTGCTGAGCATACGCAAAAGCATGTTGAAGGTGTTTTCTTTGATTCTCAACATACTCATGAGCTGTGTAGGCATTTATCAGTGTCTGCTCTTGTGTTCTATGGAACAGATGCTGAGGTGGCACCATCCTTCGTTCAGTCATCAGCTCAAATGGAGACATCTTGGTCGCAGAAGAAGGTGTAGATCTGATGGCCATCAGGACAAGCGGTAATCGGATGTCCCAACTTGGCGCAGAATCTGCCACAAACTTTTTTAGAATGCTCACAATGGTTTTATTGTACCTCTCAAATCCCCCTCTAGAGGACTGGTGGTATGCAATGTGAAGTTTTCTTTTTACCCAAAGTATCTCCCACATCTTTGTCATCACTTCGCTGGTGAAGTGACTACCTCAGTCTGACTCAATCCTTTGGGGTAGGCAATCAATGTCCTCTGTCTTAACGGGGAGAAGACTGAAATTCTCATCCTGGACCAAACAAGCACATTATCGAAACTAAGCCCCCAATACAACAACTTCAACATAGACAACTCAACCATCTCCGTATCATCCTCTGTCAAGACTCTAGGTGTTCACATTGATGCAAATCTATCGATGAACAAACAAGTCAGAGCCATAGCCTCTGCATCAGCGTTCAGTACCAAACTCATCAATGCCATTAAACCCTACTTATCCACCCCAACCACTTGGCCATAGCTAGAGCAACTATATGAGCCAAACTCAATTATTGCAACATCCTTCTAGCTGGCACCGCTGCCAAAAACATTCACAGACTGCAAACCACACAAAACAATGCCCTCAGAGCCGCCATGAGCATCCCTAGAAGAGACCATATATCCCACGCCAGACATGAAGCACGGTGGCTCCAGGTCAAAGACCATATTACTCTGAAAATCCTCACCATCACTCACAGGTGCATCAACAAGACCGCTCCAGCATACCTATCTGAAGCAATATCAACGACCACATCCACTCGCCCCACCAGAGCTCAGTACACCAACCAGCTACACATACTACACATAAAGAGAGCCACAGCGGGAGGTCTAGGCTTCTCCCATATTGCACCAAAACGCTGGAACTCACTCCCTGCCACCCTTAGAGCTGAAACTTCCATCTCTGTCTTCCGCAACAACCTCAAGGCTACTCTCCTCAACTAGCAAGTGGAGGACTGCCTCCTCCACTTCTGCCATGTATATTGTAATATAACACAAATGTAATATAACTATATTGTAACCTGTATATATATTGCTAATGACCATGTAACTAAGTAACTAAGCTTTGTACTGTAACAAGTGCCACAATGTCCTCGGACTGTTGTGCGCTATATAAATACGAATAAAACAAAAGAAAACAAACCAAAACGCGAGATGATGTGGTTGATCATCAGGGCAGCTGCTGTTTCTTCCTTGCAATTTGGGGCCGGGAGACATTACACCCATTTGGTAAATAAGCATGTTACCGTTAACATGTACTTGTTCGCCATAGAGGAGCAAATCACGGACCCGATGAAATCTACTTGTAAATCTGAGCAAGGCAGTGTCATCCCCCTCTTCTGGAGGGGAGCTTGGAGCGTGAGTGAAGTTGGCTGAAATTGTGCACACACAAGACACCCCTTCAAGTATTGGTCGAGGTCCTGCCCCATGTGTGGCCAGTATGCAACCTCTCACAAGATTTCTAAAGTAGTGTGAAACCCCCGATGACCGTCTGTGGCCATGTCATGGCCGTGACTTAGCATCAGGCTTTAGAATGAGGTAGGGACCACCCACTGGTCACAGCCAGATATGGCTCGCCTTACCAACAAACTGTCTTGGATTCTGAACATTTTTGGACATTTCATCAACACTCTGAGATCTACTTTCCCAATGTAATTGGTATCCATCAGAGGAAAGTTCTCAGGGTCCTCAATGTGTTGATAAAATATCCCAATAATTGGATTTTGTGCCGTGATTAAATCAGCATCTGGGGTCTCCTTACTCCACTGGGCAGTTGAGAGTTCATTGTGAGTATTTGTCTGTGCCCTAGTGATAGCAGTGACCTGGATTTCCCCCAACAGGGACGAGGAGATCCCCCTGGATGGCTCTGGTTTTGGCCAGCTGATCCGCTAGGTCGATTCCAGTTTTGTCTGGCCCCCCTATTCTGGAATGACCATTGATCTTCTTCCAATAGATGGTCAGCCCACTAGAGGTGACCCGATCATCAATATTTTGGATTAGCTTGCCATGTTTGAGCTGTTTGTTGTTAGCACATAGCATGCCTCTGATTTTCCAATTAACCAGGGGCTCCACAAACCCATTCCGGACATAATCTGAATCTATGGTTATGACCAGTTCGTGGAGTTGGTGTTGGACGGCAGTGAGGATGGCTTGATGAATCGCCATCAACTCCGCCACCTGACTACTGTGGGGACCGATTTTGTACCCAGAGTAAGGATGCGGGGCATCATTCACCCAGGCATTCCCAATGCTGGCCACCAGTTTCCTTTCCCCGTTGTTGTCAACATGGTAGGAGCACCTATCCACATAAACTGTGGGCATTCCCTGGCACTTGTCTTCTTCATAAACTTCGTGTGGGGAATTCTGGTACGCCTCCATGTTTTCCTGAGTTTTAAGACTTTCGCTCTCGAGACAGTTTCCTCTAGCACAATCATGCAAGTCAGCCAGACCTTGCGCGAGGGGACTCTTCTTGTTTTGGCCATACCTGACTTCCAGAGGAAAGCCTTGCATTGACAGAAACCAGGAAGTAATTCTGGAATTACTCAAATTTCCAGCACAGATTCTGTCACTTTGGAGGTATTGCAAAGGCTGGTGTGGAGTCTCCACTATGATGTGTTCCCCCTGGATGAACGGGCGGTTAATTTTTCAATGCCCACCCCATTGCCAGGAGTGCCTTCTCACAATCGTTGCATTTTTCATCCACAGAGGATCAAGTCTTTATTGACCTTGTCATGCTTTTGGTATAATACTGATGTCAAGCATGTATTTGAGAACCCTGTCTCCAAGAAGAACTCCTTGTTTTTGACAGGGTAAACTAGACAAGGTGCTTGTGAGGGGCTTCTTATGAGTTGCTTTACTGCCTCGGCTTATTCTGGACCCCACTCCCACTTGACCCCCCTTTCAAGAGATGGATCAGGGGTCTTGTGATCTCTGCGTAATCCTCAATGAACTTCCAACTGTAATTAGTCAGGCCAAGGAGGCTTCTTAGCTCACGCAGAGTTGTGGAGTCTTTTAGTTTTAGGAGTGCTTCCACTTTCCTCTTTTGGGGACAGAGATCCTCAGGAGTAATTTCATGTCCCAAGAGGTTGACACGGGTCCTGTACCACTGTGCCTTTTGGAAGGACAGATTTGCTCCGGCAACCCTCAACTGGGTCAGAACATAACAGATTTCCACTATGTGTTCCTCCATCGTTGAGCTTTTTATCAGGACATCATCCACATAGGCCAGGTTACCCCTTTCACCCAAGTCAGGCATGGCCTTATGTAGGAAGATGTTGAATTTGTTGCCGGATCTGATGTATCCGAAGGGAGTCCGGGTCCATGTGTACTGCTGCCCCCGAAGGTAAAGGCCAGCTTGTACTACCCATTGGTCAGGTCAATGGCAGTGTATACCTTTGACCCCTGGATCTGGGCCAGTCCTTGGCCAATGTATGGGAGAGGCCATCGGGACATGTGGACCCATTTATTGGGCTCCCTAAGGTCAGCCCAGAGTCTCCACTGGCCGTTCTGTTTTAAAATCCCCAGCAACGGATTACTAAAGGTGTTGTGGACTGGACGAATTATCCCACGGGACTCAAGGTTCTTGATGATTTCCGTCAGGGACTCCATGGATGCGAGAGGCAAGCGATATTGCTTCACAAACACTGGAGTCATTCCAGGGTCTGTGGGAATTGTTTTAGTATGGATTTCGGTGCAACCACAGTCATACGAGTCCACCGCAAAGAGATCTTGAAAATCTAAGAACACCTGTTTCAACTTTTGCTTTTACTCCAGAGTCTCTGAGGCATCAGCTAGGTTGACCCGCTCTTCAACCATTTGCCTGAAGCCTGGAAAGACTTCCGTTTTTGCTACCTCAGCGGCATCCTCCAATTGGGTGGAGAGGTCTCTGGTTAGAGGATTGACCTGGACAGAGGGTTTCAGGTAGGAGAGGCCGTCATTATGAACCTGGAATATCACTTCATCCTGCCTGATGTCACAGGTCACCTCTTCCTCACTGTAAGGGCAGGAAGAGTACACCACGAAATTCCCCCCTTGCCGGGTGAAGATCCTGTCTGGTGGTAAGTCATTGTCATTGTCAAAGCAGTCCTTGGGGATTGGTCATATCAGTTCATTTCCTAGATTCATGGAAAAATGTCGGTCATCAACCGCCATTCCAATAATGGTGCCTGCGCCCAGAGTGATACTTCTAGAGTCGCTGTTATCCATAAATATTGGAATGGTGTTGTGGTCAACATTGACTAATGGTGTTGGGTTTAACCCCAACCCTTGATGTTGGAGATGGGCATTGAGGTGTATATATGCGTCAGGATTTTGCAGTTTCTGACCTCTTTTATTTTTTTATTTAATTGGGAATAGTCGGGTCCATCCTGGGATGGTGACTTCCTCTGCAATTTGAACCTCAAATGCATACGGCTGCAATTGGGCTGACCAATATGCTTTTTCAGAATCATGAAAGTCCATGGGAATTTACCCCTAGTCGTGACCAGTCTTTGTAATTTATCAGGTCAAAATTAATGGCAAAATGATTGAGAATGTCACTTTCTAAATAAAATGCTGCAGGGACATCTCGCACGACCCAACAATTGTGTTCTATGCTTTTGGTACCTATAGAAATTTTGACCATAGACCTGCTAGGCAGGACATGCTTGGAATTGGGAGTTTCCAGGCCCATTTCCCAGTGGTCGATCAATTTAAATGTGGGAATGGCTGGATCTTTTGGGAGCTGCCTGAACATGGCTTCGCTGATGAAGCTCTAACCGTTGTTCATGCACACTCTGGCGAGAACAGACTCCTTCCCCTCATTTAACTGAATAGGGATGAACAACTGTTCTCTAATTTTCTGAATATCAGCCAAATTTTGAGCTGGTTTCTCATCACTTTTAACAATAGGATTGGGATTTTCAGATTGTGAATCAGTATAAAATTTCAAAGTATATCCTTCCAGTGTGGAATGCCACTTGAAACTGGAAGGAAAGTTGGTTTTCAGGAATGGAGAGGAGTTCCCATCACCAGTTTGTTGTTCTACAACAATTACTGTCACGTCAGGTATTTCATTGGTCTGGAAATGAAATCTGATCTGATTAGGTTTTGATTAGTCTGAGTCCAGAGGACCTTCTTCACACAGTCTATTAGGGGGGACAACCTGCACTGGATGTCATTCCCTAGTAGAGAGAGTGTGCCCTCTGGAGCCACGACTATGACCGGGTGTTTCACTTTTTGTCCCCCAATTTTTATTTCCAAATCCGCAGTTCCCTTGACAGGAATTTCATTCCCGTCGAAGTTCTGGAGTTGTACATGAAGAGGGGTGGGAGGGCTCTGGTATCTCTTCCCTCTTCCTGAATTTAGCTGCTCAAAAGCCCTTTTTGACAGAAGAGTGGCTTGGGATCCAGTGTCCACCAGTGCTGAAAATGTACATTGCCCTTGCACTTGGACCGGGGCATAAAATCTACCCTCCTTCTCCTCAAGTGGGCAAAGATAACATGCATTTTGAGCAAGCTGGGTGGTAATTTTCTTTATTTTGATCTCTGACATGGTGGTGTTCGGGACAATTTTCTTTGTCAGAGTCTGGGGATCTGTAATAAAAATGTGACATCCTGAAATAGTGAAGATTTGTGAATCCCCTTTTTCCCTTAGCTATGTGCTGCCCCTGCTTACTGGGTGGCAGTCACTACAACCAATTTGTGGGGAGGATCCCTCCACTACTATCTTCTTCTCAGGCTGAGAATTCTGGGGTTCAGGGATCGGTGACTGCATCAGTTTTCACACCCACCCATTATTCATTTAGATCTCTTGGGACCCATTTTTCTTTGGGAGGAATTCCCCCATGCCTGAAGGAGAAGATTCTTTTCCCAGAATTCTCTAAGGTTTCTTCCCCTTCAAATTGGAGGACACTAACTTCCTGCCCAAAATGGGCCTTTTTGAGGTCTTTATTTCTCCTAACCACCCTCGGTTCCCTGGGTGGCAGATTTTCAGGGGCAGGAGATTTTTGTTCCGGTTCCTGGGTGTCCAGAGGCTTTTCACGGGTGAGGAAGAAAGCTTCCTCTAGGGCTTTACCCCCCGATTCCCCCCGTGCCTCCTCCTCTGGAACCAGTGAATTGTCGGGTTTCTCTCCCCGTCATTGTTCTGGGGTGCCAGACCCTTGGTTTGTAGGGTTCTGAACCGCCATGTTCATCTGAGGGTTCTGTTGAGCCCTCAACATGCGATCCAGATCCAGGTCTTTGCTCATACCTTGGTTGTTCACGGGAAGGGTAACTATGCCTTCTCCCGTAGAACCCTGTAGATGGTGGATTTTGGCAGCCCTCCCCCTTGGCCTCCTCTCTCCAGGATTGGGTTGTCTGGGCTCCTGAGCCCAGGGAAAGAAGGGAGGGTTGCCCTGCAGGTTGGGGTTTTGAGGGTACTGTGGATAGAAATTTAACCCGGGATTTGGGGAAGTACTGCCCTCCTGAGGGAAGTTAGGAGGGAAGTTTCCTGGGGGGATACTTACCTGGCGGGACCCCCCTCCGTGGGCTGGAGGAGTCCATACATAACCCAAAATAGGCCAGTTACCTTGTAGCTGGGACATATATACTCAGGAGAATTAGGGGTCCGATTAGTGGTATTACCGCCCTGATTGCTACCTGTTTGTGATTGGCCTCTGGTTTTGCTGGTTTGGGATTGGTGCATTTTTAGGCTCCCCCATTTCTAGGTCTAAAATGGGGTGAACCTTCACCTCTGCCACCTTAGCAGCAGCAGGGGTGTTGGTTGGCTTGGAGTTTCTACCCAGATTTTTATTTTCTGCAGGTTTTTGGACTTCATAAATGTGGCTCGCCTGCTCTATTGCCCAGTCCAGAGATCTTTTTTCATGGAAATCCTTCACCAGGTGGGTCATGATATATTTTGGGAGCGCATGAAAGAAAGTAGTTATGAACTTCCTGCTATCCGTGCGCACCCTCCGAGTGGTTTGTGCAAAGGTGCGTTTTAGCTCCTGCACAAATTCTTGTGGGGCCTGATCTTCCCGCACTGTAAATTGTAGGCCGCTTTGCGAGCCTCTTGGTGGTTTCTGTGGGTGTAAAAGTGTTTCAAGCTGGCCGCCATGTAGGAGAACCATCTTGAATTGTTCTGGTCCTCCAGTCCAGCAAAGAAGCTGGAGTACTCTGGAGAGAATGTCCACTTAGGATACTCTATGCAGTTTTGGTTGTCTTTAAGGTGAAAAGTGTCCATCATTTGTTCGTAGAGTTCTACATGTTCCCAGATAGAATATTTTGGGTTTTTGTGTTATGGGGTTATGAAACTCCTAATAGCATTAATCTACCTAATGTATTTTTTTTACCAGAACTCTTTTTGGTTTATCTACCTTCTTTCGCCCTGTCACCTGAGTCCACTCGCCCTCAGACTCAGAGGTGCTGCTATTTGAGGTCCCCTCATGATTATCTAGGCGCTCCCTGATTCTGTGAGCTTGAGAGGGACTCGCAAAATGGTGGGGCCTAGTTTCTACTCACGTGTGGTGCAGAGCAGAGTAGTCTTCTGACTCCTCCTTGCTTCCAGGGTTCGAAGAGGATTCCCCCCACTGCCCTGATTGGGTGGAGTTCTTCAAAATGCTCTTTTTGGACCTCGTTTCATTCGGTTTTTCATCAAATTGAACCAACTGGTCTCTTTGCAGGTAGTATTTTTGTAGATCTAATTCCCTGACTTTCCCCTCACTTCCTTGTCAGAGACATCAGCCTTAATGTTTTGGTATCTATACCGAGACGCCCGCCCATCAATTTCTGGGGGGCACTGACCTGTCAGATCCATCACACTGAACCTATTTAATTCCGGCGGCCTCATGGTTTCTGGTCCATATGAACCAGTAGACAGGAAGTCAGCAGTGTTTAATGTATTAAATGGATTTGAGTCCCTTAGTAAGGAGGTCATCATACTATGATCAGGGGGTGCCCTGTCCCTCTCGACCTGTTCAGGGTCCCTCTAGTTTGTATTAGATCTAGGCTGCTCTTTCTCCAACCTGGCTAGTTTTTCCTTCTCAGCCCCTATCTCTTGATAATAGGCAAAGATCTGAGCCTTTTGCTCGGCTATTAGGGTTTTATTGGCCTCTATGACCCGCTCTTGAGCTACCACTTGTTTGTGGAGACCATCATTCTCCTTACAGAGGGCCTCGTTATCTCTTTGTGCTGCCTGTATAGTTTGGGCACCCTGAGCCAATTTTTGTTGTAGGAGGTGAGCCTCCCTTTTCTGCACATTTAGAGACTTTATGGCCTGCTCTAACTCGAGTTCCATTTGTCTTCTATGTCCCATTACTTTGTCATATTCTTCTTTTAGGCCAATCAGTCCCTGAAGATCTGACTCCCTTCTCTCTGTAACGCTCACCTGGTATCCACGGGGACATCACTCAGCCTGTTCTGACCTCTTACGACCTTGAACCCTTCCCTGGAGTCTACTCGACTGGAGACTGGGTCTGAAACACAGGATTGGTAGAGTTTAACTCCCTATTGTCTCTGTGTCCTTGAACCCCTTCTTCCCCGGGGTCCAACCCTTCCCTTTGATCCACAGCTCAACTTGTTTTCTTGGAAAGTGTGCTCTCCATCCTGCTTTCAGCGCAGGGCGCGTTGATTGATGCGGGCTCGTTGCTGCCTAGTTACTTCACTGGCAAGAGTCCGACAGGTAAGTATAATGAGTCTTTTGAACAGTTCTCTAACTTTGTTCTTTTCCTTCCTTAGATGATGGCCGGCGTCCGGTGATGGCGGCGTGCTTCTGAGATGAGTAGCGCTGAAGGTGAGTGAGAGCGTGATGCGACCCTTTCGTATTTGTATTGAACGGAGTTCTTTTTCTGTGTCTTTTAGGTGCCGCGACGTTTTCAGCGTGGATGCCGGTTATGAAGAAGAAATGCAGTGAGTAAGCGCAGTATGCGGTGCCTCTAGATGTTTCCACGCTAACCTGGAGTGTCTTTTCCCTCTTGCAGATGGATGAGAAGTTCCGGAGACAGAGTTCCTCCAGAGCGGCTGGGATTCAGGTTTGAAGCTCGTACAGTCTTTAGAAATAAGCGATTTACTGAATGCTTACTAATACCTTTTTTCTGTTCTTTTCCTTAGGAAGCGGCGTGCCGAGATGGGAATGACACCGCCGAAGATGCCCGCAGAACAGAAGGAGCGATGAATGATGGGCAGAAGCGCCGCAAGGTAAGGCTGTTCCTAATGGTGTTCTTGTTCTTGCAGGAGCTGAGCGCAGAAGAAAGATGCAGGCCTACTGGAGACCGATCCGAACACGGTGAGTGTCACGCTGCAGGTGCAGAAAACACAAAGCATGTTTCTCAGCCTGGGCGTGGCTTAAATAGTCTCTGGGTATCCCAGGTGTCTCTGGGCTCAACCACACCCAAAAGACTAGACTGCACATGCAGTTCTGGGAACCTAAATATGTGGGGGCATCCATCTTGTCCCCATCAATGTACTACAAGTCCAATCCCCAATGTTATCCTATGAGAGTGAGTGAGTCTGGTGCCACAAGCGCCAAGTCTGACTCCAAGTGGGTGGGAGGGATGGAGAGGCCCTTGAGGGCTATGTACGTGATCGTGGCCTTGCTCCAGCCTGACATCTTGGAGGGCTGGGGACATGAGGGGCAGGAATCATGACACTCTCCAGATCGGGTTTTAAGTTACACATTTCCTGGTGGAGGGCCTCTTTCTCCCGACACAGGGCGGCCCTTTGTTCAGCCAAGTCATCCCTTTCTTGTGTAATGGCGCCTAATTTCTTGCGCTCTTCATCAAATTCGGATTGAGAATGGAGATCTCTCATAATTAATTTATTATTTTCCTCTTTCCATTTTTTTTATCTGATCTTGTAGGGTAACTATCTGCTCTGCGCAGACTCTATTATAGTTGATTTGTTGATTTAACTTCTGTTGACTCTCTTCCAGAGAGTCAACCTTTTCCCTACACTCCTCTTTCAATGCATCTATTTGAGTCTCTTGATCTACATTATTCTGCTGTTGGATAACCAAGCCCTCTTTTAGCTTTTGAATATAATTTCCAGATTCTGCCTCAAAATCTTGGCTCTTTTGCACTTTTTGTTCCGCCAATTTTAGTTCAGCCTGTATCTGAGCTAAAGGTTTGGATTGATTTTGCGCAAGAGTTGTATATTCCTCATGCTTTTCCTGCATCATTCCCATATGAAGATACATATATGCCACAATTCTGACAATTTTACTCTGCTCCTCTTTAATTTTTAAAGTCATGTATAACTCGCTCAAAACCTGGTGTAATGGACAACGTCTTGCCATATATCCATGTCTATGGCGGTGACCTGTTGCGTTATTTCTTCTAGCCAGACTTTTTCCTCTTGTTCTGGCCATTCCCCCCTGACAAATAGTTTGTGCAAAAGGTGCTCCCTAGCTATGTTCATTTCTACTGTGGCCATTTTGGAAAGTGTTCTTTCTTTATTAATTTATTTATAGAAGGGTAATCTGTATTCTATTGCTTTTTGTCTATTTTTGGGGTTGATTTAGCTTTAATTTTATACACAGGCCTGGTACTTAGGATTTGTGTTTTGGGAAGGTGCTACTACAGTGTAACCCAGTATTCCAACCACACCAAGTATTCCTACCTTGGAGGTCAGTCTGCTGTGTTAGGCTGTCACGGGAGAATAAACAAACTCAATCCCCCGACTCGAGCCCCGAATTTGTTAAGGATACCAATCGGGTATCACACACCGGACTAGGACACTTGGTCTTATCCTGGGGTGTGGCGCTCAATAGGAATGCTTTTTTTTTAATCTCAATTAATTCAAATTGAGGCGATACCCGACCCGTCTCACCCCCCCTTTTAAAAATACCTTGGGTCACAATGGACCATGAACCAGGCCGGTTGGTGACAATACACGATTTATTTATTTTTAGAATTCACAAAAATTTTAATATTGGGCAGCAATCACCAATAGGGTGATAATTACAATAAAACTACTGAACTACCCTTGCTTAACCTTGTACATGAACATATACAAAGCACAATTGAATAGGAGCACTTTTTGAATTAGGGTGGATAGCACCCAAGTTAAGGTTTCCCCTGCAATGTTCCCTCAACCCATAGAAAATGAAGCAGCAGGTAGTCAGGGATAAGAGACAGCTAACAGAATCAAAATCCGACCTTCCCTCACAAAATAAGAGGGAAAAACTGATTTAAAACCCTTTGCAAAGGACTAAAATAACACTCAGATTTTGATAAATAATGACTCATATGTGTGTTAAATAAAGATATGCATATGTTTTATCACAGTATCTCGGATGTAATATCACTAGCAACCATCAGGCAAAGGCTCACAAAAGCATACAGTTCACAAAGCAGATTGAAATGACAAACCCAGTGCAACCGAATTCACACATGGAAAAGTAGCATTTTTTCTAGTTTACCGTTTTTAATGTAAAAACGTTTTTTTGCAAAAAACGGGTGAAAAACACTGAATTGGAATGATGTTTTTGGGAAGGGTGATGGATGCACAGCACACGGTCAATATGGAAGTGAAAGTCTGCTCTTAAATTTGGGATTAGGCACAGTTAACCGGGTTCTGAACTCCAGGGCTCTAGTCACTGGACGGCAGACTCTCCTGGCACAAGACAGCTGGGCAAAGGTCTGGTCACAGCGACGCCTCAGCGGAATGGACTGGGTAAGAAGGGCAAGCAGTTAGGGGACAAAAAGCCGGCCTGGTTTCAGGAGGCTTCCCAAAAGAACACCAAAGCTTTCCCTTTGGTTATTGGGATTTGTAGATCTGGGGTCTCTGGATTGAGGCCTTGCTGGGATGGTCAGAAATGCTTTGGCCTTGCAGTGGAATCTGGAATGAGCTATGCTTTGGCCTTTGCAGAGGGATCTGGAATCTGGCAAGATGAATGTGGAAAATCAGGAATGCAGGCGCAAGAAATTCAGGAAAGAGTGTGTGTCCAGACTCCTGTCAGCCACCCTTTATATAAATCAAGGTGACATCATAGAACTATATGGTGGGGCATGCTTAGCTGAGCACACCTACAAACAATTGGAGTGGTCAGTAGTAATGGTTGATGCCTTGCTCTCAGTTGTTTGGGTTTCAAGGGCATGCTGTCAGATTTATTATGTTAGTTTTACAATGTCCAGACCGTCCCACAGTTACTTTAGCTAAAATCCAGTTTTGCCATAAATGGCACATTTGTACAGTGGTTGCATTTTAACAAATTACATAAACAGGTTACATATTTTATGTAGTATGTGCTAGTCCAACTCTGCAGTCTGTAAAACATTGTTTCGCCCTTCTAATCATTTTTGGTCATTTTTAGGGTGAAATATTCGGCCTAAAATTCTATAACTTTATACATGTGTGTGGATTATCATTAGGCATGTCAGCATTGAAATTCGCAGTGGCATCAGGTATTACTTCCGTTGAATACCCAATTCTCTGCCATTTTTATTCCCAATATGGCCATGAAAGCTACAATGTCTTAAATTAAATCCCCCCAAATTACATTAAAACTGTTAATCTTTTACATTCCTGCAAAGTCCGGTTACCGAGATAACAGTCTGAAAAGTTGCTTAATAAAATAGCTGTTTAAACCAAATGGTCAGCATTGTCCTCCAAATATGGTCATGCCTTTGCAAGCCATCCCCCTAAGTCCAGGGTTGTCCTAGAGTTTTTATTTGAAGCTTCTTGTAGCAGTCACGGGGGGTGTGACTTTCTTTTACACATCCTTGTGTCCCAGAATTTCTATTGTGAGAGGCCTCTTCCGAGCCGAAAGTCTGATGAGTATGTGATCTTTCTTTGTCTTGGTCAGTCAAAGTTTTCCAACCTAGCAATTATCAGCCAAGTGTCCTAAAAGTTTATGGTGATTCCTTTTGGGGGAAGCCTTAGCTTAGCCAGCAGGGAAAAACCTGTTCTGGAGCTTGCAAAATTCAGCCAATGCAGTTTAATTCCTCTTATTTTATTTTCATTTGTCCTGGATCAAAACAAGCCTGTTGGATAAACATCTCCTATATGTTTCCCAGCAACAAACCCCTTTACATTGCTAGGCACAGACAACTTTTTGTTCAAGATGGTACTTTTAAAACAGGCATTTTTTTCTGGTTTGCAAAAGCTCATTTTTACATGGCTGAAGCCAGCTGGCATTTTCTTTGCAATTTCGGTTTGTCTCTTCCCTCTGCATTTCCACATTGTTTTGTAGCTTGTAGTTGGTTTCTGGTAGGCAGCAATTTGTTTGAAGCACAGATGCACTGAAATTGACATGGGCCCAGAGCCAGGGCCTCTTTGACGCATTGATCTTTGATATTTTGGATCCCAAAAGTAAAGCGTTTCCCGTGTGGCTGAAGTAAAGCTTCTTTTGATTCCTTCAGAACTGGACAACAGCCTGTCATTCAAAGATACTGCTCTTGTCTGCTGGAGCACAATGTGAATGTGAATGGTCATGGCAATGGGCATGGCAGAGTCTCCTTAATAAAATAGTGTGATGAGGAATCAGAGGACAAAGCATCAGAGAGGCATCATTTTTAATGTAAATATTTCCCTTTTTCACTGGGAACTGCGGGTTTGCAAACCGCATAGCAGCACTGCTTTGATTCGCTTCTTTTGGGTGCACCGCAGAACACACTGGCACCTTTCTCTGTGTGCTCCTGGTTCCAACTCGCCCATTTTGTGTTTGGCCAGAGGGTGCAGCCATCCTTTTGTCGCTGCAAGGCGCAGTTTTGATGCAATGGTGCCCCAAGGAGCCAGCACAGCTATTTTGCTGTTGACTGTCAAAGCACAGCTTGATTATGGAGAAGAATTCTGTTGAGTGGGTCAATGTAGCCCATAGGGCATTACCCTACCAGTAATGCCCCCCTCCGAGGTTGCTATTTCTATTAGCACCCAGCATTTTTCCTGAGTTCAGAAATGGCAGTGAAACCGTTTCTCGACTTGAGAAAAAAAGAAAGAAAAATGGCTGCCAGGGCTCAATGAGAAGGGAGTAGACATAGTCCCATCTCCCTTTCCATGGCGGCCATTAAAATGAATTAAATAAAAGTAAACAATCCAAGGTAGGCTCCAGAACTTCTTACTCATCAGGAAGCACAGGCTGTATGTTATGCTACTTCACAATCCACTTATCCCAATTGCCATTATTATTGATATGTTGTTTATTCCTTTATGTCCCAAAATGAGGACAGGGGCCATCGTATAACAGGTACTTGCTTCCTTTAGTTCCACTGGTCTTTCACTGATCCAAAGGTGTTGTTTTGGTCTCTTGGCCTTCATTGCATTCCTTCTGCCACACTTACTCCACTTCCCAAATTTCAGGCAGCTCGTTGGAGTGAGTAGCATTTAAGGTATCAACCAGGATGGTACTAGGGCTGCCCTCATGACTCGGGTTGGTAGAGGATAGAATGCTATCATTGGTAACAATGCACTTATGCACAAGAAATTGGCCACATCCTGCACCTCTTGTGTAGTGTCTCTCTTGGGGGACAACAGTCAAAGATCCCCGCATAATGTCTCTACTCTGTAAACCTGGACCAAGGATAGCACGTTCCACAAGTATAACACTTTCTTCAAAGGGGCAGTACTCAGATGGAACAGGAAGATTCAGATCGAATAAACCAGCCCCTGTCCGGGGCATGGTGTCAACCAGGAGACCCTCAATGTCTTAATGTTGCGTAATGTATTGTGCTGGCCTATTTGCACCATGTTAATGCTTTTTCATATCTTAATTAAACACTGAAGTGTTATTGCAAGTTGTTTCGTGGCTGCCCTCCCACGCATATTAGTCGAGTCATTGGTGGGGGCCCGCATCACATTGCTGGTCTCAGCTCCGGGAGTTTCAGGGATGTCCTGATGTTCGGAAAATCCTAATTGCTGAGGCTACCTTCTTGTCTTACTGGGTACCATGCTCCTCCATGATCGGTCTCCCCAACACTGCTTCCGGGCATGCTCGCACTTAGGAGCTGCAACACAGTCCCCTGGCTCCTTGCACTATCCTGAGCCGTGCTGCCCTGGTTGCACTTACTTGGAGCAATGCTGACCTGATTGCACTTCTCCCTTCCCTCTCCCTGGCTCTTGCCCCATCTCCCTTTCCCCAGCACCTTGCGTTGTCCCGCTTGCATGATCTGAATGACACAAGGCCTAGTAAGATTCTTTGTCTTGTCCCCCTCTGTCGTCCCTCCCTTGTCTTGTCACACCTAGAAACACTTGTGTACATGCGTTATAAATGACATATCATATCATAATTGCTAACACGTTGAATTGTATTGTGGCCATACGCGGGGCCCCCGCCTTTGCATTATTTTGCAAGCTACAACAAATATTGAGGAGAGAATTGTTATCAATTAATGGCAATAAGAAGGAATTCAGGATGGAATCACCCATCCCCAAAGCCTGAGTGCCTACACTTAAATCAGGCTGTTGTGTAAATTAGTCAGTGATATTCGCTTTTTTGTTGGTCTAAGCATATGCTGGGACGTAGTCAGAGTATTCTGTATGATTACAGCCTATGTGGTAGTACCACTCTCCGAGTAACTCTTGCTCCGTAAATTGGGGAAACTCACGAAGATCAAATAGTTGGCTACATAGCTCACTTACCATGCAGAATGCCCAGATTAGCCTGCCGAAATCACCCACAACTTTCCCCTTTCCACTGCCCACTGATTGCAGGGCACTTCACGCATGCGCGTCACACGCAGTCACAGTTTAAATAGCCAGCTAAGTGTCAGCTGACCTAGCCGTCTATCAGAGGTGAAATGTTATGCAACGCCTCAGCAATAAGTGGAGCACAGTAAGCAAGGAGTGCTGCTGTCATGGGCGTAGGACATGGGAGGCGGTGGGGACGAATCCCCCCCACAATCTTAAGTGTGGGGGTACAATGGCATTTACCCCCCCAGTTTGTGTGTCCTAGGAATCTGCTCTGCAGCAGCATGTGCCATGTGCACTGATGCGTGCAAACTTCAGACTCTGAAGTGACTCTGAAGTGTGCATGCAGAAGGTGCGGGCTCAGCCGGGTGGTGGATTCTATCCAAATCCAATTCCATTCACAACAACAGTGGGCGAGGGGGAGGAGAACGACACATGACAACTCTTGCTCGTGCGTTCTCCTCCTCCCCTGCCACCGGGGAATACGGCCCGTGACAGCCCAGACCTGCCTGGATTGTGCAGTGCACTGCTGCGCAGCCTGCCAGCCTCCTCCTCCTCACCTTCCAGAAGCGTGCTGCTATGCTTCTGAGAGTGTGGAGCCTGAGGTAAGACAATTAGACTGCTCCGGACCCTGCCTCCTGCTGCGACGCTGACGCCCATCACGACTCATCCGACATGTCTTGAAGAGTAAACAACCCCGGATAACTACCGGCTGCACCTCCGGTCCTCAGAGGTAGTCTTCCTTTCTGTCCCTGCTCACTGAACCGCCTTGTGTTGCAACCACTCGCTTCCCTGCTCTCTGGCATAGACGCTAGTGATCCTGTGTCCTTTCCCTTCCTCTCACTTGCCTTCTCTCTTCCCGCTGCCATCTTCCTTCATGTCATGGCATTTTGGTAAATAATTCTGGAAGGTTTATAACAACTCTACAGCCACATTATAATGATAATGATGATAATGATGTGTTATTTATATAGCGCTTTAATCCAAAGCACCTTAGAGAGCACATATTTACATACAGTATCACCCAACCGAAATTGGTACTCATTTATCAACCTCAGAAGGATGAAAGGCTGAGGTGGCCTTGCCGGGATTCGAACCTGTGACCTGAAGATCACGCTTAGATCGCAGCAGCGAGAGCTCAACCCGCTGAGCTATCTTACCAGTTTCTGTGCTTTTTGGAAATTCGAATCCTGGTGTATTTCTAACACTTCCTGTTGTTAGAAACACACAAGGCAGGATCAAAAAGTATTGAAAAGGAAGGAAAAAAACACGTTAAAAAACACGCTGAAATGCTCAAAATGCATTCAAAAGTCAAAAGCCAGCCTGTAAATTAGAAGCAAGGGTTAACATCTCTTGATAGGCCGAGAGACAAAAAAATTAGCTCCAACAGACGCATAAGTGCTCAGATTGCATTGAAAAATCCATTATTCAACATACAGCCTGTAAAATACTAGTGAAGAACAAAACGTATTGAAACGTTCGAAAGACCAACAAAAACAGCTTCAAAATACACCTTTCCCTTGCGTTTTGGTAAATGCGAATTCTGGTGGATTCCCATTTTGTATTGGTACTCTCCCTGTCTGCTGTCGAAAGAACCCAAAACATGTTAAATCCAAACATGTGTGTCCTAATGGGATTTTATATTTTGCTGTGCAGTTGTTATTTTACTTGAAATTTAATTTCAGCCTGTCCGCAATTTAGGGCGGTTTTTATTTTATCCCACATCTGTAAACAGCTAATTCCTAACAATTTTAGGGAATCTGAAAAACAAAGGGGTGGGAGAAAGAGTCCATCTCAGAAGACCATTAATTGGTGAAAGTGGGCAACGCCTACTGGCATCTTGCCATTCTATCTTCTTTAGTTTACAGAAGAGGGCACCCGTATGCAAGCTATTGTCTTGACATCGCTCCTCTTCCCCATTTTGCTTTCCTAAGTGATTCTCATGAAGTGGGCGAGGAATGCCCAGGCTCACACCCTTTCTTTGCTGTGGTCTAGTAGGCTCCATTCAGCAATGTTTGGGTTTCCATGCTTTGTTACTTTGAATCGTGATATATTTAACAACTCTTCTCCCACACAAGGCAGGATCAACATGTACTGCTGTTTACAGGCTTTTTCACTGATTAAATCTTCAATTCATTTTAACTTTTCTGAGTGTTTTGGAGCTTGTATTTACCATCCGTTGAACATGTGAACATACTTCCTTGTACTCTTCAGGCTGGATTTTGAATGATGATATTTTCAATGCATTTTGATGGTGTATGTGTTTTTTGGAGCTAGTTTGTCCCTCTCTCCTCCTATGCGTCTAAAGGCTAGTTTTTCACTGATAACTCTTTGAATGCATTTTGAGCACTAGGATTTGCTCTGGAGCTATTTATTTCCCCCACTGAATCTTTCAATTCATTTTGATCTTGCCTTGCGTTTTGAGGCTGGATCTTGAATGATGACATTTTCTTTTTTTAATAACATATTTTTATTGCATTTTCGTGATATGATACAAAGACATTCAATACACAAACATATAACTTATAACTTTGCATACAAATGGTGGAGCAGTGTGAACATATACTGCATATATATATATATATATATATATATATATATATATATATATATATATAAATACAAAATAAAAATAAAAATACAAATAAAAATTGACACTTTCTTGCTTGCCTCATTCGGGTGATGACAGGTAGTGATGTTGTACTCTGGAGAGGTGGCAGGGTTGTGCACCGAAGTCCATTAGTTCGTTCTGTATGTACTTTTCAGCGTGTGTTCCCATTTCCCCCATATTTTATCTGCCTTGCCAGGGCAGCCTCTTGCTTGGTAGACTCGGCGTTCCATTAGGATGATAGCGTCTATATCTGATATCCATTGGTCATAATGTGGAGTCGTTTCTGAGCCCCACAGTTGCGCGATGTTTCTTTTGGCTTTTCCTGTGGATGTTGAGAGTAGCAGTTTTTCGAAGCGAGACATGTCCCCTTCCTCTTCAATTCCCAGGAGAAGGAGTTTGGGGTCTGTTGGGATTGGTCGGCTCATGACCCTTGAGAGTCTTTCACTACATTTTCGCCAAAAGTTTTGTATTCGTGTGCATTGCCATAGGTTGTGGTAGAAGGTTCCTTTCTCTTGTTTACAGCTTAAGCATTTGGGGTCGGTCATTTTACCCCAGTTGTACAATGCTACTCGGGGAAAATATATTCTGTGGAGTATTTTCAGCTGGATGAGCCTGATTCTAGCCGAGATTGCAGTGTCTCTGGTATACATCTGGGTCGAAATCCATTCTTCGGGTAGTATTGGGCCCACGTCTCTTTCCCATTTCATCTTCAGGCTCGACAGTTCTTTCGTGGCAAACGAGGAGATAGCATTATACATGGTGGATGTGACCTTGCTTTTCACACTGTCTATGACTATGTTCCTTTCTATGGGCGTGAACTCCGGCATGTCCGACAATTGGACCCTTTGTTCGGTGAGTGCATGTTGTAGTTGTCCATAGTGGTAGTTTTCGGTGGCTGGAAGACCATATGTGGCCGAGATCTCGGCAAACGGTATTATTTGATTATTCACATATATTTGCTGAATGGTTTGTATACCGGCTGTTACCCAGTTTGGCCATTTGGGAAGTTTACTGAGATCGTAAGGTGGGCATTATTCCAGATGGGCTGGACTGGGGTGATTTTATTGTCCCAACCAATGTGCTTATGTGTTTCCTTCCATATTTGGGCTGTGTGCGCTATTATTGTGCTTCGGGAGGGCGGTTCTTCCTGTTGTAGAGGCTTTCAATCGAGGACATGTCGTGTTGTGCAGCTATTTTGGCTAGTATGTGGGGAAGTTTCGGGTTACCATGTAGTATGTTGTTTACCGTCGCCATTTGGGTCGCCCAGTAGTAGATTTGGATATTTGGGAGTCCTATTCCCCCCTCCCAGACTGAGCGTTGGAGAGTTTTGAGAGCTATCCTTGGATGTTTCCCTCCCCACAAGAGTTTATGTGTTGTTCTGTCTATTTTACGGAACTCTGCAGTGGGGATGTGGAGAGGGGCATTTTGGAGGATGGATAAGAACCGGGGTAGGGCCAGCATCTTGAAGAGCGCTGCTCTGCCTAATAGTGCTAGTGGCAGTGCTTCCCAGTGGACTACATCTTGCCCATATTTTTTAACCAATGGATGCAGGTTTTGAGACACGTAGCTATCTAGCTTATTTGCAATTAGGATGCCTAGATATCGAAACTGTGTGAGTTCGATATGGTATGGGGAGCCCAGTGGCGGTATGCAGTCTATTCCTTTCACCGGAAAGAGCACGGATTTGGACCAGTTCACCCTGAGGCCGCTAAAGGCTCCGTAGTTTATCAGTATTTGAGTGACTATAGGGCAGGAGACCGCCGGGTTGCCTAGATATAACAGGAGGTCATCTGCGTATAGTGATATCTTGTCTTCCCAATCTGAGTTCCATCGGAAACGTGTCCACGTGGTCGTGCCCCGCAGAATGACTGCTAACGGTTCAATTATTAATGCAAACACCATTGCCGAGAGTGGGCATCCTTGCCTGGTACCCTTTCCCAGTTGGATTTTTCGAGAGGGCCACCTGTTCACTCTTACCTCTGCCAGCGGGTTATTGTAAAGGAGCTGTACCCACTTTATGAATGGTTCACCGAAATGCTTCTTCCTCATGACGGCCCACAGAGCCTCCCAATAAACCGAATCAAAGGCTTTTTCAAAATCTATGGCTAGTAGTGCCAATGATTGTTGTAAGGCGGGGGCTCTCTCCAGCGTTAAGTGCAGCCTGCAAATGTTCATTCTTGTGGATCTTTCAGGCATGAAGCCGCATTGGTCCGGATAGATCAATGCTGTGATGACCGTTTGAAGTCTGTTAGCTAGTATTTTGGCTAGTATTTTAGCTTCACTGTTGATTAGGGATATGGGCCTGTAGGAGCTGTACTCATCTGGGGGTTTGCCTTTTTTGGGGATCACTATTATTGTGGCCTTGCAGAGGTCTGGCCGGAGCCTACCCTTTGTTAGGGAGTGTTCGAACATGTTGAGCAGGTGGGTAGATATATCTAGGTGGTTTAGTTTTTTCCAAATGTCAGGTGGGAAACCATTGGGGCCTGGGGTCTTGCCTGCTTGGAGTTGGGTGATGGCTGCTGATATTGCATCCACTGTCATTTTGTTATCTAACATGTTGGCTTGCTCCGTGGTGAGTGTTGGAAGATCGGTACTATCCAGTATGGTGCTGGCTGCTTTGTCGCTGGGAGGTAGAAGTCAGCAAAGTGTTCTGCTATCTCTGCATCAGAGGAGACTATTTCTGCATTCATCGTCCTAATGCTCTTTACCTTCTGTTGCCCCTCATCACGTCTTTCCAACCATGGAAGCAGTTTGCCAGCTTTTTCCCCCGTTTCGTATAGGCGTGCCTTCATGGCGTTGTGTGCTTTTTGGGCACAGACCAGAGAAAGATTATGCAGCTTTTTCTGCGCCAACATTAGGGCTCTGCTTGTCTCAGGGGTATCGCTGGTGATGTGTTCTGATTCTTTGATCACAACTTCTCTTTCGGCTTCTATGATCAGTTCACGCTGTGCCTTTTTTTTGGCTGTCGTCCATGAGATGATTTCGCCTCACAGGACTGGTTTGTATGCCTCCCATAGTATATTAGGGTCGTCAACCGAGCCTGAGTTTAGATCGAAGTAGTTGGAGGTGGCTGCCTCTATCTTCTCTTGTAGGTCCGGGAATCCCAGGTAGTAGGAGTTAAACCGCCATGCGGGAGGAGGGCATGGTCTCTCCGTTTCCAGTTCAAGTAATAATGGGGAGTGATCTGAGATTCCCCATGGGAGGAAAGATGCGCTGCATGCTTTGTGAAAATTCTGATTTGGTAGGAAGAAATAGTCTATTCTGGACATTGAGGCGTGCACTCTTGAGTGGAAGGAATATTCACGTTCATCGCTGTGTAGGTCTCACCACGTATCTTGCCGCCCCAGTGCAAACGCAAAGGTGGCCAGTTTGGTGGTGGTGGCAGGGTTCCTGTCTCTCAAGTGCATGCAGTCTACGGCATTGTCCAGTACCTCATGGAAGTCCCCTCCTATTACCCATTTGTCTGCGATATTTGCTGTCAGGATGGGGGTAATGTCGGCTAGTAGAGCATTAAGGAGGGATGACGGGGAGTATATTGCCATGAACGCCAGGGTTTGGTTCCAGAGCGCTGCCTGAATTTGTGCATAGCGACCACCTCGGTCCTGCATTATGGAAGTCTTTTATGAATCAGTATTAGCACCCCTCTCGCCCCCATGGAGAAACCCGCATGTACCACCGTGCGGTAGTTGGATCTTTAGAAGAATTTGCATGTGGTTCCCGCAAGGTGCGTTTCAGTTAGGAGAACTATGTCCGGGGAGTGCCTGTTTATGTGCTGCAATACCAGTCTTCTTTTGATACTGGATCCTAGCCCATTCACATTCCATGTCATGAGCGTTAGGCGCCTTTTGATTGAAAAAGTCTCAGGTGCCATCGGGTGTTTGGATTTTAGGTTCACGGATGTGTTTCATAGGATGCAGTTGCGACGATGTTATCAAGGTGTGATATATTACAGCGTTTGCTTTGTTCGTTGTGCTCACAGTGCTATTGTATGCTAAACATTGAATAAAAACGTTATCTACAACTCCCCCCTCCCTATACTCCACCCCCAACTGAAGCATCTGTCGACCCAACATAAACTTCTAAACAGTTAAACTTTATCTCGCATATGCCCGCTCTGTGTAAGCCTGGCTCTGCAGTTTGGATATAGGTTTGGAGCTGGGCAGTATAGTACCCTTGTTTGGTGCTATGAGTTTGTTTCTTTGTCTGGGGGGCGGCTGATAGGCTGGCCGCCAGCTTTAATATGCTTTGTGATTAAATTTATGATGTGGAGCATGGGCTCCTTTGCATTTCAATTGCAGTGGCGTTGTTATCTTGAGTGATATTGCACCTTATTATTTGTTTCTTTGTTGCAGAATCTCTACTTGTTGTTGCTGCTGAGGTTCCAGGTCTGGTGGTCGCTCAGGGTGTGGTCTGTTGCATTCCCCTCTCTTCTTCCCCTCCGTTCTCCAATCGCCTTCTATATGTCTCTCAGCCCAACTCCACGCTTCCTTAGGGTCCGTGAAGTGCACCGTTGTGCCATTATGGAATATTTTGAGTTGGGCAGGGAAGATCAGCCCATATTTGACTCCCATTGATTGCAGGCGTTTTTTGAGTGGGTCAAAGGATTGGTGCGCTTTCTGCACCTCCCTGGTGAAGTCAGGGAAGAAGGCGATTTTTGATCCGTTATACATGACTGTTCCTTTTGATATTGCCAATTGTAGTACAGTGTCTCTATCCCTGTAGTTTAGGAATATTGCGATGACTGTGCGTGGTGGTGCGCCTGGTGCGACTTTACCAGTTGGGATGCGGTGAGCCCACTCAATGGAGAAGAACCTGGAAAAGGACTCTGCATCATATGTACTCGCAAGCCATTCTTCAAGAAATAGTTCCATGCAAGCCCCTTCTGAACTTCTGAGGGAGGCCAAGTACGCGAATGTTGTTTCGCCTGGATCTGCCTTCACTGTCATCCACTCTTGATTCCAGGATTTTGATACGTGCTAGCATGCCGGACATATGGCGATTTACCCCTCGTAAGTTGTCTTCGTTTTCCGAGATTCGTACCTCATCCTCTTCCGTGCGTGAGGTTAGCTTTTGTAGATTGTTTCTTAATGGGGACACGTCCGCCCCAATACTGTCGATCTTTTTCTCCATCGATGTTCTAGAGCTGGCAATGGCACTCATTATGTCCCAGAGGAAGATATCATCTTCCATGCAGTCTGTCTCCGTTGGTGGCAGCGGCTCTGGGGAGCGAGCCATTGATGTGGTTGCATATTGCTCAATTCTGCTTTGTGTAGAGGTTTTCCTGGGCTTGTCTTTCCCCATTTTGCCTAATTGGTATGGTGGCGCTGGAGGTTAGGGCCCTGCTCGGAGGGGGGAGGTGGTGACAGATTGAATAGGCAGATGTATCCGGGGTGCTGGGGTAATTTTCGCTGGGTCTTGGTGCAGTGTGGATGGTGGTCTTGTGGATCTGTGTCAGATATGTCTCCGATACTCCGCTTCCGTCTTGTGACTGGGGTGACCACAGGCCGGAGGGCTTCATCTGGGGCTGCGTTAGTTGTAGACGTGCCTTTTCGTCTGGTTTGATTGTTGTGGTCGCCTTGTTTTGTTCACAGGTACAGTGCGGTTCCCACTTTATTTTTTTTAAAACTTTTGTTTATTGGCAGGAAGTCAAGACAGGTACAACATGGATAGCATGTAGGAAAGCGAACATCATAACAGCACAAATATGCATTGCAACACAGCTAGTATCAACAGCACATAATAGCGGGGGGGGATATTGTGGAATAGCTCGGATGAGGCGTGTCTCATGTTTAGTCCGGTTGGGCAGGTGAGGGGGCGGAGGTCCATTCAACCCCGTCTTTGTTGTTTAAGTAACTGCGAAATTCCGACCAAACATTCCTGGGGCGGGAGGGGATGGGCAGGGATCCGATGTATTCCTCTTCACATGTTTGCACCCACGTGAGGGCCCTCAGCCACATGTTGAAGGAGGGGGGGTTCCGGCGCTTCCAGCATTGCAGTATACATTTTTTGGCAACAATGGCACCCACATTTAAGAATTTTGACATTTTCCTCTCGTCCTCCCCCGTCCAAATACCAAACAGCATGGCTAGTGGGCTCATCTCAATTGGGGAGCCTATTATTTCCGATAGCGCTTCTGTAATCTCAACCCAAAACGTGTTGAGCGCAACACAGGACCAGAACATATGACCATGGTTTGCCTCAGGTGATTTACATCTCGGGCATGTGTGTGTCGAGTTGGGTGTGAATTTTGCCACTCTGTGCGGCGTGTAGTAAAGCCTATTGAGAAGTTTGTATTGCATGCAGCGAAACCTAGCATTGAGTGAGACTTTGCGCGTATGTGCACACATTTTGCTCCACATTGCGTCGGTGATCTCCGTGTCCAGTTCCTCCGCCCATGCTTGACGTGTGTCTGGGGACATATTCCCTAGTTTGTTCAGCTGCATTTTATACAGAGAGGATATTATACCCCTACAGCCTGAGGAGTTGGCTATATACTGGAGCTCAGGGGAGTCTGGAGGCTCATCTGGGAAGGAGGGCCACATTGCCCGTACCGCTGCTCTCAGCCTGTAGTATTGCAACAGGTCTAGCGCTGAGCTGGGGTGTCCTGAGCGCCATGTTTGGGGGGTGATAAATGTGCCATCTCGGTAGAGATCTGTTAGGGCCCGATATCCCAGGCCCTCCCACCGCCGAGAGAGAAGACGATCATGTGTAGGTGGAAGGCCAGGAAATTGCCATAGGGGGAGCCACTTGTAATACGGATGCTGCTCTCGAGTGGAGGAGAGGATATCATTCCATGCCCTAATCGTGGTGGCCACTGGGTCCGAAGGGGCATCCGCACGGTATGTATAGTGTAATAGTAAAGTCATGGCGTGGGTGCCGTCGCCAGCCATTTTCTCTAATTTGACATGTGGGGACGGATTTGGGTGTGTGTACCAGTGGGTGGCGTGTTGGGCCTGTGCGGCGTTCCAGTAGAGAGTCAAATCAGGGGCAGTGAAGCCCCCTCTTTCGTAGGGCAGGGCCATATGTAGCCACTTCTTGCGGACTGCTCCGGAGTGCCATAGGAATTGAGCAAACGCTGTGTGAAGGTTCTTGAAATACTGCTTGCCTGGCCATACTGGCACATTGGCGAATATGTAAAGGAGCTTGGGCACCGCAATCATTTTAATTAGGGAAAGTCTGCCCGCCAGGGAGAGCAGCAGGTTGCGCCACTCAAGCAACTTGGATTCGATGAGCTGAGCCGTGGCTGCGTAGTTGTCTGTCAACAGGGAGGTTTTGGCTAATGACACTTGCACCCCGAGGTATTTAATTCCGCCCGGGGACCAGCGCAGGGGGAACTCACAGGACGGTTGCTGAGTTGTTTTTGTTAGGGGGAAGATTTCGGATTTGGAGTAATTTATGGCAAAGCCCGAGTACGTTCCTATTTTGGTTATGTCGCGAATGATAGGGTCCAGGTATGTGGAGGGCTGTCTGACGTAGAGGAGTACATCGTCCGCGTACAATGAGATGATTTCGGGTGTTTCGGTTCCTGACGTGATCGGCCATGGGTTCAATGGACAGCGCAAAGAGGATGGGGGAGAACGGGCAGCCCTGGCGTGTACCTCTGTGTAGTTCGAAGGGGGAGGAGGGGACGGAGTTGATTAGGACCCTAGCCGATGGTCTTGTGTATAGCAGTTTTATATAGGAGATCATGTTCGGGCCTATCCCCATTTTCTCCAGCACAGCCCATAGGTATTGCCATGAGACCATGTCAAACGCCTTTTGGGCATCTAATGTGACTGCCACTGCGTCGGCATTTGGATCAATTCTAGACAGGACGTTGAAGAGGCGCCGGATGTTGAGTGCCGTAGAGCGACCAGGGACGAATCCGCTTTGGTCGGCATGGACCAAGTAGGGCATGGACGGGAGAAACCTATTGGCAATTACTTTGGCGAAAATCTTCGTGTCGGTATTAATAAGCGACAGGGGTCTATAGGAACTACATTCGTCTGGGGGTTTCCCGGGCTTGGGGAGGACGGTGATTACTGCTTCTCTGAGAGAGGGAGGGAGGGTGAGTGAACGGAGTGATTCCTTCCAGACCCCGTGCAGTACGGGCGCTAGTATGGCGACATGCTCTTGGTAGAACTCAGCCGTGAGCCCATCAGGACCGGGGGCCTTGCCCTTCGGAAGATCTGAGATCACCCGAACTATCTCCTCTAGGGAGAACGGGGCATCAAGGAGTTCTCTGGTGTTTTGGGAGATTAGGGTCATAGGGATAGACTCCAATAGGTCGTCTAAGTCACGGGTTGAGTGCTCTGGCTGGGGACCGTATAGGTTGGCGTAAAAGCCAGTAAAAGTGTCGAGGATGGCCTGGTCCGACCAGTGCCTCACGCCCTTCTCGTCAATTACACTATCAATCCGGGTCCTACCTCCCTCTGATTGCACCAGTTTAGCAAGGGTCCTGCCCGGCCTATCCCCTTCACCATACCTTCGGGCCGCAGCGGGGCGGGCGTAGTATCTCACCTCGCTCAGGGCATGTACCTCAAATCGTTCTAACTCTGTTCTAATCTTCGCTAGGGTTGCAGGCGCCGGACTAGAGGCGTAATCTCTTTCTAGGTTTTTAAGCTTAGTTTCGGAGTCGTTCAGCGCCTGCCTAATGGCCTTGAGGACCCCTGCCTCCCTGGAGATGCACATTCCCCTGATATAAGCTTTGAATGCCTCCCACCTGGTCCCCTCGGGCGTGTCGTAGGCGCTGTTATTTTCGAAAAACAAGGCTATGTCCGCAAGGATCTCAGCTCTAAAGACTATATCTGACAAGGCGTCGGATTTGAAGCGCCATGCAGGGCGGGCTTCAGGGGCTCTACCAAGTCGGATCTGTAGGAGCACTGGGGAATGATCGGAAAGCGTACGCGGAAGGATCCTGACATCCGATACCCTGCCCATGCGGTCACCCGACAGGAGAAATAGATCTATCCTCGAAGAGCTATCGTGTACCGTAGAGTAAAAGGTGTAGTCCCTCTCCTGGGGGTGGAGTGTCCTCCAGGCATCGAGCAAATTTAGGGAGCCCATATGAATTTGAAGCTGTTTAGCAGCACGGGACATGGGTCTACGGGCAGTGGCCGTCCTGTCCAAGGTCGCATCAAGTATCAGGTTCATGTCTCCGCCCCATATGATAGGGACATCGATGTATTTCATGAGAATGGCAGATATCGTATCTATAAACTCCGGGGAGTCAATGTTGGGGGCATACGAGTTCACAAGCAGGCATTCATCGCTAGCCAAGGTACAGTGTAGTATCACATATCTACCTTCTGGGTCGATGTGGGATGTGTGAAGTGTGAACGCGACAGACTTGTGTATAAGGGTAAGTACCCCCCTGGACTGGGTGGAATATTGAGTGTAGTATCTGTTTGGGCCCCAGGTCTGTGCGAGGTTTGATGCCAGGAGTTTCTGAGCGTGAGTCTCCTGCAATAGGAGCACTTTGATCCCATGTCTCTGTGCGTATGCCGTTATCCTACGTGACTTAGTGAAGTTGGTCAGACCCCGCACATTCCAGGTCAGCACTCTAGTGGCCATACCGAGGAGTTACGGGACATCCCAAATGCGGGATCCGACTTCAATACCCACCAGGAGCGCTAGAGTGAAGCAGAGCCACCACCCTGCCGCGCCCGTCAAGACCAACCTGCCTTTTTGAATACAACAAACCCCAACTAACCCTCCCCCCACCCTCACCGCCCAGTAATAACTAGCAGTGGTTCGACACCCACCCTCAAAACAACCTGCGTGCCATCCCCAACACGGCAACGCCAAGAACATAGCCCAACCGGGGCTTGGAGACATAACTCTCGCCATAAGCGGCATTGCAGCTGCAGTGGGGGCTGCTGCTGCCGTCTAGTTCACCTTTGTGCGATCATTGCATGATAAAGCATCGTTACAGTTTACAATATTTCCCGACCAGTACGGCGGGGGTTACAAGAAGGAGGATAAAGCATATTGTTCAAGATGTCAAGGACGATGTTAGGGCCAGCCAAGACAGTGCATAACAGTGCGGCACAGCTCCCGGCCTCCAGGCCCGGATTGTGGGGCCGGGGGCCCAAGATGCAAGCGGACGTCTCCCGGAGGAGATGGGATGTTAGATATAGGGCCATGGGGCCGAGGCAGGCTACCCAGAAGAAAGTCAGGGGAGGGCCAGCACCAGTTTGCAGATGGACAGTCCTCGGTAGCCCTGAACACAAGAGGTTAACCTAGGAGCGCGGGGATGGCAGCCTCAGTCCTCACCGATTGGCTCCTCCGGGGGATTTGGCATTGGGATCTGTGCTTCTATAAACTTAACCGCTTCATCAGGGACCGTAAAGAAATAGCTTTTGTTGCGGTGGATGAATTTCATACGAGCCGGGAATAGCATAGAGTATTCAATTTTCCTCTCTCTGAGCATCTTCTTCACCCCGACAAATCGGCGTCTCTCCATTTGAACTCCCACCAAAAAGTCTGGGAAGATCCTGACGATTTGTGTTTCAAGTCTTAGCTCCCCCTTCTCTCTGGCCCGTCGGAGTATATGGTCCCTGTCTTTGTAGCTCAGTAGCTTTGCAATGATCGGTCTGGGGAAGTCACCTGGCTTAGGCCGGGGCGCCAGGGAGCGGTGCGCTCTCTCGACTGTAAAGAATGGTGAAAACTCAGGATTGCCAAGGAGATCCCTGATGAGCTGTTCAACCACCATCTCCATGCGCCCCTTCAGTGCAGACTCGGGAACCCCCACAATGCGAATGTTGTTCCGCCGAGATCTAGATTCTAAGTCGTCATTCTTGGCCTTGACCTGTTTCATGTCGTGGACGAGCTCAGTGACTGTGTTTTGGAGAGTATGAATATGATCCTCGCTGGCGCCTATCCTCTGCTCCGTTTCAGTGATCCTGGTCCCGTGTTGGTCGACCTTAGCCCCTAGGGAGGCTACACTAGCATTGATGTCGTCCAGCTTTTCATGGAAGGATGCAAAGTTTTTCGCCATGGACTCCATCAAGGTGGTCAGATCCGGGTGCGGAGGGTCCGGGGGGGCCTCACTATCTTCCTGTGGCACAGAGGAGGACGCCAGGTCCGCCCTGAGCGCGGCTTTGGCGAATTTGTCCATGGCGCCCACTTTATTAGCACCCCGTGCTCTGCTGGACATGGCCAAGGTAGAGGATCCCGTCCACCCGGCCAAATTAAGGATGGGGTGTCAGGTGGAGGGTGGCGGCTGGTCAGCGGCAGCAGATTGTGGGTGTTTTTGGATCAGAGAACTCGGTAGTGCGGCGACTGGGCAGAGGAGGCGGGACAAGATGGTAGCGAGGTGGCGCAATCTTGAGCGGGCGGCAAACAGATGAGTGGGGCACCGTGCACTCCGGCGGCACCGCAAGGTTAATCTGCCAGCTGCCGAGGCCCGGGGGCGGCGACTCGCAGTGAGATGTGTGGCTAGGGTGTAGGAGTGGACACAGTTCCGGCGGCAGGCGAGGTATAGGGGGGGGGCATAGAGGTCCCAGCTCATGTGTGGCCGGCCCCACAGCGGGCGGCGTGGGCGCACCGTCAGGGTGCAAGCGGCTGATGGTATGAGGTCCGCACCCAAGGAAGCAGAGGGGGGGGGCCTCCAGCGTAGCGCTCAGCACCCACCTTCCAGCCCATAGGTGGGCGAGACCGTTGTGTCCTCAGGAGGTGTCAGGAGGTGTCAGTGGATCCAGACTGGAGGCAGTGGCCGTCCGGGGGTGCGATCTTCGTTGTTCCAGGGAGGCGAAGGAAGCGTCCCCAAAAGCGCCTCCTCGGCAGCGTCGCCGGCAGTTCCCCCGGCGGATCGCCCGAGGTCACAGGCGGTAGCGGTGCAGCTCGCGGAGCCTCGGGGATCAGGCCGGGAGGCGGCGCCCGTGTGGGGGGGGCAGGCCCCTCCGGCCGCAGCACACAGGCAGGCCCGTCGCCCCAGCGATCGGCCCACAGGCGCTCCGGGGAACAGTCTCCGCAGCAGGGGAGGTCTCAGGCGGCCGCGGAAGGCGGCGTAACGGGGACAGGTGCCGGGGCGCCTCGAGAGCCGGCGGCCGCATCAGCAGCGGCGAGGCCGCGGGGGAGGCCGCTCTCCAGTGGCGGCCACGCGGTCCCCAGGCACCGATTCAGCCCAGGATTTCGGGCGGGTGTAGAGGGTGGCCACCGCAGCAAAATCGCAGCAACTGCTGTAGCCGTCGGTCCGGATCAGTGCCGATGCGGGAAGGATTCTGGTGGACTGCGACGGAGCTCGTGGGCTAAGCAGCCATTTTCCTTGGCTGCTCAACAGCGCCCCCTGCGGTTCCCACTTTATGGCGTGCTTTGCTTGACTGTCTCTTGGGTCAGCATTACAGTTTCCGCCTTCAGCTGCAGGAGGGCACGGTGGAACTATTGGATTCACTTTATCATGCGGGTGCAGCAGTGGGGGGCAGGCAGCGTCTCACGTCTCTGGCACCAGCTCCCAACTCCCTGCTACCACCTACTCCTTACCTCTGTGTTTTCCCATTGGGTGCAGGGCGGCAGGATCAGTATTCCAGGATTGCGGGGAACTCAGCAGGCGCTCTACGCTGTGCGGAGCGCCTGCAATCTTGTTGTCGGTCCTGATGGTCTTTGTCGGCCCCCACTTTGCGTTGTAGTAGTGCCACAGAAGCAGATTGTGGCAGTTCTTTTGCCTTACGCGGCGCAAGTGGAAGAGTGCTGATGGGAGCTGTTTGTAACTCCCCAGCCCCAGAGTCCAGTCTCTTTGGCGCTCGCCTACGGGATCCCCTCGCTCACTTATGCCAATTATCAGTAGCGGGGGGAATGAGTCGCTGGCGGTCACCTCTGGGGGAGGGCTGGTACGTGGTGGGGAAGCGGGTGATCTATGTCCCCAGCGGCCCCACGGTCTCTCCGCCAGCAGCAGGTCGAGGGTCATGTATTTTCTGCTTTCTGCTGTCCTGCAGGTGGTGCCTTCCTTTCTTCTCCCTCTGGCTGGCACCCACGTTTACGTGCCGCACTCTCCACCTACAGCATTTCCACGGTGGCCATCTTGGGAGCTGTACGCGTCTTAAAGTCTGAGCCTTTCGATCTCCATATACTCAGAGTCCCACTCCGATTCTGCTCCGCTTCTACACGAATCGATGCAGCTGGATTTCATGCATCGGTGAAGTGTTTTTAGGCATTTCACAATTGCATTTTAGGAAGGATGTGTGCAGGATCTTGCCTGCAGCACGGGAGCGATGATCGTTCGTCTGCTGGCCACGCCCCCGAAAGATGACATTTTCAAAGCATTTTGAGCATTTATGTTTGTTTCGGAGCTAGGTTTTCCTTGTTGAACCTCTCAACTCGAACTGGTTTTTACTTCCGTTGAAAATGAATACATTTTGATCCTGCCTTTCAATGAAAGAAACCAACTGGATGGGCTGACAAAATGCTGCCATTCCACTACTGAATGCCCCCAGGCTTGCTGGCTACCACATATGACAAGTGGATTTGGAGTTACATGGCATTGCTTGTTATGCAGCTGTGGTGGGGGCTCGAAGGTGGCCATGGGGGGCATGCAATGCCCAAATGCCAGCAGATGAAGGAGCTGTAGCAACATCCCTGACACCCCAATTGCTGGGATCCTGGAAGGAAAGCAAAGCTGTGGCGACCATGCAATTGCCGTGCCATAGAGAGATAGGGCAGCATTGCAGGTTTCTATGGGACACCTAGGTGAATTACGGAAATGCATTGAGACCTGGCTCATGCCAGGTTGAGGGACCATGCATGCGCCATTACCAAAAGGGGAAAGGAGACACATTTGGAATTGGTGGTCAGAAAGGGTATGTACTGCAGTATTCAACAAGCATGCATAACAACCTGTAGATCGCTTTGTAAGAGTGGTCAGTATGGAGGTGAAGCTGACAATGTTGATCCACAACATGGACTCTTTGTAGCTGGTAATCACTGTGCAGACCCAGGTGCAATTCATCACCAATGAAATGAGACCTGGCATGGGTGCAAGAAGTAGAATGATCTTGGTTGCAGTAAGATGCAGTCACTTTACTTTGTGATGTACTATTATTGGCAAATGTGGAGCTCTGCCTGTTACCCAGTGCTTCATGTTATAAATTCGACTTTGCACATGGCAGAAGGTGGAAAACCTAATAAAGCTGTTTCATTTGTCACAGAGGTAAATGCTAAGTAGTGACTGCTGCTGAAACGTTTTTTTAGCCAGGAATTGACATTAGGCCTCCACGCTTTTGCTGCTTCTTACAGTGGTTATAAGTAGCATGTTTGCATGAATGTTGATGCCCTCGTTGCATGGGCATGGCTGGCAACCTGGTGCTGGGTCATGGTACAGCACAATATTCTAAACTTTTTGCAAATGATAGCTATTAACGGTGTACAATGTGCACTCTCCACTAGCCATTGCCTAGTGATATTTGACACTTGGGCAGTAAGAAATTGTGTGTTTTGTCGTGTATATAGATACCCATGAGACTATAGCTACTCAACAGGTCACTTTGTGACTTAGAAAGTCCTGTTGTGGTGCTTGAGAGTGTAAAAACAGTTTTGCTGCATGACGTGTTGCATGGTTTTTCTCCTATCGATTTGAATGGAGGTGTTTGCACCAGGAAACTCTCTTTATGCTACGATTGTAGCTGATGGAAAACTTGAGTTCCCATGTTTTTCTAGTTTCCCTGTAATATAGGGAAGAAAAGGTGTCCTTTATGTCTGTCTGGGCTTTCCACAGTGGAGAGTTACATTACTCTCTATCACCCTCGGTGTTAAATTGGGTGAGCCACAGGTCTTCCATAATTGCCTATTTCAGGGTGGGAAGGTAGTTGTATGGGCATATTTAGTTTCCCCCATATTCTCCCTTTCCCATGATCTTTCATTTAGTTTCCACGATCTGCTCATGGGGATTCCTCTGTGATAGAAGAGGGTTCTGGGAGATACAGTCCTTATCTGTTTGGTCTTTCAAAATGGTCATGGAAATTGAACCTTTTGGAACGTATTCTTCGGGGCTTTTCCTGGCTTTGAGGACCTTGTCAGGTCTCTTCCACGCACTTGCAACGATGACCGGGAGGTCACTTCATCACTGTCATGGGGATTAGGCAGGTAGTTGGGGCAAGCTGGGTGAAGGCTTGGCAGGCTTGGCATAGGCACACAAAGAACCCATAACAAATCCCTCCGTTCATTCCTTCCTAGTGTTTGTAGTAACTTCCTGGTTACGACTTCCTGTTTCCAAACAGGAAGTGCATGATAATTCATGAGCTCTCTAGTGTTTGGGTGTGGCTGGCTATATAAGCCACACCCAAGATTCTTCCAGTGCTTCGTGTTGCTTACTGTGAGCTGTATCAGCAACACACTTGCAGTGTTCTGGATCAGCCAGCATCTGCTTACCTGCTCCGGATCATCCTGTTTCTGCTTACCTGCTCCGGATCATCCTGCTTCTGCTTACCTGCTCCGGATCATCCTACTTCTGCTTACCCGCTCCGGATCATTCTGCTTCAGCTTACCTGGTTCTTACTCCACGCCGCAGCTATCTCCAGTCAAGAGGGGACTTCTACACTGGCACCTGTAAGAACAAAGAAGAAATGCGTTAACACGAGCACATCAGTAACGCTACGCATACTCACCGAATCTTCCCGCAACGCTGGAATCCAGGTTAGTTGTACAAGCGCACAAACTCCTGTAAAAGAAAGAAGAGACATTACTCATTGCGCTCGCCCCAAGAACGCGGACACTTATTTCACTGCGCTCTCTCACTCTACGCAGTGCATACTTACCAAAAGCCTCTGTGAAAACTTACCCAACCACCAAGTCTCCAGTAGCGCTGAACCTGGACTCGAGGTGCTAATACCACATAATTTCTCCTGCAAGGGAAAGATAGAGACATTACCAGGCGCGCTCGAATTGAAGGCGCTGCGCAAACCTACCAGCAGCTTGCTTCTACATGCAGCGCTACTCATCCACAAAAATACTGGCAAACAAAAACAATACGGACAATTTTGGACACTCAACATTCTCAGTGCAACGTTCACTTGTGGGAAGGACTTTCTAGCCAGTGAAGAAACTGGTGCCTTGAACTCTCGGCCTCGCTGTGAAGGCAAAAACAGCGTTTGGCATCTGAACTCAGCCTACAGACATTGGCACCAATCACATGAGTGAATCGCGCCCCTGTGAATGCAGGATGGAGTGCACACCCTACTAAAGATCAAGGTATTCCTCCGGGTGAAACAGGGGAAGTGAAGACTGGGGGTCAAGGGAGGCTCGTCCATTGCTTCTGCAGAGACACAGGTGAGTGTGACAGAACACAAAGCCATCCTCAATACCTCTGCCCGAGCGATGGAAACCTCTGAGGTAGACCAGCTTTCCCTATTGTTGGGTGAACTACGGGCCGAGGTGCATGCAGCCTGCTCAGAGACAAATGCCTTGAGGCACAAACTGGTAGTCAACAGGGACAAAACAGACGATTTGGCAAGACAGCTCCTGCAGACCCAAGCTGGTTTAGCACCCCTACCAGGTGGAGTTCCACAGGGGCAGCCTACCGTGGCACCTGTAGCCACACCCATTCAGGTATTGCTTCCAGGCAACATCCCTTTAGCACCCCCGGAATGCTTCTCTGGGGATCCCAAGAAATTTGGAGCGTTCATGAATCAATGCCGGCTACATTTCATATGCAAACCAGACACTTTTCTGAACGACCAAGCTAAAGTAGCTTTTGTCCTCTCCTATTTAGGAGGGCACGCGGCGGACTGTTCTGTCCCGTTAGTGCTTAGGGACAACCCTTTACTGAGAAATTGCCCAGGTTTTCAGCGTGAACTGGAAAAACTATTTGCCCATCGGACTCGAGGTCAGCCCCTGGATGATGAGCTACTCTCTCTGCGACAGGGTGGTCAGGATCTTATCTCATATGTCGCCACATTCAATCGCTTAATAGCCGAATCAGGTTGGCCAGAGGAGAAACGAATAACATTATTTTATCGAGGACTGAGAGGAGAATTAAAAGATGTCTTGGCGCAAGTAGTTAATCCTCCCGAAGATTGCAGTGAATACATCGACCTAACTATCCAACTAGACCACCGGTTACAGGATCGCAAGGCCGGCCGAACCAGATCAGAGCATAGACCAGTATATGTCCGACCAAAGGAAGCATCCCATCAACAGGCCTCAGAAACACACTCAGAGCCCATGCAATTGGGTGTTCTCAGGGGACCACTCACCAAGGCGGAGGCGTCAGGAAAAACTTTGCTTATATTGCAGCCAATCTGGTCACTTCCTCCGGAACTGCACGATTATACCCCCACGGAAGACCATGGGGGTGCTAGATAACACAGGGTAAGACACAGGTGCAGTAGTGTAAAACTCCAACGCCCGGCAGATATAGAGGTCGGTCTGTCGAGCCAGGAACAGAGCACTCAGATCTCACATTTCAGTATTCCTGTGGTTTTGGTAGACCCTTCACAGCCCACCCGAATGCTTGCCCTCAAGGGGATCGCAGACAGTGGGGCTATTGGTAACTACCTGGACATAAACACTACAAAGACCTTGGGATTGGCATTCCACCGTAAGGACACCGCAGAAAACGTGACAGCTGTGGATGGCACACAACTCCCTTTGGGACCAGTAACACAGTGTACTTCCACCATCACCTTAATCTGCCAAGATGGCCACAGAGAAAGTAAAAGATTCGACCTTATCGCTGCACCCCAATTCCAGCTGATTCTTGGGATACCGTGGCTAGAGACGCACAACCCAAAGATAGATTGGCAAGCTCGAGCCTTACTCTTTTTCACGGAATGCGCCACTTGTTACGACAACAAAGGGATGAAAGGAAGCCCATTGTTAGCTTCACAGGAAAAGATAGCAGGTTTAGGCTTGGTGGGCACTTTACCAGAGAAATACCAGGAGTTCCAGGATGTGTTCGCGAAGGAGCAAGCTAATACACTTCCACCACATCGAGCTAACGACTGCCAGATCGACCTGCAACCAGGGGCACACGTACCGTGTAGCCGCATTTATGCATTAACTGAGGAAGAAAACACTCATCTACGGACCTATTTGGATCAATACCTGACCAATGGCTTCATTAGACCATCTAAGTCACCAGCCACCTCCCCACTCTTCTTCGTACCGAAGAAAGAGGGGGACTTAAGAACGTTTATTGATTACCGGGCATTAAATCAAGTCACCATAAAAAATAAGTACCTGTTACCTCTGATACCAGTACTCGTAGACCAGGTGAGACAAGCAAAGATTTTCACCAAGCTAGACTTACGCGACGCATATCACCTGGTACGCATGAAGAAAGGGGATGAGTGGAAGACTGCGTTCCATACCCGCTATGGTTTGTACGAATACCAGGTCATGCCCTTTGGGATTTGCAATGCCCCGGCTGCGTTCCAGCATTTTATGAATGATGTGTTACGGGAACTCCTCGATGTCTGCGGAGTCGTTTACATCGATGACATTCTGATCTACCCCACCACTCCCCAAGAGCACATAACCCACGTGCGAGCTGTACTCCGCAAACTGCATGAAAACCAACTGTAACGCAAAGCTAGAAAAATGCTCCTTCCACGTCACTGAGGTGGAGTTTCTGGGATATGTACTGACACTGCAGGGGATCAAGATGGACAATAGAAAAGTGGAGACAATCCTCACTGGGTCCTCACCCACGTCTGTAAAGGGAGTACAGAGTTTCCTAGGGTTTGCAAACTTTTATCGACGCTTCATACCAGGATTCTTACATATTGTACATCCAATAATGTCCTTGCTGCGCAAACACCGAAAGTTTGAATGGACACCAGCAGCGAAAGAAGCTTTCTGAGCTCTCAAGGAAAAATTCACCTCAGCCCCAAAACTGCAACACCCACAGCCCGATTTACCGTACATCGTGGAAACGGACGCTTCAAGCATTGCCATGGGGGCCCTATTGTCTCAACAAAATTCTGAAACTGGATACCTTCATCCCATTGCCTTTTGGTCAATGACATTTTCCCTAGCAGAATTAAACTATGACATTTCTGAGAAAGAACTCCTAGCAATCAAAAGCGCACTGTGTGAATGGCGACATTACTTACTAGGAGCAAAACACACCATCACAATAATGACAGCTCATCGGAACTTGCAATACTTAAGCTCAGCAAAGCTCAGTGTTCTAGGCAGCTCCGTTGGGCCCTATCCTTAATGGAATACGACTTTGCAATCACCTACCGCCCCGGAGTTAAGAACGGGAAAGTGGATGCGTTATCCTGCATTGGCACAGGAGAGGAAGTCTACAATGCCCCTAACCCATTGCAGATCATACCCAGCCATACAATTCTTGGCCTCTGCATCGGCCCATCTCCGTTAAATACTCTGCAGGAAGCAATAAAAGAACATATGTCTGAAGAAGACCTACTGGCTTGGGACACTAAGGGAGATTAGTTCACCATTCAAGACAAACTACCATACTACCAAAAACGCCTCTACATTCCAACTAAGGATCTGCAACAAGCAATCATATCAGACTACCACGACTCGCTGTTAGAAGACCATCCGGGTATAGCCAAAACCATGAAGAAAGTAAGCAAATCCTATTGGTGGCCAACCTGGCGAGAGGATATTGCCACCTACATAGGCACCTGTGAGGTGTGTGCACAATACAAAACATCCAGGCAAAAACCAGCCGGCCTCCTTCAGCCAATCACCATTCAACCAGCGCCCTGGCACACAGCATCAATCGACTTCGTCACTGATCTACCTCCTAAATCAGGTTATAATACATCCTCATACTAGTGGACCTCTTCTCCAAAATGACCCATTTCATAGCTCTAAAAGGTATTCGCTCAGCTCAGACCCTGGCGCAGGTTTTTCTAGACCGAATCGTCAAGTTACATGGATTCCCTACCATAATCATTTCTGACAGAGGCAGCCAATTTGTATCTCGTTTTTTGGAAAAAAATGTTGTGCCCTGGCAAGAGTAGAAGTCCGTCTGTCTTCTAGTCACCACCCTCAAAAGAACGGCAAAACCGAGCGCACAAACCAGACCATGGAACAGTATTTGCGCTGTCTATTACACCAAACAAGCCAAGCTGGACAGAAATTCTATGGATGGCAGAGTATGCCTACAACAACTCAACACATTCATCAACCCAAGCAACACCCTTCTTTACTATATATGGTCGAAACCCCAGAACGTCGGTTTATGATCCGCCAGAAAAGATTGAAATGCCCGCAGTAAAGAATCTTCATGCCAGCATCATGAAAGCAGCCAGAGAAACCAGCAGGAACCTACAGCAAGCCAAATAAATACAGAAAAGAAACGCTGATCGCCATCGACGAAAAGCCCCAGATTATCAAGTGGGAGACTCAGTCTGGCTGGCAACTAGACGCATTGCTTTAAAGGGTCCCAAAAAATATCAGCCTAGATACATCAGCCCGTATACAATAGAAAAAGTAATTAATCCAGCAGCTATGAGACTGGCGTTACCTCAACATATGCGTATACATCCCGTATTTCACGTGTCACTATTAAAACCAGCACACCCAGGAACCCGAACTTCCACACCTCCTGCACCCGTACAAGTGGGTGAAGAAGCACCAGAATATGAAATAAAGAACATATTAGACTCCAAACAAGTACGAAAGACCCTGTATTATTTGATTGACTGGAAGGGGTACGGACCCCAGGAAAGATCATGGGAACGCAGCACGCACGTTCATACCCCCTGATTGGTGCGGAAATTCCATCGGGACCATCCTGAGAAACCAAAGCCCTCAAACACACCATTGGGTGGGGTCTTGAGGGGGAAGACTGTCGTGGGTATCAGGGAGGTAGTTGGGGCAAGCTGGATGGAGGCTTGGCAGGCTTGGCATAGGCACACAAAGAACCCATAACAAATCCCTCCTTTCATTCCTTCCTAGTGTTTGTACTAACTTCCTGGTTACCACTTCCTGTTGCGAAACAGGAAGTGCATGACAATTCATGAGCTCGCTAGTGTTTGGGTGTGGATGGCTATATAAGCCGCACCCAAGATTCTTCCAGTGCTTCGTGTTGCTTGCTGTGAGCTGTATCAGCAACTCACCTGCCGTGCTCTGAATCAAACAGCATCTGTTTACCTGCTCCGGATCATCCTGTTTCTGCTTACCTGCTCCGGATCATCCTGCTTCTGCGTATCCGCTCCGGATCATTCAGCTTCAGCTTACCTGGTTCTTACTCCACGCCGCAGCTATCTCCAGTCAAGAGGGGACTTCTACACCGGCACCTGTAAGAACAAAGAAGAACTGCGTTAACACGCGCACATCAGTAACGCTGCGCATACTCAACGAATCTTCCCGCAACGCTGGAATCCAGGTTAGTTGTACGAGTGCACAAACCCCTGTAAAAGAAAGAAGAGACATTATTCATTGTGCTCGCCCCAATAACGCGGACACTTATTTCACTGCGCTCTCTCTCTACGGGGTGCATACTTACCAAAAGCCTCCGTGCAAACTTACCTAACCACTAAGTCTCCAGTAGTGCTGAACCCGGACTCAAGGTGCTAATATCACATAATTTCTCCTGCAAGGGAAAGGGAGAGACATTAACAGGCGCGCTCAAATTGAAGGCGCTGCGCAAACCTACCAGCATCTAGCTTCTACACATGGACACTCAACATTCTCCGCGCAACGTTCACTTGTGGGAAGGACTTTCTAGCCAGTGAAGAAACTGGCGCCTTGAACTCTCGGCCTCGCTGTGAAGACATAAACAGCGTTTGGCATCTGAATTCAGCCTACAGACATTGGCACCAATTACATGAGTGAATCGCATCCTGCAGTGAATTCAGGATGGAGTGCACACCCTATTAAAGATCAAGGTATTCCTGCGGGTGAAACAGGGGAAGTGAAGACTCGGGGTCAAGGGAGGCTCATCCATCGCTCCTGCAGAGACACAGGTGAGTGTAACAATCACATGGCACATGTCCATGCTCTGGCACACAAGAGCACATGAAATACAAATAAATTAGTTAACAGAAGCCTGCTGAAATATAAACACACTAGTCAGATTTATTTACTTTCCCAGTAATTAAGCCCCAGACCCATGGGAAGGCCTCAGTAGCAAAAAAAGAACTATTATGTCTTACTACTGCTTATGACTTCTTTCATCAATATGTGTCAGGGAAACCCTGAGCCACTGGCCTATTATGTACCTGGATTACTAGCCTTCATTGTTCTATACAGAGGCATAGTCAGCCTATAGTGGCCACTACCTAGTAGGTTCTCCTGCCAGTGTGCCAGGATTCAGCAGGGACAGTGGGGCATGCTGCATTCCGATTCCACTGCCAGCGGCAGCAGTAAAAATCTAGTAGCCCAGAAGCCGCTTGAATATAGATCATCTGTCCAACTTCTAAGCATTCTCGAAAACATCCTCACTCACTGTTTCTATGATTCAGTATAGTGACTACCATGTTGCTAGCAATACAAAGCCCGCTGAGTTCATATCCATATTGTGAACCATGCGTGTGTACCAGCTACCGCTCAAAGAAAACACAGCTGGGGGTGCTGATATGAGATCCAATGCCCCCCCAGCCAAAGCCTATAACCTACTCTGGGGTAAGCATGTGGTGGGAGTGATCCGCTTTGCAATCTCAATCCAAACCTCAATGCATTAGCTTAACTCTGATCTTGGCTCCTACCCGGTAGTCTTAAGGAACGGGGTACCTTCTTTGGCTCCATGGTTCTGTAACAACCTGTTACAGTTGTGCTCTTTGTATCTCTCACAGTGCACAGGGCTTCCATACCCTCTGTCTACCAGTCAGGCCGCTCTCTGAACACCCTTTCCAATTCCCTCTCCTAAAAATGGTCAAGGGATTTCTCAGTGTATAGGAATAAGTGAATGGAAGGGAAGCATCCATTTATTTGTGTGTATAATGCCCTCACTAGACTCCTAGGATCAAACGTAGGGACCAGAACGTCCCAGAGGTTCTAGAGATTATGGAACTAGTCATTGGGCCTCATTACGACCCAGGCGGTCCGGAAATAACGGTGGTGGTAAACCCGCCGCCACCGATGTTTCCGGACCGCCTGAGTCCGACCCCTGCAGGTGGGAGGTGATGTTCCCGCCAGGTCTGACCTGGAGGGTTTAACACCTCCCGCATGCAGGCGGACGAGGAAACACCGGCAGCATTACGAGATGCTGCCGGTGTTTCCATGATCCCCATTTCCATCGAGTCCCATAGGACTCAATGGGAATGGGGATTTACACCATTCCGCCTCCGTGATTCCCGGAAAACCGGGGTTGTAATGCCCCGGTAATTCCGGGAATCACGGAGGCGGAATGGTAATACGAGTCCGGCGTTAATAAGGCGGTTTTACTGCCTCGGTTAACGCCGGACTCGTAATGAGGCCCATTATTCCAAAGATTTAGATATTATGCAAGCAGCATTCTCTCAGGGGATCATTCATAATTCCTTTAATTCCCACAAAGTCTACACAACGCCATTCTCCGTGGTTTACCCCTAAGCATTTTGTATCCAAGCAAAAATGCAGATGCGATGAAGCCCTCTGCAAAAAAAGCCGTAGTGATGCAGATCGCTCATTGGCCATGGACCTTTTTTAAAAAAAGTCCATGAACAAGCCATTTTTTCAGCTAAGAAACTCATCTTGACCACTGTCTCCTTGGTTACCCAACGGTGAAAATGTCATGCCCAAAACCATGCTTGTTGCGGAATCATGTCTTTAGGTACATCAAATCTTATATCCGACTGGTTCTCTATACCCCGTTCTAATACCCCTGCTTGTGGTATACCCAGTTTAGAATAGGATTCAATAGTATCATTGGACAGGATCCAAGTATATTTTTGGCGCTTGATTGTGGATGTGAGAGTGCCATCATCGAGAGGTAATAGTGACGGAAAACCTTGAAAATCCCAGGATCCAGCAAACTTATCTCTCACACTACTAATGTACAACTGGATGCCAGCGCCCCTGTGGGTGCTAGGACCCCATTTCACAGTGATGGGCCAATAAGGATCCCATGTTGTGAAGTGTAAACAAAAACAGCATTTCTCTTCATGTTCGGGGATAGAATGCAAGTGTGACAGCAGGGTTTTATATTGCTGCTGTCACACTTCAAACAAAGTGCACGACCAGGTAACAATGGCCCTCTCATGCTTTGAACCTCACCTGCACCTTTAAGGAACAGAGTAATGTGACTATTTTATGCACATTTCAATGTGATCCCAATTGTGGATTCGGGATGCACATAAACATGCACAGAAATGCACAAAGGGGGACAAAAAGAGCATCATTCTAAACGCGGGCATGCAAGATCTAAAAAACACATATGTAGAAGCCCTACCATTCCATTTTCCTTTCCTTAATATTCTTCTTAAAAAGTTAATAATACCCCAAAAAAATGTGAAACCCATTCATACTACTCCAACAATCTCACTTTCCATGTGTTCACACCCTTCACACCTTCCCATACACCCTTCCCATACTTATTACCACTTCCAAAGAGCACACAGGAGTTCTGCAAATACAGCTCCTGCAAAACCACTCAGGGATAGGTGTTTTTCGGGACTGGTCACTGTAGGTGGGTGCGGCCCCTACAGAGAAGCAGCCTGGACACCCTTCACAGGCAAAGGGGGCACTGGGATCATGTCAAGGTCACCAAATGAAGGCACGCCATTAAACGCTCACACCAGAAAACATACAACCTGCTAGGGAAAAAGGCCCACGAAACTCCTGCAAGGATAACACATTTTATTTTAACAAAAAATAGTGCTTCAGCAAAGACCTCTGCTGCCGATAATGTTGTGAGAAAAAGGGGTGAAAGCAGGAACTTAAAAGGGGGCACAGCAGCTTTCATATACAGTAAAAACCCACGCGTCTGGTTGGTGCGACCCTATACATTGTCAGCTTACTCCATGGGGATGCCAGTCCTTCTGTCTGCCATCATGTGGGGTCTGCTGGACTCATCATCTCCAGGGAACCAAGGTCAGAAACACAATTAGCTACATTTCAAGGATAGCTCAAACACATTGCATCAAAATCCCCAGGTTCAATCTTCAAATAGCAGGATGGATTATCTTTCCGGCATTAGCTGCCAAAAGCTGGAACGCTCTGCCGCTATCACTAGGATCTGAACCATCTTACTATCTGTTCAGAAATAATGTAAAACTGTCTCTTCACTCGCAAGAAAGTGACAGCTCCTTGTGACATTGTCTAACATCAAACTGCCTTGCACCTACTTCATATATTCTTCTCTCATAACTTGGTATCTAACTGAACCCACTGTAAATATGTAATTATGTCACATGTTCTCTCATTACTTAGTATTTAACTGAACCCATTGCACATTTGTAATTATGTTATTCAAACCTTTCTTGCCTTGTATGTAACTAAAATTTCTGTGTGCAATTTTGCGAAATTCTGCAAACTGTATGATTCAACTATGTAACCTGTAAGACAAGCACGCAGATGCCTCCGAGCTCGGTGCCCTCTACAAATAAACAAACTAATCTAAACTAAAGTTCTACTTTATCATTACACAGCACACATGGCAGACTCGAAAACTGGCACAGGGCGAGTTTCTCATTCATGCTAACCCACCCACACACACACACACACACATTTCACTCATCCCAATTGCATCTCTTGGTTTCCAAGGCTGCCACCCTACCTGAACCTGGCATTACAAATCATGCCATTATAGGATAAAAGTGAAACACCCATTTTCTTGGATGATTTAAGGTTCATGGGTTTATGGTCGGTGGTCTGGAGTTGACTAGTATCTTGGGATTCAGGGGTTTTAGGATCGGGGGATGGGCAGGGGCCATAACTCGTGGTTGGCTGGGTGGGGTTTGGAGGCCTGCTTTGGCCTGTTTGTGATAACGCGTGCACCAAGGGGCCTAGCATTGTCTCGTGGCCTTGAGGGGCACATTCTTTCTTAGAGCAACATATTGGCAACACTTTGAGAACAAAGGGGGATTTTCTGTGAAATTTAGCTGCAGTATGGGCGTTTCTCATCAACTCTTGGGCCTATTCAGATTCTCTCTTCAGGCTTGCAGCCTATGTTTCACATGCTGAATGCCACGCAGGCCCTATACTTCGACCATGACTACAAAATGGCATCTGCTTATATACGCGCCCTATTTCTAAATTACATATAACATTATGATCATGTAGGGATCCTTAGGACGGCCCCCTCCCCCTGGCATGTCACAGTTCTTCCAGTCGGATTTGCCTCACCCTAAAGCACGTAGGAGATTGGGATGGGGTCATTCCCTTACCAACACTTGTGTGGATCTTATGCTGTACATGCAGGCGAAAGTGATGTGTGTAATCTGTGCCCTGTCACTATTTCATGGGGACTAAGGTTGTGGTCCTTCCCTGGCTGATTTCTTAAATAAAACAGGACAAGTGGTAAGCAATGAAGCACATTTATGACAACCAAATTTTAAAATCTGTTCAAACGCTCTGCCATTCCATCAGCCTGAGGGTGGTACACTGAACACAACCTGTGCTTGATTCCCAAGAGCGAAGCGATTTATGAGAACAATCCATTAAAGAAGTTGGTCTCATTGTTAGACTTCAGAACCTCACAAATTTCCCACCATGGAACTACCTACCTCACCAAAGATTTTGCTGAAGACCTAGCATCAGGGTGCATGCAGGAACCAACCTCAAACCACCAGGAAAATAGGTAAACTACCACAATAAGGTATAAAAAATTATTACATCTCTGTATAATATCTATAAAATAAATATGTAGCTCCTGAAAAGGCCCACAGGGCCGGGGCAAAACTCCTCTTACCATTTTCATGGTGTTTCCAGGATTAAATTCCCTACTGATATGGTTCCACAATGCCCTGCACTGGGGTAGCATGAACCACTCACCCCCACAAGAGCTTTGGGACCGGTGGGTGTTAGAGCACACCGGCCTCCGCAATTCCAGCAGGGAAGGAGGAATAGGTTACGTTGGTTGGATGGGTAGGGGGACTGAGGGTAACTGGAAAGCGTGTGAGGGAGGGGTTAAGGATAGGTAGGGAGATTGTTGGGTAAAAGCACTGCTCCTCACGTCTTGCACTCTTGTCCTTGGCGTTCTGTGGGTGATCATCATTGCATACGTAAGCACACTCACTCAAACTCACACTCACACTATTTACATTAGGGCTTTCAATGAGCACAGCATGATTCGGTATCAGTTGCAATTACACACCATAAACCTGCAGTAAACTGGCATATAGCCTGTAGCATACAATCACTTAACATGAATGAGAAAGGCTCTTAGCTTGATCATGGAGTGTCCCTTGTTGTCTCCAGGAATGCCTTGTTAACGGGTTCAAGCTGCTGTACTCGTGAACTGCAAGAAAGGAACAGTTTTAGTACAAGAAAATGAGTGTTGTAGCAATGTTACAGTAACAACCGAGTCGGGTTATGGAGCTGAGCTCGAGGCATGCACAATGTGGCTCCATGTACTGCAGCGGATTGGCGTGGCATCAATTAGTCTGATATGCCAAGTCAGGTTCATGTAGTGCAGCTTCTCTGTACTGTCACAGGTTGTAATCCAGTTAGTTGGTGATGCAGCGTTGATTAGTCAGGTACACAGCGTCATGCAATACATATTAGTAGGAGGTGCAGTGTTAGTATCATGCACCAACAAGATTATCGAGCCGCTGTGGGCGTCTTGGTTACTTAGCTTGCTCAGCGGAGGGGCTGTCTGACTCTGATAGGGTGTGGCACCCTGCATGTTCCCATAAACCCAAGGGGTCTGTGCCTAATAATATATAATATTATAATAAATAAAACTATAAGTTTTATTAAAAAAACGAATGGTTATGTTGAATTGTTTCCCAGGAATCAGAAATCGGACATGGCTCATACCGATTTAATTTTTGTTTCGGCCTGCTGAGTTGCAAGCGGTAACTCACAGTACCATTGTTAGGACTGTTCTGGAAGCAGTAGTTATCAAGAAGGACAGGGTGGTTCTCTCAGGCACTGTTGAGGAAGTCAGACAGTGGCGCACAGTCTTGTGCATCGATCTGACATTATCGCTAAGGGATGTGTCTGAAGTACAATTGTTCGAGTATGCCGAAGATACAGGAAAGTTGGTTTTCGGGATTGGGGTTCTTTGCCAGATAGCGAAGAGCAAAGTGAAGTACCACAGACCAAAGTCATTGTTAGAAATTAATCGCCATATTGGAAGGATGATCTGGAGAAGGTGCCAGACTATTTATGGACCATCAATCCTCATGATGCAGGGCTGTTAAAGAGTGTTGTGCTGGAGCAGTACAGATAAAATTGAAACCTGGGAGCAGGGAAGGATTCCCTCTAAATACACTAAAGTGTAGTGGTGACCGTTCCTTGTGGTAAAGGATTTTTCTCTCATGCCTGCACCAGTGACTGTGCTGGCACAGTTGGTTGAAATGCATAAATCTGTGCAGCTCCAGGCTCCAGGTTCTATTCAACCCATGCCTACTGTGATTGCACAGAGCCTGGGGCATGTGGCATGGTCAGGGTCTGCAATTGCTGCACACTTACGTTAAAATTCTTTGGCATGCTTCGACAGTCATGTGTCACATGTCCCATTCTCCCACACAACCAACACTGGATCCCATACAATCCTCCAAAATTACCTCCCCTCAGCCCTTTAAACCGGGGCCCCAACCCTCAAAACCTGCCAAATGACCCACCTCCTCACTGAAACCCTCCCCTAACACCCAGAAACCCTTTCATTTGCCTTTGACCAGGAGCATACCCTTTCATCCAACCCTGTGCCATACCTGATTCAATATGTCCCAATTGCCCCTGCTGCCCCTCTGTCGAGCTGCCAATCACCCCTATTTCCAAACAGATCTTCACTAGCTTTTTCTGAACAATTGTGTGCCTGCTCAGTGCTTTCTTTTTCCTTCTCTTGCCTCCTCTTATAAAAATGCAAAATATGTGCCTGAATTTCTGGCCAGCCCTTGACCTCCATTCCCACTACCTTATCCAGATCATGCACGACTTCTTTTGGAAGTCCCTTTTTAAGCATGTGATAAAAAAAATAGCCACATTTGTTTCCCATGCTTCTCTTGTCTCTGCCCTCCACATCTCCTGAATTAACTGGATATATGTGGCAGGATCGTCATCCAATTTCATTATCTTGGCCAGAATAGAATTTATATCTGGCATATCGGAATACATAACCCGCAGCGCCCCCATAAATGTGTCCTGGAATTATTGAATGATGCTCCATTGTGGGTGTCCATATCCAATTGAACTCATGGATACCCTGATCGCCTCCAAAGCTTGTTTTACCATTCCCTCATTAGAGCCGTGAATATGCTTTTCATGTCCTCTGTGGCCAACATCACACCAGCAGTGTGCTTCTCTAATGCATAAATCCATTTCCTCGCCCCTGCAATTAATGAAGGTGGTGTCTTCATCAAGTTTTTCTGGTACATGTGCGACAATGAGACATAATACGCCTTTCCCTGACCCTTCTGGAGCAATGGAAATTGAGTCACACTCACCTTTACTGGGGCTCTCCCCGTCTTTACCTTGCTGTTCACTATGGCCATACAAGTACCACTTCATGTCCTACGACCTCATGGTGTGATCTCTGTCCCTGCTACTAGAGCAGGAGATGGGGCTTCTACACCCTCTTCTCCCTGCTCAGCATTTGATTCCCATTCATCCTCGTCTCCTACCCCTGTTACCACGTCCCCAGGCATTTCTATGGGCATGGAAACATGCTCAGCACTACTGTGGGTTGCCGGTTCCCGTTCTCCTTGCTCAAGTCCTGTACCCGTAATAACACTTTCATCCTCAAGGTCCATGTTGACCTCCTCGATAACTGACCTATCCAATCTAACAAGAACTTGTTCATGCCTCCTCCTTCCTTCTTCTACGTACTTAACCTGCTTATTGACGTCTTCCCGCTCTTCACTTCTCTCCGTTGTTACAGCACTGCCTCTTCCTCTGCTAGCCTGAATTCTTCTTCCAGTTTTTTTGGGGTGGGGGGATATTCCCTTTAAGCCCTCCGTTCTCAACCGTTCCATGGTCCTGATAATTGAGTTACCCTTCCGCTTTCCTCTGTATATTTTTAGAAATTGCAGCTGGAGTTGCAGCCCGTGTCCATTTTGCAACTACTGGAGTGGCCGCTGGAGAAAATGGATGTTCGAACCTGGGGTCGCTATACCGTTCTGCGGCTGATAAAGGATAGCACACATATGGGGGCGGTCTAGAAGGAATTCCTGCACCCTCCTTTTTCGGCACTTTCTCTGGAACTTTAACATTGTCGGCCTTCAAGCTCTTCTCATACATCCTCCATAACTCTAAGATATTTAAGAGATTTTCTAACTTCAATCCCTTATGCCTTGTGACTAAGAAGGTATACAGGTTTTCCAGCATTCCCTTACCATATGTCCCCCCATTAGGCAAAAAATTTAGCATTTTACCCTTAGTTTTCCCCAACCATTCTCAATGTTATTTCAAAATCTTTATCTTATACCCAGGAAGTACCTGACACAAGTGGCTCCATACTCCAGACCTGTCTAATTCTATAACAATTTTACTTCAAGAACGACCTAAAACACGAAAGCCAAACCTGTGGCCCAAAATTTCAAACCAGGGAATCCCTTTTCCCCATCCCAATTCGTCAAAGCTTCCACACAATCACTCACCTTTGTTTTCACCACGATCATCCCACCTAACTATTCACTTTAATTATACTTCCCACTATTACACAAAAGAGCATATTAGGAAAAAACACAATGCTGTCCCAAATCCTCTTTACTTCTTCATCGCTTCTTCATCTCTTTTACAACATTTTCAACTACAATGTTATCTTTTTCCAACAACTGAAAGATACCCATCACTACTTTGACTAACCAAGAAAAGAAAATAACAAACTAGGTAAAAATATTAGGAGGTCAACATGGAACTTGAGGATGAAAGTGTTGTTACGGGTAGAGGACTTGAGCAGGGAGAACGGGAACCGGCAACCCACAGTAGTGCTGAGCATGTTTCCATGCCCATAGAAATGCCTGGGGATGTGGTAACAGGGGTAGGAGACGAGGATGAATGGGAATCAAATGCTGAGCAGGGAGAACAGGGTGTAACAGCCCCATCTCCTGCTCTAGTAGCAGGGACAGAGTACCACAAGCCGAGGGCTCCATCCGCACAGTCAATACAGAATGAAGGGTACCATGGGTATACTCCAGAAAGGTATCCGTGGGCGGACTTACTATAAAGATGCTACCTCACCCCTAGGTGAGGATTGCAGCCGCCCAGACAAGCAAACCGAAGTGTATCAGGGCAGACCTCATAAAGGACAAGCTGGTGAGGATGCACTTAACACCTCTTAAAATGACAAACCAAGTAAAAATATATAGAAAAGAGACTTACAACATGAAGCAGCTCATTCACTCCTCCAATGTACTCACCCTTTCAACCCACATAACCTTGTCTGACTCCACACATACACATCTACTTTACCCTTACCAAAACCCTTAAATCAAAGAAAACCCCATATTTTTCCCCTATTACCCTCTTGCTTTACCCACCGAAGTGCACTCATGTAAAAATTATCCCAAAAGTGCTCCGGAGTGATGCCCCTTCAATTTGCCCTGCACAGCTGGACTGCGGCAGCACACCTTTGTGGAGAAGACAGGCCTTCAACCAATATGGTACCTGTAGACCTCTACTTTTATAGTGCACAGAAGACCGGTCCCAGCAGAGAGGTGCTGCAGTCGAGTTGTGCGGACAGGAAACCCCCAATGTCTCGGAAAGCCTGGAATCCCTTTGTGGTCATCAAATGGGTGGGTGGACCTCCGAGCTCTGTAACCCAAAGTAGGCCCACCTATTAAGAAGCAAGTGCACGTTTGTAAAGTAAATTTATTGTACAAATGCCCGGAAGGGGCTAGATGACACTGTCAAACTGAGTCAAAGTAACCCAACTCTCCTTGTACCCCACAAGTTTACACATTTTAATACATTATTGTAACACTCCCGCATATTTCTTTACAAAGTCATCCCTCCATAGATGATTGGTCAAACCGATACAAAGAAGTCTAATCTCCTTTACTTCCTACGCCCCCACATATATCATTACAAAGTCATCCCTCCATAAATGGTTGGTCAAACCAATACAAAGAAATTTAATTTCCTTTACTGCCCACGCTCCCCTTTCAACAAATATTTGCATCATCTCATATTTACAGCACACCCCTTTTGTGATCTTTCCGTAGTTGGTTGTGACTACGTTTCATGGTTACATAGTGGCACAACAAACATGATTCATAACAATTTCCAACTGGCTGGGCACCTATAACCCGATCATTATGCACATGGGCTTTGCAAGGACACTTCAACAATATGAGGAGGGGGAGAAACAAATAGGTTCCCTTTGAACTGGCGATAAATATCTTATCCGCTCAGACTTGCTGGCATCCTCATTTTACACTAATCTATACAACTACCATCCCAGCATGCATGGCCTCTGGCCACATCCTGGTCATTCCGGAGACCCTGATTGAAGCCCATAAACCATATGTTCACTCTTCCCTTAAGCATCCCTTGAACCTGGTTTATTACCCAGCCCCGAAATGATCCTACCAGGTGGCTGGACTTCCCTGGACAATGAAGAACAAGCTCACATGGACTTAAAAAGATTACAACTCTTCTCCACAATAGTACCAAGTTGGAAAAACCAGAGCGTGGCTGTAGCTGACCATTTGATGTTATCGCAGCTGCCCGCTGCCTTCCCTCAGCCTTCAACCTTGTTCAACCAGCTTTCCTGATCACACAGAGTTTATCTCGGCACCCTAAGTTTCTGGGCCTGCACAATCCCTAGCTATGAAAGGACTTGCGGCATACAGTCTTCAGTGTATTCGCCATATATCCTGTGTATCCCAACTGTCCCAGACACATGTCTCCAAAGTCCTCTGTGTGTGTATGACTGTGCATGTATGTTCAAAACTACGGTGTCCCCTCACAATGGTTTCTCCATCCGCAAATCTCCTATCTCGCAAGCGCATAGGAACCTCCTCGCTGCCCAACTTTTAGGTGCCACTTGACACGCCATGCACCTACATTGTTTTCCTATTGCATCGGCAGATTTGACATCAATTGCTACGCAAATGCAAATCTAAAAAGTATCAACTAAACACATAGTATCACTAATAGTAATGCTTATCCCATTCTCATTAACTACACTAGATACATGCTAAATTGCAATATTGCGTCAACATCGCTGACAACCTAGTCACCAATATTGCATGCGCAACAAGAACCCTTCTTTCCCATTGAAACCTTTATTGACCACCCCAACAATGTGCTCCATGATGGCCCAGTGTACCAAGTTATAACAAGATTTCCTGCGGGGCCGGAACGTGGTACATGACAGCTGGGGTGCCCGATGTGCGAACGGGGCACTGCTAAAACATAAACCACACAGGGGCGGGCCTGTACCCTCAGAGAGGCAGCAGAGAGGGGCAGGAACGGCCTTCAAGGAGCAACCACATCAGTCTGGAAGATACTGTGTCCGGCCTGCAACAACATATTGGCCATAGGGTGTAGCTTACTGTAGCAGTTTGCAGAAAGTGGTCCCTCATGGCCTGGGGGGAAGGATGTGTGCACAAACCACCAGGCAAGGGCCAGAAACATGAGGACTATTCATATCGCTTGAGAGCAGGAAGTGAAAAATAAATATAATAATGTATAATCCAGAAAAACATGTTACTGTTGGTTTAAGGGACTGGCTGAACCACAAACAGGCACAGACTGGAAGGGGATCTAGTGCTTTGACCACCAAAACAATGGAAAACTAAAGGTACTTTACTCCCACTCTGCTGAGCTAACAAAGCACACTCCACACTACTAGATGAAGGATGCTTCATCATTCATCTAGTGGTTCATTTTTCATGTTTACCTCCACATCCTTCTTCCTTGTCCCAGTACTTACCCCTGAGGCCCTGTCTCTGGTTAAGGAACCCCCCCTTTTTTTCTTGTGGTATAATACCCCTCAGGTACCCATAATCCCCAGTTAAAAAATGTCCCGTCCTCTGGCCAGAAATCAATGTTATCTTTGGGGTTCTGGGCAAAGCAGAGCACCGTTTGCAGAACCCCTGGATGGTTCCTCTGGTGGGGTAGTGGATCTGTTCCAGTAGGGTGGATCTGTTCCAGTAGGGGCATGCTCCTGGATTTCCATCAGGGTAGGCAATCCAGTTGAGCACTGGAAATTTCTGGTGAGTCTCTCAGAGTCCCCCTGAGGGGTGAGAGAAACCGACTGAGGAAGCAGCGTCATTGGAGACCTGGGTCTTCGGGCACAGGGCTTCCAAGTAAGTCAGAAACTTGTGGAGGATAGGCAAGCTCCTCGCAAGATTTTCTTTTTACAAAGGGGGAGGTGGAAACCATTTTTCAGGGTACCAATTTCTCTGCCTCTGCGAGACTCCACCTTCCTTGGCATCTGGGCCTGGTTGCCGTGATTGGTGCTGGGCCGTAAGATGGTGGCGGCCTAGGTTGCCATGGCACCCGGTGAGGCCGGCCTGCATGGGCAGACCAGAGGACATGATCCAGTCACTGTGGCCCTTAACATTATTTAAGGGATGCAGGCCAGTTGTTATGATCACCAGTTATCCCATCCCCTGCATAAAAGGAGGTAGAGAAAACAGACACTTGTAACTAGCGAGTATGGGGAAGCGGAAAGAAAAGAAAAAGCACCTCAAAGCCTCTAAACACTCTTCCAGCTCAGATGACAGCTCTAGGAAGATAAAGGCAGTGAAAAGGAAGTTGGAAGTGAAATTCTCTTTATCCCAGAAAGAGATTAAAATAAACCCTTATGAAACAGGCTATAGAAGAATATGAGGGTAGATAGAAAAGGAAAATGTGTTCTTCCTCCTCATCTTCATCTACTTCCTCTTCCAGTTCAGATCCCACATTCTCTTCTCATGTCTCAGTATCAGAGGATGATGCAGAGAGAAAGTACTTGGACAAGGATGAGGTGGAAGCAGTGCTTTCTCAACTTTGGAATAGCATGGGTTTATTAGAACCAATGGTCCAGGGAGAACCTGCAGACCCTAAAAAATAATAATATAAACATACTCCCAAGATGGGGCTTCCTTTTATCTCAGACATAACAACAAAGACCCTCAAGGAATGGAAGGTTCCAGAACGTGCCATGCCCCAGTTCATGGCGAAAAGATATCATCTTAAAGGCATGGACACCTTTATTGTAGATAACTTTGACATCGATGACATCCTTGCCAGCCTGGTGGGAGGGTCTTCTATGTGTGCTGAGGAGGCGGTGGTCGAGAACCCAGTGGATTGCAAGGATAACTCTGCTTTGAAGAAGGTCTAGTCAGGAGCTAATCTTGCTCTCAGAGTCAACGTGTATTGGTCCTACACAGCATAAACTGAGTTTGGGGGTTTTAAGAAATGACAAAAGGTGATGTAGGAAGATGCAGAGTGTGCTCCTATCTCAACTGATATGCAGAAACAAGTAACGCTACTGTCGGACTTTGCCTATGATGGAGTGGCAGGATTGGCCATGGAGACTGTAGCTGGTATGTCAGTCAGGAGACATATCCATATTAGAACCTGGAAGATTAAGGGTTCACATAAGCCCATTTGAGGGAAATAAACTTTTTGGGGATTCCTTGGAAGGGAATGTTCACAAGGCTTCCGTTGCTGATAAACATGCAGATAAATTATGCAAACATACTCCTCTAAATCAAAGAACTCCTCCCTTTTAAATCTCTGCCTTCTTTTTCAATGAATGGATCCAGGTCCTTTAAGAAACTTCAGGGGCGCATACATGCTCTCGAGCTACTAGGACTTCAAGACAGTTATAGAAGCCCTGACGATTACAGCAGGCCAGTGGGTGGCCAACTCTTTTTTTCCCATATGGGATAGGTGGTCCTTAGATGCTTGGGCTCTGCTGACAGTCCATAGGGGATGTTGAGTAGAGTTTCTGGTCCTTCCTGTTCAATCTGCCATGACCATGACTCCTATGCCAACAAACTTCACCAAAAGAAGGGCCATGGTCAATCTCCTGGAAGAGATGTTGGAAAAGAACACTATCATGAGGGCTCCTCTGACTCAACAGGGTTAGGGGTTTTACTCCAGGCTGTTTCAAGTCCCCAAACGCTCAGGGCGACTCAGGCTCATCCTCATCTTTGGATCTCCAGGATTCCTATTAAGATATGGCCATTCAGCCCTCTGAGAGGACATTTCTCATATTCAATGTGGGAGGACACCATTTCTAATTCCTGTCTTGGTCCTTCCCTTTGGGTTGAGGTCAGCCTGAGGGTCTTCACAAAGCTGGTGGGTCATCTTCACATATAAGTAATATATTAAGAAGATTGGCTCATCAAGGCAGATCTCTGATCGAAGGTTAAGGACCATCTTCATCCAATGTGTCGGGCCGTTTGGGATTGAGGTTTCCTGATAAATTAGCAAAAGTCCAAATTGGTCCTGTCTCAAGATCTGGCATTTATAGGGGCCCAATTCTGTGCAAAGCAGGGGAGGATTTCTTGCCCCAGGAAAGGCTTCGATGGTTCCAACTGGTTCTGTCCAATGTTCTCAGGAAATAATTGGTCCCGGATAGACTGTTACTGGTTATGCCCATGGGCTTGTCTCCATCTACAACCCTCTAGTCATGTATCTCCTGGATCACTGGATCCCTCCATCTTAAGCTTACGAAGCCTGGATCCTAGTGACCCAGCAATAAATGGTGGTTGTAGAGCTAGAATCTCAAAGGGGGTGGGGTTGGATCATCCCATAAAGACCACCCTTACTACAGATGCCAGCAGTCTGGGTGGGAGTGGGGTACTCTTGGTTCTTAGATAACACAGGAGAAATGGAACCAGGAAGAACTTCTCAGACGCTCCAATTGGAGGGATCTGTGTGCCAGTTATCAAGCCCTGATGACCTTCTCTGGGTCCATAAAAGCCAGTGCTCAGTTGCTCAGAACGCACGACACCACTGCTCTGGCTTAAGTGAATCGTCAAGGGGGCTTGGGATCGAAGCCTGAAAGACCTTAGACTCAAAATAATCTTCATGGCCAGAAAATCATATGTTCTCTGTAGCAGCGACTCATATCATGGGGGTGGAGCATGTCAGGTTGGATCATCTCAGCAGGTGGTTTTTTTCCTCTAAGCAGTTGATGATATTGGACAGTGTTTTTGGGGAGATCTGTTGCAGATTTGGGTACCCAATACTGGATCTCTTTGCCTCCCCGACCTGAGCAAAATCTCTGAAATTCTGCTCCTCTAGGTGGGTGCCTGGGGAAGGATGCCCTGAATCTAGAATAGGCACAGGGTCTCCTGTGCTCTTCTCCTCCCATTACCATCATCCTCAGGGTGACACAGCAGATCAGAAGGAGCCAGGGGGGTGGTTCTCTGGGTGGCCCCCTTTTGGCTACATTGGGGGTGGCTTCCTTCTCTCCTGGATCTTCAATGGCAGGAAATGAAGAAGATCCTGAGGTGCCATTGCCCTCTACAAGCGAATAAAGGGAGCAACATCAGAAAAATTCAATGGGCGGTCTGGAAATTGCAAGGTCTAGGCTAACAGAGAAAGGATTTTAGGATCAAGTGGTTGACGCTATCCTTCATGCCAGATGACCATCTACCTTGAAAACATATGAAAGGCACTGGGGGAACTTCCTAAAATGGAATGACAGATCGGATACCTCGCCCCTTCACTGTGGTCTTCCTTCTGTGCTATAGTTTCTCCTGGAAGGGTTCGACAAGGAGCTTGCTGTGTCCACTCTGTGCTCTCAGTGCACATCCATTAAGGCTCCCAAAGGGAGCCGGGAGGGCAAAATGGAGGAGGACTCCCTGTTAAGGAAGTACCTCAAAGGTCTTGCTTCTTATCGTCTGTGCTCGTGTAGATGCATGGGATCTGCCCCTTCTGTGGAAATCTCTACAGGGCCCTCCATTTGAGTCTATTGGGTTGATTGATATGAAACACTGTGCTCTTGATAGCTAATACTTCAGCTTGAAGATTGGCTGAGATAGGGCCTTTATTGTGTCATCCTCCTTTCCTGCGGGTTCTCCCAGAAGCTATTGTCATATGCTGTGATCCTAACGTTCTTCCTAAAGTGTCGCTAAATTTCACATGTCTCAGGATCTGGTCCCACCAGCTTTTTTTCAGAACCCTCAAAATCTTGAAGAGGTGGCATGGCACTCTACTAAGGTCAGGAGAACAGTGCTCGAGTGCCTCTCTAGAACGAGGAATTTCAGATAGACTGACAGTCTTCTAATGACCTTTGGGCAAGTGGGTGCTGGCAAGAAGGCTTCTGTGGTTTCCATCAGCCATTCGACCTGGACTGTCATTACCATGGCATACGTGTTAGCAGGATTGCCCATCCCAGAACATGTTGAGGGACGTTCTACTGGGGGAATGGCAGTGTCCTAGGAAGATGTTCAGGGGGTTTCTCTACAGGAGATCTGCAGGGCGGCTACCTGGGCTGATCAGAACACGTTTGTGGTTCTGCTGGGGTGACGGATTTGTCAGTGAGAATGGATTGTCTTGTTCTGGGGAATTAAAGTGGTGATGGGATGCTGCAGCAGTTCTTTCTCAGTGTGTCTCATTAAGAACTCTGCCCATGGTCTACGTTTTGGTACTCCTCAGAGGTAAGTACTGGAACAAGGAAGAAGGATGTGGAGGTAATGCTCTGATTACTTAACCTACTTTTCTTCTTTACAGTACTGACGACCCTCCTCTCCCTTCCTGAAAGCGGAAGGTCCCATGATCTGGCTTGAGAAATTGGTAACTAGGGATTATGGGTAAGTGGAAGGCATTATCCTTCAAGGGAATAAAAGGGGTTTCTGAAGCGGAGGCGGGACCTCAGAGCTAAGTACTGGGACTAGAAAGAATAAGAATAGGAGTAATGAAGATTACCAGTGAGAGGGAAGCATGAATGCCTATTCTACGCAAAGAGAGCGAGCCAGGGCTCTGCCATTAAAGGCACCAGCTCAGGGCTGCCCAGGTCCCAGGCTAGTCGAGCAGCACTAGTGACTCTCCAAGTGCAACACATGCAACACATGTTGCACCCTTTATTTTGGCCCTTCATGGGCTCAAATGCGCATGCAAAATACAGAGTCTGCAGGAGTTGTGAAACTTGCTACAGTGCCAGACCTTGCTGCCTACAATGTGTCTACCAGGCACTTCTGCACAGCTGTCCCGATAACAAGGGCCTGTGAATGACTTCCTCAACACCTTTCCGGTATCAGGTTATCAGCATATTGGGCCGCATCATGAGTTGGGCGGACTGGTAAATTGTGGCGGTAATGCTGTCATCGGAGCCTGTACTGCTCCGCCGAATCTCGAGTTGGCCGGAGAGTGAGAGTTTTACCTCCAACGTTTTGCTGGAGGTAAAAATCTCCCCTTTACACCTGTTTTCGTCACCATTAGCGCAATGCTAGTTGCGACAGTGATAATAGCGACATCAAACCCAAATTGGGATTACTGCCCCACTGCAACTCGGGATCTGATGCAAATTACGCCGGACCTAGTTGCGGTAACGTTGATAGTGGTGGCGGTATCCCGGCGCAATAAGCACTGGGATACCGCCCAACTCATGATGAGACCCAATATATGGCTAATGGGGCATTTGCATCTAAAAGGCAGAAGGAGGGCCCCGGGTAGCTACACATTCGGTGCCTTCTTCCAAGACAATTAAAGCGAGGCAGGTTAAACTTCCTTGAAGCTTAGTCTATATTCATGATGGCTGCTATAAACCAGATTCAGACCGGCAATACTGTCTTCTGGTACTTACAGTATTTCATTCAGGATTTGGAAAATAAAGCTCCAATCATACTCTGCGTAATATATGCATTTATGTATTGTCAGATTGCTGATTTGTGCACTTTACAAACAATCTATACAATACAGTAGTGGTGCAGTTCTTAAAAAGTGAACATTAATTATTTGTACAATCTAGAGTTCAAAGGGTCTGTGTTCAAGTGCCCACATTTCGGAACAGTTGAAACACTGGCTTTACTGTATGTCCTCCTGGGGGGCAAAAAATGTAATCTCACTGGGTTACATTTTTTAGAACGTGTAAATGCAGCCAGGGGTTCACCAACATCAGCACTTGCATGCTGTTATGACCACTGCATGCAATTTTCAGCTGTTGTAAAGCAGAATGCAAGAGGTGGGGTGTGGGACAAACGTAGGTGTAGAAGGAGCAGGGTAAGGTTGCTTTGTTGTAATGTTAATATATAGGTAGTCCTCAAAGTTTGTGTTACACTTTTTTCAGTTGTTCGTGTACGCTCCAGGTTATGTAAAATGTTTATATGGTGAGCAATATTAGGTGGAATCATGCTTTTTGAAGGTATGCTCTGCTAGTGCACAATTTAAGGGCCCACACTTTGCAGTCAGTTGATGGAATCCTCCATTTTAATGGCCCACTAACACCTCAAAGACAATTCAACCATAGCGCCATTCAGACATATGTGATTATGGTAGAATACAGCTGGAGATGCACCATGAACTAACAACATGTAATTAGGCATTGTCTTGATGGAAGATTTTATTTTATTCTTATAAGGGGAAGAATAGGGCCTGTCCACGGAGCAGTGACGGAGCATAGGGGAAGAGGGTGGTCACCCATCGTAGCTCCTTCCATGTGTCCTGGTGCGCCCCCTCTCACCTGCTTAGCCATTGACTTGCTTTGATATTGAAGTTTGCAATTACATGCTGGACGGCCCCAAGTGCTTTTGCACACTACAATGCATGCAAACCAAGCATGGCCAGTGGAGCTTCATGACAAGCGTTTTGCCTTTGCCGATCTCCAGGCCCTTTTCTTTCATTGGTGCTGGAGCCCAGAGGACGTTGGTGCTGAATTGCCAAATCTCTACTAATCTCTTTTATTTTATACATTTACTTTCTGTAAATGCCCCATACAGCATCTGTACCCAAAAACCTAACTGGACATGATGGAGTTGCTGTTTTTATTAAATGCCACACCGCCCTGGTCCCTAATTGCAGCTTGCGCTCTCTGCCATACTGGGTTGGACTTGCCAGTGCCTCGACCTGAGAAAAGGTAGATTTATGTAAAAAGTGGCAACATTTGTTTGTGTGTTTGCATGTGGTGATTGCAATGTGTAAGTGCACACAAGAGAGTTTTATTGAGTGCATGTGTGTCTGTTTGCACATGTGTGTAGAGGGGGTGGTGCACCGGTTCCATGATTTGAGGGACCCACACCTTCAATAGGATTTACAGTGGCATACTGGAGTATACTCTAGGCACCATAATTAAAGTGTTTTACAGTAGTAATACTGGCATATATTTTGTCAAAGACAGCATGAAAAATGTTGTATAGAGTTGTGCTGGCATTTATTGTAGACACAGGTGTCATGAAAATGTGCTTTACAGTAGCAGTGCTGGCATATATTGCATAATCAAGAGAGTTTTTTTTAAAGTGACAGTATTGCCATACATTTGGTCACAGGCAACATGGGTAAGTGTTTTACAAGGCAGAGGTGGCATATACCAAAGCAATAAGCATAAACCCACTTCCATCACAGTGGCAATATCAGCATTATTGTGGGCACAGGCATCATGAAATGTCGTACAATGCTCATGTGTACTGTTTGCAACCTGACATTCATTTAATCGATTTTATTTGCAGAACCAATTGTAAATTGAATGGTTTTTGTACCATTTTAAATAGAAAATATTGGTGTAAAATTAACCATTTCAACACATCTATTTAAGAAAGAAGAATCCCCAGTCCCCCACCACCAAAATCTGCCTCCATTACGGAGGAAGAGCAGCACTTCTCCCCAAGTAAGGACTGGGACAATGATCAAGGAACGGGGGGATAATGACTGTTGCTGCCCATGTTCAGTGTGGGAAAATCAGCAAACATAATCGTGCCCTGAAACAAATGCCCCTGAATTAAAATAAGAGTTGCAGCAGCATTATATTTTGGGGGTACTACTTTATCCCCTCTTGTTTTTTATTCTCCTATCTTGTTTTTTCAATACAGTTTAGTTTTTCAATTAGTGTTTGAGAAAATGTGTGCTCACATTTGGTTTTAAAGACAACTCCCAACATTAATATTAAATACATGACTAATTTTTCATTGGAGTGTTTCCAAAAAAACATGTTACATATCAGGCACACTCCTTAATAATACAACAGTCACCAAAGTGAAACCACAGATAAACATTGTTCCTCAATGATCAAACATATTGAAGAGTCTGCCACAGTCTCCTGTGTTTAAGTAACACTCCCCTACTCGAAGTGCCAACACGTACTATGCAAAACCAGGACTGTTTGGAAGTGGGGCGCACTGGGCAGCTATTCACCCTTTTTACAGAATGTACCACCATTTCCCAGAGTGTTAACAAGTAAGGTTAAGGCTTTGGGTTTTACAAACGTGAGATAAAACCTCACACATTCAACAGACACTGGCAGTTGTAGCTAAGGGAGCATGTGCTTTCGTATCCCATCACTCATTCTATCCATCTCCATCACTCTCCTCTCTATGTTTATCTAATACAGTTAGCAGCATGACATTATTTTGCAGTGGCAATGCTAGCATATATTTGTTAGGCAGGAATTACAATTTTCTTTGGGCAAAGCTGACTAAAAAGGGTGGCAGCCTTGGCATATATTGTTAAGGCTTCTTCCCAAACGTGGCAACTTTCTCTGACACTGAGACTAGTAGAGGATACATGCTGTTCTAACGATCAGAACTAAAGGCACTGAATCCAAATAAAGACCAATTTAGGAACTGTGAAGTTACTACAGTGGAGTTCTCCACCAAGCATCATGCAGGACAGCAGGTAAGATATATGCAGGGTTTATTGTGCCCAGATCTACACATACGTCCAAGTGTAGTACGGGAAGAAACACTGGCCCACCCACACACCAGCCAGCTCACTCCAACTGCCTCCGCAGAATACCTGCAGTCAAACCGGTATGCAGTGATAAAATTGTGGCATAAATGTCGCCTGTGCAAACAAATCGCAGAAAAATGCCATGGTTTGACCCGGGTAAAAGTGTACCCGATTATACCATTTAAGGTGGAGCGGGGGTTGCGGGGGTGTCCCCCACTTCCCTTAAATGGTAGTATGGGTCTGGGGGTTGTGGGGTTGTCCCCCACATCCTATAAATGGATTGCGGGGGCAAAACCACAGACTTTTTGTGGCGATATTTTGCATCCATGGCCATTTTTGCCGCGATTTTAACACATCGAACCCTCAAACCCACCAACATTCCACCCCAACATTTCATAGCCCAGCACGTTTCACTGACACAACACATTACTACAAACTGCTACTGTGTTCATGCTCGTATCATGGACAAAATCTGTTTTAGAAATTGTATTCGGTGTAAATCTTGTGTGGCGTCCACTTTAGCCCCACCCCCAACTCCGCCATAAACAGTTGTGGGGCCTGCCCCTTATTACATGACCCCCACCTTGGTATTGCACCTTTTCAAACTGCTGAGAGCCGCCAGTGTCGAGCACACTACCGGCAGCGGAACAGACGCTCACTTGTTCCTCGGTCTGGAAAAGATACGGGGTTAGGCTAATGTAGGGACTGTCGGGACTCGGGGCTGGCTACCCTTTTGATTGTAGACACTGAGCATCTATCTGGGGCTACAACCAAAAGACCCGAGGCTATGACCCCCTCAGCCCCCTCCTAGCAACGCCTCTGCACTCACATATCGAGCCAACCAGCGGGAGGATCTCCCAACATGCACGGACCCATGCAAATTACTTGCTTCAAATGAAACACCATTTCCCACCTATATTTTAATATCCGTTGTCATACAGACAACAATTACAATTGAAGTACTAAGTGACAGCAGTGTGTGTCCAGAGGGACACAACCCCAGGTCTTGCACGGCGAAGACAGCAAATCACAGCACTGTGCCACTTATATAGGAGCTATACAGTCGAAGACATCACTGTGTCACACGCACAGACAATATAAAAAAGATACACAACTGCACACTCAAATTCACAGAATTAGAAATAAAAATGTATTTGTAAAATGTGGAATGGTTATCTGTTGGGACGAGCAGCGAAGAAGAGTTAGAGGGATAATTGCAATGGCTTTTATTTTCTGGCACATGCCCGGATTGGATGGGTAGGGGTCAGGGCCCTTCCTTTCGGAGGGGCTCCATGGATGTTTTCGTTGATAAACTATTAATGTTGCACGTAAAAGTTGTGTCAAGTACACATTTTTTCTTTGCTGTTGGACGAGTAGATCGACTTGTCATAGAATTAGAATACTAATACCTCTCATAGAGTTGGCAATATGTTCGAAGTTTGCATGCAGTGATACAAAGGTTTCACAAGGTGGCAGCACAGGATAATACATGAAATATTCTTGCGCCATTGTGAATATGAATAGTGATTTCCTGTCATAAACAACGAGAAGGGGAGTGGTGGGGGAGTATACAAATAGCATCGATTGAAAAGCGAGTCTGGGAGCTAAATGATTATGACAAACAGCCTGGACTACATGCACTCTTGTTGAGTTCTGGCTTTGTTTCAATTGCTCCAATTCAGAGGCTCAGATACTCGGTGGTGTTGAGAATAAGAGACATTTTTCACATTGCCTGATACACGGCAGCATCGATAATAGCATTGTTGCAGTTAATTATTTGGGACTCTCAGGAGTGATCATTAATTCAATATTCACCTACCTGCAGGGTCGTGACGAGGGTGGTTATGTGGACAATTTGCCCCAAGTCCTTATGGTAGTAATGGGGTCTGGACGCAGGAGGTGAGCTTTTTTCCCCCCTTTGTTTTGGTTGCCGGGCCAGAGGGCTGCTTTCCCTACCAAAAGAACATGGATTGAAAGTGCATTGCGACTGGATTTTTCTAAATATTGAAATGCCCTTTAAATCCACTTTAAATCCAGATAATCCAATTGTACTCAGTGGATTGCATTTGGCCTGCTATTTGGTTTAATGCACCCGAAATATGTCAATTAGCAATCCTCAGAGCAATGGGTACTTCCACTTTAAAAAAAAATAAACTCCTTGGACCTTAATAATCCTTCAAACTATAGACCCATTACAACTGTACCTTTTTCACTGAAAATAATGGACCGAGCGGCCTATTTATAGATACAGCAATACCTCAAATCTAACAACTTGCTTGGCCTTAGACAGTCCAGATTCATACCCAGACATGGGACAGAAATGGCACTGATCGACCTCAAGACACAAATTCAAATCCTTAGAGACAAAGGTAAACTGGTACTGCTTCTCCTGCTCGACACATCAGCGCGATTTAATTTAGTGAACCACAAAATCATATGCCAACATCTAACATCTGCTGCACATTCTCGGATCATGCAAACGCTTGGATCCAGTCCTTCCTCAACAACAGCTCCATGAGGGTCTTTGTGCCTTCAGTCTCTACAGGATGCAACCCCGGTCACCTGCGGGGTTCCTAAGGGGTCTTGTGTGTCCCCCACTCTCTATAATGTATTCTCCAAGCCACTATGTGATGATCTTGACTATTTCGGTGTCACCTACACTAATTATGCAGATGACACCCAAATACTCATTCCTATCTCCGGTAACTACACTATAGACAGCAAAACTCAAAATGACATATAACTCATCATACAAGCTTGGATGGCTAAGCATGGGCTCTGTCTTAATGATGAGAAGACAGTGCTGCTCCTCCTAGGATCACCTGCGAACCTGAACAAACTTGATGAGCTATTTGTCTCCTTTAATATTGACAGTAACATAATTAAAGTCTCTATGGTTGTAACAACCTTAGGCATATACATTGACTCTGCCTTATCCTTAACTGAACAGACAAACACCATGGCATCGTGCAAACCCGTCACTGCATGCAGACCATTCTTGACCCAGTCTAACTGTATTACATTAGAAAGAGCCTTAGTCCATTCTAAATTGGACTATTGTAATGCACTTTACTTAGATACTACACAACAGAACCTTAATAAGATGCAAATTATTCAAAATAACACCATTAGGGCAGCTTTGAATATTCCAAGGAAACAACACATCCCTGGAACTAGACGGACCTTATATTGGCCAAACATCAAGCAAGGAATTGCACTTAAAACACTGCACTCAATTGTTTATCTAACCAGGCTCCTGATTACCTGTCCGATAGCATCACTCGTCACACCTCAACCCGGCCAATGAGAATAGCCCAGTCCCACTGTGTCAAAATCCCACGGTTCAAGCAACAGAGTGCAGGTGGAATCAGCTTCCCAGTTCTGGCAGCAAAAAATTGGAATGCCCTCCCCATCTCCCTAAGTGAGGAACCCTCCTACCTCCGATTCAGGAATAATGTCAAGGTATGGCTACTGGAGCAAGACCTCAACCCTATCGTATAACTGCTCCTCTTGCCTAAGTCATAACCAGTCATGCTAACCACAATAGTTATACTACTTAATCTTCGTCCTGCTCTCTTGCCTTATTTCTCTACCTGTGCTTCGCCTGTACATTGCCCTGCATCCATTTACTTATGTTATAATTTGCTTTGTTTACCCTAGTAAATCTAACATGTGCTATGTACATATGGAATATATTGTCTTCAACCTTCATGCTGTATTCTTCTGGCAACTTGTAAGCTTAGCGCCCAGATGCCTACGGGCTTGGCGCGCTTTACAAATAAATAAACTAAACTAAAATAAGCAAGGCAATCCCTAAACAATCCGGTAAAAATCCAAAAGCAATCCAATCCCCAAACAATTCAGTAAAACTCCTAAAGCAATTCAATCTCTGAATTGCATTCAGCTTCCTTTTGGCTTAATGCACCTGAAATATGTCAATTAGCAACCCCCAGTGGAAAGCAATGCAATCCATAAACAATCCACTAAAAATCCAAAGGCAATGCCATCCCAGATAATCCATAAAAAATGCAGAGGCAGTACAGTTAAGTAAACCTACAAAAATCCATAAGCAATGCAATCCCCAAATAATCCATTATGAATATATATAAATATAATTCCCAAATAATCCTATATATATATATATATATATATATATATATATATATATATATATATATATATATTTATACTTATGGATTTGTATAGGTTTACTTAATTGCACTGCCTCTGCAGTTTATATGTATATATGAATTGTTTTGGTTTATGCACTGGAAAAAAAATATTTAGGAGTTTTAACCAAAAAAACAATGTTACCTATATCCCTGAAAAGAAACCATCCAATAGTCATTACACTCACTGGGCCTTAGCAGTCATTTTGGTAAAATGACGTGAAAGTCGAGCAAGGCTAATGGAATAATATCTATATTAAAAAAATAATTGACACCCGTTTTCTTTTTCAATTGGATTTATTAAAAGAGGCACTATGAGGTTCAGCCTGAAACTGTGTACATAGCACACACACATGACTTTAGCAGTCCCAGAACTGGGTGCTTTACAATTTGTGTACATGCATGGATTAAAAAAACAATACCAGCCAGGGAGTCAAATGGGGACCCAGTCCAAGCCTGTGGAGCAAGGGAGTTAGGTAGGTACCCAGGCCAGGAAGCAATGGAGCTAGGTGTGGGACCCAGTCACAGCCAGGGAGTCAAATGGGGACCCAGTACCAGCCAGGTTAGTCACTTGGGGCCCCAATCCCAGGGAGCAAGGGAGTTGGGTTGTGACCGAGCCCAGCGAGCAAGGGAGTCATTTGGGGACCCAAGCCCAGGCAGCAAGGGAGTCGGGTGGGGACCCAAGCCCAGGCAGTAAGGGAGTCGGAGGGGGCTGCAGTACCAGCCAGGGACTCAAATGTGGACCCAGTAGAAGCCAGGGAATCAAATGGGGATCCAAGCCCAGAGAGCAAGGCAATAGGGTGGGGGGCAAGTACCAGCCAGGGAGTCATTCTGGCCCCAAGCGCAGGGAGTAGTGTGGGGACCCAGTAGCAGTCAGGGAGTCAATTGTGGACCCAGTAGCAGTCAGGGAGTCAAGTGGGGACCCAGTAGCAGCCTGGGAATCAAATGGGGACCCAAGCCAGAGGGCAAGGGAATCGGATGGGGACCAAGTACCAGCCCGGGAGATAATCTGGGACTCAAGCCCAGGGAGCAAGGCAGTAGGGTGGGGACCCAGTAGCAGACACAGAAATAAATGGGGACCTAGTACCAGCCAGGGAGTCAATTTGGGATACATCTAAATAACGGGCAAATGTCAGGAGGTGTTCAACAGGCATTATGAATTATTTGCAGAAGATGTGCTTACCTTATGGATGTTTGTGTGAAATGAAGCTTGGTAGACACTTTGCACTGGACACCCTCGAATAAACTATATACATCCATGTGCTTTTGAAATACCCTTTATGTAGCGCTTATAGCTTCTTGTCGATAACGATCCAATGTTACGTCCCCCCCCTCCTTTGCAGCCATTAACACTTCTTTGGTGAATTAAAGATCCAGCAGCTTGTTCAGAAGGTAGGGTGGTGGGTTGCTAGTGTGACATTTTTTGTAGTCATTACATCCTCCTTCAATTACAGAGGGTTGACCAAGACATCAGCCAATCTGCTTTTTCGATCTGTCAAAAGAGGCATTTTTCTCTGTGCACATAAGAAATGAAAAAGGATTACATTTCTCAAAGCTGTCAATCTGGATCCAACATTAACATTTCTTAGATTTTAATATATATTGAAGCCACTTCCCTAGGAACTTTCTGTTTTTGGTTCACTGGTACACATGATAACTGTCAGTAGCGCTCTTGCCCTCCTAGTGTAGCCGAGGAATTCTTCTCGCCAATCTACCGAACTAGTCAGTACAATGAACAACCAGAACAATTGATTGGCGGAAAGATGGAATGCCAATGAAGAACCCAGAACCGCATGGAACAGGATACTGGAATGGGATGTCTTCTCAAGGTGTACAGGCAAGACCCCCAGATAGCTGCAATAAGAGCAATAATCACACTGATGCGACTCTATGCCAAAAATGCAGACATCAAAATAGAAACCAACCACTAACCTGTGCGGTTCTTCAGAATCTCCAAATCTCCGAATATCCCCAGGAAGGAATAAGAAGTAAGGTAGTGGCAAACCCAAAACGAAAGCACCAGGAAATCAATCCAGAAATGAAGGCAAAGCAAGAAGCAGTGTGAAGATCCAAGCTGAATGTCCAAAGAGCAAAATCTAACCCGACGGCACGAGGACGCCTAAAGGTACATTAAAGGCAGTCTCTAGTCCGTGTACCAATGGTGCAGAGTTCCAATGCAGGAGAAAAAACGGTAAGCGGGAGACAGTACAAATGAGTAGCAGGGCAGGTCCGTGGACGGTCCGAGGTCGAAGAGCAGGGCTGGCAGCAAAAGTACAAAGGGGTAAGCAATGCAGGTCCGTGGACGATCCGAGGTCAATGAGCAGGGCTGGCAGCAAAAGTACAAAGGAGTAAGCAATGCAGGTCCATGGACGATCCGAGGTCGATGAGCAGGACTGGCAGCAAAAGTACAAAGGAGTAAGCCATGCAGGTCCGTGGACGATCCGAGGTCGATGAGCAGGACTGGCAGCAAAAGTACAAAGGAGTAAGCAAGTCGGGTCCGGAGGCAGTCCGAGGTCTAGAAACAGGCAAACAAGGCAAAAGGGACAAGAACCTGGATACGAGAGAAAGCAAGCCGCTAGAATACAAGATTCAGAAGCGCCGGCAAAACGCACAGGCGTGGCTTAAATAATAGTCACATGATCACTATATGTCTTTCAACGTGTACGGGGAAAAGTGAAAGACGTGAGAGGACGCCATCGTCTCCATGCCAACTTCCAAGCTCCCGGCAGACGAGGTCTTAAAGGGACCGTAACCACCGTTCGTCGGCAAATACGAGAACCACAAGTATTAGGTCTCGTGGAAGCCATGGAAGCCGGAAAATTACGGCGTCCTAACACTGATGATTTCTGCCGATACTTGACAATAACCCCCATTTTTGCTTCACTGGTACACATAACCCCCAATTGATTTGTGCCCCACCTTCCCCAGGGAGAGCCCATTTAGACTGGCAAAGATGAAAGACTCAGGGCCTCATCACGAGTTGGGCAGTAACACCGGCGCTATTAGCGCCGGCGTTAATAGCCCTACCGCCAAACCCCCCGGCGCCAATAGCGCCAGATCACAGGTTTGGCGGAACGGGTATTGTCCATTCCCCACTGAGCCCATTTGGGAATTCCCCATTGAGCTCAATGGGGAATTTTCGCGCTCTTACTGCCGGCAGATTTCCCGCCGGCGGTATGAGTGTGAAATTTCGGCGAATTTCCTCCCATTTCAGAGCTGGGGGGAAATCTGCCAAACCCGTGATTTGGCAGACTCTTAAATGCAGCAGTAATAGCGCTACCGTCGCATTTAAGGGTTACCGCCAAACTCGTGATGAGGCCTTCAGTGTGGCTGTCCTTGGTCTTTCATCCCCATCTATTGGGCTTGCTATGATGTTAACCTGCACTAAGGAGGTGATGTTCCAATGGGGAGGTCTACTGCCATGTTTACAATTTTAGTTACGTGCCAGAACCCATCTGACAATGCAGCCACTGAACATTTACAGCAGAATCAGCTTGTATAGTCCTCTTTGTTTGAATTTTGGGTCTTGCAGTTGTATGTTTTAATATAACTTCCAGAATATAAATCCCTGAATCCAAGACGGCATAACATTCAAAACGCTATCTATCACCCACAAGTGCCTTTCCAATTCTGCCCTCCCTCAGCTTGTACAGAAAGTCACAAAACTCCAAGCCCCGAGACCTACAAGAGCCCTTTGCACTCACCGACTCATCACCCCGAGATTTAGATGAACCAGAGCGGGCAGGATCAAGCTTCCCTGTCATTGCCTCGAAGCGCTGGAACAAACTACTGCCAGCGTTAAGAGCTAAGCAGTCATATTGGACTTTCCCGAACAGCAGAAAACCTAGCTTCTCACACAGGGACATTTATGAACCATTGCAGCTTTCCCGCTTTGACAAAAGACAGTACATACGATGACATGTATTATATTTCTACTACAACTAGCACCTTGATGCCCAAGGGTGTATTGCGCTGCTATAAATGTTAAAACAAATAAAGAGAAAACATTACTAGGCAATCATGTACCCAATGGAGTGGGGCACGTTGGATAGAACGTAGTTAGGAAGCAAGATCATTTGACTTAAGAACCATCATTACACAACATAATCACCTCTAAATAAATGGTTGCACATACCAGTGATGTTGGCCTGGAGTGCCTGCGTGCCACCTTTCTGTTGAACCTGGCTGCCATCGAGGAGAATGAAGGACTAGCGTCCCCCCAGAGTGCCTGGTACTCATACTGTATTCCCCGCTGCCCCCGGTTTATTTATAGATTTCTTTCCGTGACTGATGGCCAATAGGCCAAGCCCTCCTACCAGGCCATTCTCACCTTGAACACATGACACTGGGAGGCCCAACTCAGTGGAGTGCAGCTGCAAGTGTCAGCAGCTGCTTGCAGCCAGGTATCCTGGGACCAAGTTTTTGAATGAGTGGTCCCAATTTCTTTTCAAATCTAGCAGTTCCTAACCTGTGTTGCCTAGCACGGGGGTATGTTGTGTTTAAGGGAGAGCACATATATGCTCATATCCTTAAACACGCTTTCCCACTAAAAGCGACAGCTGTTCATATACTCCATATAAATAAGTACTCATTCAATGTCCAAAGGCGTGTTCTGAAAGGCCTATGTGTATCTGGCGAACAGCTTCCCAGTGTTATTTATTTATTTGTCGTGCCTTTACAGGGCCTTCGCCAAAGTGCTTTACAGAAATTAAATAATGTCGGTACAAAGTTATGAAATTAAGTGTAGCAGACTAGCTAAAACAAGAAGAAGCAAATGTAATGAAAAATAATCAAGGAGAAAATATTAAATGATTGCCCAATACCGAGGATAAGGATTAGTGGACCGAACGAGGGATTTGGAACAAGATATAACAGAAAGACCTATAAGTGCAACCAGTCAGTAGAGAAACTAAAAAATGCTGCTGGTAAGGTCCTCAGAGCAAGACAGCTAAGATGTGCAGCAAGGCACATTGAAAGCTCAATATATATATATAAGCAGCAAATATACCAATAAAGTCAATGGCACCAATAGCAATGCAAAAGATGCCAAGATGGAAAGGTCACCGACACACCGCCTCAGCCATTTGGCTCCAGACAAAAATCCAAATTCCCAGTAGGCCAGAAGGTGGTACGTGTGGGCAGGGGTTTGGCCAAGTCAGAAATGTTCAGGGGAGAAAAGACTATTATTTCGAAAAAATAAATCTTCAGTCTTTTCTCCCTCAAATATTTTTAACTCGGTCTTTCAACCCTAAAACATCCTTAACAACTCCACCAGCTCCAATGACTCTGGTGCCGAATTCCGATGCCCACAATGGTCCAATTGCTTCAGCTGTGCATTGACAGTCTGGCAAAATGCACCAGTTTCTGGTTGCTTAGGAGTCCAAAATAGGGATTCTTTGAGTATTGGGAGTATTTGGGTCCAAATGAGATATAGGTCTCCTCTTTGGAAACCATTAGGAGGCCATATGATAACTGAGATGCATAGAATGCAAGAGGTTGCCCCAGAAATGTCCACGTAACGGAGGGTCTGTCCTCTCTAAAGGAGTGGGCTTTGTTGGCTTCACAAGTGTGCCTGGCCCAGTTTGGAGATAGAGAGGGCACAGGTGACAGCACTCTTGGCGCCTGATAGTGACGTGCGTATGCCTCTCGAATGAACTTCTATTGGAGACACTGTTCCTCAGCTTTCATGGTGAAAATTCCAGCCAACCAGAGCCCCATGGTTCTTACTGGGCCTATTTTGTGGCATCTAGGTTTTTCGACATCTTCTGCACTTCCACAGAGACGTCAAGATTTGTTTCCGATTCCACCTAGGAACTGTAAAGTGTCTGATGGTGTCCAATTGATTGACATTTTCAAACAACTATTAGTCTGCCCATAGATTATTGATTTTACCATGCCTTTCCTTGCTTTTATTGGCAGTTATGGCAAGCCAAATTCTAGTTTCTCATCCATGAACTCAAACTCATCCATGGTGGTGCTGCCGCGCCAGTGAAAAAATAATCATGCGCGTCAACAGATTTCTGTCCCTGGGCTTCACCAAACCCTTTGACAACCCTGCCGATGATCACCAAATAACAGCAGTGACCAACTGCCATCACTCTGTGTTTTGCTAGATCCTCCCTCGCCTTCAAGCCATCAGTGCTCCCCAAACTCCAAGGTATGGTACTCTTGCTTGTTCAGTTCCATATAGATGGTATTGGACTAGCACAAGAGTACCATAACTTGGTATCAAGAATTGATTGGCAGGCTATAGCAAGTTGAGAAGGTATTCGTACAAAATATCCCCACCAAAAATATTGCCGTACATATGGCCATTTGTCTCGCCATAGGTGATATTTTTGGAGGGGTCATTTTTGGGAGCAGGAGTTGCGGGGGTGTCGCCCGCACATTTTCAAGTAATGCCAGGGGTTGCAGGGGTGGCCCCCGCAGCGTCCATGGGTCAATATGCCGCAGAAATATGGCAAACGTTTTGTATTGCGATATGTTTGCAGGGATATTAACACATGGAACCGTTGAGAACAGTACAGCCAGACTGTGCCAACGCATGATAAATACAAGAGCACATGAAACCAGACTTAAAGGACCACAGCTGGAGCTGGACAAAAAAGAGGCTCCAATCCACAGACCTCTGAATCATGCAAATGTAGTCAGGAGCAATGGCACTCGCATTTTACTATACAATAATTTGGTTGCTTATGCAGACTGCGTTCGTACGATTTTTTTTAAATGTTAAAAAATAGCTCTCCTGGCCCCAGACAGCCTGGCAAACGTAGTGTTGCTGAGACATCCTGAGCTATGGGCTGATATCCTCAGGGTCCTCATGGAGGAAATGACCAAATGTGGAAGCATGCCCCACTCATGGAGGAGAGCCCTGTTGATTCCAATACATCCAACGGGCGATAGACTTGACACTATGAATCATATTGTCTTCATTAGAGTTGACAAGCAAAGTCTTTGCTTCCGCACTACTAAAAGAACTGCAAAGTTGGGCCAAGAATGAAAAAATACTAACTAAATTTCAGACAGGTTTTCGCCCTGGATCGCCCACGGCCCATAAATGTCAGCTCTTGACATGCTGGTGGCTCTCAGCAATCATGTAGTGAGCACACCTCTAGCCATAAGTGAGGTAAGGGTGCCCGTGAAGACGCTCGGGTCTCCTCAACCTCTCCTCTGGCAAGGGCGTCTTAAGCTGCGCCCGCAGGTTAGGAAGTTGTGTTGGAAGATTCTATAGGGAAACAAAAAAATAACCATTTTAAAATTCCAAGGTGAGACCCACTTCCCTTTTCAGGTAATAGTACTAGAATGCAACCTACCAATGAGCTGACTGAAAGTTGGCAATCAAAAATAAAACAAGGAGCAACCTTCCAGGCTTCTTTTATCTTCTAGGGAAAAATGAAGGGGGACACCTGGACACAGGAAATACCAAAACACTCAAGTCTTTTTATCAGAACTTGAATACAATAGTCCAGGTTCATGGAAACCAAAGATAAACAAAAACGCCACTGATTACTTAACTACATACCCGCAAACGAAGGAACTGGGAGCACTCGAAGCCCTACGGCTCCCGCAGTTGTAAGACGCCAAATAGATCTCTGGCGAGTAGCTTTAACTTCCGCGAGGACCGTGATGGCGTAAGCACATCACGTAGTGTGTAAAGTGGTATCGCCATCTTGGTGTGAGCATGGTCAGCGAGCCTCCATCATTGGCATTGCCGTCATTGTCCGCGGGACGCCTGATACGGCTGTGGCCACCGCGGTTGCCACAGGCGACCGGGTAGCATTCTGGACGCAAGGTAAGTGGCAGAGACGAGAACCCTGATAATAATATACTGTCTCTGAATACTTTGATAAAGGCTGCGCAGGAGACAACGACCCCTTCGCTATTTGCTTTATATGTAGGCTTTAAGGCAGTTTTTCGACACGACACTATTCATCGAAACCGTCTATGGCATAAACTTGAAAAATTGACCATACCAGGCCCATTGCTGTACTTCTTAATCCAACTACATGAGAACACAAGGTTCCAGGTGAGGACAAGCCGCATGGGACATTTTGCTAAAGAAATAGCCAGACATAGAGGTTTGAAACAGGGTTGTGTGCTGGCCCCCACGCTGTTCAATCTCTACCTGGCAGGTTCGTCTTACACTAATAACGTACCTATCAGAAATGGGCAAACACACGTGACGTGGCTGGCTTACATGGATGATGTTATCATCCGAGACAATACACTCAATGGATTAAGGAGAAGTGCAAAGGCATTTAACGAATACATAGCCTGAAATGCTCCACAAATACATATAAACAAGACAAAATACATGTATTGTTGGCAGAATAAAACAAGGGCTCAAACTCTGTATATAGGGGAAGGCGCTATCGAACAATATAGCTATGACACCTATTTAGGATGTGTGGTGACAGCAGATAAGAAAAACAATGGGCCTCATTACACGGATGGCGGTAGGGATTTGCCAGTACCGGTAAAATACTGGTACCGGTAAATCCCTACCGCCTTACTACGAGGTCCCTTTGCGGGTTGGGGGATTTAACGCCAGCTTTTTGCAGGCGTTAAAATCCAACCCGCTAAGGGACTTCGGAGCTAATTACGGCACCGCAAAATTGCGGTGCCGTAATTAGCGCCTTCCCCATTTCCTTAGAGCCCTATGGGGCAGAAATGGGAATGGGCAAGGGCAATGGCAGAAGGGGGATTTACCGCCCCTCCAACCTTGGAATGGGGCGGTAAATCCCCTTTCCGCCAAGACGGTGCCGGTATTTTGCCGGCATGAGCCATGGCGCTAATAGCGCCATGGCTCACTGCCTACCGTGTAATGAGGCCCAATGACTTGGTAGATAACAAGGGACATAATGCCATTTCTTTAATGGCAACATTAACTGTATGTGGGCCTAGATATGGTATTTCTAAAGACAAGAAGCACTGTAGAATGTGTAAAATAGTGCATATATGGGAAGCTAACAGGCATGTTCTTACTGAATGCCTAACATTGGCCAACAAGTATATATTGCATCTAGGTAGATTTATATAAAAGCTGGACTACATCAAAACTGAAATGCATTGGTATCGAAGCCTAGCAGGTCATACCTATTGTGGACTATTGCCTTGAGTAGACTATGGGATATCGTGGAGAAGAAACTAAAGTGTACAGACAATTGAGTAAATAATTAATGGTACTGTATCCTGACATATCACATAAGTAAAACACTATTCATTATGCCGGTATCAACTATGAAATTAGGTTGGCATTTAATGGACAATCTACAGATATAAACTAGAGATATACATGACTGATTTTATTATGAGCGACAAAATTACATTTTACTATTTTTTAAAGTGTGTAAATATAATGTCAGTAATGTCGGTTATATCTTCTTCTTCGGATGAAATTGCAGATTCTCCCCCTTCCCCAACTCCTCAGCTTCCTCTTTCTGCTTGATCTTTCCGTCCTTATGTCGTGGAGGCTTCTCTTTTTTCTTGTGAAGATAAGGACGCCCTCGATAGGATGCCACCGTGCCACTAAGATAGGGGCAACGGGGGTTATCCTACCGAGAGCGCCTCACAGGGGGAAAAAAGCCGGAAGGCACAAAAACCCCCTAGAAGTAGTATTGCAGATGGATGATCGAAGAAGGTAGGCTCGCTGAGGGAAGAGCAATCCGATAAGCAGGCACAGGTCGGGCAGGCAGAGGTTCCAAAAGAGGTACAAGGGATTGAGCGCAGGCAGTCCGATAAGCAGGCACGGGTCTGGTAGATGGAAGTTCCAAATAGGTACAAGGGATTGAACACAGGCAGTCCGGTAAGCAGGCACGGGTCTGGTAGACGGAAGTTCCAAGTAGGTACAAGGGATTGAACACAGGCAGTCCGGTAAGCAGGCACGGGTCTGGTAGACAGAAGTTCCAAGTAGGTACAAGGGATAGGAAATAATGACATAACTGGGAAGGAAGGGGGGAAAAAGGAAGAGGTAAGAAGAGGCAAAAAAGGAAGGGGGAGAGGAGAAAGTAAGGCTAAACAAGGACGAGGCAAAGCGCAAGGCAGAGAAACAAAGGTGGAAACACAGCTGCGTGAAAACAGCGAAACGAAAGGCAGGAATATCACCAGTAACGGGAGCGGCAGCAACACAGGAGGGAACCCGGAAACGTTGCAACGCGTATGCGACCCGGAAGTGAAGTGCTTTATACTTCCTGGTCACGATCGTATACAACGACTAGAGCGGCACGCGGAAAAGACGAGGAGTGAAATGCTACGGCGAACAGAACCGCCAGCGATTCCACACCCGCCATCCCCACCGCGGCATGACATATAATGATTGATAATTATCTATTAATATGCTAACGATGCCTGTATGTGTATTAAGTATTTTATTGAAAGTTTATAAATTGAAGACATTTTGATAATTGTAATGTGTGAAAAGTTCAACTGAACTGTAACACACTAAATAAATAAAATAAAAAAATAAAATTAAGTGTCATCTTGCATATCCACCAACCAAAAATTCAGGGAACGTAGCACAAGGACAGATCTTCAGTGTGCGGCGGCCCTCAGGGAAAGGAGCACGAGGACAGCTCTTCAGTGTGCAGCGACCCTCAGGGAAAGGAGCACGAGGACAGCTCTTCAGTGTGCAGCGACCCTCAGGGAAAGGAGCACGAGGACAGCTCTTCAGTGTGCAGCGACCCTCAGGGAAAGGAGCACGAGGACAGCTCTTCAGTGTGCAGCGACCCTCAGGGAAAGGAGCACGAGGACAGCTCTTCAGTGTGCAGCGACCCATGCTCCACAGAACTGAAATCCTAATGTGAGCTGGGAGTCTTTGGAAGTGATGAAGTGTCAGCCTGTCGGGTGGAGCACGGCACAGAGGATGCTGATGTCAATGGTTTGCTTAACGCTTGGAATTCTCTCACAGTTTACTTGTAGTGTGTTACAAATCACCATTAAATGAAGAGTTATGGCAACTGGACTGTGGCGTGGTCGCATCTACAAGCCAAATGAATCAATACAAACATACTCAGCAAGTAGGCAGCAGAAAACCGTGGACGCGCCTGAGCACACGGTGCACAGCTTGCATTCTGTCATCTTTGGAAACTTGGAATGCTGGGACTTTTTAACTTAGGCTGAAAATATTGCTGGAGTGTAAGGTTCCGTATTCATACAAGGGTAGAGCACTTTGGCTTGCTATTTCCTTCTATTTTTGATTTTAGTTTGTTTTCCCAAATGAGGGAGGGTCTGTATAGATCAAGGTCCCTTTTTTGCTGCGCCACAGGAAACCAAGCAAGGCTGAAAACCCCGTTTGGGGTCACTTCTGTGTCTGTGAATAAAGGAGATGGCCTAGTGGTTCGGTCTGGCCTGCTCCCATTGATGGCAGTTCCAATAACGATTTGATTATGGCTGGTGACCTTCTGCAATGGTGCGACCAGGCTGAAAACTGTGATATGCCAGTGGTTAAGGTTAATTCAAAACCTTTCCCATTTTGGGTTATAGATTGTCTCCCAATGTGAGAGAGAGTATGCCCAGAGGAGGCCCCCTTGGTCACTGTGCCATAGGGGACAAAGCTTCACTTCACTGCTGAGGCCCAACAAGGCCGAAGCATCTCTGGGGTTGCTTGAGATGCCATGCAGAGCGGGTTGTGGTTTTGTGTTTCCGTCTTGGCTGCACCCATTAGTTACCGGTCCAATACTAATTGGTTTATGGCTGGTACCCTTCTACAACGGTGCAGCCAGGCTAAAAAAAAGCTGGCATGAAAGAGTGGCCTAAGCTACGCGGTTGCATGGTTAAGTTTCATTCAAAACCTTCCACCTGCAACGTTTTCTTCTTGTTCAGTCTTCATCCACTTTTGCTGGCCTCATGCAACCCCTGATTGAATAACTATTCAGCCCAACCAAGGATTCGTCCAATAAGGTATTGCCTGACCCTGACGTGTCAGCAGCAGGCATACGCTAATGGTTTGAATCCTTCTGTAAAGCTATCCTTAACACCACCTTTGGTCCTACATCTGCCTACCAGCCCTAAAGAATGTGTAGATTTAATTTTTGCGGACGCTCATTATCTTCAATAGACACAACGTAACTTCAGATATTTTCTTTTCTTTACTGACAAGAACGCATAATATAAAGAATGGCAAGTGGCAGAGGAAAGCAATTTCCATCCATTGTTGCTCGATAGGCAGTAGTAAGCAAGTATAATGCCTTTTTCTAAGACAAAAAAACACCAAATCGTGTACTGAGGGGTATAGACTAACTTTGGGTTGCATCAAACAGCCCTTTATTTATTTCCCAGCTGTATGATAGGGGCAGGTCAGTGCCCCATGTCTACAGAAATACATGCCTAGTGTGTCACGTGTCCAGATTGGAGTGACAGATGCCTGTCAAAGTTTGCCCAATCTGTTGTGTGGACTCTGAAAATAGCTGAGGGGCTTTTCCATCAGCCTGAAGTGCCCCCAAGGTCAAGTGGATAATTATGGTGGCCTTGGGCTTAAGACATTGCATTGTGGTGAGCCTGAAACCATGGCAGCTAGGCTGCCTAAGACTTAAGGCTACCTTGCCCAGCAGGGCGCTAGGCCCCTCATGACGGTGGAAGGTGCTATGTTTGTCATGGTGCTCAGGCGTGGGTGGCAGGCCAAGCTTTGTGAAGTGGGGCTCTATCGTTGGGGTTGACTGACGTTTAGGCCTTGTTTGGGGTTGGGATTTGGCAGGAGACTCAGAAGTAGCCCATACTACATGTCTGCCACGGTGACTTGTTTCCATAGGTACAGCATAAAACACCCTCTGGCTCCCCTGGGTGCAGTATGAAAAATAGACGGTGACAGGATGAAGGCATGCTAAAACTCACCAAACCACCTTGGTTGCTGTAGGTTTATCAATATTTGGTGTCTTGTACGTGAGTCGCTGCAGCTCAGCTTGCAGCTCATCCAAGGTCCTGAGTTTGTAAGCCTGGCGCTTTTACTCACTAAGGAATTCTGCCCTGCTGAGCACACTACACACCTCTGGTGCTGGCCTTCGATACCAGTAACTGCAATATAAGGCAATATCGCTAGAGGGAGAACAGTGATATCTGCAATATGTGCAGAATCAGCATGTGGCAGGCATGCAATTGTTTCATTCAATTCAGAACTTACTTTGACTGTGGGTAGTATAACGAACCTCCATTTTGCAGATGCATCCCCCCAAAAAACCTACTGTATTGTTATTCTACATTAGGTTTTAGAAGACTTTCACACAAGGGGGGGGGGGCTTTACATCAAATGTAAAATAAAACTTTCCAAGGTGGCTACTGCATTGTGCTTGTTGGCGGAGCCACCACAGAACTCTCTAGATGTCTGAGTGCTGGTATCCACCCTTAGTGCCTGATTCATGGATCTTTTGGTGCTGTAAATATGGACTTTGCAGGCCATTCTGCACACAAATCCCCATCCGTGGATTCATGGAATTGACTTTCTGAAACTTTTCTTGACCTTGCGGGGACTTCGTGCGGGTCCGGCATGCCTCTGCAAGACTCCACTCTGAGTGTGGGTGGGCCTGCGAAGAGATCTAAATATGGGCAGAGCATGCATATTTCCAATTCGCCAGGCAGATTGAGGAAGAACAAGGCATTACACGGGCGTGGCAAGGGATGGCCTGCGCGAGGAAATCGCACTCCCAGCACCACGCAAGAACAAGCGTATTCATGGATCTGAATGCCCAACATCACATCGGGGGAATGAGCATGCAAAGTTCCGGAATACTTCGCCAAGTGAAAGTAGTGTAAGGCGCCAATTACATAGGAATCACCGCACAGAGCTACGGCCTGGTCAGCAATTTAGGGCTGCGTGCACGAAGATGAGGTGCTGTTCGCAGTCAGCAGTGCATGTATACAGAGTAGCAGAGTAGTGGGGTGCAATGAATCAGCCCATAGCTACTCTTAGGGCCCAATTCATGGAAAAGTGCACATTGATCCTGCAGGCATAAGATTTTGTGCGCGCTCCTAGTTGTGGTAGCCACAGTTGGCCCCTTCTCAAGGGTCACCTCGCATAAGCCTCAGTTTGCAGCAATAAGGAGACGAGATGAGACACTAGACTGAGGGTAAACCAAGCTTCTTGTATAAAATAGAAAATAAACAGCATAGAGAGAGACCATCAGTGGAGAAGCAGGAAAATACAGAAGGACAAGTGGCATGCAGGTGGCATGCAGAGCTCTCTGAAGGGGCCTCCCTTAGAGCACAGGTTATATAGCATATCATAGGCAATCACTAATATATTATAGCATTTGTTGTTACTTGGCAGGACATTTGCAGACATTTGGCATTAAGTGTCAGCATTTTACTTGTGATGAAGACATGCGGGTATATTGTGCTGTAATATGAATAAGCGGCATTCTCAGAAACCCTACTGTTATCTACCATACATGGTGCTGATGATATACTTTTAGAAAGCAAGCAGATGAGAAGGTTTGATGTGTCCCTTTGCCTTGTTACAGGGCCTTGGTCTAATCTGCACCAGCAGGGGTTTGGGCATGTCTGTGGAGCAGAGTGCAGAGGGAGGCCGTGGGAAAGTCAAAATGGAGGCTCTGAGGCCTAAATGTATGAGAGAGAGCCTAATGTAGCACACGTTAGCATAGCATAACGTTGCATATCATAACATAGCATAACAATCCTGCCACATCAACCCCCATTTGGTCATCCCTGAGACAGGACGTAGACCACACAAGCAGGATTGGGGCATAGCATCAATCAAAGATGCCCAGGTACAAGGGTGACTAGGGATACGGTGGATAGGCACAGAGATTGTCACAGAAAGGATGCTGCTACAGAGACATCGATCGTCTACATCTAAGGACCCAATTCATAAATTCATACAATTCGGCGTCTGATATCTGTCCTAACACATCTATTATTTCCTGTTCATTGGAAAAGTCTTTGGAGGCATCCTCTTTAAATCGAGGTGTCTCTATTTCAAGTGGCAGCAGTCTGGCCTCGGCAAGCAAGTGAGACACCACACAGCATGACAGATGGCAGCGAATAAGAAAAGCTATCATTGCAAAGGCAGCAATTATAACAACAATGATTAAACTACCATGCAGAATGGAAGAGCCCAGTGAACCATAAGTGCCCAGTGAACCATAAGTGTTTTGAATCCATGTTAACAGTGAGCCGGTATAACCTTTGTTTATACTGTGTAAGGTGGTACCAACCCCTTGGAGGTGTTTTATGACGTCCTCAACCTGGGAGGAGTTATCTGGTAACCAGCAGCAGCAGCATTATTGTCCTATAATTTTATATTTTCCACTGGGGCAGCTAGTAATTAATCAAGCTCCATTCTATTCTGAACGACCATAGTTCTGAGAGCAACCTGTTCGCTTTTAAGAATCTGTATTCCTTTTGCAGTGTTGTTGGCTACCTGTTCTAGGAGGAGTGATAGGGAATGAAGATCGGCCCTGTTGGTTGTAGTGCCAATGCTCAGCATCAGGAACCGCATGAGGGCTTTGAACCATGTCCGGGTGTTGTGTTTGGACTGTCAGGGTGTGTAGTGATCTTCTGGAAAAAGGGACACATGGCAGTTTGCTGGACAAATGAACCCAATGGTGCACTGGCCAGCCCAGTTAGGTGGTAGCCATTGGGAGGCACTATCCCCACAATGGAAATATAACCCTCTGTGGGTGTAGTGCTATTGCGGTGGTAGGTGTGCCATTGCTATGAAATTGTCCTATCCTACTGACAGCTGTGCTGTTATAGGTGGTGGTGGTAGCCCTTCTGTTAAGGACATGGGTGGCTGGTGCGATACCCATTGAAGGCAGGGTTCCTATTGCAGTAAAAGAGATCAGAGCATGTGGAACAAATGCAGTAGGTATCCTAGGAGGTAAGGTATTGGCTTAGCTGGAGTAGAAGAATCCCCTGGGAAGGGATAGGTCAAATTGGGAAAAGAAGAGTCATTAATCAGGAGGTTATAACACCATTCAGCAAGACTGAATGGGACGGGGATGAAGGGAATCCCCCCACTGGCGTACATAGGAGTATGGGAGCATCCATAGCAATCAGAGGCATTCATTAGGTCAGCATAGGCCCAGGAGAAGTTGAGGAAGGTGTTGGTGTCTGGGTGTAGAATGGTGGATGTAGAGTGAGGCAGCGCAAATACCATGGTATGGAACAGCAACATGTGGAAAACAATTCAGACAGTGAACGGTGAATGCATCAATAATGCAATAGCAGCATTATTCCTAGCTTTAGCAGTCCAACCCACTGGAGATTGGGGCATTGTGCCCAAACGTTCCAAAGAGTGTCAGTCTTACAGGACCCAGTAGACAGTAGAGTGCATGATGCACAAGTTCAGGATCCCTGCAAGGATGTTGATGACAGATTCGTAGAGCTGGGAGAAATCAGCAGAGGCGCTGGGCACATTCAGCTGGCCTCCAAAACCTCTTTGGGCTGGAGGACTTTTGCACCTACACTCCAGGTGTGCAGTGTTATTGTAGCTGCTTGGTGACAAAAAACCTTTGCAAGAGATGGGCCACCATAGGAGACAAGTGGAGCAAACATTTGAGAGCGATGGGCCACCCGTAGGAGACAGCCGTAGCAGTGGCGTGCTTTCGGTAGGTGTGGTTCACCTGCTGATTTCAGGTGAGGTGGTGGCTGCACTCTGTAAGTTGTACCTCGGGACCGATAGTGGAACGTCGTTGGTCAGGGAATGCCGGATGCAGAATCAGAAGGGTTTTAGCTGCTGGTACCCCAGTGGGCATCTGAAGAGGGGTGTAATTCTCCCTTACACCTGCAGATTGTAGCTTTGCTTTGCTGTGTCTTTGGTGCTGGCAGACGACAGGTGGTCTTTGTCCTGGACCTCTTGCCGTTCGTCGTTGTCTATTGGAGGTGCTGTTTTCACACACTGGCTGGCGTGGACCCAGGAGTCATGGCCTCTACAGCGTACTGCGGTGTGGGTTGTCAGCAGTATCTGGAAAGGACCCTTCCAGCAAGGATGCAGGAATGATTTTCACTGATGTACTTTCAGGACCACCCAGTCTTCCGGCAGGAGGCTGTGGCACAGTGTTTCAGGCGGTCGAGGAAGAGCTTCTTGCATTTGCTGGAAGTGAGTACTGACAATGAGCATTAGTCTTTTGCAATAGAAAACAACAAGATTATCATTCAGTTGTAAATCCCAAAGTTCAGGGGAAGGTGTCAGAGTAACTGGCATTCTCATGGACTACCCCATTAGTATCTTGTGAGGGCAGAGGCCGTGCACTCTATTTACAGTTTTTCTAATGCTCATGACTACAAGAGGGAGGGCATCAGGCCACTTTAGGCCTGTTTCCTGGCAGACCTTGGCAAGGCAGAGCTTCACATCAAGGTTTTGGCGTTACATTGACCCTGCCGATTGTGGATGAAAACTACAATGGAAGTTCTGAAGGATACACAAGGCACTGCAAATGATTTGTACAATCTGCCCAATAAAATGGGTGTCTCTGTCAGAGTTTATGGAAACTGGAAGGCCAAAATGTGAGATGAACTCGTTGAGCAGTTTCATGGCCACTGCAATGGAATCAGCATATTTACAGGGGTAGGCCATAGTCCATCAGAACATTTGTCAACGAGGACCAGGACGTACTCAAAGGAGGTGGACATCGGAATGCTAATGAAGTCTATTTGAAGATTCACGAAGGAGCCATAAGGGACTTCATGTGTCCCCAGAGTGGTTTTCACAGGCTTTCCAGGGTTGAACATGAGACATGTTGGACAGTGAGCACCGTATTTCTGTGCAATGGAAGGAAACTTACTTGCAAACCAATATCTCTTGACCTCTGAGGTCATTTTTCCCTTGCTTGAATGGGACACAGAGTGACCAACACATGCTAGATTTGGTAACAACCAGAGTGGGGCCTCTATCTAGCCTGTGTTATCACACCATAGGGATCAGAGCAACAAACACATTTGTTACTTTCCCAGCCCTGTTTCCTGGCCTGGGGGGCCACATCTTGGAGGTCCACCAGGACGGAATGACAATCTAGGGTGTCCTGAAATGCGAGGAAAAACAGCAGCACATAACCAGGAGTCTGAGTGCATGGAGGGCCACATTTTTTGTTGGCCAACAGCCGGATCGTTACCCTGCAAGGTGTTGTCAGAAAGTCGATTGCGGGTCTTACACTTCACAATGGCCAGTTCGGTAGATTGCAAAATTGCATTAAGCAAGGCTTCAACATAGAGTGTATTGAGAATGGGCGTACCTTGTGAAGTTATGTAACCACTCTGTTTCCAGAGGGTCCTGTAGTCATGTGAGATACCAAATGTGTAACGTGAATCAGTGTACATAGTGACTGTGCGTTGTGTGGTGATCGTGCAAGCCTGTGTGAGGGCAATGAGTTCAGCAACTTCTGCTGATTGTATTGATGGGAGCTGAAACGTTTCTAACACTTCAAAGGACGTGCAAATGGCAAAATCTACCTTGGCACTACCTGTTGAATCTCTAAGACAAGATCCACCAACAAAGAGATGAGGTCTGCATTGGGAGGGGGGATATCCTTGAGGTGGGTTCTTGGTGATAATACAAAGTCAACCGCTGCAAGGCAGTCGTGCGGTTGACCATCATCTGCTGTGGGTAGGGGGAGGCAGGGTTGAGTGGGGTTCATCTGATGAGAGTGATGTTGGTGGTAGAGAGGAGCAGTTTTTCATATTTGGTGAGACGTGCATCAGATAGGTGTTGTGTTTTCCCCTTTGAGGAGGAGTGCTAATACAGAATGTGGTACTGCTATGTTTATGTGGTGTGCTAGGGCAATGTTGCCAGCTTTTGTAAGGAGAAGGGCAGAGCCAGCTACCGCTCTAAGACATTTTGGAAAGGTACAGGCTACAGAGTCTAACTGTGAGCTAAAGTAGGCTAACGGGTGTTGTAGGTCCCTGTGCTTCTGTGTGAGTATGCCTAAGGCATACCCTTCTTTCTCATCACAGAACAGGGCAAATGATTTAGAGTAGTCAGGAAGGGCAGGGGCACTGGACAGTGCAGTCTTGATCTTGGAGAAGGCTGTGGAAGTGTCAGGAGACGAGTTTGTCAGGCTGGGAGTCATGTAGCATCCTTTGCGTAGGTGCTGCCATAGAGACATAATCAAGGATCCAGGGGCGTCAAAAATGGATAATTCCTAAAAAGTACTTTAACTGTCTTTTAGTAGCGGGCATGGGACATTGTAAGATGTTGGACACATGAGAGGGAGCAAGGGGCCTAGTCATGGGAAATGTTGTGTCCTGGGTAACCAACCGTGGGTAGGCACAGCTGCACGTTTACCTTGTTCACTTTGCGACCTTTTGCCACTAGGGCAGTGAGGTGCAATTTGGAGTCTTCGAGGGAGGCCTCTAAGGAAGGTGATGCTAACAGTTGGTCACCCATATACGGGATCATAGTGGAGCTACCTGGGCAGGTGACATCCTGTAGGTCTTCCTGCAGAATCTGTGAGAATAGAGATGGTGAATAAATGAAGCCCATTGGAAGGGACCTGTAGGTGAGCTGACATCCCTTTTAAGTGAATGCAAAGAGATGCTGAGAGTCATGGTGGATGGGGACAGAGAAGCAGGTAGAGGCAAGGTCAATGTAAGTGAAGAATTGGGTTTGGGGTGGGATACAGGAGAGAATGGTCTGGGTTCTGGGATCACTGATGCAAGGGTAGAAATTAGAATTGTCAGGAGGAATTAAATAATTGCGAGGAGTAGTGAGACCATATTGCAGTGGTCTGGCAGGTTTGGTAGGACATTGCTGGATGAGATGGTCTGTCTGCTTACAATATCTGCAGAAAGCTTGGCCCGGCTCTGGTTGCTGGGTAGGCAAAAATGGGTGTGCGAAAGTCTGTCATGGCTGGTGGCCTTGGTGAAAAACAGGAGGAGCTGGTTGGGCCTATGCTTGGCGTGGGATATTCGGGCAGTCTTTTGTTGAGCATGCTTACAGTGCTTTTTCAATATATTCAGCCTGCCACCCAATCTGTACATTTTGAATATTGTTTGACATTTCAGCAAGGAGGCCATACACAAAATGAGATACTAATGCAGGTTTAGCTTGTTCCCCAGCATTCCAGCAGTATTTAGTGAAACTGTCAGTCATTCTAGATAGATAGTCAAAGGGGGATTCATACTTGTTTTGTTTGCAAGCAGCGATCTTTGACCAGTCAGATTTGACAGGGTATTTCTCTTTGATGAGGGCGGTAATTGCAGTAATATTAGCAGTAATAGACATACCTTCTGCCAGTAAGGGAGGCCATTGCAGTGTGACCATAATTATTTTGTCCAGAGTGTCTTTGAGCACAGCTCATAGGAGTTGTTTAAGGTCCCTAATGGTGGAATCATAACAGGCAATCACTGTGTTCAAATGTTCCATGAAAGCAGTGGGTTGTCAGGCAACGTGGAGAATTGTTGTGCCATATGGTATAAGTCAGTGGAGCTCCATGGAGAGTACATTTTCATAGTTACATCATCGGTATTGGTCTAAGGGTAGGTGCGTATAGGCATAAGGGTGGTGGCAGCAGCAGAGGATGTTGAGTCATCCATAGCGTGCAGTGCCACGGTGTAGACATGGAGGCATGTGAAAATTGGAGTTCTTGTCTAGTTAGTTCACCTTAGACTTTCTATGTTTCAAAGCCTTGCGCAAGACAACAAGGTGATCCGCATGAAATGAGCCCTCAAGTGGCCACTGAAACGCCTTTTGAACATTCGACAAATATTTAAAGGTGAATGTCCCATACATTAAAAACATGAAGAAGGCATTGGTCCCTACTTTAGGTCTAAGTGGTGTGGATAGCTCAGAGACCATCGCTAAGTCTAGGATTTAAAAGAGCGGGGAGACACAAAGGGAGCTGAGCCTGCAGGCAGTGCAGGTAAAAGGGGTGATGCAAACAACCTAATGGCAATTGGTATTTACCAGTGGTGACAGCGTAAAGACAAACCGGAGAGTTTATAGATAAGGGGAGACAGGAGCCAACAGGATTGATAGAGGTTGCAGAATATAAAGATAAAGTAAGACGGAAGATGTACAAGAGGAACTCTGTTAGGTGTAGCTCAGCAATAACATTTGGCACTTAACTCCCAAATGGCCAAGTGTCATCAGAATTGCCTCTTCGGTTGAAACAAGAACACAGATATAGGGCCTCATTACGAGTTTGGAGGTAGCCATGCCGTTCTTAGCAGCATGGCTGCCTCCAAACTCGTGTCCGGGTCCCGAAAAAAGGGAATTACCGGGCCATTCCACATTTTGCGGGCCCAGTAATTGCCTTTTTTCGGGACCCGGACCCGGTACATCCCCATTCCCATTTGAGCCCCCATAGGGCTCAATGGGAATGGGGAGGATGCTAACAAAGGACCTGTTAATGATGGGTCCATTGTTAGCATCCTGGCCTGCTCGCTGGTGGCGGTATGCATGTCTGGTCTGGCCCAGACGTGCATACGGCCACCCGCGAGCAAACTCGTAATGTGGTGGCCCGGAATGAACGGTGCCGGTACCTTACCGGCTGTTACACTTCAGGCTTCCTCGCGGGCCTCCTTGCAGGGTACGACTTCTTTACAAGCTCCTCTGTGGACCAGATACAGGCTACCATGGCGTCTGTACAAACTTCGACGGACTCTGGGTCAGCTGACTCTTGTACGTGGAAGACGTACGGCAAGACACACCCCTCTTACGACTATAAAACCACCATCTTCCAAGGGGCTCGTTGCTGCTAATTAGCGTTGCAAGCTACTTGCGGTTTCGTCCGTTTCCTCTTCGTGTCTTCCTACACGATTCTCATCTGAACTCCTGGTTTTGACCTTTGCCTGACTACTGGATTGCCTCGTCTCGTCCTTTATTCCTGTCGTGCTCGTTTGGTTGTTTGACTCGGAACGTTACTGGATCCGGATCCCTTCTGCGGTACTTCATTCCTGGTTGCCGCCTCTGCACTCCGAACCAAATTGCTGTCTACTATCCGGATCTTATCCACAGCTACTCGGGATACATGTGTGCTCAGGTATATACTTAATTGGCTATCCCATCTCTGCAACTGTTTATCGCCACAACTTGTCTGGATATTTTTCTTCTGTTGGATTCTAGGACATTGAGTGACTTTCATGTGAAATTCCCCTTAAGTGCATATAAACGCTCTCCTGAAATTGCACCAACCCGGCACTAGTGCGACACTTGTGCCGTCCGGGGCTACTTCCCTATACTAACATCCCTGTTTGTTATTTTCTCCTTTCGTTGTCTTCTGTTTCCTGGATTCCTTTCCTCAATATATCCTTATTCAGGTTAGTTGTTGTCAATTCTAAACATAGTTGGCACCGATATTGAATCAAACCATTTTCACTCATTTTGTGTTATTCCTTGTAGATCCACCCCGGGGAAGCTCCACTCCAATATCTATCTAGGTAGTTGCCCATTTAATTCAACTGTCTAATCACTTACATTAACCTCAACACTGTCTAATATCTTTGTATTCCTTTGCAGCATTGGTATTGGCGGTGTGTGTTCTCCCCGCTCTTTTATTCAATTGACACCTCTGCCTGCCCCAACTGAAACAGCAGAGAGGTACATTGTGGAAAAGAGCCCCTCTTTGAGGAAGCCTGCGTTTTATACTCAGGGGAGCTGGGATGGAAGGCTGAATGTCGATTCTTGTACCACCATAATCTCCAAGGTCACTTCTCTGCATCTTTGGCCTATTTCCGAGTGGTGAGTAACACCGGCACTGTTCATTCCGCGACCGCCAGCCTTGTAATAAGGACCATAGACTGCAAGGCTCTGAGTGTTGTAGTAGACAAAGCAATGTAGGGGGGGCAATAATGCAAATGTAGTTATCAAATTCTGTTTTTGCCAATAAAGGCCTCCCCTGAGCATGGAAGCAAAGCATGTAGGTATGTCTGTGCACTAAGTTGTCTGTAGCATGGATGGGGTGCTGGTGAATCGTAGCAAACAATCTTGACCATGCCCACAATAAATCAAGAAATAAAACACAAAGTCAGTCAATCAACCAAAAATCACACAAATAACCCCAAGGGAATGTGTAAATTCCCTAAACAAGACAGGACTTCGGACAGAAAATTAAAGACTTTTGTCATATGGCAAGGATACATGTGCTAATGGCGTACCACAGCGACCATTTCATTGAGTGGCAAAGGCAACCAACGGCACGGAGAACATGAACAAGGCAACACAATCAGCTGAAATGCACAATAATCTTACAGCAAAGCCACGCTGAGAAAGAACTCTTAATAGACGAGGGGCAAATGCATCCAAACCTGCGGCCAATCCTGGTGGCCTTGTGACAACACACCTGGACAACCAATCTGTACACCCACCCAGGTCACAAATCACGGTTATGCAGCAGCACACATTAACCATGGGCACACTGATTCTGAAACTCACTCAATCTGGAGACAGTGACATGTCCCAATAGTCTGTAGAAATATATGGTGATGCCACACTGGGGCCTTAGGCCTGAATCACAAGCAAACGCAATGAGGATCAAAACTTCATCTTTAAACAGTGTAAACTGCAAACCGAACCCAAAACAGAAATCAAAACATCACCGGCAGAGGGCCCAGAGAAAAAAAATATTAATAATAAAGCAAACATCAGCAGCTGCAGAAGCCTTTTTAACATAACATGACAAATAGGCAGTAACCCCAGATACAAGCTGTTTGCAAGAAAGGCCTTCTTAAAATGTGCATATCCTTATTGAGGGAAGAGTGGGAGTCAGTGATCTACTATATCAAGATTAATACTAATGAATAAAACTATGCAAGGACTGCCTTCTGTAGTTCAGAGCTTGTCTTTTATCCCTGTTTTATGTTTGACAAAAACATTGGCTTTGATGTGGGCTGTTTTAACAAGGGGGGTCCTGGGAGTCTCTCTGCCAGACATTAGTCCTGGTTACGAGAGACTTACCCAGAGTCTTTAGCTCACTATCTTTTCACAGAGAAGAAATATCCCAAACATATCAGTCTTTGTCCTGCCCTGGGGCAGTCCAGCACCGAAATGCGAGGCAATTCTCCTCTGAACAAGAGTACCAACAGAAACCCCAGACACGTGTTTCGGTCTGGTTGGACCTCATCAGTAGGGTGGATCTGTGCCTCTCTAAGAATAGTGAGCAAGGGGTCCACGTCTGGATTCCCCTAGTAACTTAGGGTGAGACCCAAAGTTACTTAAATATGCAGATTTAACAAGGGGGGTCCTGGGAGTCTCTCTGCCAGACATTAGTCCTGGTTACGAGAGACTTACCCAGAGTCTTTAGCTCACTATCTTTTCACAGAGAAGAAATATCCCAAACATATCAGTCTTTGTCCTGCCCTGGGGCAGTCCAGCACCGAAATGCGAGGCAATTCTCCTCTGAACAAGAGTACCAACAGAAACCCCAGACACGTGTTTCGGTCTGGTTGGACCTCATCAGTAGGGTGGATCTGTGCCTCTCTAAGAATAGTGAGCAAGGGGTCCACGTCTGGATTCCCCTAGTAACTTAGGGTGAGACCCAAAGTTACTTAAATATGCAGATTTAACAAGGGGGGTCCTGGGAGTCTCTCTGCCAGACATTAGTCCTGGTTACGAGAGACTTACCCAGAGTCTTTAGCTCACTATCTTTTCACAGAGAAGAAATATCCCAAACATATCAGTCTTTGTCCTGCCCTGGGGCAGTCCAGCACCGAAATGCGAGGCAATTCTCCTCTGAACAAGAGTACCAACAGAAACCCCAGACACGTGTTTCGGTCTGGTTGGACCTCATCAGTAGGGTGGATCTGTGCCTCTCTAAGAATAGTGAGCAAGGGGTCCACGTCTGGATTCCCCTAGTAACTTAGGGTGAGACCCAAAGTTACTTAAATATGCAGATTTAACAAGGGGGGTCCTGGGAGTCTCTCTGCCAGACATTAGTCCTGGTTACGAGAGACTTACCCAGAGTCTTTAGCTCACTATCTTTTCACAGAGAAGAAATATCCCAAACATATCAGTCTTTGTCCTGCCCTGGGGCAGTCCAGCACCGAAATGCGAGGCAATTCTCCTCTGAACAAGAGTACCAACAGAAACCCCAGACACGTGTTTCGGTCTGGTTGGACCTCATCAGTAGGGTGGATCTGTGCCTCTCTAAGAATAGTGAGCAAGGGGTCCACGTCTGGATTCCCCTAGTAACTTAGGGTGAGACCCAAAGTTACTTAAATATGCAGATTTAACAAGGGGGGTCCTGGGAGTCTCTCTGCCAGACATTAGTCCTGGTTACGAGAGACTTACCCAGAGTCTTTAGCTCATTATCTTTTCACAGAGAAGAAATATCCCAAACATATCAGTCTTTGTCCTGCCCTGGGGCAGTCCAGCACCGAAATGCGAGGCAATTCTCCTCTGAACAAGAGTACCAACAGAAACCCCAGACACGTGTTTCGGTCTGGTTGGACCTCATCAGTAGGGTGGATCTGTGCCTCTCTAAGAATAGTGAGCAAGGGGTCCACGTCTGGATTCCCCTAGTAACTTAGGGTGAGACCCAAAGTTACTTAAATATGCAGATTTAACAAGGGGGGTCCTGGGAGTCTCTCTGCCAGACATTAGTCCTGGTTACGAGAGACTTACCCAGAGTCTTTAGCTCACTATCTTTTCACAGAGAAGAAATATCCCAAACATATCAGTCTTTGTCCTGCCCTGGGGCAGTCCAGCACCGAAATGCGAGGCAATTCTCCTCTGAACAAGAGTACCAACAGAAACCCCAGACACGTGTTTCGGTCTGGTTGGACCTCATCAGTAGGGTGGATCTGTGCCTCTCTAAGAATAGTGAGCAAGGGGTCCACGTCTGGATTCCCCTAGTAACTTAGGGTGAGACCCAAAGTTACTTAAATATGCAGATTTAACAAGGGGGGTCCTGGGAGTCTCTCTGCCAGACATTAGTCCTGGTTACGAGAGACTTACCCAGAGTCTTTAGCTCACTATCTTTTCACAGAGAAGAAATATCCCAAACATATCAGTCTTTGTCCTGCCCTGGGGCAGTCCAGCACCGAAATGCGAGGCAATTCTCCTCTGAACAAGAGTACCAACAGAAACCCCAGACACGTGTTTCGGTCTGGTTGGACCTCATCAGTAGGGTGGATCTGTGCCTCTCTAAGAATAGTGAGCAAGGGGTCCACGTCTGGATTCCCCTAGTAACTTAGGGTGAGACCCAAAGTTACTTAAATATGCAGATTTAACAAGGGGGGTCCTGGGAGTCTCTCTGCCAGACATTAGTCCTGGTTACGAGAGACTTACCCAGAGTCTTTAGCTCACTATCTTTTCACAGAGAAGAAATATCCCAAACATATCAGTCTTTGTCCTGCCCTGTGGGCTGTGGCAGGCAGCCTGCTAGTGTTTTCCCACATCTGCTGGGGCCTGCTCTGCTACAGGGAAGAGGGGGGAGTCATGGGGAGTCATGGGATGCAGCAGCCTATCAGTGCTTCCTTCTGTGACTGCAGGGACCTGCTCTGCTAAAATATGGGAAACTACCTGTAGTTTTTCTCACCTTTTCTGCCATGATCGCTCAACACGGACTTGTTACCCAAGTGGTCTCTGAGCGACGGCCCCAAAATAACTACGCACAGGATGGCCTGAGGCACTCATTTCCTTTGAGGGGAATCAATTTTGAGCTCTAAACTGGAGCCAGCAAAAAGTGCATAGAAGCAAGACAGGCAGACAGAAGCCAGACAGACACGATGAAGGCGACCAGCAGAGACAAAATATCTGTGGTGCAGCTATCTACTCAGTTACAGACAAATACAAAATATACCAGAGGGGCAGCACATACATGACATGGCAAATCAATGCTTAGTCAAAATATAGTGCGATGCCAAGAAAACAAAGTGACAAAAATAAGTAGAAGGAAGGTTGTAATTGCTGATCAGCCAGAGGACAATAGGTTCATGGCTGTGCACTGCACCACAGATTCACTGTGGCCCACCTCCAAACCAAACGCTGAGTTTGGCAATTTGGCAGACAACAGGTGTGCCAGGCTTAAAAAGGCGATCTCTGGTAATGGTGAGGAATTCTGTAGTCTGCATTGCAGTAGTGGTAGAGGGCATCCCCCAGAAAAACTCCCACGTAGTTAGGCCAGAGACAACGGCACCATTCTGTGGTAGCCAAGGTTGTCCCCTTCCCAAGGGTCACCTTGGCATAAGCCTCAGCTTGCAGGAATAAGGAGACAAACACCAGACTGAAGGTAAACCAAGCTTCTTGTATTAGATCGAAAATAAACAGCATACAGAGAGATTATCAGCGGAGAAGCAGGAAAATACACAAGGACAAGTGGCATGCAGGTGGCACGCGGAGCTCTCTGAAGGGGCCTCCCTTAGAGTGCAGGTTAGTTAGCATATCATAATCAATCACTAATATATTATAGCATTTTCACAATGTGGTGTTTCAGACATTTGTCAATAGCTTTCAGCATCTTGTGACCATGTGACAAAGCTGTGAGGGAACATTGTGTTGTAATATAGATAATCGTTATTCACAGAAATCCTACTCTTATCTACCATATATGATGCTGATGCTATACTTGTAGAGAGCAAGCAGAAGAGAAGGTCTGACGTGTCCATTTGCCATTTTACAGGGTCTTTGTTGAATCTACACCAGGAGGGGTTTGGGCAAGCCCACGAAATGCAGGGTACAGGGAGGCAGAGGGAAAGGCAAAATGGAGGATCTGAGGCCTAAATGTATGAGAGAGAGCCTAATGTAGCATATCTTAGCATAGCATAACATTGCATAGCATGACATAGCATAGCATAACAATCCTGCCACATCAGTATTTATGGAATGTTTCCCGCAAAGTAACCCTAAGTGCAAGTAGCGGTCAGAATGCCCCTGAAATGCCCCAACGCAAAGAAAATCCAGCCACGTACACCTACCTTTGCAGGCTCCTCTGCTGCAAACTCATGCACCCCGGTAATACTGCATTGGTCCCCTGCAACCAAGGCAGCACCCTGGCGACACGGCGTAGGATCCCTGTAACTGTTAACAGCACCCTGACAATATGCATACCATTTTCTGTATCTCAGGTAAATCTCCGGTCAATCTGCGTGTGAACCCCCATAAACCAAGGCTGCAACCCGCTACTCTGCATACGTGCTTACGTGCACACCTAGCTGCGAATGGCACCCCAACTGCATACACGCACCCCTACATTTCTGATCAGACCGTACCTTTGCGCAGTGATTCCTACACGATTGGGGCCTCACACCTGCTTTCACGTGGCAGTGTGATCAAGAGCTTTGCGTGCTGATTCCCCCGACGTGATGTTGCATGGTCAGATCCATGAATACGCTTGTTCTTGTGTGGTGCTGGGAGTGTGATTTCCATGCGCAGGTCATCCCTCGACACGTAATACCTTGTTCATCCTCATTCTGCATGGAGAATAAGGAATATGCATTTTCCGCACCCTATTTAGATCTCTTCACACGCCCCACCCACACTTTGCGTGGAGTCTCGCGCAAGGTGTTCCACTGCTTGCAGGGGCGTGCCAGACCTGCGTGAAGTCCCTGCAAGGTCCGGAAAAGTCCTACAAAGTCAATTCCATGAATAGACGGACGGGGTTTGCATGCAGAACGGCCCCAAAGTCCCTATTTACCATGCAAAGAAATCCATGAATCAGGAGCTTACATGCTTCTACTAAGCCTTCGACCCTAATACAGAAATATTACTGTGCCAGAAAGTAAAATTCAACCAGACTTACAATATGCTGCAATTTTAAACTGCAATATAATATGTATATGCCCATAGTTCTCAAATTGTGACATGTCAAGCATGAGTACATAGGTTCTCCACACTTTGCACTCTGGGACTTTCCATCCATGCTTTGGGCTACAAAAAGGAAATCCATAACTGAAAGAAGGCAATGGAGAATCTGTGCTGGTTGGCCTATTTGTGTGTGGCAAGGCACAGGCTAGCTTGAGAGACCGGCAAATGTTGAACAGATGAAGTCCCCCCAACTTATTGCACAGTGGCGTGTCGTCTCCGCAACATTCTCATCCATTGCCCAGGAAAATGTGAATGCTCTGCATGCAGTAGGTGCCTTTTTTATTGTATATGAAAACTCCTAATGAAAGAAAGAATGCATAAATATCACTGTATAAAGGAGAGATTGCAGCTTTGCCCGTATCAATTTGGCAGCGAGAGGTAACTCTGTCGCCACCTCTGAGTGAATCAGACCATGCCGGCTTCCACATTGTCATCGCTGGCAGCCATTCTGTCATGCATCCCATAGAGATGGCCATGCAAATGACCCAGCAGTCTGCATCCATCTTTGGGCTAGGTAAGAGATGGCCCAACCCACAAACCGGACACGCTCACACATTCCCAGGTGGAGCGACAAGACAGTTGCAGCCTCTTACTTGAGATCTCTCCAGGTGAAGTCAAGCACTTACCAGCCCAACATACAACAAGCTGAAGAGACTATAAATCTAAGGACTCTGTGAGGTAAGATTTATTGGGCAAGTAGAAAAATCACTCATCTTAGGGCTGGCAGCCAGCAAAGTTCAAGTCAAACATAACTGTATATCCATCTGAATCATTCTTAACTACACACGGGAAGCCACCCATTCCATGGTGGAAATGAAAAGCGCACTTGGAAAATTACAGCAACAGACTAGACTCCTGTAGGTCCATAAACTTTAGGTGACTACAACGAATTTGGCCTTTCCCTGGCACAAATCGACAAATAATATGCCCCAAAAATAAATGTAGACAAAAACAACATACACAACCTTCATTCAAAGATGTAGATGAACAGTAGATGGCTATGTAGTGGCTGTATGCCGCCTGACGGTTAATGTCAGTTCAGCATGGGTGTACAAACATATACTTAAACATAGCTACATGTACACCAACAACCCCATCGCACAAGAATGGTTGCAGTTGTGTAGCAACCTCGTGTTACAATATAACCATGGCCATATCAAAGAAAGTTAAATTGACCAATTTATGTGCTAAAGCCTTAAAAGAGACCAAAGAGGGATGAAGGTCAGCCGTAACCAACGGAAATTGTGAGTGCCTTAAAGAAACAAGAAAAGGTAGTCAAGCTGTAAGATTTCCCTTGCAAACTATGAGACAGAAGGATCTCACTCCCAAACACAGAAATACAAGAAGGGAAGGAATCACAAAGGAAGTCACACGGCCCCCCGCCAGACATGTAAAAAATGAAGTCATGCAGGTGTTGGCATATCGAACACTTGCACAGCCTTGAGACAAACGTGTACAAACTGTGGCTTTAAAGGTCACTTTACAGTTGCATGCAAAAGAAACATTAGTAAATGATTTACAAGACTCAGATGATTCAGAACCATAAGCCATGAGCATCCATGACAAGAGCCAAGCATATACCACATGCTGAGTAGCCAATGAGGGGATCCTGATAGAACTGTTTGCAGACTCCCCTACACCATAATGTCATGGAAGATGTAAAAGACCTTAACCATGCAGTTTATAAATGAAATTTATATAGTTCAAACTATTTAGGGTATCCAGAGGGATTTGAAGTATCCACAATAAAACGTTTTGGGTTGAGCAAGTCATTGCTTAATTCAAAGGCTTGATTGTGGCGATCAAATTGCATGCGGCAGAAAAGGATACATATCAGGCTAGAGCGACCAGGGCATCCTCAATATAATGTTAGATCCTAACTGCACAGAACAAGTGTTGTCCCTATAAGAAAATGCAACAAAGGTAAAAGGCAGCTTTACTGAATTATCACATAGAGAATTGAATGCCTAAAGGGAAATGCCCATGAAATTGAACTAAGATAGGGCACCATCCCCACTGTGCACAAACTGAGAAATGTCCCTATATCCATAAGGAGCCAATTAGAAGCAGAACATAGATGCCTGGTAGTGGAAAAAAATCATTGGACCCATCAAAGCAGCTGAGTGGCTTGCCTCCATAGTTGTGGCCCGTAAACCGAATGGCAACATCAGAATTTGTGTAGAATTAAGCAACATCAACAAACATATCACTGTGGACAGATTACCAATGCAGATCATCTTGGAGATGCTCAATTGCATAAAAAATGCAGACACCTTCACCACCTTGCACCCCTCAGCAGCAAATCATCCAATACCACTACTGGAAAAGGGTATGGCCATCATGTCCTTCATAACCTCTTTCAGGACCTTCAGGTTCTGCAGAATGCCATTTGGATAAGTCGCAGCTACAGCCATTTTCCAATGTGTTAGGACATGCTTGCAACAGGGAATTTCCAGAGTACTGGTCTACCAGCATGTATCCTATCTACAAGAAGCAAAGGAGAGGTACATGGAAAATGATTTAGTAAGGTGTTGCAGAGGTTACAACACAAGACACAAGACACAAGACACATAGAAGCAAGCACATGCAGATGTAGATCTGAGCAAGTGGATACTATGTAGGCCACACCATAGAAAGGCAAGGACACAGACCCAAAGGACGACTGATGAGAGCCATTCAGGAGTTGCCGAGCCCAGAAAAGGAGAAAGAACTAAGTTCCTTTCTTGGGTTAATGGAGTACCACATCAGATCTATTCCAATGTTTGCAACCATCACATACCCACTATGACAGATCATGAAATAATTGGCCAAATTCACATGGGGAGAGGAGTGACAAGAAGCAATTGGCAAATTGAAGAAAGGCATATGCTCAGCGATCAACCTAGGGGTGTGTGTGATAAACCACCCTATCATCAATTCTATTTATGCCATTGTCAAGGTTTAGGGGTGGTGATATCCCAAACCTTGGAAGGGGAGGGGAACGTAGTGTCATACACCTCAAGAGCTTTCACTGATACAGAATTGAGATACTAATTGATAGACAGAGAACTGCTGGCCAGCTGTTGGGAATCTGAGCACTTTCAAAGATATATATGCGGTGACAAGGAAACCATCTGTACAGACTTTAAGGCATTGGTAGAAGTGCTGACAGTCAAAAGGATGACCAGGGCAACTCCTAGGTTGGCAGGATTGAGCATGAGGTTGCAGGACTATGAGTATACCATTGAATATTTTCCAGGCCTCTCTAGATTGACCCTTACACTCACAGATTAGGTGACGCTACAACACAAATATGTCATAGTTGGATTAGAGGTTTAAGAGGTGAGTGCCATCACCAAGCGTGAGTGGACAAGAGGGGCAAACCAAGATTTTGTGCTAGAAAGTGTAAGAACATGGACCCAGGAAGGGTGGCTAGAAAATAACATCCCCCAAGACATGTCAGTGCTCTCGGAAACAAGGAATGAATTGTCATTAGAAAAGGAGTTGGTAGTCTAACGCACAGCATAATTCCACTCACAAACCTCATGGACATCAAGGTCACAGTGGAATCACAATGACCAAATTCGAGGCAAGGTAGGGTGACTTATGCCCGGGGATGGACATACCAATACCGCTGTGTGTTAGCCATCTGTTGGCCGGGGAATGATTGCTAAATTAGAACTCAGACAAGAGCATACACACAGAGAGACAGCCCCTCTGTCCCATTCCCAGATGAAGGGTCCTGGCAATGTCTAGGTATTAGCATAATGGGTTTGTAGGAGGAGTGGGCAAGTGAAAACAGATTCTAATCACAATGATGAGCCAACTCTCAAATGGCCATAGGAAACAATGATTGAGGTCAACACACATGGTATACTAATAGACTTCCTATTCAGAAGCGACGGGTTCCCAGAGACCATAATTAGAGATCATGGTCTTCAGTTTATGAGCAGAGAATTGGGAAGGCATTGCAAAAACAGAGGTATAGTGTGGCACCACTCCCCACTCGACCACACCCAAACCAATGGGAAGGTGGAACATCTTAATAGAGTATCTGGAGAATCGATGCAATAGGCCATAGCCAATGGCATGAACTCCAGAGTCTTCCTAAAAGAACTTTGATGGAGCATCCGATACTCTTACAATGGGATCACACATGGTAGCTCATTTAGGCTAATGAGGGGAAGAGAGGCGAACATGAAACCCAGACCCACGCACTGTCAGGAAAAGGATGGAGGAAGCTCATAGCACCAACAAATCAGCACATGACACACTTCAAACCTGTATGTTTCCAAGTGGAAATAGGGGATTGGCTGAAAGGGAGGTCGAGATCCAGCACAACAACCAAAGCTCTGCGTTGTGGTACAAGTTGAACGGGGCCCGGTGTGGCACCTCAAAGGTGTGTCACGTGGAATCATGCATATGAAAAATTGAGAGTGAGACGCATCAGACGTTGGGTCCCGCAGATGCACGGCCTGGAAGCCAGAGTCAATGAGTCAATGACAAGCATCACTAGCCGGGGCTCCACCCTCGAGGGGTGTGAGGCAGAGTAAGCACTGATGAACCAGGCCAAACCCAGAGTTGTCTGATGCCAGGGGGTGGGGTGGTGGCTCTCTGACCATTCCTCCTGAAAAGCCCCAAGGAGAGACAATGGAGCGGGTGGGTAGCAGAAGCAGGCAAAGACTGAGTGTGGTTCAAAGACTGAAGCAGGGGACTAGCCTGGGTATGAGGGTGAAGTGATTGCCAACAGAATTGATGGACTGCACAAAGTTTTAAAAAATGTGTTTCTGATTGCATGATGTATCTGTCCTTTCCACCCATCACCACTTCTCCTCCCTTTTTCCCAATACATCCTGGTCCTTTCATCTCCTTCTTTTGTCTCTGTTGCTTTTCCTCTCCCCATCTGTGCTCGATAGGGAGGGGAACGGTGTAGTGTGCAATGTCTGCGTAGATGTGATCTTCCTCTGGGTCACAGCCCTTGACACATCTTGTGAGGGCACGCGAGGGATGGTTACTATGGGAGATCGCAGGTGTCCCAGGCGGTGAGCCCAGGAGAGCTTGCGATGAACTTACTACTACTCATTCGAAATCTCCAGGTGTTGTTTCTTCCACTGCACTATCGCATCAACCTTCTCACGGGTGGCCAGGGAACGCCTCGGAGTTCTACAGGCATTATGCAAATTGTTTTCAATGTAGGAAAGGCCCTGATGAAAGAATTAATACAAGACTATGGGCCTCAGGCGCTAATGGGTTAACGGCGCCGTAAAAGGCTGCAGCGCCGTTAACCTATTAGTGCCTAATTACGAGGTCCCTTTGCGGGACCCGACCTTAACGGCTGGTTTTACCAGCCGTTAAAGTAGGGACCCGCAAAGGGACCTTGGTGCCAAGTACGGTGTCGCAATTTTCGGCACCGTACTTAGCGCCTTCCCCATTCCCATAGAGCCCTATGGGGCGAAAATGGGAATGGGGAAGGGCCCATGGTGAGTGGGGAATTACCGCCCTGCCAACCTTGGAATGGGGCGATAATTCAGCCATTCACCATGGCGGACCCTAATAGCACCATGGTTTAGCGCCGGGGTCGTAATGAGGCCCTATCACTCCAAAAAGGAGGGATGACAACTCTGCCAACGTTGGTTTGAACTTAGGAGAGAAATACGCAAACACCAGTCCATTACTGCTAATGAGTTGTTGACCTGTCCCTTCAGCCTCTGACTGTGACGTGTGTACAATACGTGTATTGTGCTGAGGTGCAAGAGGCACGAGCTACTGTACATTTTGGGGCAATAGTATATTTTCAAAAGAACGCGTAAGCACGAAACACTGACAGTTAACACAAACGGATTCAGTGCCACGCGTATCAGTTCATATATGGTCACGTGACTGCCCACCATCTTGCCGACGGCATTCCACTACTATAATCATCGCATCCTGAGAAGTTCCAAACAGGCTGGAATGAACAGTGTATCTTCGGAGGAGCGCCACCTTGTGGGTTACCATGGTCAGGCAGTTGTTTTACGGCGTTAAGCCTATTGCAATAAGAAGCAAAGGAATTGTGAAGTGAAGCCTTGTCAAAACGTAACCTGCAATATGAGGAAAAATAGCGCATCACCTAGAAACCGAGGACGGACAGAACGTGTGAGGAAGTGTGATAATGGCTTGGATTGTACTTTTTACATATGATAATCAATGATTGGCACGACATGAAGAGGTAAATTAAGATGCATAATCACCCCAAATTATGAAAACTAGAAATAAATAGGGCGTACAGTAACATAGTTCGCCCCCACTTTTACCTGCGTGCATACTGCATGCAAGGGGTGGACTGGGAACCAAAAGTAGCCCTGGAAATATTTTTCTAAGTGGCCCCATATCACAATATGCGAGCAAGATCATCCCCTCAAAGTAGGTTTCTGTGGGGAGGGTGTCTCCGACCAAGGTGTTTGGCCCGCCGGCAGTGGTCGAAGCTTATGAGAAAAGAAGTAGAGGAACTATGTTCCCTGGTGGCCTGCCCCCACTCCCCACAAACCCCATCACCAGGCCCCTTTCCACACACAATACATACCCCCAAATAAAAGCGCCTGCTGTTTAAGGGAACGTTCAGTGCAGTGCACTGAAGTGCAAGTTTCAAATACTCCCTACACTTTTATTTTAAAATAAAACCATTCCGGAATGGTTTCTTTTTAAAATAAAAGTATGGGAACAGTAAAACTTAATTAAAAAAAGTAGAGGAGCACCGCTCCCGACCGCTCAGGCCCACTTCGACTACTGCCCGCCGGGGGCTCCCCAGAGTTCAGAGTAGGCTTTTCCATCAATGCCCGTCTGATGGGCAGCATTGGGGAGCTCAGATCACCAGGCAGGCAGAGTGGAGGGGGTTTCCATCAACTTAGAGTAGGCCAACAAAGCTCAGTTGAACCCTACCAGAGCGAACTCCGTCTTTCAACTTTTCGGGTTATTTAAAATGGGAACCATTGACTATGGTGGGACTAACACTTGCTATTCAAAGCAATAGCGAAGGACCCAGTGTTTAATAGCGATTGCTATATAACACCCACTGGTTATATTGTTATCTGAGTTATCAAAACTGTATCCAGTCTCATCAATGTTGAACAAGGAAAAATATATAAACGGCCTTTGGCAGAAGGAAGGCTGAAGTGGATGTGCTCGTGAGTTCAAACACAGAGCCCTCTAATGGAAGCCTTAGGCCACAGAGCCACAGGCCGCAGAACGGATGCTGTGCGTTTCATTGCAGCGCTGTGGATTTGTTTACAGGGGAATTATCCTGCGATAGAAGCTGTAGCTCAACTAAGACCCATTTCAAGTTGAATATTTAAAAAATGCAGCATAACTCATGGCTGCTTGAAATATCCGTGGCATTGTGCGCCTTCTCCAAAAATTATAAATGTTGATTCATTGTAAACCATGTTGGGCAAACTCAGATCGACTAAAACAAAGCTCCACTGTTGGAAAATCATGAAGACTGGTTGAACGAAAAGATGCATTACCTTTGGAGTTGCTTTTGATACACCAGTACAGTGCATACTCTCACACTAACCACTTGGTGGCGGCATAACACTAAAATACGGCTGCATTTTCGAGCCTACAACCACTCGTACAGTTGCAGTTCATACCCCTTGTGGATTTTGAATAAAGCAATTCAATTATTGTGTCTTGGCCATTTTCATATCAGACTCCCATTATCTTATTTAATGATGCGTGGCTGCTTAAACGTTATAATGAAATCTACATAATGAATTCGGCCAAAGTATACTCATAGAAGTTTATTGTCTGCGTCTGAGGGATATAAAACGTAAACCCTGGCTCCTTGTGCTGTCAGTGCTAGTGCCAAAAACGACAATAGCTGTAAAGCTGAAAGTAGCATATATTGACCAGACGGGCAATCACTGTGAGCAATTCTAGCGGCATGCGGAAATGAGCTCGGGAATGTTTATGACCTGGGCCGCGCGCTCTGCAATTACCTTCTGCGCCACTTCAAACCACGCCCATTATCCCATAGCCAAGTGCCGGCTCTCAAAACCGGACGTAGGGCCTCATTCCGAGTCGGCCGGTCCGGTATTAAAATGACAGTATGCATGTATACCAGCACTTTACCAGACTGGCCGACTACAGGTTTGCTGGTGGGGCAGCTGAGTTACCTCCAGCTAAAAGCTTGGAGGTTGGCGTTTGAATTCCACTCAATGGAAATGTTCAAAATAATAGTTTAAAAATGGGCACATTTCTTCCAGGCTGCTTTTTTTCCCAAACTCCACGCTCTACATCAATTCAACTTGAAATCACTTCCATGGCAGTGCTGCACCCAAAATACTGTTGGTGATGCAGTGATTTTTAGTGCATTAAGGGATCCGTAGGTACGCTGTACAGTTGAAGGTTACCAGGGTAGCTCAACAGGTTGAGAGACCGCTGCTGAGATGTTAGATATTAAGAACTGGTTGTTAATCATATTACATTTCGCAATTCCTTATAAAAAAAAAACAAGCGCTATATAATGTATTTGGCCAGAGCATGGGTAGGTTGGGCTGTTCGCTTGCTTATATTCAGGGTGGAGGTGGGCGTATTTCTACCCTTTTGTGAAAATCAAAAGTTGGCACCCATGAACCCACAGTTTAATGTGCTAATAATTGCTGTCAGAAAAAAACAAGCATTTATTTGTGATTGAGCAGTTTGACAAGCATATAACATCTTTATAAATATAACCTGTGATAAAACACAAATAAAGGGGCACACAAAAAAGTACAGGGTATTTGTGTGGTAGTCCGGCAAAACAAGAAACATATTTCAAATAAAACTAGTGAATGAAAGTTTAAGCCGCATTTTTTAGTTTGGAAATTACTTTTTTTTCTATGAAAGTGTAAGATGTACATTTTGAAAACAGTAGTGTGCCCAGCATGTAGAAACCCTGTGTTTAACAGTGATGACCCCCACTCCAGTGATAGTCATGATCCATGAATTCCTGTGGTGTCCCATTCAGGCCAGAAGAAAGAAAACAGGCTCAGCAAGTTGTACCTGCAAACGTGCGAGTGACGGATGGGGTAAGGAGCACAGAGCAGATTAGATCACCAAGCCCCCAGCTTCCCTCAGCTAAGGTAAGGGGCACAGTGAAGCTTTGTCAGGGCTGAGGCAGACATCTGTAGGCGGATCTCGGACAGAGCAAGAGCCGGCCCGTTGACCAGCGCTGAATATCCCCAGTCAGTCAGCTCCTAGTTTGATATTTGTTGTGTCTTGACTTCTCCCCTATGCCTGTGCTGTGTGCATGCGAGCTGATGGAATGCTGAGGTGTGGAATGCTGATCAGTGATTGCAGCTGAGTGTTCACTGAATGTCAGCTGAGCACCTGAGAGAGTGGGTGTTGGCGGATGTCTTCCCATGCCTTCGCCTAAGAGCTTACCTGTAACCTGTAATTCTGCCTTCTGAACCTGAGTGAAGAAGTTACTCACCCCAGCATGGTCTCACAGAGTCTTCTTTAAAGGGAACTTCCTTTCAATAGTCATAGTAAATTCCCAGGTTGAAATTCCCAGTACACTCCTAATTTACACATTGATAGTATACTGCGTTGAAAAGTATTAAATGAGCCCCCACATACGTTGTACAAACCTTGTGTTGTGAGGTAAATTTAATCCGTCGCACCCTACGGTTAGGTTCTCCAGGAATGGCCGTAAATGGTGACTCTTGAATGTTAAGGAGGCTTGATGGAACCTTAATACAACACCTAAAGTAAACACTCAAATTGCTCACATTGCTACAGTGTGTGAAAAGCCTATTCAATATTACACTGTAACACACCTACCTACCTTGTTTGCTTTTTCCTGCACAACAGAAATACAACAAAACAAAAACTATTTTCTAAAACTGCAACTATTAACTACAAACATAATCACTAAAATTCTTTGGTATCGGTTTGGTATTTTCGACATGTAGAAGCTTAAAACATTTAAGCTTCTTCCATCACGTTGCTATTTATGAATTGGCCCACAACAAGGGGAACATGGAAACCCGGTTTTCCATACTTATTTAAGAATTTGTAACTGGCAAAGCAGAATGTCTCACAGTCAAGGTTAGGAGTACTTTAACCCAGCATTTAGCCCGTACAATGTTCAACTTAAAAACAACAAGCTGAACCATTAGTTTAAGAGAAGTGGTCCATTTATGAAAATAAACATCTATATTTTCCATATTCACATATATATATATTTTTCCAAACAGCTTGGGATTCTTACTAGTAGTCACAGATCGCTATAGATGGCCAGCAACTAAGGATTTACCGGTACCGGTAAAATACCCGTACCGGTAAATCCTTATCGCCGTACTACGAGGTCCCTTTGCGGGTTGGGGGATTTAACGCCTGCTTTTTGCAGGCGTTAAAAACCAACCCGCAAAGGGACCCAGGGAGCTAATTACGGTACCGCAATTTGCGGTACCGCAATTAGCGCCTTCCCCATTCCCATTATGCCCTATGGGGCAAAAATGGGAATGGGGAAGGGCAATGGTGGAAGGGGGAATTACCGCCCCGCCAACCTTGGAATGGGGCGGTAATTCCCCTTTCCGCCAAGGCGGTGCCGGTATTTTACCGGCATGAACCATGGAGCTAATAGCGCCATGGTTCTCCGCCATCCGTGTAATGAGGCCCTTAGTCTTTTCTTGGTGAGAGTCCTTCCTAAATGCCCTTGAGCAAGTGTAATAAGTCTGTTCCTTATTGCTACAGGGGGTAATAACCTGTCCCCTCTGGCCACCCACCCCCAAGGACCTTCTACCAACTCATCCCGGACTAATGTGTATTTCCTGCCCTCAGCACTGTCCTCTATTTTGGTCCACCCTTCTCTTAAACCCTTACGAATGCATCCCAATTCTGGGTCTTTTTCACATTCTTCCCACCACTCTCTCTTATCTACAGCTGGCGTCACATGCTATCTGCAACCCTCCTTCAATTTGTTCTTTCTCTTCCTGTAGAGGCATCTGGATAAGAGATCATCCACGTCATTCCTTTGACCAAGCACATAATCTACTACAAAATTGTAGTCATGCATATCCGCCATCCATCTTGCAATCCTCGGCAATACTGAACCTAAACCCTTCATGCTAAGAACATGAATGAGAGTTTAGCGGTCTGTCCTTACAACACAAGGCGGGCCGCATAAAAGGGTGCGAAATTGCTTGGATGCCCAAAATACAGCCAATGCCTCCCTTTTGATCACAGAATATCTTGTCTCAGGGTCTTTTGAAATCCTTAATGTGAAAGCTATTGGTTTGTATTCCCCCTTCCTCTGGGATCGCACAGCCCCGACACACTTCACTGGCATCTACAGTTAACACTGTTTTCTCCCTCACATCAAATGTGGACAAAGACGGAGCATTATCTACATCTTGTTTTACCATGTCAAATTCTTGTTGACACTCCTTTGACCACTCAAAAACCACATTTTTCTTAAGTAACTCCCTCATGTGAATGTTTTTTTCTGCATACCCAGGGATGAACTTCACATAGTATTCGACCATTCCCAGGAACAACCTTAACTGTTCCTTTGACTAAGGTGCAGGTGTCTGTCTCATGACCCTTACTAATAATTCTCTAGGTCTGATTCCATTGTTATCAATTGTATGCCCCAAATACGTGACACTTCAAACCTTCACCTGACATTTAGACATTTTCACAGTGATACCATTTTCCTGTAATACTTTTAACACTTGATGCACCACCAGCTCTTGTTTCAATTCAGTCATTCCCCATACTAATATGTCATCCTGAAAATATCTCACTCACTAAAGTTTGCTAAACAATTCCTTCATAAGTCATTGAAATACAGATGCTGCAGATTCCAGGCCAACCAGCACCCTGCCAAAAATGTACACTCTAAAAGGTATAACAAAAGAAGGCGAATGATAGGTTGACTCGTGCAGTTTAATTTGATGACACACAGATGAAAGATCAAAGGTTGAAAACCAAGATGCCTATCCCATAGTGGTCAACAGTTTGTTAATGTTTGGAAGTGGATGTCTGTCTACCCAAATGTTGGCATTTCAATCACCCGGTGCACGCACATCCTTAACCCTCCATCCTGTTTCCTTGCCAATACAATTGGTAAAAACCATTCCGATACCTCAATCGCTATTATTGCCCCTACATCTACTAGCCTGTCCAACTAGAGTTTGAGTGTCTCACTGGCCAATACTGGAACATTCTTCACTTTGTGCACTTTATGCATTGCCAGTCTTCTTAATATTATTTTATGTGCAAATCCCTTAATCTGCCCAGCTTATCATTTAAAACAGCAGGATAAGTAATACAGAGACTCTCTCCCAACATTAGTGTGTTGCCTTCTGCACAAAGAATGGGTTCCTTTCTCCATGGGCACATTTGTATTTCCAATGGCACCTGTTCGTCCCAACCTGGGGCACTGGCTCCTTTGTAAGTGACATATATCTTACCTTTGGTTTCTCTGTCGTTTTACAAAATTTGCACCGATTCGTACCCCAGTACCTTGATGGGTACTTGTCCGAATGCACTAGGATTTATGTCAGGCAGAATAAGAGTGTTCACATATTTTTTTAACTGCCTTCACAAAATTCTGGGGATATCCTTGTGTAGGGAGAACCCAAGTCTACCATCCTCTAAGTGTCCACACCGCTATAACTCTCATGATGTCTCATGGTCCGTTTTTCTTTTCCCCTTGAATTTGCAACATCAATCTTTCTCCCTGATCGTATTTTGCAAATTTCATGATCCTGTACCATGCCGACACTAGATCTATACGATGTAGTGTTATCTCTACCTCCATTTGATCTGCAGTGCATAGCAAAGTGTCCTCTCATTCCGCAACGTCTGCACTCTACTCCCACTCCCACTCCTCACTCCTTCGCCCATCCCGTGGCTGCTCCATCCACACTTGCGAGAGGTGGGCCCTGCCTTTCTGCTGGGAGCTGTGTGGCTTCTAGAAACCTTGTTGATCGCCATCCTTTTATTCTGATACACAGCCTGCGCACCTCCCCAATTGCCTGTTTATCTTTGTGGGCCACTACTTGTTTGTTCTTCAATCAAGGCTTTTTTCCAATGACGTGTCCTTATAGTCTTTCCCTTATCTTTGTGTATCAAGTGCCCATCATTATTTAGTCTCCGATGTATTCCTCAATTATCCAGTGAAATTGCAAGTCACTTTTAATGTCCTCAAGGCAGTGACATAGCTGTCTATGGATATATGTCTAAAGTTAAATCTTTCGAGAACGACATTTAATTTCTTCCCAAACTGTTTGGTGAGTTTCCTCAGGGCTGTCTCATATGCACTGATGACATTCTTGTCTTAACCACCCACTTGTACAGTAACATCCTCACCAGGCACATGTCTAAAAAAGCACAAACCCTCTGTGCCCAGGCAATTCAGTAAGGCAGCTTCCTTCTGATCATCAGCATAATTGTTGCCACCAGTCGCTCAATGGTACAGTTTGAGTGAGTGTAGCCAGAATTCCAAACATATCTGTAGCTCACCTGGACACATCAAGAAACATGGGGGTGGTTTTGCGTGTGTGCTCTGCATATTGAAGTCTGTGTGAGAGGCTACTGTCCGTCTGTACTTGTGCTTGTTCTTTGTTCTTCACCTTTATTTCTTTGTTGTGTGTTTCCTCCTCAATGACCAGCAAAGTGGTGCTGGGCCCTTGTTTAAGGGCCCCTTTTTACTCTCTCACGCCGAGTGTGATGTGCCATGGTGCAAGGTCCTTTACTTGAACTGTCTAGTATATCAGCTGGTACTGCGCTCCTTGTGCCGGTTTCAAAAATGAAATGCAGTGCGCTGCTCCCCGCGCTTCTCCCCACTATATGTCATACTCTGTGCACATACTTGGTGCTTGCTTGACCTCCAATCCTGCCATGGGTGTGAGGGCTGCACTGTTGCACTGCAGCTCTGCCGCTGCAGTTTGCATGCTGCTGACATGCCGTGCTGTCTGCTCTGCTCCGAGGGATGCCCTTCTCTACCTTCAACTCGTCACCAATGTGGTGAATGAGACAAAGCAAGGGACCAGTACACCAGTATGGTGAGGTAAGTTTAATTTGTCACACCCCACAGTTATCCGCTCCAGGAATGGCCATAAACAGTTATTCCTGATCGATAAGGAGGTTTAATGGAACCTTAAAACACCTAAAGTAAACACTCTAATTTCTCATATTGCTAGACTGCATGAACAGACTATTCAAAATTTAAGCAATATAACCCGAGCAGGGGTGGTTACTGGTCAGGTAATGCCCAGGGATATCAGTTACAAGCCTGAGCGAAGGGAGAGCTTTAATGTGAGCCCCGGGGAATTACCTCACCAGTAATGCCCCCCTGCAAGGGTTATGTTGCTATTAGTACCGTGGCACATTGTACCGGGGAACTAATAGTGTAATTTTCTTGAGTTGAGAAATGGCATGTTAAACGTTTCTCAACTCGATACAAATAAAGATGGCCGCCATGGACCCGGGAGAATGGAGAAGGGAACTACACCTAGTCCCTTCTCTCTTTCCATGGCAGCTGTTCTGGAGTCAGAGACGTTCCGGGAAAACTATGGTTCCCGGTGCAGGCAAGGGACAAGGAAGCGCAAGGTAAGTGGGGTGGGGAGGGCGGGTTAGGGTACGTGGAAAAGGGGGAGTGAGGGTGGTCAGAAGGCGAAGGGGACTCAGGGGAGAGTGCACTTATCTGATTCCCGGCGACGGAAGATGACGGCCTCCCCTCCGAGGAGGCTCAGAGCGGGGTCTTTACCGTGTGGTATAGAGCCCATTCTGAGCCTCCTTATTAGCTGGGAGGCCGCCACCCCCACCTCCTCGCCAGGTACTAACACACTTTAACACCTTGCTTGTGCAACTCAAAATGAAAAGATAGGAGACATATCCCAATGCACCATAAAACATTAAGACACTCTGTGTTATTAACCTCGGTGGGGGGGGGGTGCGGTGCAGGGCCAGGCATAGGATTTGCGGGGCCCTGTGCAGCAAAAGGATTTTCTGGCCCCTATAATTTGCATATGTAGAGACATCACATAAAATTACAACACAAAATGAGTCTTTGATATCATGGTAAATTACATTAAAAGAAGCTCCCTGGAGTAAGCTAAGACATAAACTCTGTGACATACAATATATGAAAGAGAAACTTTACAGTTACTTTATCAAATAGCCCATGCGCCCACGCTTTTCTGAGAAAGAAGGAAAGACTCGTGACCCCTTTCCTCAGTTTTACAAAGTGCATTTAATTTTCAGATTTGTTCTTGTTTGCAAGTGCCCTATATGATGACACGTGTTTCGACGTTTACTCGTCTTTTTCAAATCAGTGCTAATTGTTTGGCAAATTGACAAAATCATAAAAAACATGTTGTACCATTTGCATTTCATGGTGTATACAGTTTTAGCACGTGTTAACATGTGCAAGATAATCAATGAACACCCATGTGCATTTTATATAGTTTCACACAGTAATTAAAGTGTAACCCCATTCAAAAATGAAAATAAAAAAAATATTGGCCATTAAAGGAGGGGTAATGGGTAGGAGTGGTAGGGATTGATTGAAGAAACATGAAAAGAAAATAATAAAATGGAGAAAAATGCAAAATTGCATTAGATGAAACGTCTCAACATTGTAAGCATTAATCTCATAAATTCATTTCTTGTTGTTTCCTTTATCATATTAGAGATACTTGGCACGTTTGGTATTGAGGTATGGGAGCTTACCCAATGGTACTTGTCCACGTCGCTATCTCTGTCTTATGTATCAAGTCACGGGTTGAATCCCAAGCTGTTTGGAAAAATATATATATATGTGAATATGGAAAATATAGATGTTTATTTTCATAAATGGACCACTTCTCTTAAACTAATGGTTCAGCTTGTTGTTTTTAAGTTGAACATTGTACGGGCTAAATGCTGGGTTAAAGTACTCCTAACCTTGACTGTGAGACATTCTGCTTTGCCAGTTACAAATTCTTAAATAAGTATGGAAAACCGGGTTTCCATGTTCCCCTTGTTGTGGGCCAATTCATAAATAGCAACGTGATGGAAGAAGCTTAAATGTTTTAAGCTTCTACAGGTCGAAAATGTATCTTCCTGGCGAATAGAAGGTCCTTAGCATTTGCCTTAATAACACGGCATTACAAGATTGATTAACTAGTTCTTAAGCGCACTCTCTATATCTGTTGTAAGTTGTTGTGAGACAAGCAAAAAACGTGTCTGTTCGTGTGCATCAATCTTAAAAAGTGTGTATCCGCGGGACCCCACGTACGCGCTTACCTTCTTAGTCCTGTTCTCATACGAATACGTACTCCTGAGCTTCGCAGGCTTGCCGAGCTCCGTATTGTAAATACTAGTGTTGCCTAGCAACATAGTCCTACTTCCAGTTCCACTAGCGGCGGCCATACTTTGGGCAAAATTTAATTGTGTGTGTGGAAATGTACGAGTTCAATGGGCATGTTTTGATTTTGTTGAACATACCCTAATGTGTTTAACTCAATTGAAGGCTTTTCGCGCAAAGTCTTGGGGAGTTGTCATAATAGATAGAAAAAAAAGCTCCAAAAAATTACGTGATTCAAGTTCCCTCACGTGGTCTTGTGTTGAAGTTTTTGTCCTTTTTCTACCTTGGTGATTATGTTACTTGTTCCACTGTATTTTGCTCACACCTAAATCATGCTGAAATCCAAATTTCTCTTGTTTCTACATTTGCACTACTACGTTAATTAGTACTGCACATTCTTTTTGTAGTTAAATGTGCTAAAAGTTGTGTGCTGTGTTTGCGGGTGTTTGTTAGTGCCTTTCCTCTCAGTGATTGCTATTGCTCGAATGTAGCAGTGTAGATGGGGTACTGGTTGATGCTGTAATCTAATCTGGTAGTACTCCTATCTCCCAATACCATACATTACCAATTTTCCTCTTTAGCTATATATCATTATTTATTCCTGTTAAAGAAAAGAAGCCATTTCGTTGTCGGAGTTCAGGCCCCTCTCTACTGAGCAAAATTTGCATATCAGTTTTGCTTCTTCTTGTCTGAGCTTCATTTCCTAATTTCCACCCCTTGGGCCTAGTACCACATGTTTAAGACCAACAAATCTCAGTAGTTTCTTATAATTTAACTGGTGATTCTTTTGCCAATGTTGTGCCAGTGGAAAGTTTGTGTTTTGACTTCCAATACTCGATAAATGCTCTCTTATTCTTTTTCTTAATTGCCGAATTGTGCTCCCTATGTAAATCTCTTCACATAGGCAAATTATCGCATAGATCACATATTTAGTTTTGCAATTAATCTGGTCTTCAATTTTATGTGTGATTCCATATTTGTCTTTGAAGACTGATGTACTGTCGTATGCATGTTTACACATTGAACATGTGCCACACTTCCGAAAGCCTTTGGGAAGTGGCGGCAGCCATGTTGTTGGATTGATATCCCTATTCTCTGGAAGGAAAGACGGGCTTAAAATATTCTTGACTGTTTTGGCTCTTTTGTAGATCATGGATGGACTGCTTCAATATATTTCTTCACGTTGGGGTCTAGTTGTAGCAAATGCCAATTTTTCTTGAGAATTCTTAGTAGAACAACATTATCATCACAATAGGTAGTAATGAAACTTATTTTCTCTTTGTCTGTTGAATCCAGTCTGTGAGTGGTAAGGGTACTTTCTCTGTTCAGTTGCATGGCTTTCTCTTGTGCTTTCGCTATAGTCTTCTTTCCGTAACCTCTTGCTCTGAACCTTCTTGTGAGTAATTTACACTCATTTTCAAAAGATTCTTGTTCAGAGCAGTTCCTGCAGGCTCTAATAAATTCGCCCTTTGGTATGTTCTTAATTACTGGGTGATAGTGGCAGGTGGTAGCTAATAAGGTTGAGTTCCCTTCTGTACTCTTTCTGTAGGTTTTTGTTTTTAGAGAGTTGGATGATACATAAATATTAAGATCTAGATAGTTAATCTCTTTTGCACTTGAGTTACTGGTGAATTCAATCTCCATCGTGTTTTGATTGGCTCTTTTTCTGAAATCTTCCAAGCCATCTTCCTTCCCTTTCCAAATGAGCAAAACGTCATCTATATAACGTGTCCATAGTACCACATTTGATTCATAAGACTCATCCACATAAATGTGCCTGTCCTCATACATGGCCATTGTCAAATTTGCAAGGGCCGGGGCATATTTAATCCCCATCGCCACCCCTCTGGTTTGTTTGTAAAATTGTCCATCAAATATAAAGACATTATTTTCAAGTGTCAAAAGTAACATCTCTTTGAGCATGCTCACTGACTGATAGTTAGAGGCTGTTTCCTTGGAGAAAGTATAATCAATAGTTTCTATGGCAGTGTCATGTCTTATGGATGTGTAAAGTGATCTCACATCCCAGCTGGATAGAAGATAATCTTTTTGCCATTCAATTGAGGCTAATTTGTTAATTGCTGCAGTTGTATTTCTTAGGTATGATTTGGTTTTGGTGGCCAGTGGTCGTAATATTTCATCAATGTAATGTGCCATATTCATAGTGGCCCACCCTATTCCACTTAATGGAGTGTTTTTTTCTATCTATTACCACAACTCCCCAAGACTTTGCGCGAAAAGCCTTCAATTGAATTAAACACATTAGGGTATGTTCAACAAAATCAAAACATGCCCATTGAACTTGTACATTTCCACACAGACAATTAAATTTTGCCCAAAGTATGGCCGCCGTTAATGGAACTGGAAGTAGGACTATGTTGCTAGGCAACACTAGTATTTACAATACGGAGCTCAGCAAGCCTGCGAAGCTCAGGAGGACGTATTCGTATGAGAACAGGACTAAGAAGGTAAGCGTGTACATTGGGTCCCGCGGGTACACACTTTTTAAGATCGATGCACACGAACAGACACGCTGAACAGACACGCTTTTTGCTTGTGTCACAACAACTTACAACAGATATAGAAAGTGCGCTTAAGAACTAGTTAATCAATCTCGTAATGCTGTGTTATTTAGGCAAATGCTAAAGACCTTCTATTCACCAGGAAGATACATTTGGGCATTTAGAATCTTAAAACATTTGAGCTTCTTCCATCACGTTACTATTTATGAATTGGCCCACAATTAGGGGGACATGGAAACCCGGTTTTCCATACTTATTTAAGAATTTGTAACTGGCAAAGCAGAATGTCTCACAGTCAAGGTTAGGAGTACTTTAACCCAGCATTTAGCCGATACAATGTTCAACTTAAAAACAACAAGCTGAACCATTAGTTTAAGAGAAGTGGTCCATTTATGAAAATAAACATCTATATTTTCCATATTCACATATATATATATTTTTCTAAACAGCTTGGGATTCAACCAGTGACTTGATACATAAGACAGAGATAGAGACGTGTACCATTGGGTAAGCTCTCATACCTCAATACCAAACATGCCAAGTATCTCTAATATGATAAAGGAAACAACAAGAAATTAATTTATGAGATTAATGCTTACAATGTTGAGACGTTTCAACTAATGCAATTTTGCATTTTTCTCCATTTTATTATTTTCTTTTCATGTTTCTTCTACCAATCCCTACCACTCCTACCCATTACCCCTCCTTTAATGGCCAATATTTCTTTTATGTTCATTTTTGAATGGGGTTACACTTTAATTACTGTGTGAAACTATATAAAATGTGCATGGGTGTTCATTGATTATCTTGCACATATTAACGCGTGCTAAAACTGTATACACCATGAAATGCAAATGGTACAACATGTTTTTTATGATTTTGTCAATTTGCCAAACAATTAGCCCTGATTTGAAAAAGACGAGTAAACGTCGAAACACGTGTCATCATATAGGGCACTTGCAAACAAGTACAAATCTGAAAATGAAATGCACTTTGGAAAACTGAGGAAAGGGGTCACAAGTCTTTCCTTCTTTCTCAGAAAAGCGTGGGCGCATGGGCTATTTGATAAAGTAACTGTAAAGTTTCTCTTTTTGATTAAACAGAGTTGAGGAACGAAGTACTCCGTAGTTACTATTCCATGTGACCGCTAATAAGGAAATCCATACACCACCAAAAAATACAAAGAAATATATTTAAAGGGCGCTGAGGTCCCCACAAAGGAATACCCACCAAAAAGAGGTTCCTCACACTTTGCAAATACAATATATGAATGGCCACTCTTAATATTATGTATGGGGCAATCTAATAAGTGAGGCTTTTTGGAGTAGCATACGGTGTCAGCTGAAGCACTTGTAATTCTGACGATTTGACCGTTTTTGGTGGTAAGGTAGAGGAATTATCTCCAGTATTCTCCCCAAGGTTTTTCCTCCACCATCCCTCCAAACCCATAGTTCGGTAGTGTGGTAATGTGGCGGTAATGCTGTGATACTTTGTTTTTGTTTGACATATTTTAATTGCCCGGAAAGAAGGCATGTATTTGTGTAGCTGACTGGTACTTTGTATTCACTTTTAGAATAAAAAAAGGGACCTATTGCATTTCGGATCGCCGAAATAGCTTCATATTTAAATGCTTTGTTAGAACAAAGAAAGTGTTAAGTACTGAACAATGCACAGGCCTGGTATCTGATCATTGCATCGAATGCAATACCATCGAATGCCTTACCATCGAAAAAATTGCATCGAAAAAAAGCATCAAATGCATTTTTTTTAAAGGTAAAGGGTTTAGTTTAATTATAATGGGTTTTAAAGGTTAAAAAAAAGAGGTTCGGGGGACCCCCCATTAAAAACCCACATTAATGTTCTTTTTTTTTTAAAATGCATTCAATGCTATTTTTTCGATGCATTTTTTTAAATGGAATAGTATGTCGATGGTAGGAATTCGAAGCAATGACTAGGCACCCACAGGCGTGTGTGTGACCTGCTGTGCAGCGTTTGCTCGGCAGCTGGGAAGTGGGGTGCATGATGTGTCGGCAGTTCCTCACAGGAGGTTGGGAGGTGACCCCATTGCCTGGCCAGGACAGGCAGAAAAACAAGCTTCACATGGGCTTTGTATTAATTAGGATAGGGCTGCAGGGCCCTTACTAACGCATGCCGAGGGCGATTGCGCAGAAAGTACATGGCCAGGGGCGGACCTGCTCGGAAACTATCACCCAAGACAACATTTTCTAAATACTGAGGGAAAAAATGTGTACCTTAATTGCAACCTTTGGCTCTGCAGCTATTTTTGAATATAACTCCTTTCAGCCCTACACTGCATAGTAAATTGTTGGGATGTTGGATCAGGGGGTTTGTAGTCCAAAACATCTGGAGAGCCACCTGTTGCAGATCAATAAGGTGATTAACTTCTATTTTGGTTCCTAAATATACAACACATTTCGTTTCAGAGTTCTGATATTGCGCAAACCTGGCTCATATGAACAGCACAACTCTTTACAGCGAAAACCTACTGTAGTAAGCACATCCCGCACGAGAGGGCTGCCTATAAGACAGTGGGTAGTGTCGGGTAACCTTTCATTAGAGAAATCACGATGAGATGGGGGGGAAGGACGTGGAATTGCACTGTTTAGCAGCTTGCATAGCTGTTTTTGGGACTGATTTCTTTTTTTGTGTGCATTTATAATTTAAGGCCCATGGACATCAAATAACTTGCATAGATTAGCTATGGGTCAAAACATTTCTCTTGGAAGCAAGACAACGCAGAGCAATACAGGTTTGAAACCCAGTCCCGCACTTACAGACTGGCCTTTGGTATTAAGCGTGTTATAAAAGATGAATTCATTAAATCACACAGTTATTGGTGAGGTGCAGAGATTGTAGTTCATATTTTAAGGTCTGAGGTCAGCAACATTGGCCCTAAACCACATCGCCTCTGATTTAACCTGTTTTAATTGGCGCACTGGTGTTGGTGGGAGTCCAATTGTCAATTGAATAATAAGATGGGGTACCTCGGGTGGCGGATTCATAGAGTCTGACCATCACACATATATCTACATTGAAACTTCCTGCCATGGTCCCAATTGCACCCCTTAGCACAGTGCATCTTTCTGAACTACTATCGGATGCAGTCTCCTCCAGGACATGTAGAGTGCCCTTCCCACCTTCGCTCTTTTTAATGTTTTGCTAGTTTTGTGCATTCAGGGCATAGGAGCAGGGAAGGCAGGTCTGCACAAGACCTAGACTTGTGGGAGGGGGACATGAGTTTTAAAATAATATAGTTGGAAATCCATGTGTGGCAAAGAGGGCAAGGGTCTTCTGGCAGCCTCGAGGTAGGTGGTCAGTCATTTTTTCGAATTCAAAAATGTCAAAAGTCATTTTTTCGAAAAAATGTCGAAAAAAAAAAAGTCGAATTCCTTTTTTTAAAATTATATATATTTATTTTGGGGTCCGGGAATAAAAGAAAATGGGTAAAACAAAAAAAATATTTTAAAAAGGGGGTTTGGGGGGGAACCCCCCATTTCGAATAAAAAACATATTAAAAAAAATGCAACTTTATTTTTTTTTCAACATTATTTTCTTTTGAAAAAATGACTTTCGACATTTTTGAATTTGAAAACATGACTATGAACCCTCGAGGTACACATGGCTGTGCCTGGGAAGGGGTTCAGAGCCTATTCCCTGGTTCGGGGAGAGGGTTGACACTATTTAGACTTTAGAATCATTGCCCCAGACATGATGGCAAGTTACTGGGATCATTAGGAAGGGGTTTGTGGTCTTGTGGGGTGTCCATGTGAGTTAGGCATGCACTCATTCTATACCGGGTTAGGGCATGGTCTTGAAGGTGATCAGGTGCTTGGGACGATGTTGTTGAGGTAGGTACAGGGGCTACATCAGGGTGGAAGGTAGAGCTGGTGGACAGGCAGAATGCTAATGGGTTTCCATTGCATGCCTCATTTTCAATGCCCACTATTAACAATGAGACCTCTAGGTAGGAGTACTGAACATCAGGCCATTTAATAGAGGAGTGACTGGGAACTGATGCTGGAAAATTGTCTTATGGGTGACAGTTGTGTGGCAGTGGAGATATGTTACGCAGAGCTTGTATGCAGTATCCTTTGGGTGCACTACAACAACCCTGGCCTCGTGGCAGTAGAGACCCAACGTTTAGTATAAGCTTGTGCTACACAGGTTGGTAGCGTGTTGACCAGCCAGGCTTATCTCAAGAGGGGTCAATGTGAGCTCTAGGGGAGTTACACAGAGATTCACAATGACAAGCATTCAAATAAACTCCCACACACAAGGTTTCTTGAGTAAACAATTATTAATGTATTTACCAGTCAGTTATAGCAAGCCTTCATCAGAAGGGAGCAATATAAAACCACACACACATACACTTCCAAAATACACACTCTTAGTTATCTAAATCAGCAAATACCTATTTGGGATAACACACAGGCACTACCTACACCCTCAGGTGACTTCAATAGCTAGGGTGCTGTTGGCATTAATGTATCATTGTTGCATTTAGAATATTCTTGAGAATAGTGTCAAAGAGCAGAAACTTCAGAATAAAACACGTATTCATACAGTTATTCTTAAGTAGGTAGGTACTTTCAAAACAACCCCCCAATGCAAAGTTAGTTACCCCTTCCCTGGAAGGAAGCCAAAACACATAAGCAGAAGAGAGAAGAGCCATTGAAGGAGCCAGGCCAGCCAATGTTAAGTTAGCAAAATGTCAAGGTGAACTGAAGCTCTTCTTGCAGGTAAGTAGAAAGTCTTTTCCAATGTTTAAAAAAGTCTTGGTAGAATAGCAGCAATCAAAGTAGGGCTACAAGCTGATTAGGCTTGTGAAGTAAAGAAGCAGCTAGCAACTCTACCCATGCAACCAAGAAAGTCTACAATGAGGACGAGTGGTTACATAAAGAGTTAAGTTCTCTTAGACTTCACAGTACCTTTAGTGTGAAGAAAAAGTGCAGCAGATGACTTCTGTTCCTGTGCAGCTCTGCAGATCTCACTGTTCCTGGGCCTCGGTCATGGGGACAAGAGGAAGGACTTCTGGAGACTCCTGCACTACAATGGGATGGTCACCGCTCGCAACCGGCAAACTTCCAACAAGTGGCACTTCGGTGTTTCAGCTCCTCGCGTCTACCGCAAATAGCAACATCGCAGTTCCTGGCTGTCGAGATAGGATTTCCCTGCATCTGGGGTCCCGCACTCTGTTGAGGGGGCTCAGGCTCAGTCAGTCCTGCTTCCTGGGAGTCTGGTGGATCTTCCTGGAGCTCTTGGCCAGCTTAAAAGCAACACACACAAACTGGTGTTCCTCTCCCTGGCTATTTGGTTTCCAGCAGCAACTCTGTGGAAATTCAACCAGCTCCAAGAGGATGTCCAGGTGGCTTACTTTGGAGTTGATTGGTCCCACCAACTCAAGGGGAGAAGTCGTACTTGCAGGGGATTCTCTGTCAATAAGAATTTGGAGTTTCAGCACAGCTGCACCAGGGTTTCACTGGGCAAACCAACGGTCCAGGAGTTGCAGGAGGTGTCCTCGTCAAGTTCTTCTTCGGATTCCTTCATCCAGTGGTTGACTCTGCCTTCCAAGCCAAAAAGCCTTGCCTTTTATGCAGTTTCTCCCATTCATTCCAGCCTAGCTGTCAGTCACCCAGCAGGATGGCTGTCCTTGCCGGACAGTCAGCCGGCCAATCACCACAGAGTGCATTTGGGTCTCATAGGAGACTAAGCACAGGGAGTTTCAGGCACCTTACTTACTTCCTGCCCCCACCAGACACCCTGGAGCCAGAGGCGGGCTTCACTTGTGAATCCCACCAAAGGTAAAGTGAACAAAGGGACCAAACCTGGTTTGGCGCACAAAGTAAATCTCAAGAAGGATCTTTCCACAAAGAAATGGTGAAAAAAGAAGACTGGGGCCATTTTGACAAAAATGGCACCCTTGGGTGCTTTACTACAGCTGTGAACACAGCCCGCGGTAAATGCACACCACGGTAGTTAAAAGTAAACCACTGCCACCAGCCATTCAGTGAGGAAAGGGTAACATAAAAATGTTACTTGAGAAACTAGACACAGGGGATACTAAGTAACCCCTCCAGCACCCTATTGTAAGATAGTGTGTGCTGGGTCTAGAAAGTTACAATTGTAAGTAAAGTCAATTTCACTTTACTTCTCTTGGAAACAGTAGTTTATCGAAGAAAAGGTGTTTAAACCTTTGGGAAATCTGAAAGACTTCCCTGTGGCACTGCACGGAAGGTGCTTTGTGACACAATGTAAACGATGATGCCTATGGAGTTTTCCAGACTCCACTACTAAAAGAAACACAGAGTTCAAAATCAAATTAAAAATACACGAGAGAGTGGGAAACAAAAGAGTCTCACTCTCTCCAGATAAAAAAATCAAGTCCTCAAAATCCAGCAAAGTTGCTGTGGGTCTCTAAGGTGGAGGAAATTAGCCCATTTCTGAGAATTCTCCCTAACAAGGTAATCAGGTAATCAATGACAGATGGTGGATGCAGCCAGCAACTATCCATGATGACTGATCTGCAATTGGAGTTGGGAGAGAACCAAAGCTGTAATAGAGTGGGATTGGAGGGGCTTGGGATCAAAAATATATTGAGGCGAATGTACTACTATTTTGCACTGCACAAGCCAGCAGCAGCACTGTTGCACACAGAGAAGATGCAAGACCTTTCCTTTGAGTGTATGGATGAAGAAATCCAGATTTATTTTAGTATTATGAATGCAAATAAAACAAAACTGAGATAAGTTCAATCCAATAATCAAAGCAGGGCTACAAGTTGCATAGAAATGTCTGTTAACACCATCAACCAACATTGAACCTGAAAAACCAGTTCCTATGTGGAACTGGAATTAACTCTGCGTATACATGGTACACCAGATGACCAAAATCCCACAAGCCACCAAATGGATCCAGTAAAATCATTTGGGCCTCGGTGGATAGAATTCCCACCAAGCTAAAATCAGGATAAGTATCTCTAATAGAGGTTCACCTAAGCGTCATGAGTAGCCAACACTACTGCCAAGCATTTCACTGACACCCTCACTGCCAACAAGCAGTACCATGCACCAGTGTCAAGCATCAAAGTCTCTTTTCTCCACAGAAGAGGCCATTTGCAAGGAATCCTATTTTATGCATCCCAGTTATCGACTGCACCTTCTAATATTTGCCCAAGAGAAGGCATATTTCTCATGTGGAGCAAAGGATCCCCAATGCTACCTCAAAGAATACCCACCTTGGATTCCTACGTGCTCTGGAACTGCTTCAGTAGATTCTTTTGGTGTTTATAAAGCCATGGGTTCATATGATGAAGTGGTACTGCTATGCACTCTGTGCTTGGAACAAAGTACCAATGCAGATAAGACCTCCCCTTCAGTCCTATAATTCAGGGAGGACCTGATGACCACCCTCTTCAAAGAACATCTTGCATATCGCTGGTCCCTCCACCCAGATTTACTGATCCTCCCCCCAGAGCCCCTACCTCCCCGGCCACTCCTACGCATTCTGGATCATCTGCCAGTCCACATCCTACTTTTGACCCCCTGGGTGTACACCCTAGGATTGTGCTCTATACCGCTCAGACAGACACACGCACTGGCCATGGGCAATAAGCTTCATCGGTATAGGTAAAGCTTGGTCGGACACTGCTACTCGCAGATTCCTGCCAGTGGTTTCCTAATTCCTGCCAAAGTAGCTCATGGACACCATTGGAATCCTCAAATATGGCGTGGACGGTCGCATTTCTAAAATAAAATATGTATGGGGGTGCTGTTGAGCAGCCGACAAAATGGCTGCCTAGCCCAAGAGCTCTGTGTCCCACCGACTACAATCCACAAACAACGGCGGAATCCGGCATCAGGAAACCCTTAAACTTCATCCACTGCATCCTGTGACTACAGGGCATACACAGCCAAATAACCGAGGAGCAACGGCCAAGCGGACCCGAGATATGATCATCCGCGCTGTCCCCCACACGAGGTCGTGCCGGGCCTGCCTCCTGGATGCACAGTGAGCGGAGCGCTCGCTGCGGCCCTGGGCTGCGCTGACCTGCTGTGGCGGGGAGCACTGCCGTGACCCATCTGGATCTTTGTGGGGGAGTGGAGGTGCTGCGAGGGAGCTACGACCTGGATGGTCACGCATTGAGGGAGAGCCATCCGCCCCCCTCCAACTTTGCCACCTCGGTCGACTGCGGGCGGAGGAGGTAGGTGCCCCCCAAGGGAAAATAGGAGTGGGTGCTCCTGCTGTGGCCAGCCGCTCAGCGGGACCAGCCTCTGCGGGGCTTGACGGCCGCGGGTGGAGCTGCGAGATCTCCCACTTTCTCCCCCTCCCCATTTCTACATCGCGCTGATCCGCTGGGCCGCTGCGGCTTTCTCCCTCCCCCGGTCCCCTGCATCCTGGGTCGGAGCAGGCTGGGGAACACCATCAAGTTGAGGCCTGCGAGCGCCTTCCCCCCGACCCCCTGGAACGGCGGGCCCGGCACCCGAGAGGCACTGCTGGAGCAGAGTGCATTTTGAACCTTGACACTGTTATCTGTCATACTCAACCCAAAGACACGCTAACCCACACAGAGGGCTTGAGGTGCCGTACCTCCAATGTTGGGCTGGCCTGCGCCCGCAACTACTGCACCCTGGAGCACCGGTAGGCCTCTTGGAGATCTACTCTGGTGGGGTGGGACAGAGCATAAGGGTTCAGGCTCTGCTTGGTCACACACACTGCGAGCGGTAGGACATATCGACCTAAAACATTAAGGAGCTCCCCCCAATCCCGCCCTGTCAATAATACTCAGCTCTGCAGGTTCACAAAGCCATAAAGTGACACAAGGGAAGATACTGGTCGCATTGGAGATTGCCTGGCGGCCCTGGGTCCGGCCCCGACCACTGTGTCCGTCGCCACCATAATCCATCTGCCTGACTGCTTAAAATACGGTCCACCTGGCCTCGCACTGGGCCCTCAATGCTCACATCCCACCACGCATGAGCGCTACCCCCTCGGCAGAGGCAGCCACCCACATTCCGGGCCGGTATGACTTGGGCGTTGAAGTCAGCGGCGCACTGCCACAGTCACTGTGAGCCCTCCTGACACATGCTTACCAACTATCCTGCCCAGTGAGGCGCCACCCCCCCCCACCACTGCAATTTCAAACAGATCGCGGGGGGCCAACAAGGTCGGTTCAATGGACAAATTTGCCAAGGCGGCACCCAGGCCGGAACAGGGCCCATCCGGCGCAGGACATGAAGAGATAGACGTGCCGGCAGATTCCCCTCAGCTTGACCTAACAACAATAATGGAGTCCATGGCCAAAACCTTTGCAGCCTTTCATGAGAAACTTGAAGATATCAATGCGAATGTGGCCTCACTAAAATCCAAATTAGACCAACACGGGGACAGAATAACAGAGTCGGAAAACAGAATCGGAACCAACGAGGATGGAGTCCACGCCCTACAGAATACGGTCACGGAGCTTGTGCGCAAAATGAAACAGGTCAAGGCTAAGTGCGATGACCTAGAATCTAGGTCACGGAGAAATAACATCCGTATAGTGGGTGTTGTTCCCGAATCGGCACTTAAGGGACGGATGGAACTTGCTGTTGAGCAACTACTTAAAGATCTCCTGGACAATCCTGTGCTGTCACCGTTCTTCACTGTAGAGCGAGCCCACCGCGCACTGGCACCAAGCCCAAAGCCAGGTGACTTTTCCAGACTGATAATAGCAAAGCTCTTAAGTTAAAAAGACAGAGACCATATACTCCGCTTAGCCAGGGAAAAAGGTGAACTAATGCTGGACTCACAAATCATTAGGATCTTCCCATCTTCTCTGTGGGAGTGCAGATGGAGCGGCAGCAATTCGGAAGGGTGAAAAAAAAGCTAAGAGAGAGAAAAATCGAATAAGCAATTCTCTTCCCTGCCCGCTTGAAATTCAATCACCGCAACAAACTCTACTTCTTCACGGTCCCTGATGAGGAAGTCAAGTTCATTGAGGCACAAATCCCGCTAACGGAACCGGAGGGGGAACTAATGGATAACGACTGAGGCGAATGCCTCCTCAACCCTCACGATGGTCTGCCTTCTGAGTGTAACCCGCAATCCTCCCCGCCCAGTCACTCGCCGCGTCCCCTCTGCTCCGTGACATTTGGAGTCGACGGTGCCCCATTGCTACCACCTTAATGGCACCACCAATGGAGGGGGAGTACATTTCTGGCTTGCTTTACTATAACTCTATATACTGGGATGGAACCCCGGCAGACCGGCCTCACCTGTACCCACCACTCTTGGCCCTCATCTGGTCAGATCTCGAATCTCAATGATAAGTTTGTTTTGTAACTTAATGTGTCATCAGCCGTTCGAAGATAAATGATGTTTCATCACAATACTATTACCAACAGTTGGTCACACGGCAGCGGTGGCCCCCTCTGCAGCTACAATGTTTAAAAAACGGAGACTTGGAGTTTAAGCCCCTGTTGGGCTATTGGTCAAGCGCTGCCATGTTGGGGATGGCATACGATTGTTTGCTCCTGGGGTGGGACATTCTGCACTGCTAGTTGGGATTGGGCGGTGAGGGTGGGGGGTGGAGATGTTGGGGAATGTTACATAACATCTGGCAGGAAGGAGGCGGCTTGTTTTGAAAAGAGGTGTGTTCACGCTGCAGCAGCGCATAGGATGGAAGGCAGAGACAGATCCTTCAGCTGGGATGTCCCATAGTCTTCACCCATGTCCATTAAAATAATGATGTGGAATATTCAGGGGTTAACTAACTTCACAAAGGCTTGCAAGATCATCGCTTATGCGCAGAGGCATGGAATTGAGGTACTCCTACTCCAGGAGACGCACGCTCTGAAGCACCTTGCATCAAACTTGGCACATACTTGGGGCCCCAATAGGTTTTACCCACAATACTCCACTCAATCTAGGGGATTGCTGACCCTGATCCGCAAATCAGTAAAATGTACACTCCACACGTCCCACATAGACGCGCGGGGCAGATACGTGATCCTTCACTGTACACTGGCCAATGAGGAATGCCTGCTCATAAACACATGTGGTCCAAATATCGACTCCCCGGAATTTTTCGACGAGCTGGCCACCCTCCTCATGAGATACGTGGAAGTCCCCATCATATGGGGGGGGAATGAACCTTATACTAGACAATGTCCTTGATAGAACAGGCAGTGCCCCCAGGGCTGTGTTCAGAGCCGCAAAGTGACTCCATACACATATGATGTCCCTGAATCTACACAACGTGTGGAGAACATTCCATCCCCAAGTGAGATATTATACTTTCTATTCAACAGTACACAACAGTTCTTCAAGAATGGACATGCTTCTGGTGTCGGGTTGTCGGGTGGGTAGGATAGCAGACGTCAAGATACTAGCGCGCGCACACTGTCTGATCATTCCCCGGTGGTGATGCAGATCCAACTAGGGCCTAGCCCACCCCTCTGCCCTGCCTGGCGTTTCAAATCCGAAGCCCTGCGCGACATCGTTTTTAAAGTCGAGATCCTATCGGACATAAACACCTTCCTTGACAGCAATAAATGACATGACACATCCGAGGGGACCCGCTGGGAGGCATTCAAGGTATACATCAGAGGGATGTGCATCTCTAGGGAGGCTGGGGTACTAAAAGCCATTAGACAAGCCCTACACGCTTCCGAAACTAGGCTCAAAGCAGTAGAACGAGAACATGCCTTGACACCTACCCCTGCAGCCTTGGCGAAGATCAGAGCCGAGCTTGAACTTTTTGAATCTCATGCCCTCAGCGAGGTGCAGTCTGGTGGCGCAGAGGTATGGCGAGGGAGATAGACCAGGTAGAACCCTGGCCACATTGGTACGCGCAGAGGGAGACAAGACCCACATAGATAGCATTATAGACACGCAAAGCACGAGACACTGGTCTGATCAGGGTATTATTGACACCTTTGCAGACTTTTATGCTAACCTATATGGCCCCCAGCAAGAACATACAGCCCATGACCTGGATGACCTGCTCCACGGTATCCCAATGACCTTTATCTCCCAAAGTACCAAAGAACAACTCGATGCCCCATTCACCTTGGAAGAGATAGTCCAGGTTATCTCAGACCTTCCTAAGGGCAGGACCACGGGCCCCGACAGGCTCACATCAGAGTTTTACCAAGAACACGTCGCTATCCTGGCACCCATACTACATGAGGTCTGGGCTGAGTCACTCCGCTTAGCCACCCTCCCTCGATCCTTAAGAGAACCCCTGATAACTGTCCTTCCCAAGCCAAGGAAACCCCTAGATGAATGCGACTCCTACAGGCCCTTATCGCTCATAATTACAGATATGAACACTTTTGCTAAGGTAATAACGAACAGGTTCCTCCCAATCATGCTGCACTTGGTCCATCCGGACCAAAGCGGATTTGTCCCCGGCCGCTCAACTGCCCTCAATATTCACCGTCCTTTCAATGTAATGTCCAGAATTGACCCGATGGCTGACGCAGTAGAGGTCACATTGGACGCCCAGAAGGCATTCGACATGGTCTCTTGGCAATACATTTGGGCAGTGCTGGAGAAATTGGGGGTGGGACCACGGATGATCTCCTATATAAAACTGCTATATATGGGACCAATTGTCACAAGTCTCTCCCCTTCTCACCTGTTTCTGTTGTGTACTTGCGACCTTCTGGGATTTCTTCTTCTTTACGGTCCGGTATTTGTATAGACCCGAACGCCGCTCTTCGGCGTCCAGCATGAGAGTAGCGGTTCAGTTTCCAGGAGCGTTCACAAAGTCCAGGGTAATTCCAGGAAGTAATTAAGGTACGCTCTGAGGCACGGAGGACCGTGACTCGAGCGTGGAAGGTTTTCCAGGAGATTGGAGAGGGAAGGTAACAGGAGGGGATTCAAGGAACTGGGAACAAGGAATCAAGCGAGAGCCCCGATCGAACTCCGGCTAAGCACGTCCGACTACAGGTAGGGGTAGCGTTTAGACACACAGAGCCGCAGGGGCGTGTCTCTTTTGTAGGATGAGCAGCGTGGAACGCATAGATTGATCCGGAGCATTCCGTTCCGGGCGGCCATGTTGGAAGGATAACTGCATGCAAACCCCTGAGAGTCAGGGAGCAGGAGGTCCAAAAAGGACGTAGACGACGGTTCATGACACCAATGGCCATGGTCTTGGTAAGGTCAGGGATCGGCACACTCACAAAGGTATACACATACACGACACACAAGAAATGATCTCACTATACACTGACGATGTACTCTTATATGTCAGAAACCCATCCATACATCAAGACCCGATCATTCGCGACATAACCAAAATAGGCACATACTCGGGCTTCACCATCAACTATTCTAAATCGGAGATATTTCCGCTTACAGCAGCAACCCAGCAGACATCATGTGAATTCCCCCTACGCTGGTCCCTGGGTGGCATTAAGTATCTGGGGATGCAAGTATCGTTATCCAAATCCTTCCTGCTGGGAGATAACTATGTGACTACGGTGCAGCTCATAGAATAAAAAATGGAATGATGGCGCACCCTCCCAATATCTCTCGCGGGCAGACTATCCCTAATAAAAATGATAGCAGTCCCCAAACTCCTCTATGTCTTTGCCAACGTGCCAATATGGTCGGGGAAGCAATATCTCAAGAAGTTCCAATCAGTGTGCGCCCAATTCCTCTGGCTCTCCGGTGCGGTCAGCAAGAAGTGGCAGCATATGACCCGTCCCTATGAAAAGAGGCGCCTTCGCCGCCCCAGACTTAACATTGTACTGGATTGCGGAACAGGCCCAACACGCCACATACAGGTACATACGCTCGCACCCGCCTCCACATGTGAAACTAGAGAAGCTGGCGGGAGAAGGAAATAACATCATGTCCCTAATACTGCACCACATGTATCAAACTGACGCCCCAGCCGACCCTGTGGCTACCACGATCAAGGTATGGAACAGACTGTTGCATTCGCGACCGGAGCATCACCCATACTATAAGTGGCTTCCCATCTGGCAATTCCCGGGACTCTCCCACACACATGATAGACACCTCTTAAGACACTGGGCGGACTTGGGCTATCGAGCCTTAACAGATTTATACCCAGATGGGAAATGTATCACCCCCAGACATGGCGACCCGAGCACTCTGGCTCAGCGTTAGAAATGCTACAATACTTCAAACTAAGAGCGGCTGTCCGAGAAATGTGGCCCACCTATCTAGACGAGCCCCCGGACTCACCTGAGATCCAATACATAGCCAACTCGGCGGGCGCCAAGGGCATAATATCCTCTTTGTATAAAATGCTGTTGGGGAAACCAGGAGAGGTATCCCTCAAACCATGGGAGGAATGGGCGGGGGAGCTGGGATTGGAAAGTACGGAAGGTATGTGGAACAAGATGTGCGCACACACGCGTAAAGTTTCCCTCAATGCATGGTTCAGGTGCATACAATATAAACTCCTCAACAGATTATATTACATACCACATAAAGTAGCGAAATTCGCTCGCACCCCGACCCACACCTGCCCGAAATGTAGATCCGAAGGGGCAGACCACATCCATATGTTCTCGTCCTGCGGTGCACTCAGCGCGTTCTAGACGGAAGTGACAAAAGCTCTAGCAGAGATAACAGGGACCCCGGTGGACGTCGACCCACTGGCTTTGCTGTTTGGAATATGGTCTGGGGACGATGCAAAAAAAGTCTACATTTTTTAACATAAGCGCCATAGTGGCCAAAAAATGCGTATTAAAATGTTGGAAGCACCGTTCACCCCCTACATTTGAAATGTGGTTGAATTCCCTCACTTGGACACAAACGTGCAAAGAGGAATACATTGGCTCCCTCCCCATGGCATCTCTACCCAGAAATGTGTGGACTGAGTTTTGCACCTATTTGAACAATAGAGACAGCGTCGAGTGGAGATCCACCCCCTCACCTAGCCTGTTTGGAGCCCCCTAAGGCCTGAACTCTGCACGCTCTATCGTGCCGACAGCTCACCCACTGCCTCCATGGTGCAATGCTCGAATACTTGTAAAAGTTTATTGACAATGTGATACTGTAGTTCCTTTCTGTCTCTATGTAACGCATGTAGGAAAAAGAATCTTAGAAAAATCCTCAGTGCATCAAACAGCATCCAATTGAAATAAATCACCTCTGCCTGCCCTACATGTAGGGGTTTATGGAAGAAGCCTGAGAAATGGAAAACAAGGGGCCTGAGGCAAACGCAGAAGTGTGAAGGACTAGTGCAAAGGGAAGAAGAGATTATGTTTATACCCTGAAAAGCATGCATAACCTACAATGTAAAACCTGCTATGTACAGGTCTTCCAAGTGTTCAGAATTCGAGGGAGGTTCAGCAATAGTCCTGCAAGGTCTCTGATCCAGGTTTTGCAGCAAAGGTTTCCTAAAATGGGGTGACTCGAGTTACTCTGAAACTGTTCCATAAGTAGGCCTTCCTTGATTTGGTACAACCTTGGTGGACATTTCAGTTGATTAGTTGTAAAAGGATTCTACTGGCTTCTGTTGCAGCACAGTGGGTGTTCACAACATGCCAACACACAAAACGAAGGGGGATTCTACTTATTAAATAATTCAAACCGAATCACCCATACATTATGAACACATGCAACACTTGATGCTGCTACCATGACAAACCATGATTTGTCTGTCTTTGGCCCCACTATGCTGCCAGAAGCCATTTGGGGGTCACACCTGCGACCTTTGACCTCTCCCTTGCTACTCCTCTGGTCTCCCTTGCTAGAAATTTTTTTTTCTTCTAACATTGAAGCTCCTGGTCTGTGGCCAGTGCCATGTGGCTCTTTATTAGTTTCTGGAGTGTCTGGTTTTCTTGTTCAGGCCTCTTGAAAAAAACAGGAGGTTCCACAAGTGAAACACCTTGAGCAGTGACCCTAAATAAGAAAGAATAGAAATAACAAATAATTTGTCTTTCTCGAATTCTATACAATTGCTTGACTCGTTAAAGGTTTATTTCAGGGGGTGTGTCACTGCTCTTAACACTTCAAATTGACAATGCAGACAAAAACTTCCAAAACGCATTTAGAAGAAGCATCACTTTCGAACTATGTATTTTGCTTTTCGCAAGTTGCAGTTATAGCATGTTTTTTTCTGCCGTTGTCTCTGTTACGATCATCACAAGACATTCCATCTCGGTGTCCTCGTTCACTTAACAAAATCCTTGTGCCTAAAAGCGTGTGTATAGTGTAGAAATGTTTGACCATAGGCCCTTCATTTCATTGTGTCACAATGAATGCTTTGTGATAATGTATCTTTCCTACCTCCCTCGCGTGCTGTTCAGGATGTTTGCATATATGAGGTAACGAGTGCCCACAGTACGGGATGCCGTGTGAGTGAGCTGCTTTCCCTGCACTACACTAAATTCTTTAATACACAGTTATGAACCCTCCCAATGCTATGTATTTTGCGAACCACTGAAACCTGAAAAGTAGATCCATGCAGGCTTGTATGAAATGTATATCACATTACAGTGATATAATGTTACCGTAGTTTTCGTGATGTACTTAGGAAAAATACTATGTGATGCCAATTCCTGTTTTGTCAACGGGTGAAAGGTCGTGTTCCAGCGCTTCCCGTGATGTCACCTTGGGGTGGGGTCAAATTACATCACTTCCTATGATGTCATCAGATGTCATCAGAGGTCAAGGGTCATGCGATGTCACTTTCCCTATCGCTGGAATTTTGGTGAAATCATGTCCCTGTATGCTGCATCTTATAGAAACATCCCGCCAATACTCAATTTAAAGAATGCAAGTGAGAAACATTTATTACAACAGGAATAAAACTGCAAATATGCCCACAAAATACAGCTAGGTAAAATTACAGGCCTTTCATAAAATGAATTTCTCTGGGCAGGGAAACATTTAAAGACACTGATGGTCTTCAATGTGTAATGTGCTTCATATACTGGACCAAGGCAAGGCTGGCAGAAGATGATGTTTGTAGTGTCAGTAGTTGTAGTCTTGTTCAGGTGGCCGGGACGAGGGCACGAGGAGGGAAGTGATGCAGGGAACGGGAACGGGCAGTACTTGCATGGCAAAAGTGGAATAAAGACGTTGTGAGCAGAGCTCCATCTAGGCTTGGTTATTTCCTGGCGCCGGAGCCCACGCCCCGGTGTGTTGCCCATTGTGCCCATTCCAATGAAAGGGTCAGATACCATTCCGCTATGCTTAGACATGGTGAGGTCAAATGAGGCAGAGAAAACGGGAGAGGCATTTAGCTCCCTGCATCGAAATTGGACCTTAACAAAGGGTACCATCAGCAGGTATAAAAGACTAAGCTTCGGTGTTTCGTCAGTGTCGGAAATCTTCCAGGCTGCAAGCCATAACGTCATTAAGCATATTCCGAGCTGTATCAATTACAGCAACAAAATCTTAGTAATGGCACAACAACAGAAAAACATGACGCCACACTAGCGCGAGTGTGCATGGCCCTGGTAGCAGCCAACCTCGCGTTGAATCGTGATAAATGTGAATTCAGCAAAGGTACCCTCTGGTTTTTCGGTCACATTTTCTCGGCAAATGGCCTGACACCTGGCCCAGAAAAGGTACATGCATTAAATGAAACGTCACCACCAACTAATATGTCGGAACTCTGATCATTCTTAGACCTGGTGAGTTATTGTGCCCGCTACATCAAGGACTTTGCAACTATAAGTGAGACCCTGAGGTCATTGACCAAACAGCACACACCTTTTCACTGGCCGTTGGAGTGTCAATCAAGTTTCGCATCCATTCCTGACAGGATAGCAAAGGTGGAGAACATGGCTTATTTCAAAACAGACAGGGATACTGAATTGAGGGTTGATGCTAGCCCGGTAGGCCTAGAAGCCATACTTGCACAGAGAAGCTCTGATGGTTCAGGACAGAGGCACATTGTCTCATATGCAAGCAGGAGCCTGTTCAGAACTGAACAGGCCTACTCCCAGGCAGAAAAAGAAAGCCTGGTAGTCGTTTGGGCCTGCTAACATTTCCACTTGTTCCTCTAAGGCAAGCCTTTCACAATCATAACAGATCACCAGGCATTGTTGTTCTTATATGGTAGCCCGCAAGCAAAAATGACCACCCTGCATTGCATGGTGGGGTCTGCAGCTTCAAGACTACACATTCAACATTGTTCACAGGCTGGGGAAAGAGGTCAACTCGGCTGACTTCTTGTCACGTCATCCCAGGGAAGAACACACCCCAGAACCGTCGGTGGCAGACCGTTACAGCCGATACCTTATCCAGCAGATCATCCCTCAAGGCATAGAACCCCTGGAGCTAGCAAAGGAGGTTGAGGGTGACATTGTATTCCAGATAATAATGGACAGACTGAGGATGCTGAAATGGTGCTCAGCTAAGGAGAGGAGCAGAGGGGAGTCGGCAGAAACAAGGAGGCACATGGACAGTCTACTGCTGGTCAAGGATGAGCTAGCCATGTCGGAGGAGAACCTACTCTTAAAAGGAAACAAGATTGTCATACCAAGTCAGCTCAGGCGACAAGTGTTAGACCTTGCACATGAGGGACACTGAGGGATTGTCTAAACAAAAAGAATGCTGCGCCAGAAGGTGTGGTTTCTGAAATGTGATGGAATGGTGGAAAACGTATTGCAAGACTGTCCCACGTGCAGCCTAATCACCTCTACCATGCATCCCGAACCACTGAACATGTCCCCACTGCCAGGAGGAGTTTGGGAGGAGGTTGCCATAGATTTATTTGGACCGATGGAAGGGGGGAAATATGTGATGGCAGTAATGGATGAATACTCCAGATACCCGAGGCACAAGTGGTCTCTTCCACGGCGGCTCATCATGTTATCCCTGTATTAGACAGGATGTTCACTGCCAATGGCATTCCCCAGCAGGTCAAATCACGAGTCAAGATTTCTGGAACTTTGTGGAGTATATGGGCTTTAAACACAAGAAGGTGACTCCATTGTGGCTGCAGGCAAATGGCATGATAGAGCGTTTCATGGCCAACCTGAAGCAAACTATCCAAATCTCTGAACTAACAGGACAACCATATGAGCAAGTGCTTCACCAGCACTTGAGGGACTACAGTAGCACCCTACACAGCTCAACAGGGAAGTGCCCAGCTGAAGTCATGTTCCGGTGGAGTGTTCGCACCCACCTGCCTCACCATCAAGGGATCTCGAAGCTCACTGATGGAGACCAGGAGTTGCGAATCAAGGATACGGGACTCAAAGGAAAAGATGAAGACTTATGCAGATCAGGGGAGGCAAGCAAGACCATCCACTGTAGCACTAGGCGACATGGTCGTTGTGAAACAAACTCGGACCACAAAAGGGGATGCGTTCTTTCATGAAGATCCATTCATCATCACCATGAAGAAGGGTTCTCTCGTCACCGCAGAAGGGGATCAGCGGCAGGTGACGAAACTTCATCGCAGTTCAAGAGACTGTCTGGAACACGTCAAGAGAGATGACAGGGAGCACAGGAAGAGGAAAAGGGTCTATGCATCAAATTAATGATACCATGGAGATGGAGAAGAATCAGAAGCATCAGGTCTGGAGGAAATGGAGCAGAGTGACCAACGGGAGAGACTAGAGCCTGGTGATTCTCGTTCACAAAGAGCCAGGACCAGACCCTGCAGACTAATTGAAGAAGTGAGGTGAAGTTATGTTGTTAGTGTTCAAATTGGGGGGAGGTGTGGTGTCAGGAGTTGTGGGCTTGTTCGGAGGCGAGACAAGGGCACAGGGAGGGAAGCAAAGTGGGGAACACGAAGGGGCAGTACTTGTATGGCAAAGGTGTAATAAAGATGATGTGAGCAGAGCTCTTTCTAGGCCTGGTTATTTCCCTGCGCAGTGAGCCGCGAGGTAGGCGAGTTACCGTAGGACCCGGTTGGAACAGAGCTTGCCGACGGCACAATGTTTTTATCAGATTGTAGACAGTCAGATGTGCAAGGACTCCTACTGGTGTTTACCCGCCCACGAGTCTACACATTTAGAGGACATTGATTCATAGATTAACAATATTGGCGTGCAATCTACATGAAATATGAGGGTCATATTGGGCCATATTGTGACCTTGGCAGCTCCTTTACATGAGGATAATACTTCTGGTGGTACTTAAACAACTATCTTGGACAGCAGCACTTAATAAAACCTCAGATATGGGAAATGCTCTAACCGATTCCCATTTGAGCGCAGGGACAGCACTCTGTTAATTTCTCTGGTGACGCACTTCCTCATGTCACCAGATGGGCATGAATGCGTGAGGAAAGGCAGGACCAAAACATCAAGCATTAAGGAAGCTCGATGTTTCCCCCTGCAGGCATGCCCATGGGGCAACGCAAGGAAGTACTTATTTTCCACATCTGCCCAAAAATATCAAAACACACAACATACTGAAAGAACAGTGACTATGACGTTCTTCTAAGTTATCCAAACACTCACTTCAAGGTCCTTGCTTTTATGCTTAAAGTGAGAGGACTTCCCAGTTCCTCAGGATGAGCCTTGTTGGGCTATGACCATCATACCCTCCACGGTTGTCACTATGAGAGGTGCCTCCTTAAATGTTGGGGCGTGTTGCCTCTCTTCATGAATGCTATAACTCCTACATTGACCATAGGTTCTGCTGTATGCCTCCTTTATCAAGCTCGATGTCGGAAAGCTTTTCCCCATACTCCTCACCTGTGTCGGCGGAACTTGTGGTGGTCTTGCGTCTTCGACGATAGTCCTTTTTGTCATGCAGATAGGATCTACCCGGGAGCTCGCCACTGTGAACACTTCTTAATAAGTAATAGGCAAAAGGGGGAAAAAGCCAGTAAGGCACAAAAAACCCCTGGGAGTCTTCGCCGTGGATGGAAGGAGAGATCCTGAAGGTGTCTTCAGTGGTATGGCTCCGAAGATGTCTGCAGTGGTATGGCTCCGGAGACTGACAACAATCCGAAGTGAAGGACGAAGGAGGATCCAGCGAGGGACCGCATCTCAAGGAGGGAGGAAAACCAAAACAGAAAACACTCAGGAGATGGAGGGAACAGGTAAGAGAACCAGAAGGGAAAAAAGAGAGGCGGAGAGCGCCGGGCGAAAGGAAAAGAGAAGGGAAACAGAACTCACCAAAGGCGCGGAGAATGCGGAGAAGGGAAGGTAAGTGGGAAGAAGGACAGAAAGGGCTCAGCAGAGCCAAGCGGAAATGATACGGCAGCGTAAACCCAAAGTACAGAGTGAAGGGGTTGAAACACGCCAAGCGCCAGTCCCGACTGTAGATAACTCGGACTGGCGGCGGCCATGTTGGAAAGGAACTAGACCGCTGAGCATGTTCAAAGGAAAACGTGACAGATCAATAATGGCGTCTCAAGCGAAACCTATTCCATAATCGCCAAGACTGGTGGGTTGTAACACCTTCTACTCTCCTCCTTGCTATACATGCTATTCTTTCACATGCTTTTCACATTGTATTCTGGCGGAGAACAAGTGAAGTGGATCAAAATTGTAGGCCCCTCAGCCTACCCAAAATTAAGGTCATGGTGGCAATTCCAGTGAGAGGTGGAATGGTGTTCCAAAGAGAATTGGTATTAGGCCCTTTTGCTGTCTGAGTGCTGATCTATTTCTATTTTTATTTATTTATTTATTTATTTATTTGTATAGCGCCGACGGCCCGCAGGCATTAGGGCGCTTACGATAAGACAAAGACAAGATATGGAAGACAAACAGTTCTTAGTTCTTAGGGTCTTATTCAATGTATATACGAACATTTCAGCATCACCATTGGCTTGCAGCCAGCCAATTAGAATGTGCACATACTTGACATTGGGAGATTCAAGGAATTATCAATACGTGTTACCATGAAACGGGGGTCCATTGATTAGATGTATTGGGTAAATACAGAGGCTGGTATTTTGCCCAGTGTTAGTACCACATATGTCAATGTGGTGGACTCGACTCAACTATTTCCATTTCTGGGTAATGACATTGTTCATCCAGAACAGTGAGTGTGTATTGTCCTGTTGGTAGTGACCCAAACCCTGCACTGAGATGGATTTGTTGGTGTCTGGATTCCTGTGGAGTGGGTGTTCTGCTCACGTATGCTACCGGGACCACTTCTCCCACCTCAGTCACGTGGGTCAGGGCAGCTACTAGTCTGTGAGAACTGATGTTAACTACCAGCTCCATCTTATGTGTCAGGTTGAAGTAGGTCATGATAGTGTTGGCTCCGAGGGCTCCTTTCTGGCATGGAATACTGGTCATTGTGGTTTTCCGCAAGGTTCTTTTGCTCTTGAAAGTCTTCGGAGGGATTCAATTATGGCAGCAGTGCCCAGTATAAGGATGCTACAGTAGTTCACTGTGCCTAGGATACTTCTTACTTCGGATTGGTTTTGCAGCGTGAGCTCACTTAATATCCACCACTTTAGGAGGATTTATAAAGATGCCTTGTTTGTTAAAAATGTACCTTAAGAATTCGAACTTTCCTTGGTTTAGTGTGAGCCATTGGTCTTGTAGGTGCTACAGGACTTCACTTAGAAAGCAGTGGTGCTGGGCTGGTGATCTGTGTTTCAGGGCCACAAGCTGCACCGTATAATTTTTTTTTGTTGTTGAAATATTTATTTTTCAACAAATTTCCACCGTATAATTGATGTGACGAAGCACTTTGTTGCTCTTTACCCATCCAACGCCTTTGAATAGGTCAGCCCATTTCCGGTCGTGGTCTTCAGGTTCACCTTCGTAGATGCTCTACAGGAAGTGGATTAAATCTAGGCCTTTAGCTGCGTCACAGTTTAGGAATGTGGCGGTGTCCACAGACGTCACATAGAATTTGACATTTGCGTGGTTTTCTTTTTGCTGTGTTTGCATGTGCATCCTGCCTAGAAGTGTAATAAGTGTACCCCTGCTAAAAAGGTTGATGCTCACACTGGCGCTTGCCAGCTGGGGGTTGCCGCTGAAGTGACATCATTTGGCTGTGTTTCATTCGATTCATGGAGGCTGTGGTGGCTGTACATGACACCCACTGGCACTGGGGCTGCGGGCAGCCTGTGTTTCGCCATCCGAGGGCTCAGATAGGGAAAAGCTTTTGCTCTTTGTTTGATTCATCTGTAATCCTCCACTTGCTGGGAGACCGCTTCCCGAATTTTCTTATGGCAGGGAGTTCTCTCTTTGACCCGGCGATTGTCTGGGCCAGACCTGTACACCTTTGTAAGTTGGTTGAGGACCCCATACTTAGAAAACTAAATGCTGCATGCCGGGCATCTACCATTGTGGGGTAATGAACCCCTGCAGTACTGATGTGTCTGGCAGGTGTGGCTTTGTGCGACTCTTGATGTGCCTTGCTGTGGCCATCTTATCTCCTCCAGGCATGTTTTCAGGGGTCAAGTCCTAAAATACAAAAAGTGTGGGGACTCATTAACATACCAATTGAATGTGGTGTCACCAGACATTAGCATATGAAGGTTCGCTCTGAAAAATATGGGAGGACTTCTGAAAAAGGTGGGGGGACAACGTCCACTCGCATGTCCCCTGGACTTGAGCCCTGCATGTTTTCTTTGTTGCATTCTTTGCAACGACATACACTTCGGGCACTTTCAGTGTTCCTAAAAGCAGCCTCTGCCTACCGTGCACATACTTTTGTGCTATTGCGGGATCAACCCAGCTCACGAGATTCACAAAAGATTTGCCTGAGCAGTTTGTTTGAGTAGCACCCTTGAATCAGATGAGCCCTCTTCTCGTCTGTTTCATCAATTCAGGTGCAGATGGACGTGAGAGGACATAGCATGGTGTGGCAAGCATTGATCAGTTTGTGTACCACTTGTCTTGCCTCCGATATGGGCAATACTGCTTTAATCCGAGGCACGGGGGCCTGTTGACCACTTGCAACAAACCCAGTTCTTATTGTGTTACACATCAAAGATAAGAAGCACAAACCCAGGTCGGAAGCAACACAAAGGTGACAGTTCCTAAATCCTGAAGCTGCGGCTACTGGCGTCCATTGTGCACCCAGAGAGGAAAATTGCAGCCCACATAAAGACCGATCAACGGCATCTCTCGCCCGGGCTTCCAAAACGAAGGGCAGATGAAGAAAAGGAGCATTCCTGTTTGGACCGGTTCGGAATGGGAGGACCCAGGACCAGAAACCCCACTCCTGTAACATCAGGTCGCCCTGAAGACAGACTAGTTCTGAAATGCACTAACCAACCTCGCTTTGGCCTCCTCTATTTGCGTAGTAAATTCTGTCCACTTGGACCTACATGCTGAATTGTAATTGGTTGAGATTTCTGAAGAACACCATCTTCATTATTGGCTCTATATAGAGTTGACATCATGAACAAGCTCTAGGAGCGGTTTGGTTGAGCACCTGGTTTCCTAGGATGCTTGTCCTAGGATTGTTAATGTATTTCTCTGCCCTTGTGCTTTGGGTTTTACCATAGTGCTCCCTTATAGTTTTACATGCATGCATCGTTGAAGTAAATGAATCAACCAGGGGTGGTGCCCACCTATCCGCTTTGTCTCGCCTGCCACAACTGGAAGCCATCAGAATTCTCATTCATCTAGGGGTTGCTTGGCTGTGTCATACGAGTTAATGGGAGGGCTCGAAGTATTTCAAATCTTGTGCATACCTGGGCCAGCATTAAACAATAGGATTGACCTTCTGGGTTCACCGTCAGTCTCCTTGACGGTGGAGAAGTACATCTTTACACGCTCCACTCAAAGAGATCACTTCGAGCCCAGGGAAGAAGGAGATCCCAGTACCTGAAATTAATACGGGATCTGCAGCTGGAGCAGGCCTCATGATTGCATGAGGTCTCGGGTAAAGAGACTTCTCTACCTGATGCAGTGGCAGATCTAGAGGAGAGGTCTTCTTGCACACCGCTCCTATCCATCCTCATTGACCTCTTATTACAGTGCTCCCATGGGTTCTGGCAGCAGCTTTAGATGTGGCTAAAACACCTGGTGGCATTTAAACAAACAGCGTGGACAGCATTACTAAAAGCTCAGACACTGTGCATGGTCCGGCTGAGTCCTGCCTAAGTGCAGGAAGCGCACTCTCTTTATTTCTGCAGTGACATATGTCCCTGCGTCACCACGTACACGTGCATTCATGCGGAACGGCCAGATCCGTTCTTCGATCATGATGGTGACCCGGCGTTCATTCGCTCTGCACAGACTAATACACCAATGCCTATTCCATTCTGGCTGCCTATGCTATCATCTTTTGATGGCTCATCTAATCTGGCCCAGGTGAAATCTCTTGGCGTCCATATTGATGGGAAGTTCACCATGAAAGATCATGTAATTAGGAAATCACAAGCTGCTAATTTTCCAGTAGCGGAATGAAGTCCTTCATCACTCACAATCTTTTGCACACTCTGATTCCGTCTTGGTGCTTTCTCATATTGAGGTTGGTAACAACATCCTTTTTGGTACTTCTGAGTGTGCTCTCTGTCATTTTAGATAATCTCTGCCGTCTGCAGCAAGGGTTGTAGCTTGTAAAAAAAAACATCGCCCGGATCTCTCCCATCTTGGCTGAGCTTCATTGGGTCCCAATGAATTGTAGGATTTGTTGTAAGTGGCACACACACACAAAGGAAGGACGCAACACCAGAGTAATGGAATACACCTCTACTTTATTCAAAGGCTGGAAGGAACTGCTGCTTCCCTCCTAGACTCCTGCCTTTCCTCCTTCTCATTCCCGCTTCCCGCCAGTGGCTAGTGCACTGGTCTATCCCTTAAGGGTGCAGAGACCTCTAACATCACCCCCAGACAAATGTTCTGTAGTTGGGCTTAACTGTCTTCCACTAGGCATGCGGGTCACCTAGTTATGCTCTGTGGGCATAGCCACGTTCACTGTGTCCTGCTGCCTCTGGTGCTTCAGATGGGTCGTGTGTCTCACGTCGATCCACCTCTGGGGGAATCCATGTGTTGTCTCAGGATGCCCTGGGTTCAGGGCCCGGTTATGGTGGGGGCAGTGTGGGTTCTTCTCTTTTAATTATATGTTTGAAGTGTGAGATGTTCCTTGTTATTTCATGGGACGAGTTTTGGGCCGTCACCATGGATCCTTTAACGGCAACCACTTTCAGTGGTCTTGTTGAGTATCTTGCATCTGTTTTTCTGGTCATGGCTTGCTGGACTAAGACCTCATCTCCGGCCTGGAGGTCTTTGGGCACTGCCTTTCTTCTCATGTGAGTGTCCCTTTTTGCATGTTCCTTTCTCTCTGGGTCTCTCCTTATGATTTCTTCACTTTCCTTCTCATGCTCACTAGTGTGTATCATGATCCTAGTGTGGACTTGATAGCACATCATTATTTCTGTGGTGACTTGTTGGTGGCTTCATGGGGCGTGTTGTGATAGTCCCGTAGGACTACTGTGGGTTGGTAGCTTCTATGCGAGCTCTTTGGACTGTCTTTTTAATTGACGCCATGAAATGTTCTGCCATTCCATTGCCTTGTGGCCACAGGGGGGTAATCTTTTGGTGTGTGAATCCCATGTGTTTTGCGAAGGCCACAAACTTGTGACTGTTGAATGGGGGTCCATTGTCTGTCTTGATGGAACGTGAAATGCCCCACTCACTGAGTACCTCGTCGAAAGTAGCGGCTACCTGGGGGTATGCCGTCGTTGTCATCTTCTTTACGATGGAAAATCTTGAGTATTCATCAATAAATACTAAGAGGTATTCGCCTGACTCCATGGGACCATAGAAATCAACAGCTACCCGATCCCGCGGTCGGTCCGGTATGTGTGTCAGTTATAGCTGGATGGGGGCTTCTGCTTGTGCGGTGCATTGACAAGGCAGACAGTTCTTGACCCGACTGTCTACTAGCGACTACATGAATGGGAACCATAGGTGGCACCTCATCTGTTTTTTTTTGTATTTTTCGGCTCCCCGATGGCCTTCGTGTGCCGTTTTGATGACTTTGGCCCCGAGTGTCGCAGGGATGATCAGTCAACACCCTCTTAACAGAATGGAGTGGTCCTTGACTACTAATTCATTATGCACCCTCACTAGTCTCTCTAGTTCTTTCGTGCACACCCCTGGGTGGCTTTGGACTGCGCAGCGGTAGTCTTTCTTGTTGCATGTGAGGCTGATGGCCAACGCCATGGATGGGTTGACTGCAGATGCAGTTGCAATGGCTTCCACGTATAGTGCGCGTGGCAAGGCATTGGCAGCCAAGTAGTTAATGTATTCAATGTCACCTTTGCAGGTTGTCGGTGCCCCAGATGGATGGCGGGAGATATAGTCTGCTGGGTTTTGGTCACCTCCTGTTCTGTGGACGGTAGTGTAATCATGTTCCTGCAACCTGATGACCCATCGTTCAATCCTGGGTGGCATTTTCGTGCAAGGGTTTCCAAAGAGTGAAAGCAGTGCTTGGTGGTCGGTAACCAGCGTGAACCTTTTCCCAATGACGAAATTGTGAAAATGATTGCATACCCATACTGCCGCCAAGCAGAGGTCAGGGAACATGGATAGATTTGTCTCTTTCGTAATGTTGTTGGGTCCTTTCGGGGTAGCATTGAATGTGCACACCTGCTCTACATTGTTTCCTGCAAACATGGTCGATTGAATCACCTCACCCTCCTGGAAGTGGATGTCAATGAGGCCGAGACAGCACACTGCATGATAGCTAAGAAAGCAGCGACCTTTCGTCGGGCTCTGATTGACGTGGATGGTGGTGTCTAGAGTCAGACCGTGGTGCGGCAGGCGTCTCCTGAACTGTCCAATAGAGGGTAGGGGCAGTGCTGCTCCCCATTGGAAGATTTTTGAGTTGGCTTTGGCAAGCTTGGGTCTATCCGGCATCTGCAGGAATTCCTGTTCCCCCATGATGTTTACCATTGCACTCGAGTCAATAAGAAAACAGAATGGTTTGTTTCCCAGATTGGCTGCTATTCTGGGCGCTTCACTTACTTCATGGTCATCTTGGGTGAGGTTGACGTATTCATCCAAGTGACTTCGGTCATAGTCATCGCACACTGGATACTGGAAGTTGTGTTGGGGTTCTCCGTAGGCATGGTATGCGTTTGGGGGTTCATTGTATTCATCCCCGAACTGGGTGTGCTGATAGTATTGGTCATAGCTTTGTTTGCTGTCCTCTGGGTGAGCCTCTTCTCTTGCTCTGATATACCTTCGCTGCCCTTGGTAATAGGGTATGTTTAGTCTGTTCTGATGGGTTGGAGGCTGGGGCGGGCAGCCGTATGTCCTGCCTTGCAGCTGAGTGTTCATTCTGGGCAGGTGGGGAATGGTCTTACTTCTCTGCAGACTGACTGGAAGTGGCCTTCTCTGCCACAGTTGGTGCATCTTTGTGACAGTGCTATGCAGGTCCCTGAATACGGGAAGTTCAAGCCACAACGGTAGCATTGTCTGTGTGTCCTGAAACCCATTTGGTGGGTCATTCTGTTGGGAGTGGTCCCCTGATCCGTGGTATTGGTTGGATGGCACTGATGGTCTCTCCCTTCTCATGTTTTGTATTCAGGTTTCCTTCAATGGAGGCCGCTTGCGCATCCACCCTCTCGAAGATTCTAGCCAACTCGCTCACCTCATCAATGGAGAGAGGTTTTTCAGTAGTTGTATCCTGAGGGCGGGCGATAGGCATCCTTCTATCCCACGTAGTGTGATCGCCTCATTGGTGGAGAACAAGTGGCACTGGCAATAGGCACTCTTCAGCCAGAGGGAGAGTGATACATTTGTCGATGGTTTGCTCAGCTTTTTGTGTGCACTGATTAAATATCTCTCATAGTCTCTGTTATGCTCGATAATGAGTTTTCTGTTGAGGCCGGTGATCAACACAGTGAAGTCCGTCTTGTCTTCGGGGGCAATGGTCTTGACAATAATCTTTATTTCGCTGCCCACCAGGTTGATGAACATGTCACTTAAATTTGGAAATTTCTCCACACCTGCCGCTGTCACAAACTGGTTGAAATCCTCCACCCTTTCAATCCACCTCGAGCCTTTGTCAGCCTGGGGTATCAGAGTGAAAAGGAGTGGCTTGTGCAGTAGGGCCCCCTTGGACGTCGGGGTGGGGGTGCCTCTGGGCTACTCATGATGGCAGGGTGTTGAGTTGTAGTGTGAAATGCAGTCTCTGCCCAGTCGTGTGGATACCTGACAGGGTTGTGAGTTTAGTAGTGATGCAACGTGCCCCCTTATGCGGTGTGTTGCCCTTTTTTGTGGTGCACTGTTCCTGACACCTTCAGGGACCAGAGACTGGGGAATTGGGTGCAGCGCTTGCCGCGTCCATTCTTCTGGCCATGGATTCGCTGTCAGTGGGCTGTGGATCCTCATTGAGGGGAGCCTTATTGGCTGATGTCCATACATAGGCAGCTGTTGTTGCTTGTTAGTGGCGTGATCGCCGTTCACTTATTGTGTTTTCCTGTGCGCAGTGCCCTCTGCTGCCACGTGGGTGACCTGTACTGGAGTGATCAGGCCGCTGGCGAATTGCCGCGTAGAGGAGTGGCAGATTGCCACTGGAATGGGCCTTGGCGGGATCGCCAGGCACAGCAGGAACGCTGTGGGGACGCTGTATGGGCATGGAGTGGCGGATTGCCACGAGAGCGCGCATGTCGTGGGATCGCAAGACAACGCGGTGTGCAGCACTGGAAGCGGAATCTTGCCTAGAAAGGACAGACGCAGTGGGATCACTGCTCCGAGCAGAGGACTTTGGTGTGTGGGGAGAAATCCTTGTCACCAATTGTTGTAAGTGGCACGCTCAAACAAAGGAAGGACGCAACACCAGAGTAATGGAATACACCTCTACTTTATTCAAAGGCTGGAAGGAACTGCTACTTCCCTCCTTGGCTCCTCCCTTTTCTTCTCCTCACTCCCGCTTCTTGCCAGTGCCCTGGTCTCTCCCTTAAAGGTGCAGAAACCTCTAACAGGATTCAGTTTAGGATTGGTTGCTTGGCTTAAAAAGCCATTGCACCATTTCAACTGCCTTACTGGGCCAAGATGTTTCGTGTTTCACATTTCAGGCAGAGGTCGAAGTGAGCGGGAGCAGTGCCCCTCTGCTTTTAAAAAAAAAAAAATTACTTTTCCATACTTTTATTTTAAAAATAAATCATTCTGGAATGGTTTCGTTTTAAATAAAACTGTAGGAAGAAGTGGAAATTTGAACTACAGTTAGGGTGACCAGACGTCCTGGCTTTGCCGGGACTGACCCAGTGTTTGCTGCGCTGTCCCCCTTTCTCAAGATTATGTTCCCATTGGAAACTGCAGTTGTCCAGGTTTTTTGTAGTATGTCTTCATAGCTGGCATGCAGGAATGCACAAACTCGCTGAGAAGAAATGCTGCATTTTACAACTTAAGATAGTGTTAGTTTGCGATATTTGTGATAAATTAATTATAATATGTATTTCTTTGAACAGTAACACTTAAACCCCCTTCTCCTCTGAATGCTACAGAAGTGTTCTGCCTTGACAGCCACTTTCAAGAGTTAGTACTACTTTTACGTTAGTGTACTGTCCGGGTTTTTTACTTTTTAAATCTGATGCCCCTAACTTCAGTGCAATGCACTGAACATTCCCTTTAAACAGCAGGTGTGTTTGTTTGGGGGTTTGGATTGTGCGTGGGAGGGGACATGGCAATGGGGTTTGTGGGGAGCGGGGCAGGCCAGCAGGGAACATAGTTCGGCTACTTTTTTTCGTACACGTCTGAATACTCAGAAGGATAATGTTGTCGGAAGCTCCTATTCTATTCCTCGTTTCTGGAAAAGCCTGCTGTCTGATCTTAGACTGGCCAAGTCGTTTTTGATTTCCAGACGTGTTTTTTAAAAACGTTTCTATTTATTTAATGCCCTGTTTTTATTGTCTCTTTTTGTTATCCCTGAATATCGTCTCTATACACTTTTGTTCTACGCTTCGCTACGATCCGTGCATTATAAAATAATTCAGTGGTGCAACACCATTGAGGTGACAGGGCTTCAGCAGCCCGGCCCCCCAAAATGTTGGGCTACGTTGACTCGACCTGGCACACCTACACAGCTGTGGCCAGACAGAACAGGACACAGATGATAAACGACACTGGAGAGCGTTTCAATGCTAGCACCTGCCTTCATATGCACACATGTTTAGCAATTAAAATCGTGATGTGGGGTTAGTGCTTGCATGCCAGGGGAGTGATGGGAAGGGTAGAGAGGGGACAGGAGACCACTCATTCCCACAGCAGTCCTTAATGGGTGCTTTCAGACTTCGAGGAGAGGGTTAACTGCTTGTAACATTGAAGCTGCACTCCAATATTCTCATTATTTATTTATTTATTTGCATTTTTAAGGCGCTCACACAGCCCGGGGCCATTGAGGCGCTGTTACAGGAATATGTCTTAGTTGCGTATTTATAACGCGCTTAATACCCAGAGGGTTCTAAGCGCAGACCCAGGGATCGTTAGAATGTGTAAAGACCTTAGAGGCCCCCCACACAAGCAAGTTTGCCCCTCCCCAACCGTTTTTGAAGTTAGGGCATCTCCCAACATTTGTAGGGTTACCCCCTTCCGTGCCCCCGAAATTTGGGTTCCGTTGCACCCCTAAAATAATCAACTAAGTAAGCAACAAACTACACCGCCAATGATGGCAGTATACGGACGTGACTCAATTACGTTGTCAACGTGCGCCTTTCTTACTTGTTGAGTGCTCTGCCACTTGCTTCTAGGTCTATACTCGATACATTAACCACACACCACACCTGCAGTATTGACACTGCCACTCATCTTCCTCCTCGCTATACTTTCTTGGGCACTCATGTGATGTTAACTTGTTAAATACCGAACTCACAGCTTAGGACAGCACAGCCTTGGATAAGTGCTCCCCAAGTGACAAAAGAAGCCTGGACTGGCCAGTGCTGGTCATTGGGCCGGCCCCCGGGGGATCCGAGATCCGGCATCAGACGTGTAGCCGCATCTCGGGATCCGGCCAGAGTCAGCTGCCCAAGCCCATGAACCTCGCTGGAATACTTAATTAAAAAAAAAAAAACGCAAGCTACGGCAGCATTGCCTTTTACAGCCGGCTTTGGCCCTGGTGTGTAATGCACAATGCTCGCTACATGTACAACTGAAAGCCAAAGCCGGCGGTAAAAGGCAATGCTGGAGTTGCGGGCGCTTTTTTTTGTCTTTTTTTTTTAAGTAGTCATTTGATCGGATGTCGACCACAAGCCCCACCCCCTCCAGATCACACCCCCTCTGGCACCGCCCCTACCCCCACACTCCTCCCCCACCCAGGCCCTTGTAGGATCCCCCACCACATTTTTTCCATTTCCACCACTGGCGACCGGCCGAAAAAGGACATGATTTGACTGAACACAAAGTGTAGCTCAGGAGGCTTCTGCCTCGCTGTTTTGTGGAAACAAAGCATTACTGCAATCTAGTGAAGTAATCCACATGTTAATGGACCTCTTATCTATCTGCCTCTGCATTTTCCTGAGGGCACAGGTGTGCCACAAACTTCCTCTTTTTTGAGGCAGCTTTCAGTTTCGGGCGCTGACCACGTGATCAGATCAAACTCACTCTTCCGTCCACAAAGCCTGTTGCTGTTTACAGGAAAAGAGGAAGTGGTCTGGCCAAGCAAATATGAAGCATTCACCGGTCCCACCACACGGCATCTCCATATTGGCAGTGGTCGCAAAAGAAGTAGTGGAACTATGTTCCCTGCTTGCCTGCCCCCGTTACCCCACAAACCCCATCGCCACACCCCCTGCCACACGCAATCCAAACCCCCAAACAAACACACCTGCGGTTTAAGGGAATGTTCAGTGCAGTGCTCTGAAGTGCTTCGTCCTACACTTTTATGTTAAAACTGAAACATTTTTAAAAATAAACGTATAGGAACGGTGAAACTTTAAAAAAGAAAAGGTAGAGCAGCACTGCTCCCAAGCCCTCCTGCCCCCTTCAACCACTGCATATTGGAGCCCCAATGCCAGCTTTCCCTCTGTGCCGTGGACGCACTCCTCTCCACACCCTGTAAAATGTCGATGGTGTCTCTGCGTACTCTTGGGAAGCTTGGCCGCATCATAGAAATGGCACCATAGCTTGACTGCCGTATTTATGTATCTGTTTTGTACAGTACCGGACATGCAGAAGTAAAAGCGCTTTGCAGCAGGGGAACGACCAGGGGTAAGGGATGAGGAGAAGAGGAGGGCGCAGGCCCAGCTGAAGATGTGCGGGCACCCATTTCAACATGATGGTTGGGGCCCCCCCTTAGAGGCGTAAACAGTCTGAGGCCCCTGTGGGGGGCATACATTATAACAGGGCAAATAAATATACCCAGCGGGTAATAGCAGATTATCACCTTGTTTCCTTTTAACACCAGTTCTTCCTCATCAGCCCCCTGCTGTCAATGAAGGATTTATAGATTTTCAGTGGGCATTTCATGTTTCAGCTCCCTGCTTGCTGGTGGTCTAGTGATAACCCACTAGTGTATTTCTTGGTTTTAAATCTGTGCTTTGCAACGCTCACGTTAAAAGCTTCATTTGCTGGAGCCTTTTAGGTGGTCACTTCCACACGCCTCCCTTTCATGTCAAGGCTCATTTTCTTTCATTTGTATGGTGGAGAGGAGGTGAGGAACGCAATTTACATTTCCACCAATCCCTTTCACTCTGCCATACAAATACTGCCACCATTCTTGCCAGTGTGGTTTTTAATGCTGTGGATCTCAATGTGGTCTTCCGTCTTCATGCACCAAAATAAAGCAGGCGTACCCAATAGGGACTCATTGTAAATGCTGCCTGCCATGCGCACATGGCAGGCAGCGATTATTCAATCTGCATGTAAGAGTGCAAAAGTGCAGGGCAAAAGGCGGCATAGCCACTTGTATATCACATTTTGCCCTGCACTTTTGCACTCTGACATGCAAATGACCACATTTCAGCAGCATGGAACCGTGCACAAGCGCCCCAGCTGCCAAATTACGCAGTCCACTAAAATGCGCTCCATGGAATGCAAAAATTGGTGCTAAATCAGGCGCAGCACCTTTTAAGCCATGTTTGTGCAACACTTTTAACCCCCTGGGTGACTCAAAAACGAGTCCAGTAGAAGTTAAATCCTCAACAGGCCACAAGCTGTAGACCTGGACCTGGATCTGTTTCTTTGTCGTTTTAAATGTGCAGGCCTTAGTTACCTGTAATCTTCAAAACAGTGAAGGTACCTACAATTCTCAGTTACATTTTTTTCTTTTGGGAAAATAATGTGCCTAGTAAAAAGCCAACCCTTCGCCCTAGACGAAATGTCATAGATGACCTTCTCGCCCTCTTCACATAGTGTCTGATGTCACAGTGTCATGCTGAGACATATTAGACTGATGTTGCAATAAAAATAAAAAATAAAGTGTATATAGGTCATTTTAGCATGGCACAGATTCTGTATGGTGTCAGGTGTCTTGACCCACGTTTTGAACTATTATGCTACAACATTTGGTGGTGTGGGCTTAGAAAATCCAAGATGGCTGAAAAGCCCACATTTGTGCCAGAATCCAGGAAAACCGTGCAGTTTTGCGCAAACCAAGATGGTTGCCTGAGCTGCCACCCACCAGTGCGAGAGTGATGGGCCAAAAGCGCCATGAGTGAAACGTGGTGCCAAAGGAAAAACAGCAGTGCCTGTTAGCTCAAAAAGCACTTTGAAATCACCTTTGTTTCTCTGAATGCAACCTTAAAATGCCTATTTCAAACATTGCAAGATATTAAAAAATCTTACTGAACACCAGCAGACGTCTGGTAGAATGAAGTCTTGGGTGCATACTAAATCTGGAAAGATGAAGAGCCTAAAATAATGTTCATAACAAAACTGGCTGAGCTGTGGATGTCAGCAGCTTAAGTGAAATGGGATTTAAAGCCACTAAAATCGAAATGTTTAAAATAAATGAGTGACCTACTTTTGAGTATCACATGGGTTGCAACTGCTTCAATGTCATAGTTTTGAACTTAGAATTAGCGTTCTAGCTGCATGTGTAAAAATTGTAAGTTTGATTTGAATGAAGAAAATTTGGAACCAAAAGTGACATTTGGCTAAAGCCTGGCTTAAGGGGACTGAATTCTGCCCGGCAACTACCCCCGACAGGAGTGGAAACTTGCCCAGCAACTGCATTCCCAGGCCTGGCCTCCCTTCTGCTGCACCACCAAAAGGAGATCACACCTGTCTGATTGAATCAGAGGAGGGGCACCTGGGACTGCAAGGGAAGCAGAACCATGAATTTTCCTTGGCTCAGGCAAATGTTAAATTAGGGGGGTCGTAAATGGCTTCCTCTTGGAAGAAACTGGGAGGAGCAGTGCCTATGTGAGCCAGCAGAGCTGGAGGCGGGGACAGACAGGAATTCCCTCATGTGCTTTGGAACCTAAACCACACCCATCTGGGCCAGAGCATAATTTTAAAAAGATGGATCATTCATAGTACATAACTGTCAAAATGATATCAATAATATCATTATTCCTGTGATTTTTCTGTGCACATTTTAAGAGGTGTTAGGACTCTGTGGTATGTTCTGGGGGGTAGTAGCGGAAAATAAGGTATTACTCCAAATGTCTGTATGTTAAAAATCTGACACTTCATCATTTGATGCCCATATTCCTTGCGCACACTTCTGTAAATTCTGGAAATGTTTAGAGGTTGTGTTCTGGATGAAAAGGGCAGAATTCTGTCAGAAGTGGACACAACATCTTACAAAGACAGGGATCGGATGGTTTGGTGCTACAGAAAATATGTTAATTGGTCATATAATATTAGAAAAATTGTACATAGATAAATATGCATTTGGATCAAAAATAGATTTGTGTGCAAAGTGACAAGGGGAGGATCCTCTGACCCATAAACATACCTCATCAAGATGACACTCCATTTCCTTCCCCCAATCAAGGGAGAGAGGAGAACTTGGCCAATGCTAAGTTGTGAAGGGCAGGCTTAGTTATGCCCACGCACACACCCATTTTCTAAAGCCATAAAAGGAGTCATTGAGACCCAGGTAGAGACATTCACTTTCCACCTCAAACTGATTTCTTGCAAAGCATTTGCCGGACAGACAATATCCAGAAGACTCCAGAATCAGAACTTAGAATCCAGACTTCAGAACTTGCAGCAGAGAGGCCTAGTCCAAAAGCTGAATCCTTCTCAGCAGGCCTCAGAATCCAGCAACCTAACCAAACTATTCAACAGCCGGGCGAGCTGTTTGATTCTGGCTAGAACCCTGTGCCAGAACCCAGAAAGCAGTGCTGTATCCAGAGAGACCCAGACCAGACCGCTGTGCAGTGCCAGAACTTTTGCCAGAACCAGAGATCCAGACCAGCAGAGCAGAGAGAACCGCAGCTAATCCTGTTGACCAGATCTGTGACGAGGCCCATCCCTTCCAAAATTAGGAGTGAGTATCCAGCCAGAACTGTGCATAGTCATCTATTAGTTTAAAATAAGCTTATCCCATCCAATTCAACCTGCCTAGAACTGCATTAGAAATTGCGTGTTCATTCTGTGACTTTAAAGCTGTGAAAGTGTAATTTGCTATTCTGAATCATTATTTCATTTCTGAAAATCTACCTCCACAAAATTGTCCGTATCTTTGGAACCGCATGTGCTAGGAACATGATTTAACTTTAATTTTAAAGCTAACAAATGACTTTCTACTCCTTATAGTTTTTCCGTAATTGTGCTCGATGCACTCGGAAAAAGTGCCGCGAATTGAAAACTAGCTCAAACTTCTTCACCTGTCAAAAATAGCTGTCTTTTGCTTGCATTGCTGAAATACGTTTTCAACCTAATAATCCCTCATGAATCACTGATAGTGTTGACCTGAACCAATCTTAAGTAGCTATCACCTACCCTGAATCTCCTATAGGGAATTAAAATCATTTTTAGCGTATTTTCACTTCTTTGCAAATCACATTTAAAGTATTTTTGCCTGTGTTTTAAAATCATCCCTGTTGCTCTAAGCTTGCTAGGGGGGAACTGGATTCAGGGTAGGTGATTGCATTTGATGGTATTCCTGAAAATTGTGTGCTCTCCTTACATCTCTTTATACTGCATGGGGGGAGTGAATTGCCACAAGGGGAAAAGTGATTATATTCTCTCTTGTTGAAACCATATCAGTTTATTTCTGTGCTGCATTCTTTCCATCATTGTTTTTCCTTGAAATCATAAAAGCATTCTCAGCTACCTTATCCTTTCTATACCAACTCCTAAGTGATTACAAAAGTGTGCTAGTGTAATATTATCCATTGTTGATCACTGTCATATTCATACGTGTGCGATCAAATATTAATCTATTATAAAAGTGTGATATATATATATATATATATATATATATATATATATATATATATATAGTTTAATTTTTAAATAAATCTTTTAATTTGCAAAACAAACCTACTTCTTGGCTCAGTGAGGTCAGGGGGATTCAAAGAGACAAGCGTTATACAAGGGTTTATCATCCATATCTATGAACTTGTCTATGAACTTGTCATAAAAATATATAATTAAGGGCTTCCCTTGGGCATCTCAGAAATGGCATTGACTTAGTTGGAGTGCTGAATTGAAGTCGCTTAACAGAGTGGGGGCTCGTCCGGGACGTCTGGATTAGGTCTACCACTTGTGCAGCTTAATACAGTGTGCCAACTGACAGGATACATACATCCTGTGTTACACTGTAAAAGCACCCCTCAAAAGAAGGACGCTCTAAGGAGACGGTCTGTTTTGCAAAACAAAATACAAACTTCTGTAAATCAGGAAGGAAATCAATTTCCAGAATGACGACCATGGCAGATATCAAAATAGCCAGAGGGCACCTCTTGCATAAACTATTTGTCAGAGGTGAGTGGACTGAACAGGACCAGAATATGTGGTTGCAGCTGATCACACAACAGGTCACTGTGACTGGGTTAGATATCTAGAGAGATCAGGGTCCCTTACATGTGGCCCTGAGTGAACTATATATGGCCCCTAAAGCCAAAGATGAGCACAACAAGATTGTTAGGATAGCGGCATATTTGTATTTATATAAGGGAGCCATACAGGACAAATGTGCTGAAGGCCAAGATCTGGCAAATAGGCAATACATGGCATTAGAAAAGGCCCAATCTGACCTGGTCTCTTATGAGCAGAGGCTGCAGAGGAGCCGGGAGTCAGAAAATGATAGTAGGCAGTATATCATTAAAATAAAAGAGGACATGAGTATCCTGCAACAGGAAAAGTCGTACCAGGATACCAGATTCCTGGCCTTGCAGAAGGAGTACCAAGAAGGTTTGGACTCTCTACTGCAGAGCCAGAAAAAGCTGGAGCAACAACTGGACTTCAATAGGGCATGCGCAGAGCAGGTAGTCACCCTGCAAAGCCACCTAGATAGGGAGAAGGCAGAGAGCAACAAACTGATTCTGAAAGACCTGGATAACCAGGCAGAGTTTGATCAGGAGCACCAGAGAGCTGGTGCCTTACAAAGGCAGAGGGACGACCTGGCGGCAAAGATGCAGGCTCTTAGTCAGGAAAGGGACACCTTAGGCCAGGAAGTCTGCCACTTAAAAAGAAAAATTGAAGAAAATCACTTGGCCCTTCGGGGACTGGGTGACCTCCAAAAAGAGCATCAGAACTTGTTATAGCACACCAGGAGGGTGGAAGATGATCTGGCAAGAAAGGAGCAGGCCAGTAGGGATGGGACTCAGGAGGTAACCCTCCTGCAGCAAAGACTGGCCCAGGACTCCAGGGCCAACCAGGAAGCACAGAGAGAGAATGAGGCTCTCTATCAGCAGAATGATAGGCTCCAGCAACAGGTAGCCATGCAGGAGAGACTGATAGAGTCTAGTAAGGCCTTAACTGAGGAACTGAAAGTACAGGCTCTTGCATGGCAACAGGGAGCAGGTCCTGATAGAGATGAGGTTAGCTGGGAAAGGGAAACACCTGAGCATAACCTCAGGAGCCCTAGTACCAGAGGCCTTCATCTCTCCCAGTCCCTGGACTCTGCCACCCCCATGTCACCTGGCGCACATGAGCACAGGGCCACAGGGATGGCAGATTACTATCCAGCCAAAAGTATGGGGCTCATAGGCCAGTACCACCCAGGAATGGATAGGCGGGCATCCAGGTATGGGCACCTAAGTATAGTGCAATTTAGTGGGGAACCCCAGGAGAGTAGGCCCACTAAGGGCATCCTGAAAACCTCTGCCCAGTTAGGTCAGTGGGGGGGGTACCCATCAAATCCTGGCAGCAAGGAGGGATCCGAAGACTCCTCTGAGCGTCACAGGACACAGGAGACCAGGTCCCCACATTCTGCCAGCCATTCCCAGGCTCGCAGAATCCAGGAAAACCTGGAAGATCAGACGAGCACCTCTGGGAGCAGTGCTTCTGAGTCAGAGGATGAATGGACCAGGGTTACCCGAACCAAGAAGGCCAATAAGGCAAAATGGGCTTTGCTTAAGGACCCCTTTAAACAGATTAAGCCAATAAGGAGTGTCATCACCCCTTATCACAAGAACGCCAAGTATTCTGTTTGGGAACACTTGGAGCTTTATGAGCAAATGATGGAGACTTTCCATTTGAAGGACAGCAGTAGCTGAATTTAGTATGTCAAATGGACATTCTCCCCAGAATATTCCAGTTTCTTTGCAGGGCTGGAGGACCAAAACCATTCAAGATGGTCCACATATACGGTGGCCATCTTGAAACATTTTTCTGTTCACAGAAATCCCCAAGAGGCTTGCAAGGCAGCCTACAATTTGCAATGTGGGGAGGATCAGGTCCCACAAGAATTTGTGCAGGAATTGAAGCGTGCCTTTGCGCAGACTACCAAAAGGGTGCGCACGGACAGTAAAAAGTTTGTAAATACGTTTTTCCATGCCTTACCCAAATACATAATGACCCAGCTAGTGAGAGAATTTCACGAGAAAAGGTCACTAGACTGGGTCATTGAACAGGCTACGACCTATGAGGTGCAGAAGCCCATAGAAAATAAAAATAACGCCCAGAAAAGTCCCAAACCGACCAGCACCCCTGCTGCTGCCAAGGTGGCAGAGGTAAAGGTTGCCCCCATTTTAGATTTGGAGATGGGGGGCCTAAAAACCTGCCTGCACCGAATAATTCTCAGCCCAGAAGGCCCTCAGGCCAGTCACAGACAGGGAGTCAAGGAGGTAGTCCCACAAATGGGGTCCCTCGCTCACCTGACTATGTACGTCCCCGCTACAAGGGAAACCGACCCATCCTGGGGTATGTGTGGACTCCTCCAGCCCAAGGGGGGGATCCAACCAGGCACCCATCCTAACTTCCCACAGGAGAGCAGAAATTCACCAAACCCTGGGCAGAACTTTTTTCCCCGGTATCCACCCAATTTCCAGCCCCAAAATCATCCATCCTTCTTTCCCCAATTCTCTGAGCCCAGACAACCTAATCCGGGAGGCCAAGGGTGGATGGGTACCCAAATCTTCCCAACCCGGGGTACTACCAGAGAAGGGATAGTTACCCTTCCCGGGATCAGCCCAAGGGAGAAAATAGAACCCCGTATCAGCCTGAGCGGGTTTCACAGTTAGAACGTCAGGTCCAAAGTATGGCACGGGATCTGGGTCACATACTGAGGGCTCAACAGAACCCTCAGATGAGCATGCCACTGCAGAATGCCCCAAACTCTGGGCCTGGTGCTCCAGAACAATGACGGGGGCAACACCCTGATAACCCACCGGTTCCCAGAAAGGAGGCACAAGGGGAAGGGGGGTGTAAAGACTTGGAGGAAGCTTCCTTCCCCACTTGTAAACAGCCCCTGGAAACCCAGGAACCGGAAACAAAATCTCCTACTCCTGAAAGTCTGCCACCCAAGGAGCAGAGAGGAGGTAGGAGAAACAAAGGACTCAAACAGACCCATTTTATGGAGGAGGTACAGGTCTTCCAATTTGAGGGAGAGGGATCCTCAGAGGATCCTGGTAAAAGGATCTTCTCCTTCAGAGATGGGGGAACTCCTTCCAAGGAAAAATGGGTCCCAAGGGATTCCAATCCAGACTGGGTAGATGTGGGGATTGAGCTGTCGCCGTCCATCATTCTATCCCAGAACCAACAATACCGAAAACCCCTGGTTCAAACCCATCCTGGTGACTGCCTTCAAAAAGGGGGGGGGGCCCAGAACCGGAACCAGGGGAACCCAAAACCGCATCAATATCCAAATGCCAACTTTTTCTTTCAGATTCCCATGACTCTCCACAGAATTCTGCCCAAATCTCTTCTCTTGCAATGTCCAAAACGAAAAAATTAGCCCATCAGTTGTCCAAAAATGTGCATTATCTGTGCCCACTTGAGGAGAAGGAGGGAAGATACTATGCCCCGGTACAAGTGCAGGGGCAGGGTACAATTTTGGCACTGGTGGACATTGGATCCCAAGCTACCCTTCTGTCCAAAAGGGCCTTTGATGAACTAAATGCAGGAAGGCAGGAGAAATACCGAATTCCTCTCACCTCTCTTCCTGGACAACATCAGAACTTTGACGGGAAGGAAATTCCCGTCGAAGCGACTGCGGATTTGGACATTAAAATTGGGCGACACAAGGTGAAACACCCGGTCATAGTAGTGACTCCAGAGGGCACCCCTTGTTTACTAGGGAATGACCTCCTGAGAAGGTTGTCACCCCTAACAGATTGCGTAAACAAGGTCCTCTGGACCCAGACTAGCCGACCTATAAAATTAAAACAGAGTGTCAACCATGTTAGTTTAAACGGCACCTGCCACATTGTTGAACAAAAATCTGACCAAGTAGAATCTCACTTCCAGAACAACCAAATTCCAGACGTAACAGTAATAGCAGTAGGACAACAGACCGGTGACGGGGGGGGTCCTCCCTATTTCTGAAAATCAACCTTCCTTCCAGTTTAAGGTGGTATTCCACACTGGAAGGAAACACTCTGAAATTCTTTACTAATCCACAATCAGACATTCCCACTCCAATAGTCCAGAAAGATGTGAAATCAGCTCAGAGCCTGGCTGATATTCAGCAAATTGGAGAGCAGTTGTTCCTCCCTGTTCAGTTAAATAATGGGAAGGACTCTGTTCTCGCCCGGGTGTGTGTGAACAACGGTAAGAGCTTCATCAGCAAAGCCATGTTCCGCCAACTCCCAAAAGATCCAGCCATTCCCACATTCAAACTGATAGACAAATGGGAAATGGATCTGGAAACACCCAATTCCAAACATCACCTGCCAAGCAGGTGTATGCTCAAAATCTCCATTGGCAACAAGAGCATAGTCCATAATTGTTGGGTCGTGCGAGACGTCACTGCCGCCTTTTACTTAGGCAGTGATATTCTCAATCGCTTTGCCATTAGTTTGGACCTAATAAACTTCAAAGCTTGGTCCCGATTAGCGGATAATCCCATGGGCTTTGATGATTCACAAAAAGCATTTAGGTCGGCTCAATTGCTACCTTATGCAGTTGAAATTCAGATTGGAGAAGAAGAAGTCACCATCCCAGAAAGGACCTGACAATTCTCCCTGGAAGTGAAAGTTAAAAGAGGACAAAAATGGAAAAACCCTGATGTTTATATTCACCTAAATGCTTCTCTCCAACAGCAAGGGTTGGGGGTAAACCCAACACCATTAGTCAATATAGAACATGACATCATTCCAATAGAGGTGGATAATAGCGACTTAAAGAGTATTACTCTAGCCGCAGGCACCATTATTGGAATGGCGGTTGATGACCGACATTTTTACATTGATTTAGGAAATGAACTGTTAGGACCAATCCCCAAGGACTGTTTTGACAGTGACAGGGATGACAATACAATACCAGAAAGGATCTTTACCCTGCATGGGGGGAACTTCCTGGTGTACACTTCCTGCCCTTGTGGTAAGGAAGATGTGACTTGTGACTTCAGAAGGGATGAGGTGATTTTCCAGGTTCATGAGGGCTGCCTTTCCCACCTGAAGCCTCCAGTCCAAATCAGCACTCTGACCAGGGACTTCTCCACCCAGCTGGAGGAGGCTGCTGAGATAGCAAAACCAGAAGTCTTTCCAGGCTTCAGGCAGATGGTGGAAGAGAGAGTCAACCTAGCTGATGCTTGTGTGACTCTGGAACAGAAGCAAAAGTTGAAACAGGTTTTCTTGGATTTCCAAGATCTCTTTGCGGTAGACTCATATGACTGTGGTTGCACCGACATCCACACAACAACAATTCCCACAGACCCTGGCATGACTCCAGTGTTTGTGAAGCAATATTGCTTGCCTCTTGCATCAATAGAGTCCCTTGCTGAAATAATTAAGAACCTTGAGTCCCGGGGAATAATCCGTCCAGTACACAGCACCTTCAATAATCCAGTGCTGGGAATATTGAAGCCAAACGGCCAGTGGAGACTCTGCACCAACCTTAGGGAGCTCAACAAATGGGTCCATACTTCCCGATGGCCTCTTCCCTACATTGACCAAGGGCTGGCCCAGATCCAGGGGTCGCAGGTATTCAATGCAATAGACCTGACCAATGGATACTGGACTGTGCCTGTCAGTAGGGAGGACCAATACAAGCTGGATTTTACCTTTGAGGGCCAGCAGTATACCTGGACCCGGACTCCCTTCGGTTACCTCAACTCCGGCAATGAATTCAACATTTTCCTACATAAGGCCATGCCCGACCTGGGTGCGAGGGGTAACCTGGCTTATGTAGATGATGTCCTCATTAAAAGTTCATCTGTGGAGGAACACATAGCAGAGATCCGTTATGTTCTGACACAGTTGAGGGCCGCCAGAGCAAAACTTTCCTTTCAGAAAGCACAGTGGTGAAGAAGCCGTGTTAATTTCTTGGGGCATGAGATTACTCCTCAGGGTCTCTGTCCCCAGGAAAAGAAAGTGGAAGCACTTCAGAAAGTGAAAGACCCCACAACTCTGCGGGAACTAAGGAGCCTCCTTGGACTGACTAATTACAGCAGAAAGTTCATTGAGTGCTACGCAGAGATCACCAGACCCCTGATTCATCTCTTGAAGGGGGGGTCAAGTGGGAATGGGGTCAAGAACAATCCGAGGCAGTAAGACAGCTCAAAAGAAGCCTCTCATAAGCGCCTTGCCTAGCTTACCCTGTCAGAAACAAGGAGTTTTTCTTGGAGACAGGGTTCTCTAATACAGGCTTGACTGCAGTATTATATCAAAAGCATGACAAGGTCAATAAAGTGATCTCCTATGCGAGCAAAACTTTATCCTCTCTGGAGGAAAAATTCAACGATTGTGAGAAGGCACTCCTGGCAATGGTGTGGGCATTGAAGAATTACCGCCCGTTTATCCAGGGGGAACACATCATAGTGGAGACTCCACACCAGCCTCTGCAATACCTCCAAAGTGACAGAATCCGAGCCGGAAATGTGAGTAATTCCCGAATTACTTCCTGGATTCTGTCAATGCAAGGCTTTCCTGTGGAAGTCAGATATGGCCAAAACAAGAAGAGTCCCCTCGCGCAAGGTCTGGCTGACTTGCATGATTGTGCCAGAGAAAACTGTTTCGAGGACGAAAGTCTAAAAATCAAGGACAACATGGAGGCATACCTTAATTCCCCACACAAAGTCTTTGAAGAAGACAAGTGTGAGGGAATGCCCACTGTCTATGTGGATGGATGCTCTTACCATGTTGACAACAACGGAGAAAAAGAACTGGTGGTCGGCGTAGGGAATGCATGGGTGAATGAGTCCCCAGAACCCTCCGCTGGGTACAAAATTGGTCCCCGAAGTAGTCAGGTGGCAGAGTTGATGGCTGTGCATCAAGCCATCCTCACTGCTGTCCAACATCAACTCCACGAACTGGTCATAATCACAGATTCGGATTATGTACGGAACGGGTTCGTGGAGCACCTGGTTAATTGGAAAACCAGAGGCATGTAATGTGCTAATAACAAACCCTTGAAACATGGGAAGTTAATCCAAAATATTGATGATCTGGTCACCGTGAATGGGATGACCATCTACTGGGAGAAGATCAGGGGTCATTCCAAAGTAGAGAGACCAGACAAAACTGGAAATGACTTAGCTGATCGGCTGGCCAAAACCGGGGCCATCCAAGGTGATCTAATAGAGATTGAGTCCCTGTTGGGGGAAATCCAGGTCACTGCTATCACTAGGTCCCAGACAAATGCTCACAATGATCTTTCAACTGCACAATGGAGTAAGGAGACCCCAGATGCTGATTTGATTACGGCTCAGAAGGGGGATCCAATAATTGGTAAGTTTGACCAACACATTGAGGACCCTGAGAACTTTCCCCTGACGGATACCGATTACATTGGGAAAGAGGACCTTAGAGTGTTGATGAAATGTCCAGAAATTTTCCGAATCCAAGACGGTTTGTTGGTAAGGAAATCCCAAGCTGGCCATGATCAGTGGGTGGTCCCTACCTCATTCCGAAGCCTGATGTTAAGTCACGCACATGATGCGGCCACCGCCGGTCATAGGGGGTTTCATAAAACACTTGAGATCTTAAGAGAGGTTGCATACTGGCCACACATGGGGCAGGACCTCAACCAATACTTGAAGGGGTGTCTTGTGTGTGCACAAATTCAGCCAACATCCCTCACCCACCGTGCGCCTCTCCAAAAGAGGGGAATGACACTGCCATGGTCAGATTTGCAAGTCGACTTCAAAGGCCCCGTGATTCGCTCCTCTAGGGGAAATAAGTACATGTTGACGGTGACATGCTTATTTACTAAATGGGTGGAATGTCTCCCGGCCCCAAACTGCAAGGCAGAAACAGCAGATGTCCTGATGATCAATCACATCTTTTCGCGTTTTGGACTACCCCAAAGGATTGAGTCTGACAGAGGTAGCCATTTCACCAGCGAAGTAATGACTAAGATGTGGGAGATACTGAGGATTAAAAGGAAGCTACATATTGCTTACCGGTCAGCCTCTTCTGGTGAAGTGGAGAGATACAACAGAACCATTGTGAGCATATTAAAAAAGTTTGTGGCAGATTCTGGGCCAAGTTGGGATATCCTATTACCTCTGGTCCTAATGGCCACCAGATCTACCCCTTCATCTGCAACTAAAATATCACCGTTTGAGCTGATGACTGGACGCAAGATGGTGCTCCCCAGCATTTGCTCTACAGGACCCAAGAGCAGACATTAATCAATGCCTCCACAACTCATGAGTATGTGGAGAATTTAAGGAAACACCTTGCCTATGCTCAGTGGAATCTAGAAAGATCAGCCGAGAGTATGAAAACTCACTATGATTTGAAGACTACTAGGAAAGAATACAATGTGGGAGACCGGGTCTATCTATACAATTTCCAAAGGAACCAGGCCAAACAGCGGAAATTTCTGCCTACATGGAAGGGACCTTTTGAAATTATAGACAAGATCTCCCCAGTCGCCTACAAGATCCGCATCCCCAAAGGTAGTTTGGCGGAAGGGGAAGACAAGTGGGTCCATATAAATCAGCTAAAGTGTTGCCATCCCAGGCACACTCTGCAGGCACTGGAGGAGTCCTCTGCAATCCCAGAGGGGGCCGCTCCAGAGTAATACATTTCCAACCCTAAAATATTCCACATATAGCCTATAAAATTCTATGATTCTTGAATGCAAATGTCTCCTTATGTATAAAATGTATATGTTCGCCCCACCATTAATAGTCGTGGGGAAAAGTCTTAGAATATGTTTCAGCCGCTTTGCTTTGTCATCATAGGGGAGATAAACCATGGAGACTGACCAAGGAGGACGACCCGGGGACCGAGGGCAAAGATCCCAGGGGCCCGGGGTACCGCCCGAAACTCCCATCAGGACCGGTGAGGAGAACTGATCGATCCACCCTGATAGAGGAAAAGATGCTGAACTGTGCCATCTGCGGAATCAGAAGAAGATGATGCGGACATCCCATCGCGTGGATCAAAACATCCTTTGCACCCGACTCCCCCTCGACTCGAAATCAAAGTGCAGTCAGGCGGGGGGGGCTTGTCAGGTGTCTTGACCGACGTTTGAACTATTATGCTACAACATTTGGTGCTGTGGGCTTAGAAAATCCAAGATGGCTGAAAAACCCACATTTGCGCCAGAATCCAGGAAAATCGTGCAGTTTTGCGCACACCAAGATGGTCGCCTGACCTGCCACCCACCATTGCGAGCGTGATGGGCCAAATGCGCCATGAGTGAAACGTGGTGCCAAAGGAAAAACAGCAGTGCCTGTTAGCTCAAAAAGCACTTTGAAATCACCTTTGTTTCTCTGAATGCAAGCTTAAAATGCCTATTTCAAACATTGCAAGATATTCAAAAATCTTCCTGAACACCAGCAGACGTCTGGTAGAATGAGCTCTTGTGTGCATACCAAATCTGGAAAGATGATGAGCCTAAAATAATGTTCATAACAAAACTGGCTGAGCTGTGGATGTCAGCAGCTTAAGTGAAATGGGATTCAAAGCCACTAAAATCGAAATATAAATGAGTGACCTACTTTTGAATGTCACATAGGTTGCAACTGCTTAAATGTCATATTTTTGAACTTAGAATCAGCGTTCTAGCTGCATGTGTAAAAATTGTAAGTTTGATTTGAATGAAGAAAAATTGGAACCAAAAGTGACATTTGGCTAAAGCCTGGCTTAAGGGGACTGAATTCTGCCCGGCAACTACCCCCGACAGGAGTGGAAACTTGCCCAGCAACTGCATTCCCAGGCCTGGCCTCCCTTCTGCTGCACCACCAAAAGGAGATCACACCTGTCTGAATCAGACTAGGGGCATCTGGGACTGCAAGGGAAACAGAACAATGAACTTTCCTTGGCTCAGGCAAATGTTAAATTAGGGGGGTCGTAAATGGCTTCCTCTTGGAAGAAACTGGGAGGAGCAGTCCCTCTGTGAGCCAGCAGAGCTGGTGGCAGGGACAGACAGAAATTCCCCCATGTGCTTTGGAACCTAAACCACACCCATCTGGGCCAGAGCATAATTTTAAAAAGATGGATAATTCATAGTACATAACTGTCAAAATTATATCAATAATATAATTATTCCTGTGATTTTTCTGTGCACATTTTAAGAGGTGTTAGGTCTCTGTGGTATGTTCTGGGGGGTAGTAGCGGAAAAGAAGGTATTACTCCAAACGTCTGCATGTTAAAAATCTGACACTTCATCATTTGATGCCCATATTCCTTGCGCACACTTGTGTAAATTCTGGAAAAGTTTAGAGGTTGTGTTCTGGATGAAAAGGGCAGTATTCTGTCAGAAATGGACACGACATCTTACAAAGACAGGGATTGGATGATTTGGTGCTACAGAAAATATGTTAACTGGACATATAATATTAGAAAAATTGTACATAGATAAATATGCATTTGGATCAAAAATAGATTTGCGTGCAAAGTGACAAGGGGAGGATCCTCTGACCCATAAACATACCTCATCACGATGACACTCCATTTCCTTCCCCCAAATAAGGGAAAGAGGAGAACTTGGCCAATGATAAATTGTGAGGGGCAGGCTTAGTTATGCCCACGCACACACCCATTTTCTAAAGACATAAAAGGAGTCATTGAGACCCGGGTAGAGACATTCACTTTCCACCTCAAACTGATTTCTTGCGAAGCATTTTGCCGGACCAGACAATATCCAGAAGACTCCAGAACCAGAACTTACAATCCAGACTTAGGAACTTGCAGCAGAGAGGCCTAGTCCAAAAGGTGAATCCTACTCAGCAGGCCTCAGAATCCAGCAACCTAACCAAACTATTCAACAGCAGGACGAGCTGTTTGATTCTGACTAGAACCCTGTGCCAGAACCCAGAAAGCAGTGGTGTATCCAGAGAGACCCAGACCAGACCACTGTGCAGTACCAGAACTTTTGCCAGAACCAGAGATCCAGACCAGCAGAGCAGAGAGAACCGCAGCTAATCCTGTTGACCAGATCTGTGACGAGGCCCATTCTTTCCAAAATTAGGAGTGAGTATCCAGCCAGAACTGTGCATAGTCATCTATTAGTTTAAAATAAGTTTATCCCATCCAATTCAAACGGCCTAGAACTGCATTAGAAATCGCGTGTTCATTCTGTGACTTTAAAGCTGTGAAAGTGTCATTTGCCATTCTGAATCATTATTTCATTTCTGAAAATCTACCTCCACAAAATTGTCCGTATCTTTGGAACCGCATGTGCTAGGAACGAGATTGAACTTTCATTTTAAAGCTATCAAACGACTTTCTACTCCTTACAGTTTTTCCGTAATTGTGCTCGACGCACTCGGAAAAAGTGCCTCGAATTGAAAACTAGCTCAAACTTCTTCATCTGTCAAAAATAGCTGTCTTTTGCTTGCATTGCTGAAATCCGTTTTCATCCTAATAATCCCTCATGAATCACTGATAGTGTTGACCTGAACCAATCTTAAGTAGCTATCACCTACCATGAATCTCCTATAGGGAATTAAAATCATTTTTAGCGTATTTTCACTTCTTTGCAAATCACATTTAAAGTATGTTTGCCTGTGTTTTAAAATCATCCCTGTTGCTCTAAGCTTGCAAGGGGGGGAACTGAATTGGTATTGCATTTGATGGTATTCCTGAAAATTGTGTCCTCTCTTTCCATCTCTTTATACTGCATAGGGGGGGAGTGAATTGCCACAAGGGGAAAAGTGATTATATTCTCTCTTGTTGAAACCATATCAGTTTCTTTCTGTGCTGCATTCTTTCCATCATTGTTTTTCCTTGAAACCATAAAAGCATTCTCAGCTACCTTATCCTTTCTATACCAACTCCTAAGTGATTACAAAAGTGTGCTAGTGTAATATTATCCATTGTTGATCACTGTCATATTCATAAGTGTGCGATCAAATATTAATCTATTATAAAAGTGTGATATATATATATATATTGTTTAATTTTCAAATAAATCTTTTAATTTGCAAAACAAACCTACTTCTTGGCTCAGTGAGGTCAGGGGGATTCAAAGAGAGGGGCGTTATACAAGGGTTTATCATCCAGATCTATGAACTTGTCATAAAAATATATAATTAAGGGCTTCCCTTGGGCATCCCAGACTCGGCATTGACTTAGTTGGAGTGCTGAATTGAAATCGCTTAACAATGGTAGATGGCACTGTCCACTTGATCAGTTTCTATCAAGGAGAACGGATAGGTTAACATAAGGGAACATCAGATGTGCGCCATTATCAGTGAGGATTGGATGGGCAGTAGAAAGGGGTTTGCTGGACAAAAAACACCATTCATTGCTAGACGCAAACTCTGCTCTGCACGTCAGGCCCACCCAGGACTGTGGCAAAAAAAGACAAAACAATATAAGTTTTGCTCCAGCAATTAATTTGACACATTCTTTCTGCCCCTCAGTCTGCAGCTGGGAACTGTTGGCAGACGGATGCCAAGGAGCAGCGTGTCGCAAAATGTCTCCCAAAAATCAGAGGGAAATTCTCAACCCCTATTGAAATGAGCACCTCAAGGACACCATGCTTCTTAACAATGCATTTCAGGAAGAGTGATGCCCACCATACACTCTGGGGACCCTTGACAGGGCCTAACCAGGGCCACTATTGGAGATTGTCCGTCACTACTTAAGGTGGATAGTAAGCCTGTTCCACAAAGACTAAGGGAATAGTATGCAATGGAGCTCTTGACCGTTGCAATGTTGTTGATGATCAGTGGCAGACATATTGCCAATTTCAGCCCTTGCATCGTGTATTCCTTCACAGAAGTCCTCTTCTTGGGCCACCAGAATTGCCTTTTTTACAGGGCTGATATGTTGCCCTGGGTGGGATGCCCAGCAAATGGTGATTCAATGCACTACTGTAAGGCTTATCCCTGCGGAGATATGTCCCATGTTTGTTCTCCTTTGTCCGCACTTGATCCCCTTGATGTTTTTGGTGTGGCCACCCTCACTGTTCTCCCCAGTCTGCTTGCCACCTGCCCTCCTCCTGTGACCTGGGATTGGGGTACCTCACGGTTGACGTGACCTGGAACACTCAATAGCCGGACTCCCGGAGCAGCCAGCGAAGGGCACTGGCGAAGGGCAGAGGCTAAGCCTCCTGTTTTCCTGTTCACCTAGTGTCAAAGCCAGCCAGACTCCTGGAAGAGACTGCAAACAACACCCAGGTAAAGTGAATCTGCAGTTATTGCTTTTCAAGGGTAATATCTCTCACCCCACATTTTCCACCTGTATTATGATTTGATATGATATTTTATTTGTATCACGCTCATACACATGTGTTTCACAGCGCAATGAGGCAAGGGAGGGGAACAAGGGAGAACAAACAGTGATCTTACTAGGCCCAGTGACACTGAGGACGCACATTATTACGTTAGGCCAAAGTGTAGCCATATTGCAGTATTTTATCCTTAACCTGTTTCGTAGATAGAAGTGCACCACTCTGCTCAATGTAGGGTTCCGCTAGTTGTCTTTGGACATTGGTGAGTTGCACTGCTTACTGTTGTGTTTCATATATAGGGAATCTCAAGTGTGGGCACATTATACTGCTCATCATTATGTTTCCTATTTATGTGTTCTCAGATGTCACATTGCCCAATACTGTGTTATATCGAGGTACTCTGGGACATACGAGCATTACACTGTTCAGTGCTGTGTTCATATGTACGTATTCTCGGACATAGCCGAATGGTACTATGCAGTGTTGTGTTTGCTCTCCAGGCATTTGCAGACATACGTGCATAAGCGTAGGGTAATGCTCAATGATGTGATTTCTATATAGGTGTTCTGAAGAGTGGGCACATTTTACTGCTCAATATTATGTTTCCTATTTATGTGTTCTCAGATGTCACATTGCCCAATACTGTGTTATATCGAGGTACTCTGGGACATCCGAGCATTACACTGTTCAGTGCTGTGTTCATATGTACGTATTCTCATAGCCGAATGGTACTATGCAGTGTTGTGTTTGCTCTCCAGGCATTTACAGACATACGTGCATAAGCGTAGGGTAATGCTCAATGATGTGATTTCTATATAGGAGTGGGCACATTTTACTGCTCAATATTGTACTTCTCATTTATTGTTCTCAGGCATAATCGCATTGTACTGCTCAATATTGTGCTTCTTACCTTGGTGTTCCCAGACAGAAGCGCATTCTTCTACTCAATATCGTGTTCTCAGACAGTTTGCACTGCTCAATAATGTGTGTATATCTAGGTGGTCTCTGGTGTGGATGCATTGCACTGCCCAATACTGTGTTCCCCTTTTAGGTGGGCTCAGAAACACGCACATCGCCCTGCCCAATACTGTGCTTATAGAAGGTGCCCCCAGGCATCAGGGCATGGCATTTCTAAATCCCATGTGTGTATTCAGCTATTCTCGGGCACAGGCCCATTGCACACGTTGCACTGCTCAGTCCTAGGCTTTCCGTCTGGGTGTCCGAGCAGTGTGTGCCGCTCTCTATTGTAAAATCTCCCTGGAGATTGAGAGGCGAAGGCACATGTCTCTGCTCTCTGTTGTGTTCTATGCGTGGGTGCTTTCAGGCGTGCATCCTTTGCATTGCCCTATATTCTTGTGTTTCTATCAGGCAGCAGCCTGTATTCTATTCCAAGCCTGGGTGTTGTACACCAAGGTGCATAGCACTGCTCCATATTGTGCCGGAAATCTAGGTATTGTCAAGCTTAAGTGCATAACACTGCACAATATGTATTCTCGGCTGGGAGTTCTTACATGCGGGCACATCACACTGCTCTATCTTTGCTGCACGTCCTCCCTGGGAGGCCCCAGACATCCATGCACCGCAAGGCTCTATATTGTGCCTGAATCTGAGTGACAATGCTGTGGGTTGCAAGTCTCATCTCCAAGTGTGTTCTCAGATTCAAGTGCATGCTCCTTCCCTAACCCACCTCATATATCTCGGTATTTCAGGCATAAGTGCGTAGCACTGCACAATATTGTACTCAACACGTGAGTGCACTACACTGCTCTGTACTGCACTGTCTACTTGGGAGATGGCAGCTATCAACGCTTTGGACTACTCTGTACTATATCACGTCTGTGTCTGGGTGGTCCCAGACATAAGCGCACTGCACAGCTCCAGACTGTGCACCTCATAACTAAGTGTGTTTTGTGTCTGGGTGTTCTCAAACAAAAGCACACTGCACTGTACTATATACTGTGCTCCCAGACTTTGTGTTCATTAACGTGGGTGTACCACACTACCCTATAATTTGCTTTCTATAAAGCAGGCCTCAAGTCGAGGGTAGACGCGGGTGGACGGTGCCCGCCTACTTTTTTCAGAGGGCACCTTGATATGCTAATTTCTGGTGACACCACATTCAATTGGTATGTTAATGAGTCCCTCCACTTTTATTTCTAGGACTTGACCTGTGTACTATCAAGGTATTCACAGACAATCGTGCATTGCACTGCTGTATAAAGACGAGCACCCCACATAGCTCCATATGCCCTTTCTTTTAGAATAGATTTTGGAGTGTGGACACATTCAATTGCCTCACCTTCTGTGGGTTACAGGTACAATTCATTGCATTTTCGTTCATTTTTTTTTGTAAATGAATGTGGTTTATATCTTTAAACCTTACATTTATACATTTCTCAAATTCATGAAATCACTGATAAAACGTATACATTCATTATTAGTAAAAAAAAAAAAGGAAGACGAGATTTGTCAATTCATTACCTGTGGCTGAATGTGCAACCAAAAACGGATCACGGCCGTTATCATCGATTCTGTTATTGCCAGTTAATATGAGTGACCAGCGCTCCTCATGGTCCAGTGTTTTGGTTAATTTCAGGTGTAATTGGGCGATTGCTAGGCGCTTATCTGCAAGTGGGTTTATAGTGATTTCCACCCAACCCCCCATTTTGTTAACTGTTTTTTTACTTACAAAACAAACAAAAAAACTATACACTCAAAAATAATACATTCGAAAAAAAAAATGCAAAATGTTTTCAACATAATTGTATTTCGAAACATGTTTTCAATAAAATAACTGGATACCCTGGAAGTGCTTGGGCAGTGCATCAAGATATGCTGGAGGTTTTCAATGGTTTCGGTTTGCTTACAGAATCTGCAGGTCTGATCGCGGGTCGTAGGTTGATTGCAGGGAGTAAGTTGGTTTCGGATCCCAAGGATTTCCTGGGTCGAAAGTACATTAAATCTAAGTTGTATAAAGATATCACGGATCACACGGTCTGGAAAGAGATTCAGGTAATGTGGCAATTTGTTCAAGGCTCTGACATCGCCCATACAATTCAGTGTTAGTTTGTACTGTTTTTTTTCCTTCTGTGTCGTTATCCAATCCAGTGTTGCAAGTTGGAGTTTTGCTCGTTGTGGTCTATTGATGAGGGTGTCCATGGATTTTCTTTCTATGAACAAGGTATTTGGTGATCAGGGGCCAGATTACAGAAACTGTGCACCGGTGCAAGTGAAAAGTTTGCACGGTATTAGCACGAGGGCAAAGTTTGCCCTATTTTGAAAAACACTAGGACCTATTAGAAAATGATTGCATATTGACAAGCGTAGTTTGGCATGGTATAAGCACCAGGGAAAAAATTGCCCCAGTGCAAAAAAGATACATTTTCATTGAGTTTTTTTACCAGGGCAAAGTTTGCCCTAGTGCTAATAACGTTCCGTATTAGCAATGGGGCAAACTTTGCCCTCTTGCAATAATGCAGTGAAAATTCATCTTTTTAGCACTAGGGCAATGTAAGCCCTGGTGCTTATACTCTGCCAAACTGCACTTGTCATGGTGCAATCGTTTTCTAACGTGTCCCATTGTTTTAAAAAAATAGAGCAAACTTTGCCCTCGTGCTAATACCGTGCAACTTGATTATTGGCTCACTTTTCGATCTTCTAGATCATCTCGGTTCATTACATATGCACCTTGAAGACAGGTATGTTTAAGGTTCTTGTTAAGAAAGGAGATGTCCCTGGGGGGTGTGTTGCATTATGGTGCTATGCTTAAGTAAGAAGGGTCGTTTCTTTGTGTTCTCAGACGGTTCCCCGAGAAAGAATCACGTGGATGGGAAAAGCTTAGGCCATTGCTATTTGTATCTATTTCATCCAAGAAACAGAGGAACTGAGGCTGTTAGATTAAATGTTTTTCAATCCTGTACTGGCCATTTTATAAATCTGTGTTAAAATAGCAAATGGAATGTTAGCCACTGTAGCACTAAGGAGGTTGCCCCTTAGTCTTTGCAGAGTAAACATCATTAGAAGCAGTAATCGTAAACAAAATAGGCCATTCTGCACCCCCAGCATTTTGTGAATCCGAACTTGGTTCAATTAAACAACAGCTGGGATTAGTTCTTATTAGGTTGTAGTTAGTTTCATTCACTACTTTATTGACGTGGTGGAAAAACCCTAAAATAATTAAAGATATTTAGAGTAAATGCACCTTCCAATGTCTCCTCTTATGCATAACTCTTTAATTGAGCTCTAAAGACGAGGATTTAGAGAATGAATCTGGGAGCCAACTCCATTTTTTAAATGTATTTCTAGGGTGGGGCCGAATGGCTAAAGCTGACGCTATTTTTGTCCCAAAAACTCAGTTTCGCGAAAGGCTGGATTCAGGCTTCCCATTCCCAGGTTAACGAATGAGGCAGATGCTGCTTCTCTTATCTCAAGCTCTGAAGAATCAGGAACAGTTTGCTCGAAGCATAGTACCATTTGGCTCTGTGCCAATGTTGGCTGCGCCAAGATGGCCGCCGCACTGTTGCTGGAAACGAGGATTGCTTCCAGTGAGGATGCCCCAATATTAAAGTGGATCTTGCTGAATGGTTCATTCCACTGTTGGTTTGTCCCGCTCTTCTTCTCATCTGAGTTATGTGTATTGATGCAGCAGTATTAATTGCACTGGCAAAAGCTGCAGAATATGCTACAGGTGGTTGGCTGTGGATTCCTGTCATGCCGGTCACACAGCTGCTTCTGGAGGCCTCACCCCCACCTCAGTCGTCACCCATGGACTGATCAACAGTCCAGATTTTCATTAATGCGTTAAAATGGAGGTGTACCCGCCTCTGTGTTGTTACAAGAACTGCAGGGATCAAGTCCTAAAAATAAAAGTTGGGGGACTCACCAACAAACAATGGGATGCAACGCCACCAGAAATTAGCATATCAAAGTGAAATATGCGCATTTCATTAAATTGGCTTTGCATAACCACCCAAATTGCACAGGACGAATGACATTTGCCTTTCATAAAATCAACACACACAAAACCAAGAGAGGATCTTTTCTTCTAATAGTGTTTTTGAAAACGTGCATGTTTTAAACTCCAAGAACCTATTGCAATGTTTTCCATGGATCTTGCAGTACCGAAATGAGACATTTCACCTTTAGTTGTTTGTTATTTTTCAGGTTATATAGTGCAGTGATGAGTATCTGGCCTGCAAACCTGACTGCAGTTTGATCCCTGAGGTTGGCTTTATTTCATAAATTCAAAGCAGACATTCAATGTAGCTGTGGGGGACTGAGTCCACCCTCGTCCACCCGCGTGTAGCCTCCACTTGAGCCCTGACAAGGAGAGACACAACTACCTGTAACCAGGATCAACTGCAAATATGAAGGTGGGCTAGACTTAAATGGGCTCCACTAGCCGGCCTCGTTCTGGCCACTTACCTCGAGATTGTCTCATTGACTGTACAGAGAATAATAGAAAGGACTTGGACATGGAACTCAAAGGTGTCAAATGGCATTAAGAGGGAGTTATTTCCGTTCTCACGGAAAAATAAAATCGGTACACTGAACTTTCTCTATAAATACAAGGAGATCTATATATTCTAAAACCATCCAAATAAAATCCTTTGGCCATCAAGCAAGAGCCGTGACGAATCTGCCGTTAGAAGTCTGTCCCCGCCTGCAGCGCTGTCTCTTTATGTTGAATTCAGCACTCCTTTTTGGTTCGTGGTGTTACTCATATATAGGACTTCTGGCCTGAGGGATTATCAGCAACTTTTGTGAGTGCGTCAGTGCTGCGAGTAAATGATGCCACAGGATGACCTTGTTAAGATGTGGCTAGAGTCTGAGGTTGCTATGAGGATTTACACACACGTTTCTAAAGTAAACATTTTCAGAAAACCTCTAACTTGGTGGCCTGGTTACTTTGTCACTCCGAATGGCTTCCATCTGGGGCAGAATTTCTAAGGAGTTTGATCCAACCTCTCCAATCTGTCAGTGCTGCCATTACCATCTGATTTGTAGTCCACCATTTCCAAACAGACAGCCTAAAACATTTGTGAGATTACCCTACAGTGGTATTCTGAAGTGTGATGCTGCAATGCACGTTTGGCAGAGAAGGGCTGCTGGCCACGCTTTTCAGATGGATGGCCATTTCTCGACCTTTATTAGACTTTGTTCATGCAGCGGCATTCACTGTGGACCCGAGCGGAGGCTCCCAGCGGGCATGGTTGTCCTCTCCACCTCGTGTTTGCTCTCTCTGCCTCACTCGCTTCACTCATCCTTACCCACCTCACGCATTGGTAAAACAGCACACAGTCTGGCATGGACCGTGGGGAGGGCGGAGGCAGGGAGGATTGGGGAAATGGAGGGGATGCATGATACATCATCTTCCTTTGCAGGGAACAGGGTCAATAGGGTTCAAAGGACAGTAGTGAGCTCATGCGTTTTGGTGCCTTCCATGCTGTCTTTATTTTGGGTCTTGGTCTGCGTTAGTGTCACCAGCCCGGTGAGTGTGTGTGTGTGTGTGGACCTACGGTGAGACTCCATAACGAGTTGGTAACACCAGCGGCACCCTGGGTATGGTCATGTCAACAGTACTTTGAAGATGGCCCAGGGTACAGATGGTGTGGGTAATGTAGCACTCGTCCTTCTGTGTGAGGAGTTGTGCATGATCAGAGCTGGAAGGTTTACGTCTGCACGCCAGCCTTGTGTATGGAAACTTTGCAGACATTGCACACCTTTCCACCCTCAAACATGACATTTCCCATGACTTTGAGGACCCAGAGGTGAGCAATGAATTTGGAAAGAGTGCGAGAAAGTGCTCTGGCAGCACCAAGTACAAAGGTCACGTGCATTCCTGAACACAGCTGCTAGAACTCAAGGTAAAAGGGGGCTTTTCACCATCTGCACCTCTGGTTAAAAATATCATGGTTATGTGCCCTCAGTCGCCTGGTGGCAGTGGATTAATAATGAAATATATACAATGTCTAGTGCTGTCACAGTGGCTACTGATGTTACACAATCATACAAGCACACACATTGGATGTCATATTATTATTAGCTTCGAGAGCAAGGATTCATTCATGACAGAGCTGGGTGTGTATTAGCTACCTGGCTATGGTGCACTCACAACAACCCACATGGGGCCCTGCCCAGGAAGCCCCTCATTGGTTCCCCTCAGGAAGGCTGACACCTTCCTCCAGGGAACAGGACCCCTTTCTGGGAGGCCTTCCGGGAACTGTGCTTCTGATCATTACAATTGCAACCTCAAACAAGGATTCTGATTACTGGAGACCATCTGTAGTAGGTAAACAGGGAACGGGGAAGAGTTTGAGTAGCTCAGGGGAATGATTCAGGCAACAGATGGGTCTGGCCATCTTGGATTTGCTAGGGCTCCCCAAATGTCCTGTCCCAACTCTTCACTTCCTGCAGACTAGTCACTTGAATTTTTCATCAGCAGGAAAGGACACTTTCTACAGCAGCAAGGATTGGACTCTTAACAACACGCTATCTTAAGACCAGTCCACTGTAGCATTTCCCCTATATAAAGGGAGGAAACACTCTTCTTGGTCGTTTCATATTTGGACTTCAAGATAAGAAGGATTCACGTTTAACACTGTTGGGTATACAGTCTATTCCCAAGTCCTCTGCAGAAGAGATGAAGACAGAGACCTCCAAGGATACGGAAAGCTCTTCCTCCTACCGTGCCAAGGGCCTATTTGATGTAACCAGCTGGCTGGACAAGTCATACTGCAACTGAGACACTGTTACCCAGGAATCTGCTTACTGGAGGTGAAAGAACCCTGCAAGTGCTCTCTAGAAAGCTTCTTGGTAGGGAAGGGCAGACAAAAGGACTCACTTTGCCCCTGAGATCCTTGCATGGGTCTCTCAGCAGCCACTGAACCCAAGACATGATCCCTGGCTCACTCTGCATCTTCGAATCATCTTTATGCTGGTTTGGGCACCTTCAACACTGTCCAAGCTGCTGCAAGGGAACCGTCAGAGTCATCTCTGACCTTAACTCTCAACCTCTCCGCATCTCTGAGTTTCACTGAATGTCTCTACATCTGAGACCCGCCAAGTGTTCTAGTATCCCCAACTCCACACCATCTGCCTGGCTAATAGATTCTTCAAGCTCCAAGCTGTCACTGCTTCAGTATCCCGACTCAGTGCTGGGCTCACCACTGAAGTTCAGTCTCTGCTTCTCAGCAACAGAGGCTGAAGAGTCATCCAGCCCCTGTCAGCCGACAATGCATGCCATCCCCAGAGTCTTCGACCAGTAAGCCGTCACTGCAGCCGAAAAGCACCGCATTTCGGAACCCATTGCCATCTCTCCCTGACTTGACGCTGTCCAGTTGTGAAAGCTCCCAGACTCCCGGTTCAGAACCGAAAAGCCTGGCTTGATGCTGTTGAGTGCTAAAGACAAAAAGCGAAAGGTATTTGAAGTGACTCTGACACCCTCTTTTACCATAAAGGACTCTAGTGACTTTTATGACCCCTGACTCTGTCCAATTGTCATGGTTTTATATCACGGCACACTCCAGCCAGGGACTCCTTCCCCTGACAATGAATGTGGCGCACAATAAAAACGCTTTTTATCTTGAATAACCCATGGGTTCTTATATTTGAGTAGGCCTCCAACCCGTCTCACACCCACCTTTACAAACACCCCGTGTCACAATGGACTAGGAACCAGGCCTGTCTGTATCAATGGGATATTTATTAATTTATTATTTAAAGAACAAAAGCAAAATCAACCAACTTGAGATCAGTCACCAAGATTGTGGCACACAATGCAATGTTCCCTACAGAACAATTGGTTCAGAAATCCTACACAGTTCATATGAATCTTTAATGGCAAACAGGAAAAATAGTTTTAAAGCATGTGATTGCACTAAGGTTAAGCACTCCCCCTGCAACACTCACCCCCAAACATCAGCTAACTTAATTCCATTTGGATGGAAGGCATTGGCAAGGATTAAGGATATTGATAGAAAAATTGGATTTAGAATACAGTCCACCACCCCAAATGGGAGGTCAGAAAAGAAAATGAAAACCCGTTTTGGGAGCATAACGGCAGAACCACATTTTGATTACTATGCACACGGCTAAGGGACAGAATGTAAGGACACTCGTGTTGCTACACTTGAGGAGATAGGAACGCTTATAAACTACTAAACCGCACACAGAACAACATGGAAACAAGGTAGGAAGATCGATTTTGGGAAGACGGCAAATGCAAAAGAAAAATACACGGCAATGGAAATTCGTTTACACAGGATTTGTGATGACAGGCAGCTAAGGAAAGGGCTTAGCTTTCAAAATCGGAAATCGGTTTCAAGGACAAGGACAAAGGCACAGAACAGGTAAGATGATAGGCACAATGGATTGCTCTGAATGAGACTACAGTTTGGGTTTTCAGTGGGACAGATGAAAGTTAGGAATTCATAGGAAGGAACACAATACACTGACAATTTCAGTGTTCAGTGACAAGGACAAATTCTGTTGAGGCTGCACTTTAATGACTATAGTTTGTAAAAACACTCATAAAAAATAGTTGATTTCGAATGGCAACAATATTGAACATGAATTTCAATGGGGAATTAATTAAATTACTTCAAAATAATGCTAAGGATTTATACAGACAGCTAAAAGATTTATCAAAGGAATGTGATAACATACACAGGCTAATACAGCTTCTTCTATGGGAAGGTGAATTAATTATACTAGCAAGTTGGATTTTCAATGGGATTTTAATTAGGATTTTCTATGGTATTTTCTATAGGATTGAGCTTACAAAAGAGAGGGGTATGCAATTTGGGACTGGGGTTGTTTGCTACTTAAAAAGTAAGCCTTGACTTGGGATTCTGGACAGCCAGCGGGATCTCAGGCCTCTCTCGACAGCTCTGCAAGGGGTCTGGTCTCTGCACTCTCCTGGATGGGATTCTGGACAGTCAGGTTGGATCTCAGGACTCTCTGGACAGCTAGGCAAGGGTCTGGTCTCTGCACTCTCTAGGATGGGTTCAGCTACCTCCGTCCTCTTTCTCTTATCTCCCTGGATTCTTGTGTGTGTTGATGATCCTGTGTCTAGTACAGTCCTCCCTTTTGTAGCACAAAATGACATAATTTATTTTACAATCTGGGGGAAGTGTTCTAGAATTGCTCCTACCCTGGGATAGGACATCCGACCATTCCTTTCCCCGGCCCCTGGCGTCATTGTCCCAAGGGGAGGGATCACCACCTGTCTCTTTGACATTCATGTCAGTTCTTTGTTCTCTTGGCCAACTTTTTAGCAAAACTGTGTTATGTATCATAACTTCCAATTTATACTAAACACCGTTGTGAGAAGTAGATAGGTGGCTTCAGGGAGTCATGGGGAATTAGACAAGCTGATCACCGACTCTGTGCGAGGTAGCATGGCCTCTTGGAACCTTTTGGTTATTTTCATAAAATGTATAATAATCATCACTCTGCAAATGATTAAGCATATTCATAATGTACATCTCCATCTTTCTACCAAGTGTCAAATCTGTCGCATTTTAAAATCAGCCAGAAATGCGTCTTGACTGTCCATTTCTGTTCACAAAGTCCTAGAAACATGCAATTAGTCTCTAAAATTCTGCCTGGAAATCACATGGAAAAAAAAATCATACAATTACATTTTTTCTTGTTCTGAGTGCTGGGGAAAAATGCCTGAAATGAATAACTCCTTTAATCTCAATTTGTAGGATCTGTCACATCCTGTTTTTCTTTATATTCTTTTACACGTGTGCAGTCCTATTTCACATTTAATGTTTGAAATGCGGTTCTTTAGGTCATGGGGTTTTCTGAAAATGTGACCTTTTGAGTAGGTTTGAAATTACTGTTGTTCATGGACACGGAGGGGTAGACCCTCTGCACAAGGTTCTTTTGATTTTACGTGGAAGACAAAAACAAACTAAGTTATTTTCTTTGATTTGCAGTGTTTTAGAACGCTGCTGTCCACATGAAAGGGAAAACAGAGTTGTGTCAGGTTGCAGTGTGAACTCCTTGCTCCTTATGTGAACAAAAAGTCAGACAAGGCTGTTTTCAGACGTGTTGCCCCACTTTTTGGCACCCAGATGAAATAAAGTAAACGCAGGGCTGTTTTTCAATGCAGCGCATAACTTTGTGGTGTTTCAGATGAAAGAAGCAAACGCCTAGCCGTCTTGAATGCAGTACACAACTTTGGTATTCAAATGACAGAACAGCCAATGTAGAGCCGTCTTGAATGGAGTGCACAACTTTATGGTTCAGATGAAAGGATCAACAATTGTAGAGCCGTTTTGAATGCAGTGCACAACTTTGGCATTCAGATTAAAGGAACCATTTTAGAGCCATTTTGAATGCAGTGCACAACTTGGTTCAGATGAAAGGAACAACAGTTGTAGGGCCATTTTCAGGGATGCAGTGTTCACATGTTTGCCACACATGTGCAAGGGAACAAAGCACAGCCGTTTTGTTTGGTGAAAGGCTCTAATGATTGCCACACATGTGCCAGGGAAGCAGAGAACAGGCGTTTTTCGTAGCAATGTTGAAATGCGGTTTTGAGGTGAAGGATTTCTGTTACGGCCTGTTAGGGCCTGTAAAGGCACCTCACACAATTCTGAAAGCTCTAAGTCCTAAAGACAATAAACTAAAGGTATTTGAAGAGTCCCCAACCCCCTGGTTTACCCTAGAGGACCCTAGTGACTTTTATGACCCCCTTCTCCACTTTGTTAAAGACATCTTCATAAACACGTATAATTTGCTGCTGAAATCTTTGCCTGAGCACCCCTATCTACAAACCCAGAGTGCTTCTTTATTTTGAAGTCTGCTTTCTCAATATTTTCCTGGACCAGTAGTGTTTTTATAAGTTGTGCATATGTTATGTTTAAAGATCCTATTGTTATAGAACCTTGGTTGGAAATTCTTTTATTTGGATAACCCCCACCACTTATGAATCCCTCCTGAAAAGTACAGCCTCCCCATGGCCCACGTTACCAAACGAGGCAAAGGAGGTATGCCTGGCTTAGTAGTAGTATGGGGCTGAGAAGGCACTTTAGCCACTGCTCATCCCTCATCCCTGTACTCCTTTTGAGCAGAGGTCATTTCGCACAGAGCACCTGCTGTTTAGCTACACAGGGGCTCCCAGCGAGTGTGATTTTCTCACTTCTGCTTCACACTCTTTCTGTGGCCTCATTCACCCCGCTCTCCCCCACTTCCTGCGTGTATTAGTACATCAGCACACCGCATGGCATGGAGTGCCAGAGGAAGGATGTTGGGTCAGAGTGTGCTGAGAAGGTGCAGAAAGCTATACCCACATTTTAAGAATATCCCAACAACTTCACTTTTCTATTGCTCTTAGAAAACAGACTCTGTTAACCGAGCAATCATTTGTATGTGCCTGCCACAACGAGTCAGTCACAAATCTGTGTTTCCTTGCAAGCAGTTTCTTAGTGGGGCAGTGCACGAATACTTGAGAGCCACACATTTTAATTTCAAGCACCGATAAAGCACACATTTAAAGATGGCATCTAATCATTTGACTCTAGCAGCCATTCAGAAGGGAAATTAAATGGTTTTTAGGAATGTTTCTAGATTTTATATGCCGTAGGGCAAGTGGAGATGCTGTTTTAGGAAGTATTAAATAGCAATAGAAACGAAAATAATAAAAACAAACACGTATCTAAAGGCAAAGAAGCGCATGAAGGTCTTTCCATACATTGTAAATGTCCTTATTAGGTTCCTTATGGGATAATGTTCTGCTTGATGAACTTTCACGTGCCACATACACGTAAAAGGGGCATATACTTTACAGACTACACTAATGCAAGTTCTGTGTTTACCACCCATCCCTTACAGATAAGCAGCATATCAGCCACTTGTAGCCTCTAAAAACAGGTAAATGCTCCCAACACAAAAAGAGCAAAATCACTCCCTACAAAGAAACTAGGAAAGAATGGACACACTCCCTCCTGCTTCTATATCCATTAATAAGTTCTCATGAGTGGTAACAGCAGATAAGTGCCACAGGAAGAAACAGTGACAATATTATGCTCTTATCTGAGGTAAAAATGCATCTTTTCGTTTATATGAACCGGTACAGTAATTGCAAAGAAATATGTATTGTAAAACGATAGCATATTTTTACTCACTCAAAAATCGCTTTCAGGAAAGGGAATAATATGTACTCCCTAAGAATCATTTTACTCCAACTACAAAAAAAAATCTGGAGTATAATATGCCTATTTTAAAGCCTTTCCATATCTTGCCTTCTGCTCGTTCTAGTGACACAATTATCTTTATGGGAAAACATCTGCACACTGCAGAAGGCACAGGAATTATATTTCTTGTATGCTTTTTTTTAGCATATTATACATGTTCCAGGATTTCAATGTAGCACTTTCTTTGACCTAAATTCATTCGATAATACATTTGAATTGATTCATTTAATTGACATTACCCTCAACAACAACAGCAGATACGACACACAACCTGCAATCCGAAGAAATTGATTTCCAGATATGCACTTGGACACTCAAGTGCTCGTGCAACATCGGTTCATCTTGATTTATTTCATATTAGGTGTGTGCCCACACGCACTTCACACCAGCTAATTAGCAATAGCAACCATTTTCGTCTTTCAGTTTTGGTTGTGATCAGCACACTTGAGGACACAGTAGACTTTTTATCTAAATGCAGCATCTGCAGTACACCCTCTCCGGTAGATACACAAAATAATGCATGCACTAAATAAAACATTTGAATTTCTTTTTCAATAAATATTTGTACTCATTGCAAGTTTGTATTTTTTCCACATCCACTATAGAAAAAGTGCACATCAACACATCTAGGTTTTCCACCTCGAAGAAGCTCAGGCCATACAGAGATTGGGGCCATTATTGACAAAAGTTAGGTGGGCAATAATCCAAAGTGACATATATATTCCAAAATCCTCATATGAGAAGCTGGCTAATTCTGTCAAATGCCCGACCGACTAAAATGCAACATGTGTTTTTAAATTGGTGTTTGGTTTATTACACCCCCTATAAATTAATTCCACACATTACATTACCTACACATATTTAAGAGAATAAAAAAAAATAATTGCCTATCCTTTATTACACATGCATCCATATTCAGATTCTCTAACATTTACAATAATTTCCTAAAACGCCTTCTAAAAACTGATAGTAGCAATAATCATTGGTGTTGAATGGCCAGCCTGGATTCGATTCTACAGGGCATCCGTTAAAACCTTATTTACATCGTTTACAAATCTAGAAAACTATTTACGACGTAGGACCATCAATTTAGGACAAAATAGTTCTAGAGGTTTTAAGGATTCCGCTTCATTTACTGACTCACGATACCCACGGAGCATGTTTTCATGAGGGTTTTCCAATCTTATACCCATAATTAATCTAGTCAGATATACATTCAACTGATATCGTACGTATTGTTGTCTTATTTTTGGGCATGGAAATTGCTTCAAAAAATGTGTTATAGTACTTAAACTTGACCCCTCTCTAACACAACTAGCAAAATGTTTATAAGATTTAACCTTGCTTATCGTCCTCCCACAGTCGTCCAACCAAAGCTTATTTTCTACCTTGCTTCGGGTTTGATATACTGAGAGCTTCATTCACATTTAGGGCCCACAAGTTGTTCCCACATCTCGTAACCCATTCAATTAAAGGTTTTGATGTCCCACTTCTGTATATCTCGAAAATATCTACGTACAGCAGAGTTTGGGCGGATCTAAAATCTTGGTATATAGATGTAGAGCTCTCCAACCTACCATTGCATTCAAGGATATCAAAACTAGTTCATGTCTTATGATAGCAGTCGGCACACATTGAGGTAAAGATATAGTTCCTTTCCACATAAGAGCCTCCAATGTATCCAGAAGTGAGCTGTCAATACTGGGGTTGAATTCCAGCCCATAGATCAAACCTGGAACTACCTTTTGCTTGCAGTAGTTTACTACTGGGATCAGTGAGAAACAATACCCCACTTCATTTTTTGAGTTGGGCTATATATGGGGCACGCCTGAGTTTTAACAATTTAATAAGAGAAGCCTTTTTTGTTTTTATTTGAAAACCCAAATATGTTAGGTTTGTTACTATTTTTAGTTGGCTTTCCACAATATACTAATTTACATTCAGGCCAATTCATAGAATTCAGCGCAGAAGTAGCGCACGTGCCTACCGCAGAGAGGGAGCATGCACCAGCATGCGCCAGCCGCGTGCGCCAAGCAGCATTTAGGTGCACTGCGTATGCATGGATTTCCCTAGCCATTTGCAGCCAAGGCGCAGCGAACATCCAGCAGCGCCAGTTATACCCCCAAGGACGCCCTTTGAGCCAGAAAAAGCCATAGAAATATCCAATATGGCATAAAGGGCCGCGCTAACCCTGGACCAGTTTACAGCCCCCCTACACCGTAATCCCGTGAAAAACTATGCGTACCTCGCTTGCGGCAGTGAAAATGCATGAAAATCTACTTGCGCACCCCCTTGAATACTCATACCCCACTCGCGCCAGACAAAACGCGTGAAAATGTACTTGCGCACCCTCTTGAATACGCGTACCCCGCTCGCGCCAGCCAAAAGGCCTACCATAACCCTGCGAATACGCATACCTTGCACGGCCAGCCAAATCGCAAGAAAATCTCCTCGCGCACCCCCATCAATTCGCGTACCCCACTTGCGCCAGCCAAATCGCATGGAAAGTGCTGTGCGTGTGGTGACAGGTGTCGGGGTGTCCCCCCTGTAGTGTGGGCTGCCTGCGAGGCATAGTCACGGGTCATGGGCTGCCTGCGGGGCATGGTCACGGGTGATGGGTGGCCCCTGTGGCGTGGGCTGCCTGCGGGGCATGGTCATGGGTGATGGGCTGCCTGTGGGGCATAGTTACGGGTGATGGGCTGCCTGCAGGGCATGGTCAGGGGTGATGGGTGGTCCCCTGTGATGTGGGCTGCCTGCGGGGCATGGTCACGGGTGATGAGTGGTCCCCTGTGGTGTGGGTTGCCTGTGGGGCATGGTCACGGGTGATGGTTGGTCCACTGTGGTGTGGGCTGCCTGCAGTGCATGATCACAGGCGATGGGCTGCCTGCGGGGCATGGTCAGGGGTGATCGTTGGTCCCCTGTGGCGTGGGCTGCCTGCGGGGCATGGTCGCGGGTGATGGGCTGCCTGCGGGGCATGGTCATGGGTGTAGGGGGGTCCCCTGTGGTGTGGCCCACCTGCGGGGCATGGTCAGGGGTGATGAGTGGTCCCCTGTGGTGTGGGCTGCCTGCGGGGCATGGTCACGGGTAATGGGCTGCTTGCGGAGCATCGTCACGGGTGTAGGGGGGTCCCTTGTGGTGTGGCCCGCCTGCGGGGAATGGTCAGGGTTTATGGGTGGTCCCCTGTGGTGTAGGCTGCCTTCGGGACATGGTCATGGGTGTAGGGGGTCCCCTGTGGTGTGGGCTGCCTGCGGGGCATAGTCACGGTTGATGCGCTGCCTGCGGGGCATGGTCACAGGTGATGGGTGGTCCCCTGTGGCTTGGGCTGCCTGCGGGGCATGGTCATGGGTGTTGGGTGGTCCCCTGTGGCGTGGGCTGCTTGTGAGGCATGGTCACGGGTGTAGGGGGGTCCACAGTGGTGTGGGCTGCCTGTGGGGCATGGTCACGAGTGATTGGCTGCCTGCAGGGCATGGTCAGGGGTGATGGGTGGTCCCCTGTGGTGTGGGCTGCTTGTGAGGCATGGTCACGGGTGTAGGGGGGTCCCCTGTGGCGTGGGCTGCTTGTGAGGCATGGTCACGGGTGTAGGGGGGTCCACAGTGGTGTGGGCTGCCTGTGGGGCATGGTCACGAGTGATTGGCTGCCTGCAGGGCATGGTCAGGGGTGATGGGTGGTCTCCTGTGGTGTGGGCTGCCTCCGGGGCATGGTCACAGGTATAAGGGGGTCCCCTGTGGTGTGGCCCGCCTGCGGGGCATGGTCAGGGGTGATGGGTGGTCCCCTGTGGCGTGGGCTGCCTGCGGGGCATGGTCGCGGGTTATGGGCTGCCTGCAGGGCATGGTCATGGGTGTAGGGGGTTCCCCTGTGGTGTGGCCCACTTGCGGGGCAGGGGTGATGGGTGGTCCCCTATGGCACGGGCTGCATGCGGGGCATGGTCACGGGTAATGGGCTGCTTGCGGGCATGGTCACGGGTGCAGGGGGGTTCCCTGTGGTGTGGCCCGCCTGTGGGGCATGGTCACAGGTGATGGGTGGTCCCCTGTGGCGTGGGCTGCCTGCGGGGCATGGTCACGGGTGATCCTCTGTGGCATGGACTGCCTGTGAGGCATGGTCACGGGTGATGGGCTGCCTGCGGGGCATCGGGGCATGGTCACGGGTGTAGGGGTCCCCTGTGTTGTGGGCTGCCTGGAGGGTGTGCATGTGGCTGATGGCAGCACGCGAAGGCCTCACCATGCGGGTGCGCCATTTCGGGGGTATGCGAGTGCGCTAATCACGTGATTTGGCTGGCACGAGCGGGGTACGTGTATACAGGGGTACGCAAGTGCGCTAATCACGCAATTTGGCTGGCGCGAGCGGGGTACGTGTATTCAAGGGGGTGCACGGGGAGATTTCCATGTGTTATGGCTGCCGCAAGCGCTAATCACACGATTTGGCTGGCACGAGCGGGTACGAGTATTCAAGGGGGCGTGCGGGGAGATTTCCATGTGTTATGGCTGGCACGAGCGGGGTAAGCATATTCAGGGGTGCGCGAGTGTGCTCTTCATGCGATTAGGCTGACGCGAGCGGGGTAAGTGTATTCAGGGTATGCGATTGGGCTTTTCACGCGATTTGCCTGTGGGGAGCCCTTCCCCCCTCCCCATGCCTCGCAGGTAGCCCACGCCACAAGGGACCCCCCATCACCTGTGACCGTGCCCCGCAGGCAGCCAACACCACAGGGGACCCCCTACACCCGTGACCATGCCCCACAGGACACCCAACCATCACCCATGACCATGCCCCAAAGGCAACCCATCGCCTGTGACCATGCCCCGCAGGCAGCCCCCATGGCACTGGGCATCTGCAAGCAGGCTCCAGCTCCTGACCCCCACCAGTGACGGGCACCTGCAAGCAGGCCCCGACCCATGACCCCCACCAGTGACGGGCACCTGCAAGCAGGCCCCTACAACACACACAACACACCCCCACCCCCACCCCAACATCCACTCACACACTACTTGCCTTCTGAGACAAGCTGTGTCCCTGCTGTACATGTTCACATTGACTTTCATGATCATGAACTGGCGCCGCTGGCTAATTTTTTTCCTTTGTTTTTTTATGCAGCTGCAGGGGTTTCCAGGCCGCTGAAACCACTCACTGTTCTGTGTGGTGTAGTGAGCGGGGTGTTGCGAGGGACAACACTGGAGCACCTGCATTTCCTTTTCTTTTTTGGGATTCCCTGAACTGCATGCCACCAAAGGTTTGAGGATTTGGTATTCAGACCTTTGGTGGCATACATTTACGTACTTTTAGTATCGGTTGGATGTTTTTGCTCACTTTTTTCTTCAGATTCTGTGTCTGAGGGGATTTTCTGTGGCCTGTTTCCATTTGTAACAGTGCGCTTTGTGACAGCTGCGTCATGTGTGTTTATATTTTTATTGAGGTTTTCACATTGCATGCCATGGCATGGAGTGTGGGGTGGGTGACATGGGGTTGAGGGAGGTGTAGGTGACATACCAGCATTTGGATGTGCTATTTTGCATGGGGGGGTGGAATCGTTTTATAGTGATATAATCGAATGTCATTTTTTCGAAAGTCATAATATTGAGAAAAAAAAAAGTCGAAAACAAAAATTTTGATTTTTTTTTAAATTGCTTTTTATCGAAATGGGGGGGTTCCCCCCCAACCTCCCCCTTTTTTTTTTACCCATTTTTTTATTCCCGGACCCCAAAATAAATATATAATTAAAAAAATGGCATTCGACTTTTTTTTTCTCTACCTTTTTGTTTTCGATATTATGACTTTCGACTAAATGTTTTCGATTTTTTGACTGCACACCGGTGGAATCTGTAGCTTGCATGTGTGCCTTTTGGTCACACAGGATTGTGTTTGTTTAAGTGGCAAGTGATGCACACAATGCTGCAATTCCAAGGACACATTCTCAGGGTGTGAAGGTTGTGACAGTTGACTGCCCCATTGTCATCATCGATTGTCACCTAGAATGGGCCAGGCCTGTGTGCACTCCGCAGGGGGGGAGTTTGGGCGAAAAATGTAGCCACAAGCTGAGTACGGGCTACCTCGCCACGTGCCCTTTCCCCTCCCATGCGCAGCGGCCTTGTGTGTGGTTGGGGACGTGGGGGCACCACCATGTCCACCGGTATGCTCCGCCGGGTTGCAATATTGTGCAGAACACATGCTGCCACAATGATCCTGCACACTTCTGGGGGCGCATATAGTAGCTGCCCACCAGAGCGGTCAAGGGAGCGGAAACGTGACTAGAGCACTCTGAATGTGCACTCCACTATGCCCCGGGTTGCAATATGGGCTGCGTTGTATCTTATTGGCGTCATCATGGTGGGGTTCTGTATTGGCGTCATCATGTGGGTGCTCAGAGGGTAGGCACTGTCCCCTGGGGAGGTGATAACGGTTGTCATTAGTTGGGTTTGTGTATTTGTCTGTGTGTGACATGCATCTTTGTGCCAGGCATTTGTACTCACCAATGAGCCATGTGTTGCCATGCCTCCCAGCTTGCAGGTCCCGTTGTAGGGCTGACATTCTGAATGTGAAACTGTCATGTGTGGCCCCAGGATAGTTTGCATAGACAGAGATAATGATTCCCTTGGCATCACATACAACCTGCACGTTGATGGAATGCCACTGCTTGCGGTTGCGATAGATGTGCTCAGTGGCCCCAGGTGGACATAGGGCCACATGGGTGCAATCAATGGCACCGAGCACTTTGGGGAAGTGTGCCACCCCGTAAAAGTCCTGAACCAGGGCCTACCTTTCTGCAGGTGTTCTGGGTATGTATATGTGCCTGCGGACTGAGGGGCGGGTAGGCATGATTGCCAACACCTGGTGTAGGCAGCGTGACTGCGTGGCCTGTGAGACGCCCCCAACTATAGCAGTTGTCTGCTGAAATGAGCCAGTGGCCAAATAAATGCAGGACATTGAGCACCTTTTCCAAGGGGCTCAGTGTTTGGGAGCACAAGGCGGGTGATATGAGGTCATCCTCCCACTCAGTGACCAGGTCTAGGATGATATGAGGTGGAAACCTATACCTGCCATAGACCTGGTCATCAGGCATCGCAAAAAGGCTGGTCCTGTTAAAGAAAATGCGGGGCCTGGCTATCCTCTTCCTCCTGCGGTGTCCCACGATCACTGCTGCAAGGAATGGGACATTCATCGTAGCTGTATATGCTTTTTTTTTTTGTTGAACATTTTATTGAATATTTAAACCAACAATACAAACCAAACTTGCAGTGTATACAAGAACTTTTTAATTGTACATTTTCAAAACGCGCTCACTGCATCCCTTATCCCACACCCCGCTACGAGCCTGCTTCTGCTTATGTTCTGTTTCTGCATCTTGTGATGGGGAATTTCCTCCTGTGGGATCCGATGGGTCTTGCATTGACCCAAATAGTTCTGCTATCAGGAGCTTCCAAGCCATCCAGTCTCAATTGCACCATCTCCTTCCCTACTATGGCCATCATCATCTCATATATTCTGGATATCTCGTGTCCCCCCACTGCGATGTCACATATTGTGTCTATAATAGCATCTGGTTCTTCATCAAGCACCGGTTCAGGCCACATTCTCTTAATCTTCCGCACCAGTCTATGGTACGTGATGTACTGGCCAGTGTGGAGCCCAGTTTCCGCCCCCAACTCCTCAAAGGCTGTTATGGTCCCATCTTCCCAAATATCCCCCATGGTCGCTATGCCAACCGACTCCCAATGGTTCCTGATTATCATCCTTAACTGCTCTTCCCCACCCGCCAGTGCAACCAGTGGTACCTGAGGGGAGCACGGGCATGGGTTCCCCATCGGTTGACAGGCCCTACGCCACATCTTCCATCCCAGCACCATCTTCTGTGGACACCCATCTATCTCTTTCTGGGACAACCACATGATCTCCTTCAGGTAAAATGGGGCACAGTCCCGCCTGAACAACCTGGTTTCAGTGGTTTTGTCCTCTGAAAGCCATTTTGCCACGTATTGCAGCTGACCTGTAACATAATAGACTTCATAATTAGGCAACTGTATACCCCCTTTCTCGTAAAAATTCTGTAGCTTCCAGAGGGCCACCCTATTCCGTGTGCCATGCCACAGGAAGTCCCTACACATGCTGGCCAGTCTGCTAAAGAACTTCTTTGGTATCATTAACGGGATATTCCCGAAATAGTGCAGGAGTCTAGGCAGGACCTCCATTTTCAGCATTGCACTCCGTCCCATCATTGCTAAAGGCAGCTTTCACCAGAACCGCATGCAGCTCTCAATTTTCTTGATGGCTACTTCCGTATTGCTCTTATGCTCTTCCTCCACTGCGTGGTATATATCTATTCCTAGGTAGCGGAATGTACTAACCGCCCATGGTACCTGCAACATCGGTAGCTGATTCGGAGGGGTCTCTTTATATCCACCCAATGGGAACATGTTAGACTTCTGAGGATTCACTGCCATACCAGACATTCCCGCATATTTCCCCATCACCTCCAAAACATATTGGAAGTTTTCCTCCGGGTATCGCAAGTACAATAATATGTCATCTGCATATAATGATATTAAATGTCGTTCACCACCCACAGAGATGCCTATCATGTCATATTGCTGCCTTAGATAAATCGCTAAGGGTTCCAGGGCTAATATGTATAGCATGGGGGACCATGGACAACCCTGCCTAGTTCCCCTTCCTAGTTTCCACCCCTCCGATTTCACTGTTCCAGTCTTCACTCTGGCCAGCGGTTCACTATATAACATCTTAGCCCACTGTAAATATCCTGGACCCATCCCATAGCCAGCCAGGGACGCCAACAACCATGGCCATTTGACTGAGTCGAAGGCCTTTATTGCATCCAATGACACAACCGCCAGTTTGTCCTCGCTTTCGTTCCCATATTCAATGACCCTATGGAGCCTCCTGAGATTATGGGATATGTTTCTGTCAGGGACATAGCCCGTCTGGTCCGGGTGTATCAGTTTGCCTAGAACTTTCCTTAACCTATTTGCCAAAACGGCAGTCAGAATTTTACTATCTTGATTCAGCATCGACAGGGGTCTATAAGAACTACAGCTATGCCCTGGCTTTTTAGGTTTGGGAAGTGGCATTATGGTCGCTTCTCTAAGTGACTCTGGCAGTCTGCCTAGCTCATACGCCTCATTCAGCATGTCTAACAACGGTGGGAGAACCTCATCTTTAAACATCTTTTAAAATTCACTTGGGAGTCCATCAGCTCCCGGGGTCTTACTAGTTGGCAGCTGTCTCACCACCTCCCCCAGCTCCTCTAAGGTAATCAGCGTGTCCACCTCCTCTCTTTCCTCAACACTAATCTGCGGCAATCCTATGTCCTCTAGGGTTTCCTCTATCATCGCGCGGTTCTCCTCCCCATCGTCCCCATCTAGCTGCCAGTAATAGTTTGCGAACTCCAGATTGACACCCTCTTGAGTATCCACCACAATTCCATCTTCTCTTATTATTGATCTAATCGGGGGCCTAGGGGTTTCACTCTTGTATAGCCAAGCCAAGATCCTTCCCGGTTTATCTCCTCCCGCATGCTGTCTCTCTACGTACTTTCTATAGTTAAGGTTACATAATCTTTCCCAGTACCCTGCGCACTTTTGCTGCAGTCTTAGTATCAAATTAGTGTCTAGGTTGGTACTGTTTTCTCCTTTAAGTGCCCATTCCAGTTCTTCCTTGGTTTCTTGCAGATCTGCCAGGATCCCTCCCTGCAGTCCTTTCGATTTTGCAATAGCCACTCCTCTAATCACAACTTTGAAGGCCTCCCACAACGTGCCCGCTGAGTCCACACTGCCCGTGTTCGTCTCAAAGTAACTAACAATCCCCGCCCTCATATCCTCCCTAAAGAGTCTCTGAGGCGCCATGTCGGAATTCTTGCTCTCGGGGGGCAACATTGCCATCCGAAGATCAGGGGCGAGTGGTCTGAGAGGACTCTCGCTTTATATTCAACCTGCATGATTTCTGTCAGTATCTCTGGGGTGGCAAAAACATAGTCCAGCCTTGTATGTAGTTGCTGCGGGGCAGAATAATGTGAGTATTGCCTCTCATGAGGGTGGCACGCCCTCCACCCATCTTCAAACCCAAAATCATTCAGCAGCGTCTGTCACGTTTTAGCCGACGGGGTAGGCTTATCAATTTTTCCATCTGACCTGTCCACCCTAGGATCTAATACGCAATTAAAGTCCCCCCAGATCACCGCACTCCCCACACACATGCTAAAGTTGTTAAACAGCGTTCTAAAATATGCAGCAGTATTTTTGTTTGGGGCATATGTGTTTACAATACTTATCTCCCTATTTTCCACTAATCCCCTCACCACGACCATCCTTACATCCGTCTCCACCAGCGTGTGCAACAGCTGAAACGGGACGTGTGGTGCCACCCAGACGATCACTCCCCTGGCATAGGCAGAGTATGAAGAACCCACCACAGTTCCCTTCCATTTCCTTCCAATCATCTCCATCTTGTCTTGTGTCAGGTGCGTCTCTTGCAACAAGGCAATATCTATCTTCTGCCTCTGCAGGTATAGCATAACCTTGTTTCTCTTCAGGTAACTATTAAGCCCCCTGACGTTCCCAGTAACTATTTTAAGCTCTCCCATAGTGTGTCAGATTCCTACCACCTCCCCCACCTATGCAGCCTTGTTCCAGTTGCTTAACTCATCTATGTAGGCTCATACCCCAACTTAAACTCCCTCTAACTATAAACACAACAAACCCCTCCACCTCCCTCATGCCCTCTTCTCTCCCCTCCCCAAACAACACCCTCCCCAACTGTTGCCCAGCTCCATCCCTGGATCTCAGGCACCCCCACATCTAGACCCGTTCGGCAAAAGCCTATGCTTGCGGCTTAGCAGGGTAAAGGCCTCCTAGCGGCCGCCTTACTACTAACTCTTGGGGGTAAGAAGTCTCTGTTCTGTTGCTCCTGTTTGTCCTAAATTTGCTACACTTAGCGTTACCCAGCTCACTTATGCAATTAGTGCACTATATTCCAGTCCAACGGGCTAATAGAGTCCGAAAACCACATAATATCGAACAAGTGTTCCAAAGCTTCATACTAGGACTCCTCCCCCCGCTTATCCCCACAATGTTCATGATACATTCTCATCACTTATTGTGCTTCTGGCGATCTTGCTCAACGTCTTGCTCCGGGCAGCCCTGCAAGTCCAGCCATGATGTCACTTCCTCTGGGGTGTCAAAAAAGAGCGCTCTGCTTTTATGCAAGACTTTCAGCCTTGCAGGGTACAAAAGCATGTACTTGATACCAGCTATATGCAGTCTTCTTTTAATCGCCACATAGCTGTACCGCTGTCTTTGCACCAGCATAGTATAGTCAGGATATGCAGTGCTGTTGGTGGATGCCCTTTATATCGTTCCGCCTTTACGAAAATACTCCAAGATCTTCTCCCCGTCTTTATAGTTTAGAATTTTCGCAATTATCGGCCGCAGTGGGGCCCCAGGCCGTGGTTTCCTCATCAGAGCCCGATGCGCACGTTCAACCGCAAACCCTTGTGAGAGCTTGTCCGCCCCTATCTCTTGCATGATCATGTTCTCCACATAGTCTGTAGGGTCCTGGCCCTCTTCTCCCTCCGGCAGGCCGACCACTCGGATGTTGTTCTGTCTCGCCCTTCCTTTCACCTCTTCCACTCGGTTTTCAAGGTTAGCCACCTGCTGTTTAAGTATGTGGACCTCTTTTGCGTTATTTGTGCTGACATCTGTGTTAGTTTTCACCACGCTCTCTAGGCCACTTGTCCTTTCGTAGCTGTATATGCTTGCTTGTTGGTTGTGCACACTTTTATGCTGCCCCGGGCCGCTTCCGCCCTGCGTTCGCGTGGCCGAAGTGTTTATGGCTTTGCAAGTCTTTTGGCGTGCGCGGGTTTGCCCTGTTCAATTCCATGAATGCGTGTTGTTAGTGCGCGTGTGGGCGTTGCAAGGGTTTCGCTGCTGTACTTCCCCTGTTATGCCCACATTTTCACGTGTTGTTCCCCATTTCACGTGTTCCGCCCCCTTTTTAGGTGTGTGCACTGGACGTTGTGCGCCTTCAATGGGCAACTCGTGCACAACTTTCGGGATGTCGCTGTGAAGTGTGCGCCACACACGGATTTAGCGCAGGTCCCAGGTAAGCCATGCGCAGTGCCTTCCATGAATCGCTAAACGGACGCAAGCATGCGTTTCGCACGCGTTCGCAGAGTTTTTCACGCTTGCGCTAGAGATTTCAGCGCACAATAATTCCATTGATTACCCAGTTAATTTGCTATTGTACCTCTAGTGAAATATGATACCACTTTTATTATTTAAAATAAACGGTTCCTTTTTGTGTATTCCACCAATACTTTTAGACTTTGCTAGAGACATATCATTCAAATAATATAATATCATCAGCGAAGGCTAACCATTGGATAGTAGTCTTTCCTAGGGATGGAGGAAATTATCTATGCCATGCAGTGGTTTCCCCCAGATTTGATAAGTGTAAGTTAAATAAGCATGGGACCAATACGCAACCCTGTTGAAAGGCCCCTATCAGTGGCGAGTCCCCCTGTTAGGTCACCCTTAAAATTTAGTCTTATTTGGATCTTCGTTTCTGAATGTAGCATTATTAATATATTAAGGAGCGCTAGCGATTTTCCAGCGATTACATTTTTCCCAGAGAGTGTGGCGATTTATTGTATCATATGCCGCAGCTTGATACTGGCATAATACATTTTTGAGCCAAACGTATAGTCTTAGCTCGTAATAGTGTCAAAATTAGACCATTTAGCGAAGTACCCTGTTGTCCCCATTAAACAGTCTGAATTCTGAGAACCTATACATTTCAACTGCCCAGTTCCAAAGCTCTTTTAGGAGTGTGGACAAGTAAATCTTACATCTTACTTCAATGGGTGCAATAGGTCTGTAATTGCTCGGGTCATCCTGTTTTCCCTTTTTATGAATTGGGACGATTTGTGCCTTATACCATGATTCTGGCCTCTTAAATGAGCTGTTCATTTTACTAAAACAAATTGCCTGAATTTCCAAGCATACGATTGGATATTGTCTATATCCCACTGGCGCAATCCCATTGGACCTGCACCTAAGGAGTTCTTTAAACAATATAGATTTGCTCCACTGTAGCCTTCTTGGTCACACTTATGCAGCAATTTGGTTGTAACTGTGTTTCATAATATGGTTCACTGGCAGTAGCACTCTTAAATATATTGCCAAAATAATTTTCCCACACTGATAGTGATATTGGGTTTAAGAGCATATGGCTTTCGGCTCTTCCATTAAAATGTATAACGTGGCAAAACATTCATGTTTTTTTATTTGAACACTTTAAAAATATGTGGGCTATCCCTTATCAGCATAAGTTATTTGTGGTGGAACAACACATTCTTATGATATTGTTTTAGCTTTTTTATTTGTGCCGCCTGTTAAGCCATATTTCCAATCCCAGATTTCCGGATCCCTTTTACTGCCCTTCTGAGATGACTTCTTTCTCTTTCACGAGAGCATCAAAATGATGATTCCTCTTTTCCCCTAAAAGGGTTTTCTTCAGTTCACAAAAGCCCAGAGAGTGTCAGGACTCTTGCACATATATGGTTGTCGATTGTGTGTTTACTTTATGTTTACTTTAGGATTTTATCTCCTATAGGGATCCTGGATATGATGTAAAAGTGTTTTGTGCTGTGGTTTTTAACAATATAAAACACATTGTTGTTGAGTGGAATGTGAACGAAATTAATAAATCAAAATGTGACTGTTATCGAACATCTTTTGGTCAAAGAATATGCTAAATTAAAAATCCTAACTGGTCTGCTGCATTTAATGGTTATGGGGGAATGAAAGAAAGAAAGAAAAAAGAAATAGAGAACAAAAAGAAAGAAGGAAAGAAAAGCAAAATAGAAGAAAGAAGAAAATATCAAGAGAGAAAGGAAGAAAGACCGACCGACTGAGTAGGCAGAACAATAGAAAGAGAAGCAAATATTAAGAAAGAACGAAAGAAAAAAGAAAGAGAGAAAGAAAGAATAGGCTAAACAGAAAAAAGAGAAACAAATATCACAGAAGAGAATGTAAGACAGATAGAAAGAAAGGAAGTCAAATTATGCAAAACAGAAGAACGGGAAGCAACTATTAAGAAAGAAAGAAAGAAAGAAAGAAAGAAAGAAAGAAAGAAAGAAAGAAAGAATTGAAAAAACAGACAAAAGATAAAATGGAGCTGCCTTATATAGACATTATTTGAAAAATTCCCTTACTCAAAACGCGACGAAGAAACAATACTTAATTTTTATTTTTATTTTTTATTTTTTTATTTACTTGTTTATAATCAAAAACATTTGATTTTTACAAGATGTTGATACGAAAAGCAGAAAAAAGCATGTTTGTAAAAAAAATATATAGCATGGATGCAGATAAAAAAGATAAAGATAGAACAAAAAGTGGATAACAAGAAACAGAGGAATAATTGGAACCAGAAAACTAGGCACTTCACTGCAGAAACTTTGTGTCTCAACATAAAAGAAAGTCACTGTTCTTTAAATTGCACCTGACTGGTTTGTAGGTTCTGGTTTAGACTCAATGCTGCTTCTAAAATCTTTACTGTCGCTGTCGACCACTTAGTTCTGTCTCCAGCAATCAGACAACACCACCATGTGTTTTCCTCTCGGAGTGGTACGTCATACATCAAAGGGAGCAAGTAGGCTTCCCGCAAAAATAAGGTTCTAGTGCAAGTCATAAGTAAGTGTCTCAGAGTTTCCACTTTTCCTGGGTCCAGACAGAATCGGCAAGTACGAGTGTCCGTTTTCGTACGGATTGCTATGATTTCCTGTGTTGGTAATTGATTGAATCTTATTTTCATAAAAGTTTTCTGCATTTTTTTGTTGGGGAATTTTATTCAGTAGCTCATAGGTTGGTTGAGTTTATTTTTTGTTGCTGGTAAATGAGCCAGGAGTTTGTTTCCTATTGTTTTTTCACCGGTTTGGATCCAGTCTGCTTGCGCTATTTTTGTCTTGATTCTGTTGGGGTTCGTGATCAGATCGTCTGCCGAACAGGCCAAATCTGCTAGTTGTTTTGTAAGTTTTTGAACCCAGTTATTTAGTGCTCTGCAACGTCCTTGGTTAAGCTCTATCTGAACCAACTTGTAAATTGGGATGGTATCTGGAAGAATAATTTTCCGAAAAAGACGCATCTTGCTTTGGTCTACTGATGCTTGTAATGATAGTAAGCCCAGTTCACGTCTAACAGCAGCAATTGCAGAGGATTTAGGCAGCCCTAACACGGCTTTCCATAGGTAGCCTTCAGGTTTGGTCCATATGGTGTTATCGATGTTCAACGCAGCGTCCATGCCGTAGATTATAGACGGAACTACCTTTTGTTTGTAGTATTGGATCACTGGAAGAAGCGAGAATTTACCAAATTTCCGATCTACTAATTTCATTTGGATTGTCAGAGTTTTGGTCTTTGTCCATAGCGCTGAAATGGTGCACTTTCTGACCTTTTTGAATCTATCATGATTCCCAAGTATTTTATAGTAGACACGGATTCAAGTTTTGTGTTGTTTAAATACCAGTAGTCTTGATGGATCGTTGCTGGACGACTTTTCCCCATCGTCAAGATTTTTGACTTATAGATGTTTATCTCCAAGTCATTATCGCTGATGTAACTTGCCAGGTTCGTAAGTTGGCGTTGGAGACCTATTTGGGTTTGATCCATCAGGATCAAGTAGTCAGCATATAACAATCTTGAGATTTCAGTATTGCCCAATTTAGGTGGAAAGGCTCTGACTGCTGGTTGTGTATGCAGGAAGTCTCCCATGAAGGCAATGAATAGGGCCGGAGCGAGCGGGCAGCCCTGTTTAACGCCACGCTTTGATGAAAATTGGTCCGATAACATCCCTTGCCGATTTAAGCGTACTCTAAGTTTAGTATCTGTGTGTAATGCGATCACCGGGAAAAGGATCTTTTCAGGGCAATTCCACGTTTTTAATTTCGCCCATAGCCTTTGACGGCTGATCTTGTCAAAGGCTTGTGTTAAATCAATAAACGCAATGTAGACTTGAGGTGCACCGTTCTTAACATTGTCCTTTACGATATTCAATATCAGGATGTTTATGCTGGTACTTGCGTTTTTAACAAAGCCTGTTTGAAATTTATCTAGACAGGGCGCCGATCTTACCCAGTTTTGAAATCTAGTTAATAGAAGGGTGGCAAAGATCTTCCCCATGATGTCAAGAAGGGCAATAGGGCGGTAATTTGCTGGAATTTCTCTATTTCCCTTTTTGAAAATGGGAACTATTACCGCCTCAGTCCAAGTTTTAGGTATTAGCCTAGTGATGGTACATTGCTTAAAGATTTTTGTGATTAGGGCGGTCCATTCCTCTGGATGCTGCTTTAGATCGATGTTGGTTAAGCCATCAGGGCCAGGCGCCCTAGAGGTTTTTAATTTCAGGATTGTTGCCAGAATTTCGTTGCGATCTGCCAGATCTTCCCAAGGTGATGTTGTGCAGCATATAGATTTGTTTGAGGTTTGCGAGATAGAAGCAAACTGTGCTGAGAAAAAGGTTATCCATGCCTGTTCTGAGACGGCGTTCGAGAGTTGGTTGTTTGTCACATCGTTTTTATCTTTGATCAGGGACCAGAATTCTCTTGGATTTTTTGTTGTTAGAGTTTTTAGCATTTGCTCTGAGTCATTCTGGTACATTGCTGCTTAATTTAACGACTTTGAATTACTAAAAACGATTCAAATTATTCTAGATACAAGTTTTGCAGAATAATGTTAAAAAATGAATCAATAAGACACGATCTCAAGTAATATCCAAAGTCCATGTGCCTGCCACCTGCCAGTTGCTTACTCCCGTCCTTCTCTGTGTCTGCCGCAGTCACCTTCGCCACTGTCCACAGCGGTGCCGCGCCCCATGTCTGCAGTGAGGTGAGGGTCTGAGTCCAGCTCTGTATCTCTAGCCGCTCCCGCTGCTTTCTCCTCCCGGTGCCCTTCGCCCCTGTCCTTCCCAGCGCCCAGCTCTGCATCTGCTGCTGCTTTCTCCTCCCGGTGCCCTTCGCCCCTGTCCTTCCCAGCGCCCTGCTCTGCATCTCCTGCTGCTTTCTCCTCCCGGTGCCCTTCGCCCCTGTCCTTCCCAGCGCCCTGCTCAACGTCTTAAGATCTGGGGAAGCACACTGCAACAAACAAAAACAGTTCTGCGAATGCGGAATTACCTTTTGGCACAATCCATTTACGACGTGCACCATCATGCCACAACTACCACAAACAGAGGACGTGCCGGACCTGGGGCCTCTGGACAAAATGATGATTAGGCCAGCCCGCTGGCACGCGTTTCTACAATTACATCACGTGTGTTAAGGTTTGTCACTGATCACACATACACCTGCACTTGTCACCCCACTGTATGGTGTAGACTAGTAAAGTGCACCAGGGGGTGATGCTATACCAGCCTCACTGAAGGCCAGCCACACTACAGCAGAGTGTACAACGGCGCTAGCCACGGTGAGGGTTGACAGTGCACTCGTGTGCCATCTGAGGTGTCTGCAAGGGAGGTCAAACTAGGCAGGTGGCCCGGGCCATGGTCGGACTGGGCCATAAATTTGTCTCGGACACCAATAAAAAGTGGCCCACAGTTGCAAATGGCTATTCATTCCTTTTGTGACACCATTTGAAGAGTAAACAAGAGGAAGATTGTTGATAAAGTTTGATGCAAATTGTTCATTTTAAGGAATATTTATTCAGCAACACTGGTCAAAACTACTAGCCGCAAAGTGAATTAACTCATCAAACTGGCCCACTTTGGCCAAAAAACTGGCCCACACCAGCATTTTGTGTTTTTGGTTCGGCCATGGGCCTATTAACCCTATAGGCCAGCCCGGGCCGTCACCCCTGGCAGGGACCGCTGCCTAATGCAAAGAAACCACTGCACATTTTTTAACAGAACATGAATAAAATGTGTCCTGATTGTGTGCTGCTCGGCTGACAGCCCGCTGCTGCTTACAAGTGAAGTTCAATCTCATCAATTTTTTAGAATATATTGATCGTATGAAATAACTCAAGTTGATATGCATATTGATAGGTTTGAGTGCAATCATGGTTCAGAAGATAGCAGCGTGTGTTAAACACGTGTTTCAGAGATCTATGTTCATATGCCAGATCGGAGTTCCACATTCTGGCAAGACAGCGCCAACCTTTCGGAGACTGGCATATTTCTGTCTATGAGTTTACTGTGCTACGGAACCAAGAACATGCACCAGAGCACACTGGTTCTCAAACATAACATAGCATCAGCATGTATGGGATTTATAAAGCAGAAACCCAGCAACGAAACACTGCGCAAAGGGGACACACCCAGGGGGTTCCAACCAGGGCGCATGGACTGCAGAGGTGCTGGGATGGGTTAGGTGAACAAGGGGGCAAGGTATATCCAGAAGGGGAGAAAAAGGGTTGTTCTAGAGCTCTTAACCAACAAATGAGGGTTATAAAAACTAGGCAGCCATCATCAAAGAACAGCATAATGTGTTAGTTGGGAGAGATGATTAAGTAGACCCGATCGAGATAAGGGAATCCTGGTTTCGCGACCTGACGAAACTGTGATCCTGGACAGATCTTCTTATTTCGAGGCATAGTACTGTGCTGCATCTGGTAAAATGATTTGCCTTCTCACTTTCTGGTGACATTGATGGTCTTTTTTTCATGTCGGCCATTTTCCGGCAAGCTCATTTTTAGGTCAGCTTTTTGGACAAAAACATGGCTTGCTTTTTTGACATTTACTTGAAGGCTTCCATTTAAGATGCAGAATTTCTGCTATCACTCTCTTTTTACAAAACCTGTTTCTATACGGATTTATTAAATATTGTCATATGTGATGTTGGTTTATCATGAGGTTTATGTGCGTTCTAAGTCTGATCGACAAAGCAAGGTGTAATTTAAGTTGATGAATGCCAAACATTCACAAATAGTTTCCCCTTATTGCACCAAAATACCTGGAAACAATAAGGTAAAGTATCGAAATTGCAGGCTGGATTTTTATCCTAGCTTCAACACTGAATCTAAAATTGTCAGTCCTAAAATATTTTAAAATTGCCAGCTGCAAAGCGTTATTTAGTTCACAGGAACACTCAGCCATGGTGCACTGTGCACTCCCGTTTCACCCCGCACCAGTAAGTATCAGTGCTTTAAGTGTGCAGGGGCCTGCCAGGGCCGGGCCCCGACAGTCTCCGAGAAGTGGGGCTGAGCCGGGGCCCCCAGTCCCACACAACATTGGCGGGATGCATTATGCCGCCGCGGCTGCAGTCGTGACGAGTGATGCACACGCTATTTTAATGTCAGGCGAGATGACAGAAGTGCCAGCCAGCCGCAGGGATGCTGTGACTGGCTGGCTCTTCCGTCAGTCACTGTAAATTCCTATGGTGACCCCTCGGGTCACCAAAGGAAATTACAGTCCCTTTGTTTCCCCAGGTCGCTGAGTCATCTTTCACTCTCGGCGAACCTGGGGATTCCTATGTTTCTGTCTTTATAAAGATGGGTTGAAAAGTACACAATTCAGGCCATCTTTTATAAAGCTTTGCCGACAGACAAAGACGCCTCAGGCAATTTCTGAGCAAGCGCACGCAGCGTGCGAGCCTACACCACCCAAGGGGGGCATGGTGGGGTTCTCCCCCCGCAAACATTTTAAAACATGTGCAAAACACTGCTCCCAACCTGTCAGTCTAGAAAAATGGATACCTCTCATGATTGACGGCAAACGTATTTTGGTGGCCGTGGGCCAACCGTCTCATGCACGATATGATAGAAATACAGGTTTCCAAGTTTACCAATGAACGGCCATTTTGATGTAACAAGGATCGCCATTTTGTTTTCTAACAATTGCTCATTGTTTTCTGTCCAAATTGCTTCGCAGCACATTTTCTGCTTACACTGCTCGACTGTTAATATTGTTGTCTGAACATGAAAGGACAAGGCCGCAGGACCGCGAGGCTAATAAGAGTTCGTTGAAACACAACGTAGACAGCGCCGGGAAGGAATGCCCGGCTCCCTCCCGAATGTAGCCTCAAAGCAGAGCCGCAGGGCATTTAATCATTTCACAGCTGCCAGCCAGTCTCGTTAAATGGTAGAATTGTCATGATCACGCCCCTTTTGGACCTCCTGGTCCTTGTCTCAATGGGGCTTACATTCCGTAGTACTTCCAACATGGCCGTTCAGAGCTGTAGCTCTTGCTCGCTCCATGCGCTGAGCGCGGCATGATCTGTTTATAGACCATGCCTTCCGCGGCTCTGCACGTCTCAATGCTATTGCAGAGTAGCCCACGACCAAATGGTGTCGACCAATTGTCCTGTCGACCAAATGTTTTCGACCATTTGACTGGTAACCGTGTGTTCGTAGCTCGCGGTATTGTTTACTTTGTTCCAGTGCTATTACCCACTCCTGATACCTTCCCCCTTCCTGGTTCCGGGCATTTCTAGCCTTTCCCAGTCTCCCGGATTCCTGGACTCCGCGATCCCGGAACTAAACGCAACCTGGAACCAGACGAGACTCGAGCAGCGCTGTTCAAGACCAGGAGCGTTCGCAAGAAGGCAGCGATCGAAGACACCGGCAAACACCGGACCCAAGTGAGAAGGGGGGAACTCCTTGACAGTTTGAGACGCCACCCGATCGAACCTAAAAACGTGATGAAAGCCGTTGTGCAGGACTTAATGCGACGCATGCAAGAATTATCAACCGAGGTTCAAAATCTTAAGGCGGAAAACGCAGCGCTCAAACAATTGGTCTTGTCCCGGGATTCTGCTACAAAGGAGGGAGCCCTGTTGGGCGATATTGTTGACAAGTATGATTTTTCGGCAAAAACACTTTGCGGATTCCTGGATTCATGCCTGGTCCACTTTACCTTTAAGCCCTATTATTTCACAACTCCTAGGGCTAACGTGGGTTTCATCATATCCCACCTTTCCGGCAACGCCTTAACCTGGGCAACACCCCTTGTTAACTCCAGCGATGCCCTCCTAGACGACTACGATGGGTTCATACAGGCCCTTAAAGGCATGTTTGACCGTCCAGAGCAGGTCTATACTGCCCAAGAACGCTTGCTGGATTTTCAACAGGGCTCTCAAGATATGCTCACTTATGTGACCAGATTTAAACAATTGGCTAAGGAAGCAGACTGGTCCTCTGAGGCTAGTTTTACCCTGTTCAGGAGAGGCCTAAACGATGAGATCAAGGATGAACTGGCCAGGGTAGCCAGACCAAATTCATTCCAAGCACTAATGGACCTGGCCTTGCAAATAGACTTTCGCATTCAGGAAAGGAAGGCTGAAAGGAAGAAATCCAAGGGAAACCCACCCAAGAAGTCCTTTGAGAGCACAGCCAGAACTGACGCAAACCCAAGTCCAGTCCCAGAACCTGAACCCATGCAAATTGGAGCCTTTCGTGGACCCATATCACCTCAAGAAAGATTGAGAAGGATCCATACGGGTTTGTGTATGTATTGTGCTTCAGACAAACATTTGGTCAGGGAATGTCCTCTGGCACCTCCTCGGCATTCGGGAAATGCCAGCTCCCGATCTGAAATGGAGCAGAGATTCAGGAGAGAGATGTTTGCTCCACATCAATTCCATCCTTGAACTCTCCTGGACAAAACAGTTTGGTGATACTACAGGCCTTCCTGTCGCCCTCCAAAGACAAGACCTATCCCATTCTGGCCTTAGTGGACTGCAGAGCTATGGGAATTTTCATTGATCAAGACTGGGTTGTTAGTCATCATATTCCGTACGAGACACGAAACACCATGCAGCCGGTGGAAGCCATTGACGGAAGACCCCTCTCTTCAGGACCCATAAGCCTGCAGACTAAAGCGATCCAACTTTCCATAAACCATCATCAAGAGCGGATTACATTCGACATCATTAAGTCCGCCCATTACCCCATGGTTTTGGGTATGCCCTGGTTACAAAAGCACAATCCGTGTATCAATTGGACCGCAGGATCATTATTCCTGGGCTCAGAGCTCTGTATGTCCCACTGTCTATCCCTGGATCCCTCCTCGGTAACTCCTAAAGAACTACCCAGAGACCAAGAAACACCACTCATGGTTTCCAATGTCATACAAGTTCCAGAGGCCTATCAGGGATATGCTGATGTATTTTCTGCTGCCATCGTCCAGGCCTTACCCCCTCACAGGCCCGAAGACTGTGCCATAGATACGGATCCCTCAAGTGTAATTCCTTTCGGCAGAATGTTCATTCTTTCCGAACCGGAGAAAAAGGCCCTTCGGGAATACCTAGACACTAATCATGAAAACGGCACCATAAGACCCTCGAAATCTCCAGCGGGTGCTTCATTGTTCTTCGTTCCCAAGAAGGATACCAAGGAACTCAGGCCTTGCCTCGACTATAGAGGCTTAAATCAATGCACCCTCAAGGATCGGTACCCACTGCCCCTGATCTCGGATATCCTGGAAGCTGTGAGAGGAGCCGTAATATTCACCAAATTGGATCTCAGGGGTGCCTACCATTTGATCCGTATCCGGGAAGGAGACGAGTGGAAGACCACCTTTAGAACACCCTTTGGTCATTACGAGTACCTGGTCATGCCCTTTGGACTAGCCAATGCCCCAGCAGTATTCCAACGTTTTCTGTATAGGGTGTTCTCTGATATGTTATTTCTCTTTGTCATTGTCTATCTGGACGACATATTGATTTTTTCCAAAGACCCTCTGAAGCATGAAGAACATGTTAAGGCAGTTCTACAAAGACTCGGGGAACATCACCTCTTAGCCAAGCCTGAAAAGTGTTTGTTTCACGTTACCTCTGTGCACTAACTGGGATTTATCCTTAGTCCAGAGGGGATTGGCATGGACCCTTCAAAGGTAAAAGCCATTCTTGCCTGGCCTACTCCCACGTCCGTGAAACAAATCCAATCCTTCCTAGGACTAGCCAATTTCTACCGGAAGTTCATAGCCACCTTTTCCGAGATTGTACAACCCATAGTGGCTCTGCTAAATAAGGACACCCCATTTGTCTGGTCAACATTACAAGAAACTGCATTTCAGCGTTTAAAGACTGAGTTCACACAAGCTCCCATTTTAGCTCAACCTGATACAAGTCGACCCTTTTTAGTGGAAACGGATGCCTCTAATTACGCTATCGGAGCAGTGTTGAAAAGATGGAGGACGATTTGGAACACCCCGTTGCTTATCTGTCAAGAACCTTAACTCCTAGTGAAACGCACTACTCCGTCCTAGAAAAGGAACTCTTAACCATTCGCCAAGCCTTCACTGAATGGCGACACCTACTTCTGGGAGCCAGACACCCTGTCCAAGTCCATACTGATCATCGAAACCTTCAGATTCTACAGTCACTGGAGTGCAGGAACAGTCGTCAGGCACGTTGGGCCTACTTTTTTGCTCAGTATCAGTTCCACATCACCCATGTCCCTGGATCACAGAACCTGATCGCTGACTCCTTGTCTCGCCGTCCTGACTACGTGACCACTGAAGATATGACATTTCCTAAAATGTTCTCTCCCACGATCTTCGTAGCCCAAGCAGTTGATCTCCTGGAAGAAGTCCAATTGCAAACTCAATCCTCAGAATTATGGAAGGACATTTCAACACGAAATCTCTGGAAATTAAGAGCCAAGGAAGGCTACTTATTCAAGGACAATGCACTACTCATTCCTACACGGAAGTTACAGCAAGAAATAATAAACCTTTGTCATGACACACTCCATTCCGGGCACCGAGGTATCACCAAGACCCTCCGCCTTATACAGAGACAGTTCTGGTGGCCTAAAAATGAAGTCTGACGTACAGCAATACATCCAGGCTTGTATAACCTGTGCCCAAAATAAACATGATAAAAAAAGACTTCTTCTGCAGCCCACTCTACCCACTAAACCATGGGAAATCATCGCTACAGACTTCATAGTGGAGTTACCACCTTCCCGAGGATATACTACCATCATGGTCACCATAGATTTGTTTACTCATATGGCCCATTTTACGGCACTGATGAAACTACCCTCCTCTTCAGAGCTAGCTGGAATATTTCTGGAGCACATATTCAGACTACCTGGGCTTCCTTCCAAGATCATATCTGACCGGGGTCCCCAATACATTTCACAATTCTGGAAACACCTCTGTCAGGTACTAGGAATCCAACGTGCCCTCTCTTCAGGATATCACCCCCAAACCAACAGAGCCACAGAACATGCAAATCAGACCCTGGAACAATATCTCCGATGTTTCGCCACCAAGGTACAGGATGACTGGTCTCTTCTGATACCCGTTGCGGAATTCGCTTACAACAACTCCGAACACTCAGCGCTACAGACCAGCCCCTTTTATTGTAGCCAGGGGTTCCATCCATCGGTCTTACCCTCGGTTCTTCCTTACCCTACATCCGTACCTACTGTTGACTCCTGGATCGAAACTCTTATCAACATTCACCGGGAGGCTAAAGAACACTTAGAGAAAGCCAGATCACAGACCAAGAGGTATGCGGATTCCAAGAGAAGACCAGGTCCTTCCTATACGGTCGGTGACCGAGTGTGGTTGTCATCAAAACTACTTCCCCGACACTTACGACCAAACAAGCTGGCTCCCCGCTACTATGGTCCATTTCCCCATCAAGGAGATTATCAATCCTGTCTCATATCGAATCAAGCTACCTGACTCCTGGAAAAGAATTCATCCAGTTTTTCACACATCCCTATTGAAACCCTACATCCAATCCTCTTGAAAATCCAGTAGACCACCTCCTCTACTGGTTGACAACCAACTGGAATATGAGGTGTCCCGGATTTCTGACTCCAGGTATAAGCGAGGCCATCTTCGATACCAAGTGGAGTGGAAAGGATATCCTCCTAGCGAAAGGACCTGGGAACCTATTTCAAATATCAAGGCTCCTCGGTTGCTCAGAAGATTTCACCTAATACACCCGGGCAAACCTGGAGGGAAAGGCCTTCGGAGGAGGCATGCTGTCATGAACTTCAGATCACGCCCCTTTTGGACCTCCTGGTCCTTGTCTCAACGGGGCTTACATTCCGTACTACTTCCAACATGGCATTTCAGAGCTGTAGCCCTTTCTCGCTCCATGCGCTGAGCACGGCGTGATCTGTTTATAGACCACGCCTTCCGCGGCTCCGTGCGTCTCAATGCTATTGCAGAGTAGTCCAGACGTGTGTTCGTAGCTCGCAGTATTGTTTCCTTTGTCTGAATGCTATTACCCACTCCTGTTCCCTCCCCCTTCCTGGTTCCAGGCATTTATAGCCTTTCCCAGTCTCCCGGATTCCTGGACTCTGCGATCCCGGAACTAAACGCAACCTGGAACCAGACGAGACTCGAGCAGCGCTGTTCAAGACCAGGAGCGTTTGCAAGAAGGCAGCAATCGAAGACACCGGCAACCACCGGACCAAGGTGAGAAGGGGGGAACTCCTTGACAAGAATATGTTAGAATAAAGCAGCTAAAGGCTTGAATTATGCTCTTCTTACGGCCCCCCTTTACTGAGCCCTGTAGAGCGTGTCGGCTCCAACGACACGAATAGCACCTCATAGATAGCAAGGTCTGGAACGTGACTCTTCCGCCGTATGTAGCTTGCTTCCAAGAACAGAAGCACTGTGTTCTGTTCAACAAGTAAAAGATGTCTCCGCACTTGCAAAATTGCATATTGTTACTAGAATAGATATTTGAAGGTGTCATATTCATCGAAAGTGTCCATCATCACACCGAGTTCAAAGAAACCCAATAAAGGGGGGTTTTAAACATGTCACAGCTGATTGTATGATATGCATTTTGTATATATGTAACTGATGTATGTAATTCACTCTCTTGCGTCCCTCGAGGTCTAGAGATACACTTTGCGGGGCGTGAGACCGAGTTGGCCAACTGAGACTATTTGCTTGGGAATACAATCTCGTGTCTGGCGTATCTATCGTGTGTGGTGACTTGCCTTGTTTCCATAGACGTGAGGGACCCCTAGGGGCCCCTTTCAAGATGGCGCCCGAATATGGACCCTCCCCCACTTGTTCCATCGTGTAAGTTGTAATTGAGTAAAGGCGGAAAACGGCGAGGACGGGACGATCGAGCCGGGATCAAGAGGTGTTCGGGGCCCCCTGTAGAAGTGATGAGAGATTCCTTTGCAGATCTGCACACATCTGATCCCTGATCGACGTACCCGGCTAGAGCACAAGGAGGTGAGGGTCCCGAAACGAGGCGGAAGCCAAGAAACGCAGACACGACGTCATTGGTTGCGTCAGTATACAGACGAATTGTGTCATGGAGGACAAATTGATTTATCAGGTGAGTCATTCCCCGTTTCAAAGTAATCCTGATATTGGTTGAGAGTTGACTTTGCAAAATCAAATGCCCTAGGTAAGGTTGATTAACCAGGGGGAAGGTTGAAACATGCCTGGGGTATTGTCGACCCTAGCAGGGTTTTTCCGCTGTGGTAGACAATCTTTGGAAGATGGCCAAATTGCACCACCTGGGGGAACGCCGGCGTATGAGATGTATGTGAAGTATGGTGTGGGAGCGATAATATTCTGTGAGACTTGGCATAGGCAAACCAGAAAGCAACAAGACCATCAGTGGCCGAAAATGGTAGTTTTGAGATAGCGAGAATAGATAACCTGGAAAGGGTGTTGATAAGAAAGAAAGCGCGTCCTGCAGCATTTGATATCGTTAAGGACTGGAGAAGGGAAGCAATGATCCGATTTAGAAGTAGCGAGAAGCATGCGCGTAGGCATAAATCGAAAATTGAAGTAGCGGAAGAAAAGGAGGAGGAGGAGTGGACTGAGAGTCTAAGGAGGTCAGGTAGACGTGACCAGTTGAATATAGAAAAAATATACCCACAACGAGAATTGCACATAGCAGATGAATTGATAGAAAACATATTGATCCATACGAAACAAGGCCCGAGATCAGAAGCAAGGCCAAACACGTCAGTAACTATTGGCCAAACCCCTCCCGAAGCTCAAACTCTCCCTCCCGTAGCTCAAGCCCTCCCACAGCCACAGACCACGCACGTAACACTTCCTACTAGCCAACCAGGCCCACAGCAGACACTTCCCGCTCCTGTTGTCCCATCCGCACCTCCCGCCTTAGATACAGACTCGGTATCGTCCGTCCCTTCCGGGGTTGAAGATGAAACCGCGGGGCGAGAGGCGGGACTGAACCAAGTAGATGCACGAGGGTAACTCGCAGCGTGATCAGCAAAAAAAGGAAGGTGGAATTGCAGCAACAGGCAGACATGTATATAGACGGGAATGATGGGACGGCAACATTGGCTTTGATGTATGACTTCCAAAGAAGCAACGAAAGACAGGTAGTGTTGGAATGTATGGGAGAATATTTGGTGGAGAGATAGAAACAGTTAATTGGGAAATTACCACCGCAGCGATTGTTAGATTTGAATGCATTAGCACGCTGTAGAGAAAGAGATGAAGTAAGGGAACATGTATATAGACTTTTTGAACTTAAAAATGAATTGGATAATGATTATGCTGAAATGTTTACTGTACCTGGGTACAGGGTTAAGGATATCGGGAGAGATAGGAAGGAAATGCTAGGGCCACATAATCAACGGCAACAGTTACCATCGCCGGGGCGAAAGGCAATGGTGGACGAATTATTGTTGTTAAAACAGGTGGGGGAAGACTTGAAAGCATGCATACTAAAGACACGGGTGCTACTGCAGGAAGTAGCAGGACATAATAGAGGGAGAGGGAATGCACAAGGAAGGAGTAATTCGAATATGCATGGTGGGCCATTGGGACCAAATCAGTGTGCGTACTGTAAGGAGGAAGAACACTGGCGAGCACAATGTCCACATCTGCAGAATAGAAATGGGTCTGGTCAGAGAAGACAGCACAGAGGGCACCAAAGAGCGAATGGACCAAATAGGAATAGTATGCAGCAGCACCATAATAATGGAGGTAATCAAAACCAAGCCCAAAACCAAAGTGATCCTAACCAGAATCAGGGCCAGCAAAACCAACAGTATGGAAACCAGAGTGGGGGAAATAGAGGGAAGAGTGGGAACGTTTTCGATACACAGCCAAATACGTATTACAGTAATAATAGTGATTACACATCGGATTATGTGTTATTTCCCCAATAGGACAGCCCAGGGCAAGGGTCGGAACCAGTGTCTATTCCCGTGAATCAGAAAGGACCCTACATAGAAATGAGAGTCGGGAATGAGGAGCACCGCTTCCTTGTAGATACAGGAGCGCGAAAGTGTTCAATAGACCATCACTTGGTTCCGGATTTACCACTGTCAGGGCAAAAGAATGTTTCCGTAGGGTTCGCAGGTACACCAGTCATAAATCCAGTGTCCCATCCAGTCCCAGTTACCATAGGACCATTCACTGAACATGGTCCTTTTCTCCTAACAGAAGAACCTGTTGGGATTAAATTTGTTGAAAAAGTTAGGTGCAGTTATACATTGCACGTCAGACGGGGTGTTTCTAACGATTTGGCCACAAAATGCCCCTGTGTCAGAATTCATGTCTGAAGCTTTACCAGGAGAGTTAAGTAAAGTGCCAACCTGTATATGGGCAATGCATGACAATGATGTAGGATGCTTGAAAATAGAGCCAGTAAAGATCATTTTGAAAGAAGGAGTTACACTGCCAAGAATTCCCCAGTATAAAATTTCGGCTAACGGAGAGAAAGGATTGAAAAGTATTGTTTCAGATTTGGTGAAATTAGGGGTAATTGAAGAAATTACAGGTAGTACATCTAACAGCCCGATTCTTCCAGTGTTTAAGAAAGGAGGCAATGAAGTACCATACCGTTTCATAATTGATTTGCGCGCGCTGAACAAAGTAGTAGATCCACAATTTCATTGGTCCCAGACGTCACTACAATATTGACAATGATACCTGTCTCAGCAGAATATTTTAGTGCAGTTGATCTAAAAAATGCTTTCTTTAGCATTCCAGTGGACAAGGACAGCAGATATTTGTTCGCGTTCACATTAGGAGGACGATCATTTACATTTACGCGGATTCCGCAAGGATACACGGAAACCCTGAGTATTTACAGTAGAGCATTGAAAGAGCAGCTAGACATGCTAGAATTACCAGTGGGTTGCGTACTCTTGCAATACATAGATGATCTGTTGTTAGCTGCTGACACAGAGGAGATTTGTAAAGAAAGCACTATATTACTATTGTCACACCTAGCGGCACATGGCCATAAAGCTAGTCTGAAGAAATATTCAATATAATCGAAAGGAGGTGGCCTATTTGGGCTACCTACTTTCGAAAGAAGGGAGAAGGCTAACGCCAGAGCGGATAGAAAGTATTTCTTGTATACCTATTCCAAAGACACAGAAAGGAGTCAGAGCCATAATAGGCATGGCTTCGTATTGCCGACAATGGATTGGTAATTTTGCGTTAATTGTGAAACCGATGGTGAACTTGACTAGAAAGGATGCGGTCATGCCTTTATAGTGGGATGAGGAATGTCAGAGAGCGTTTGATCAATTGAAAACTGCATAGTGGTTTTTAGACTGTGTGTGAAAGTGAAGGATGTGCATTGGCGGTTTTGACACAGGAACAAGGTGGAAGAAATAGGCCGATGTTTGTGATCTGTCGCGGCAGCTGCTGCGTCGGTGAAACAAACGGAAGGGATGGTATTAGGGCATACTTTAATTCTGATGGTGCCACATGCCATAGACGTTCTATTAAATAGGACAAAGACGCAACACCTCACCTCTGCTAGACTGACAAGATATGAGATTATCTTGTTCGCGCCCAATATCCAAATTATGAGGTGTAGCGCTTTGAATCCTGCAGAATTAATGCCACTGCCCATAAAAGAAATTGGTGACAACGAATCACCACCCCATGATTGCTTAATGGTCATTGAGGAAGAAACGAAGGGGAGAGTTGATTTAAGTGACATCCCACAAAAAAGAGCAGGTGGAGAGTTATTTTGTGACGGCTCTTGTTTTAAATTACCTGATGGCACGACAACTGCCGCCTATGCTATCACTACCCTAGAGAGCGTTGAAGAAAGCAAAAGAATCCCCTACAACTCGGCACAAGCCGCAGAAATAATAGCAATGACCAGAGCCTGCGAGAATTCTGAAAATTTGAATGTGAATATATATACTGATAGTCAGTATGCTTTTGGGGTGGTTCATACCTTTGGTCGACTCTGGGCTAAGAGAGGTTTCTTGACATCACATGGTGCCAGAATTCAACATGGCCCTTTAATTGTACGATTACTGTCTGCACTCACGTTTACAAAGCGCCTAGCAATAGTGAAATGTGAGGCACATAAAAAGGTAACATGCAAAGTGGGAGAGGGAAACGCATTTGCAGACAGAATTGCGAAACAAACTGCCACTGATTTGAATAATACAATGATGAAAGTTCAGACTGAGGAAGTACCATGTATGATAGAAGGTGGAATTGCCACTGTCAAAGAAATACAGGCCGAAGCAACGGCCGATGAAATACAAGGATGGGCTGAGGGCTCTGCTGAATTAGATCTGGAGGGTTGTTGGGTGGACAAGGGAACTAAAACCTGGATGTTGCCAAATTCTTATGTGACTGCAATGGTCACAATGGCTCACAGCCCTACTCACATCTGTGCGAAAAAAATAATACAGCACCTGTCTACGGTATGGCAGAATGTAAACATATAGAAGAATGCAGAGAGGTTGGTGCAGAACTGTATCACGTGTTTACAACACAATATAGGAAAGGGAACAGTGACTCCAATAGGCAGTTTTGGCCCGCCCTCTATGCCTTTTGAGGTAATCCATTTTGATTTCATAGAGATGGAGAGATGCCAAAACTTAAAATATGTCTTAGTGGTGATCTGTGCATTCAGCAAGTGGTTGGAGGCATATCCCTTAAAAGACTGCACAGCGATGAGTACGGCAAAAGTAATACTTAAAGAATATTTTTCCCGTTTTGGCTTGCCCCGTGTCCTATGGTCAGACAACGGTCCACACTTTGTGGGCGCAGTGATATTACAGATATGTGCAGGTCTCCAGATTAATAAGAGATTTCATAGTTCAAGACATCCGAGTTCGGCCGGTCTTGTGGAGAGGCACAATAGGATCCTCAAGTCAAAAATAAGCAAGATATGTGCAGGAAGCAACTTGAGTTGGGTGGATGCATTACCAATAGCGCTATGATGCATGCGTACGTCTGTACAGGCTAGAACTGGGCTCTCCCCGTACGAAATCGTAATGGGGAGGCCGGCAAATGTTTGGTGCGCACCTCAGCCAAAGCGACTGAGTGAAGTGGAACATCCTGTACTTAGCACTTATTGTGGTCTTTTAATGCAGAAATTGTGTTTGATTCATCAGCAGGTGCAGGAGGCTCCACCAGTGAGATACACCAGTCTGGGGCATGCGCTGGAGCCAGGCGACTGGGTGCTGCTTAAGAATTTTGAAAGAAAATCATTGTTAGCACCCAGGTGGCGCGGCCCCTATCAAGTACTCTTGGCAACGCAGATGGCGATACGGGTGGATGGACGGAAGGCGTGGATCCATGCCACCCATGCCAAAAAGATCCCATCTTCGCTGAAAGTCTTGCCTGACCCAGACGACTGGAAAGAGACAGCGGTTCCAGAAACGAAAGAAACTGTTGCCAGTAAACTGCCACCTAATCTGCCCGAGCGAGAAGTGAAACTCGAAACGAAGCCTGAAAAGATTGCCAAAAAGGGGAATGGGCAAAGAGTGCCCCAACGTTGCCCAGCAGAATCTACATCACTGTTGGCTGACACGAAATCTGCATTGCAAATACCGGCAGACACTAAACGTGTACCCCTTTGGCGCCCACCTGCACTTGCCAGTACGCCAAAGACCGAATCTGCATCACTAGCGTGGCGCACATCAGCACCTGCCGTAGTGCCACAGGCTGACTTTGAGCCTGGATCTGGAAGTGCACCGGCACTGTTCACGGATCACACAATACCAGGAGTGAGGCAATATGATTTACGGCCTCGAAAGACAAAGTGATCCACAGTTCTTTGGTGCTTATGTTAACCTCTGGTTCCGCTCAGGGACCGAGAAGGAACTAGAGGTGTAGAGGAGAGAAGCGTGAGAATTGTGCAAATCAGACAATTCAAGACTCGCGGCTCCTCAGTGCGATCATAAAAAGTACATGTGTCCGGAACCAGAGCGGACAAGCTGGGCGGACATGGTACTAAGGCAATAGATAACTGATCAGAAGTCCTTTGAGCAGTATGAGAAAGGACAAGTGATCTTGCCTAGAACGAATAAGCAATCCAGACTGCAAAGGGCTGGCAGACTGAACTGTGACAATTCCGTTAAACTTATTGACATCAGGACAAGTGCAACGAAGATAGATATCCACGACGAACTTTAATCAAGAAGAAGAAGGACAATGAGAAACATGTCGGGACCGGTTCCAGCCTTCTCCTGCACCGCTGCTGAAAATGAGTTAATTATAAGGACTGTAAACTTAAGGAAAACGCATTGTAAAAAAAATGGTATGCTGGCATTGACAGTAATCATGTGCTTCATGAGTGTGGTAGCACCACTAACGAAAGCCTTAGTGTTATGGTATGTGGAATCTATACACCCATTGGGAATGTTTTTAGCAATAGTTAATATATCCACTACTGAAAGCCCGGTTCAGGTGATTACTTATATCTTGTCCCCAATGAAAGAAAGACACAGAGAAGGGTATGGGAACAATACGCTGTTACTCATTATGAATATGATGCATGCAATTCTAAAGAAAACTAAATGTTGGGTATGCGCCCATTTACCGCAGCATGCTCGGAAAGGAATAGGTTGGTATGTACAGCCATTACCATTAAGTTCTGCATGTAGTGCATCTTTAAGTGCAATGTTCTATGGGAAATGGAATAAAAGTGGTACGGGTCAATTAGACAGAACAAACATGAATGAGTTGGAGGAAATAATTATGAGGCCTGTGGGTTGTTCCATATTCAATAAAGCGCGAGTTATGATCCCAGAACCTACGAGAAAAAGTACGCAAAAAATAACACGACAAAATAGACAAGATAGATTGTCCCCACCAGTTAAAACAAAACATCTGTGATGACGTTTCGTGTAAGAACAGACAGGAACAAAGATGCAGTTCCCCCTTCTTACATGGTGAATTACAACCCGAGAACTGTCCCTTTTTGTCTAAAAAAGAAAGGCTCCTATTCAGTAGGAACATTTACTGGATGCATGAATACAGTGGTATTAAAATGGGAAATAGAACCAGTATATGTGGGAGATCCAGTCTATTTTATATGTGGAGAGAAAGCATATCCTTGGTTGCCCAGAAACTGGGGAGGTACATGTTACCTAGGTCTACTGTTCCCGGGAGTGTTCCTCTTAGAAACAGCAGACATGGCCAGACTATCCAGATCTAGAACCAAAAGGAGTAGCGAAGGTGTTTTGATAGCGACTGACTTAGCAAAATCATTCATTCCATTCTTGTCCCAGATAGTGAACTCCTATAACATAAGGCAGCTGTCCAGAATACTAAAAGATACCATAAACACAACGACAGATATACTATTTAACATGACATTGGAAGAAAAAGGAATCATGTTAATGACACTGCCAAACAGAATGGCTCTCGATGTGATACTGGTTGATCGTGGAGGAATTTGCAAGATTGTGGGATCAGCGTGCTGTCTATTTGTAGATGACTATTCCCCTACGATTTTTGAAGCAATAAAGAAAATGCATGTCCTAAGCCCTGAACTCCCTACTGGAGAAGGGGGCTGGGGAATAGAGTCCTGGTTTTGGGGAATACTGCGTTCTTGGGGATGGAAGTTGATCTCGATATTAGTAGTAGTGTTTGGAATATTCATAACGTGCTGTTGTTGCATACACTGCCTACCGTTAGTTTGCACTGAGGTAACTGAGGGATGTACGAAGGGTTGTATGCATATGAAAACAAAAAGAAAACAAACTTATGGCCGGGATGACAGAGACACACATGAAATAAAAACAGTGAAAGAATTAATGGATATAGATATTAATGAAGATGATGATGCTTATAATAGCATGCAAGATTGCGACATAAGTGCTTCGGACTTATCATCATCAGAGGAGGATACAATAGATGAATGAGACGTTTGGCATACGGCCAAAGGAGGGTTTGTCAGTATAGAAAAATGGATACCTCTCATGATTGACGGCAAACGTATTTTGGTGGCCGTGGGCCAACCATCTCATGCACAATATGAGAGAAATACAGGTTTCTGAGTTTACCAATGAATGGCCATTTTGATGTAACAAGGATCGCCATTTTGTTTTCTAACAATTGCTCATTGCTTTCTGTTCAAATTGCTTTGCAGCACATTTTCTGCTTACACTGCTCGACTGTTAATATTGTTGTCTGAACGTGAAAGGACAAGGCCGCAGGGCCGCAAGGCTAACAAGAGTTTGTTGAAACACAACGTAGGCAGCGCCAGGAAGGAATGCCTGGCTCCCTCCCGAATGTAGCCTTGACGCAGAGCCGCAGGGCATTTAATCATATCACAGCTGCCAGCCAGTCTTGTTATATGGTAGAATATGTTAGAATAAAGCAGCTAAAGGCTTGAATTATGCTCTTCTTATGGCCGCCCTTTACCGAGCCCTGTAGAGCGTGTCGGCTCCCAGGACACGAATAGCACCTCATAGATAGCAAGGTCTGGAATGTGACTCTTCCCTCGTATGTAGCTTGCTTCCAAGAACAGAAGCACTGTTTTCTGTTCAACAAGTAAAAGATGTCTCCGCACTTGCAAAATTGCATATTGTTACTAGAATAGATATTTGAAGGTGTCATATTCGTCGAAAGTGTCCATCATCACACCGAGTTCAAAGAAACCCAATAAAGGGGGGCGTTAATGCCGTGGGATGCGGCGCGTGTTTAGGCCTACTACAGCCTGCCACTCGGCCTTCACCAGGATTCCAATCCTGGTGAAGGCCGAGCGCGGCGGGGCACGACCGAGTGCGACTTCCTTCACAGAACACGTCCCGCGGCCCGTGCCGGGCAAGTCCATTGTGCGGGCCGCAGCGCGTATTCAATCAGGCAGGAAATTTGAATCAGGCAGCATTCAGCAACGAAGTGCGAAGTCGAACTAAGCATACATTTAAATTACTTGTCGCTTCCTTTAAGCAAGTAAGTTACTTACCGGGCGGCTATGTTGACTGGGCTCGACTCAGGAGCAGGAGGGCAGGCAGCAGCCGAGTACACGTCCGGTCTGTGGATGGGCCTGGAACTTGCAGGAGCTGGGATAAGAATTCCACAACGACGAGTCAGTCCACCACCACACCAGCAAGGGCCCGGAAACTAAGAAAAAGAGCGAGAAGAGAAGGCGAGGCACTGTGTGCCCATGACCCGACCACCCACCACGGATTGTCATTGGATGGCCCTGCCCATACAGTTTCGAAGGAGGACACACTGCGCTGTTTGCGCAGAATACCAAGACTGCAGGGCCACCCCTCGAGCGCCCCGCCAGCCTCTTGAATGGGCAAATGGCTACGTAGAGTGGGTGGAGCTACAAGCTCCACGCACTCTACATTGCAGAAAAGTAACAAAATTGGGACGCACCATGCGCCAGAGCAGCAGGCCTGAGCCAGGCCAGCAGCCAGGCTGCAGAGTGGGAGATTAATAAATAAATAATCTGCTGCTCTGCACAGGTTTAATTCATTTAAATAAGTTAAGAGAAAGAAAGAGACTCTTTCTCTTCTCTCTGTGGGGGCAGGGTGCACCCCCGCAAAATGTAAGCAGCCGCCACTGCCAGGTACGCACAGAAATATATAAATGTTATATATCTGTGTGCATACCTTACTGTGGTTTCTGTACTTTTCAAGCCATCTTGAAGTACACAAACCCTAGTAAGGCACTAAAACAAATATATAAATGTATGTATTTTGATATTTATGTGCGTACCTTACTATGGCTTGTGTACTTTTCAAGCCATCTTTTATAAACATAGAAATATATGATATATATATTTCTATGTTTATAAAAGATGGCTTGCATACTACAGAAACCGTAGTAAGGTAAGCATACACATATATAAATGCTTACATGCATTTATATATTTATTTGCGTGCCTTTCTATAGTTTGTGTACTTTGTTAGGCCACGCCCACACCACAAGCCAAGCCCCCAAACGAGCCCCTCCCCCCCCTCCACCCTCGAGTTCTTACCCCACTTAAAGCCCTGCCCTGGTAAGTATATTACAATAGTGCAAGAACTGGGCTGGCAGTGCAGTCACCGCAAAGCAGGCTGCACACTGCACCATACATTCGCGATAACAAACTCTAGGGAAAGCAGCCGGGCGGGACGAACACTCAAAACACAGCAGCAGGCAGCACAATGGACTAACCCAACAGCAGGGCTGTCAGAGCAGTGCATCTCACCTCACACACTGCAGGTGTACAGCGTACACACCCCCTCAGCGGGGTGTGCACTAACTTCGTCCCATAAGGCGCCCTGGGTCCCCCTGACTGACAGCCGTGCTATCGGTGACAGTTCCCCTCTCCACGCCGAGCGCCTGCACTTCCTGATGCCTCCCCGAGTGTCACGTGACTGATCTGTCAGAGCTGCTTACACTCCCTTCGGTGGCTGCACTTCTGCTCTTCCTGGAATGTAGCCGACGACCTGCCAAAAGTCACCAAGTGCCAGTCCCGAGGGTTACTGGAGCTCCTCGAGCATGGAACCTGTAAGTACCCGAGATGAGATAGGCTGCAGCCTGCGCCATTTCACTGGAGTGTTGTGGGATTTGTTAGAACAGCGGACCCGTGAGGGCATGCGACCTATGAAATCATGGGGCTCTGAAAACACGGGAACTCAAAGTACAGCTCCTGGAAACTCAGGGGACCAGCTGCGAGTGTACGAAAGCCTTGGTATGTGGGATCTCGGAGTGCACGGGGCATTTTATTAAATAGCAGTATAGCACCTGTCAGCGGCATCGTGGGTAGGAAGTGTGGGAGAGTGCAACCAAATACGGCTGCACAACGGAACTGTGAATGCATAGTATTAGTGAGTGCATGAGACCGCTGAATAAAAAGGAGTTTGGAGCGCGTGCCATATCTGAGCACAAGGGGCGTGTGCCTGGCTGCACATGAGGGAGGTACACACGCAGGTTCTGTGCATACATGGCGCATGTAAATATGACACGTGCGTACCAGTTACCCATGGGCACAAGAGATCGGCGTGCACATGTATGGGGCACAGGATTTTCGAGTCCATTCTGCACAAGTAAATGGACCACTGGTTGGCCAGATACCCGAATAGTCTATGCTCATCTGGAGAACTGATCGCATGGCAGAGGGGCAGGAAAGCTGCCACAAAAAAAGCCAAGCTTCCCACCCCACAGGTGTGAATCTCTTGAATCACGATGCCAACAGCAAATTACACGAAGCAGGTCTTCAAGTCTGTACAGTAGAGTGCTGGAGGTTTGCAGTCACACATGGTGGCCAGTGTGGTAAGAACAGTGATGCACAATGCAGAGGTATTCGTGGCTAGTCATAGGTATGTCAGCGGTGGAGGTGCTGACCTGTGGCTCTCTGCTCACCGGGGATCAGAGCCATGAAGTAGCCCAGGTGGGGGATGAGGTTAGCAGGAATGCCTGTTTCCATCCTCCATGGGTAGCTGGCCAGTATTGCTGTAGCCCTCATTGAATGTTAGGAAGAGGAGAAATGGACGTAAGATCGCCTGATGGTAAAAATAGAAACTTAAGGATGCATTTGTGGGGGCCTCAAGGTGCGCCACAATGATAAAACAAGGGGTTTCACTTGATGGAAAAGAGCTTGGGTCAGGAGAGATGGGAACCTTTGTGGTCCTTCATGCTGACAAACGCCAACATCCCAGTCTTATTGTTGGTTGCCTTGAGCAGATTGGCAAACATTCCTTCTTTGGTGTGATCCAAATTGGCCATCACCCTGCCCATTGTAACGGTTTATTGAGAGGCCACCGTTAACATGGGGAGTTCCTTCCCTCCCCAATTAAGGTGTTTTTGCGCAACACACTGTTTAATAGATTCTTTTATTCAGCCCTACCTCCAATTCATCTAATACCCCTTGGATCTCTCCTCCTGACCTACCAATGAGCCAAGAACCAGGCCGGTGTACAGGAAATCTATTTATGTTGATTTGGATTAGATGTTCAGAAAAATAGCACAAACTACACCTGCCACCTTCTTTGTGGCTCCCAATCAACTTCTTGTTACATAAATAAATCACACAAATTAATTGGGGAAACACACAAATCACAGTACTTTATCTCAATTTCAATTCAAGAAACAATTAGCGCTGGTCAGTAAACACAACCAATCACAGATGTAGTGCTGTGCAATTTCTATTTTACTTAAAAGCCTAGCAGTTTAGATTTACACATTTGGGCAAATGCATATGGCAATTATTATTTCACCCACACTTTCACTTTAAAATAAGCACATGGTGATTTAGCGGTTTGTTTTTCAGACCCACCGCCCTTACTTTGTTCTGGTTTCGGGAAGTCTGACAGAAAAATTAGGAGGATAGAAGAATTTGGGATTTCAAACCTCCCTCCACTGAAAAGCCGGTGTTGGGGAAGCGGGATAGCACAAGTGGGATGATTGGAGAATTTTGGATTTCAGAACCCCCTTCACTGAAAGGCCTTTGTTACCCCGGGATCGATCCTATGTTGCTCCGCGTCGTCTTGCTTCCAAGGGGAGCACGTTGCCGCTCAGCTACCCTCCCGAGACTAGTGTTCTGCCAAAGGGAATAAATTAAATTAACATTTTTAGTTAAATAGGCTACGGATGTACACAGTTTTGCCCACTACCCCGCCCACTATAAAGGGAAAGGATTTAAAGATTTTGGAAGATTCCCCCACCTTTTGGTTGCACAGGGTTCACTTCTACTTACATAGAAAACCTCTGTTTAACATTTAGGACAGGTCAGGGCACTCTGGAAGAAGGCTAAGGTAGGAATCTAGTCACTCCTCTCCCCAGGATGGGCCCCTACTCTCTGCCATATAGGTTCCAGTCCGCTTTTTTGGCCCCCCAGCAACAGACAACTCTAATAGACAGCTCCACCCAAATGCAATTTCTGCAATCTATTCTGGTGTTTCCTTCTTTAAGTCAGATGGTGAGTTTTAGCAGCTCTCTTGATGGTCATTTTAGCAGCTCTCCTTCAATGGTAAATTTCAGCAGCTCTGTCCCTTCCTCATAGTGCATAAATGTTTACATGTGTATCTGGTTTACAATAGAAACCTTTACAATATACTTATAGAAAAATACCTCACATAAATAGATACAATTGTTAAAATACATACATTATTATATGATTAGACAGAGTGCCTTAATTTACATAAGCTCCCCATAGTCCCAAAGTTAAGTATTGACAGACAGATTTAAGTAAAATCTTGAGTGATCCTCCCAGTCTGGGCACACACAGAATTCCATACCTCTTTTATGCAGATGATTTAATTCTCATCTCTAAAACCCATATTGGATTACAGAAGCTCTTAGATGGCCTGGAGTCCTATGTAGACTTAAATCATCTAAAAGTCAATACCAACAAAACAAACAATGGCCTGTAAATGGCACTCAGGTTGCAAAGTTAAACCTTTCAAGTGGAGATTACATAATGTTACACTTGAACGGTTGTCTAGCTATAAATACTTGGTCACACTAGTTGCAGATACTCTACTAAGCCCTTGGTTTGACTTAGAGACCAATGGTAAATTGCAGTCCTTAGTTGCCCAAGCAAGAGTGCTTATGGGTAAATTCGGAAAATGTACAATCAAACGTGTTAACTTTCTATCTTCAGAAGGTGCTTCCAATTTTAACCTATGGGTCTGAAGCACTAACTCCTAAAACTGCAATATGGTGGGATAAATGAGAATCTTCTTATTGGAAGCAAGTCTTACACTTACCAGTGTGTACACCTTTACCTTTGATTCGCTTTGAACTGGGCTCTCTATCAATGTTCTCTTATGTCACCTGGAAATACTGCGCCTTTTTTCACAAATGTATCTTGTCATTGGAGCGGTCAGACATCTTGGGAAAGGTGGCAGCTCACTTACTCAAGCAAAATCAGACATTTTCTCGGAACTGGTGTGAATTTACCATGAATGCATTGTCTGATGCTTCTGTTGAATTAGAGTTGCTCTTATCTAATGAAGCTCGAGCAAAAATGAAAATTCATCAACATGATTGGTGTGTAACTCAAAACAAATGCTTAAACTACAAGGACTTTGATCGAAATTTATTTGGTCATAAACGTTATAGAGTTATGTCTGACTATCTTGTCAAATCTCCTTGTCCAAAGCTTCGACAGAAGCTTCTCTACTTCCGCCTGAATCTTTGAAACATTGGACCATTGTTTGGTTTATTGTCCACAATTGGCTACTATTCGGAAGAAGTGTTTCAGAAATTTCTTTGAAGAACAAAATGTGTATACTCAAAAGAACATGTGGCAGTGCATCTTTTCGTCTTCCTCGCTAACAATTAAGATAGCTATTGTACAGTTTTTGGATTCAGTTTTTCCTGATTAGCTTCATTCACTTTTTCCTTCTTTTATAATTTGAAGTGTTTTATCAGTAGTAACTTTGGGTGCATATTCCAGAACCAGTCCCTCGCCTGTCACTTGCCTGTAGTGAGTCTTGCGGTTGAAATGTAACTGTTGCAATGTTATTGTATTAGTTTTAATTTGTATTTTGTCTGTCTTCTTTTTTTATTTTGTGTTTCTGTTGTCCATGTAAAATCAACTATGTAAGACAATTTTAATGTATTGTATTGTTTTGGATATGTTGTAAAATTTGAAAGGTTGATTTTATCAACCATACAAATAATAATAATAAAAAAAGTATTTGCAGAAGAAATTTTACAATCATTCAAAACATTTTCAAACAAATAAAAATGTACTTTGATGAATAGAATATTTGAACTATTTATCTAAAAACACATAGAGCTAAAAAAGGAGCATATACATTTCCCCCGCGCCCCCCCCAAAAAAACACGTACGTTTCATCATTCAAGTACCTCAGGTATTTGACCCTCTACTACTTCATAAACTGATATCCCTCTCACACCGATGGATTGCAATTCTCTGCTTCCAGAGCGGGGACAGTTGGACAGTATATAGATTCAGACATTTAATAAAACATGCTACAGTCAGACCCTCTGTATTATTCTGGATCGATATACATCGAGACCAAATATAGGCATCATTGCCCTTGATTCCCCACTTTGCAAACTTCTCAAGATAAATCATTCTTTTTGCCTGTAACCCCGGGCATGAAAGTAATAAATGCTTGCAAGTTCCCATTTCCCTGACAAAATCCACAGAAGGAATTCACACAATCCACAACCGTCCGTCTTTTCATAACCTCTCTTGTTGGGAGAATATTCCATCTAAGTCTGAGGGGGAGTGAACGATAATATAGATTTGGAGACTGAGTCATTATAAAGGAGATCATCCCCCGCTTTTTATGCTCATATCTTAAATCACTAAGAGAGGGATATGAATGGAATTTTTCTATCGTATCAATCCAATCCCTTTCATACAATAGTTTTTTTAACTCTCTCAGGATTTATTACCAACGTCTGCCTGTCTGTGTATAATTCAGCAAGAAAAAGGTTGCAAGTATCACAGATTAAGGACAAGTATTTATTTGGGGTAGTCCCTGCTCCCAACAATGGCACCAATCTACCCAGGTCCTCATATAAAGTGTTGCAAACAGGATCTATCAGGCTACGGAACAGAGACAACAGACACCATTGGGATCTCGCTTTCAGTGATAATAAACCCAATTCATAGCAGATGGCAGCCATTGGGATATTATTTGGCAGTTTCAATGTTTTCCTCCAAACAATTCCCTCAAGGATTTCCCAAAAATCCTGCAATTGGAAATAATGCAATTGGGACTATTTTCCCCCCATAAAAGGAGACTGCAGGTTTTGCCAAAAAATCGACCACATTTATGGTCTAGTTTCAGCATTTGGGTTGCCAAAGTCAAGGCCTTCCGTTTCAAAAGGGCCAAAGCCCAGATTTCGACAGCTGTGCCGTTATCGGGAATCCAAAGTATAGAATTTTTGAGGTGGTCTCAATGGGTAGGCTCCCCCAAATTCCAGCCCAACATTTTCCTTCTCTTCCCCTTTGAGTCTACTAGAATTCGAGTCTTCCTTGGATTAACCGTCAACCCATTTTTTGTTGCAATTTCTCTGAACTTATTAATTAAACGCTGGAGAACCACCCAGTTGCGGTGTAGGAGCAGAAAATCGTCAGTGTAGGCCAACCATGGTATCCGCAAGTCCCCCAATTTTGGAATCACTAGGCCCACTTCTTCCAGGCACTCGCCGACATCTGACACGTAGAGATTAAACAGACAGGAAGCCAATGACCAACCCTGTCTTAGTCCCATGTGAGTTTTGATCCGACGAGAGAGAATTCCCTCTAAATTTTGTCGATCTCGGATTCCTGAATTCTCATACATAGCCATTAACTAAATGCAACTGACCTCCAGGGAGTCCCCATTTTGCCAGTTTAGCCCAAAGACGGGAGCGGATTACACTGTCAAAAGCTGTCGATAAATCAGTGGAGGCTACATATATTCCCCCAAGCTGATTCCTGGACGGCTCTCATTACCAGCCCGTTTAGATTTGTAGAGTGTCCTATTCTGAAGCCAGTTTGGAGTTTGGTTAGTAAATGAGAGCTAGTCACCCATTCATTTACATGAGATCGCAAAAAAGACGCACACAATTTACAGTTTGTGTCTACTAATGCTATCGGTCTGTAATTCCTCGCCTGGTTTCGGTCCCCCCGGATGAAAATGGGGACTACATAAGCTGTTTGCCAGCTAATGGGGATAGTTCCACTTTTTATAATGCTCCCAAACAACATGGTAAGGATCTGGGCCAAAGCGGCAGGATTACCTTTTAGTGTATTGTTAGTCATTACATTAGGGCCTGCTGCACATGACGTTTTAGCTGTCTCAATTAATTCTAATACTCAATATGAGGGGCCAGCCTGCCATCCCTGCAACATTAACACCACTATAGTTCATGTGGCAGCCCTCCATATGGTCCCCATAAAGATCAGAAAAAAAGAGACCCATTGTGCCTCTGAGATCCTATTCAGCTGAGCAATAATTACCGGGAGGTCTTGATAGTCGGACGGACATCCTAAGATATGCCCTAATCTTGTACATATATTCATGTATATATTTGCACTGTCTTGCCTATGTGTTGTACTTACTCATGCCAAATACTGTAATAAGCTTAGGTTTTCCTGTACACTGTTGCGCCTGGCTACCCAAGGGTTTGGTGCGCATTACCAAATAAATAAACAAACAAACAAACAAACATAGTTAATCAATTTCCGGAATTCCCTTAGACCTCTTTTTACCAGAATACCCATCATCGATTGCGCATCTTTTTGCATCATTTATCATTTTTTTAACAATTTTTATTATTTTTCGTTACAAACACAAACATCACAGCACGCCCAGCAGTGAAAATATTAAATATCCAGCCATCGTATACATTAACATATGTTTATCACTGTTATTCCTTCCCCCCCTCCCCTTAACTCGAGCTTACTCCATCACACCTTTAATTGTATTCCTCCAGGGGCACTCCTTCATCCGTGCTCCCAGAGGTGTCATGTTCGCTTGAACTGGTCCGAGTGGGCTCAGTTAATGTGGCCACTAGCTGTCTCCAGGCCATCAGCGCTCCCACTTCATCGTCCTCCCCCCTGTAGGCTGCTTCATACCATGCTACTGTTTCCGCTTCAGCCCATTTTAGAAGGTCATGCCACCACACCTCTAACCTGGGTCTCTGGCTCGCTTTCCACCCCATTTCTAGCCTGAGTTTGGCCAGGATGTAAGTCAAGTCCTTGAGTTTGCACACATGCTTCATTTTACGTGGTCTAGTAAATCCTCCCACCATGCATGCCCACACCGATTCTACATCTAGCTTAATACCTTTCTCAGTGAAGTGGTGGGTAACCTCTCCCCAGAATTTCCAAAACTCTGGGCATGCCCAAAACATGTGTATCATCCCCGCATTCACTTCCCCGCATTTGGGGCACGTTTGTATGTCTGTGCTCTTAAATTGGGCTATCTTTTGTGGGGTCATGTACGCCCTGTGGGTTATATATAGTTGGATCTGTTGTAAAATAGCATTCCTGGACACCTTATGGTACCTCTGTGCTCTTTCCCATTGCCCATCCTGCATGGGTTCCCCTGCGTCCTCCTCCCACTCTCGTCTCAGCGGGGTCACCTCCTTCCCCACCCTGGACATTAGCAGTTCATATATACGGGAAACCTCATGCCCCCAATCTGAGATGTCATACATTGTCTCTATAGCCGAGTCTCGTTGGTCTTCTAGTGCTGTTTACAACCATGAGGCTTTTATCTGCCTTATCATTCTGGTATGGGTAATATATTGCCCAGGGTGCACTCCCGTTTCCTTCATTAGTGTTGTGAATTCCAGTGCCTTCCCTTCCCGCCACACCCCCCCCCAGTGTTGCTATGCCCACCGGTTCCCAGTGCCTACGTATCGTCTTTCTTAGTTGTTTGTCTACTGCCCTCAGTGCCACTAGCGGCGCTTGGGGGGAGCACGGTGTCGGGTTCTCCATGACCTGGCATGCCTTATGCTATGTCTTCCACCCCAGTTCTAACAATTTTGGTTGCCCCTTCAGCTCTGACTTTGGCAGCCATATCAGTTATTTCTGAGAGAAGGGTGCACATTCAGCCCTCAGCAGTCTGGACTCTGCTCTTGTCTCTTCAGTTAGCCACTTGGCCACGTACTGTAGCTGCCCCGCCAAATGATATATCTCAAAATTAGGCAGTTTTATGCCCCCTCTCTCGTACGTGTTCTGTAGCTTCGATAGGGCAACTCTATTTCTCGTGTTGTGCCAGACAAAACCTCCACATAAACTGTGTAGTTTACCAAAAAAAAAAAGTGTTTGGTTGGCAAATATGGGATATTCACAAAAAAGTGCAATAGCCTATGCAATATGACCATTTTCAACAATGCCACCCTTCCCATCATAGCGAGGGGGAGTTTAGCCCAGAACTTCATGCTGTTTTCAATATTAACTACTGCTTTCTCTGTGTTGTATTTATGTTCTTCTTCCACCTCATGATAAATATCAATCCCTAGGTATCTGAATGTGCTAGTCTCCCAAGGTATTTGTAGTACCGGCAGATTGTCTCACGCAATACCCTTGTATCTTCCTAGGGGAAATATACTCGACTTCCCGGGGTTAACCGCAATGTCGGAGAATGTGCAAATCGTTCCATCACTTCTAGGATATATTGCAGGTTTTCCTCCGGGTACCTCAGGTGCAGCAGCATGTTATCTGCATACAGTGATATGAGGTGCGGCCCCTCTCTAGTGTGGATTCCCATCTCTTCATATTGTTGCCTCAAGTATATCGCTAGGGGTTCCAGTGCGAGGACCTACAGCATCGGGGACCATGGGCAGCCTTGTCTGGTGCTCCTGCTGAGTTGCCATTTTTCCGAAATGATCGCTCCTGTTTTCACTCTAGCTATCGGCGAGCTATACAATAGCGTCACCCACCTCAAATACCCGGGCCCCATTCCATATTCCTTCAAGGCCACCATCAGCCAAGGCCACCTTACTGAATCGAAGGCTTTCACCGCATCAAGCGAGACTATTGCCTCTTCATTTGCATCACTTTCTGTCTGTTCAATGATGCTGTGAAGCCGTCTATGGTTATCGGCTATACTTCTACCTGGAACATAACCTGTCTGATCATGATGTATCAGTTTGTTTACAACCCGTCCAAGCCTGTTTGCCAGCACTGCCGTGAGTATTTTACTATCCTGGTTTAGCATGGATAGCGGTCTGTACGACCCACAATCTGTGCTAGGCTTATTTGGCTTGAGAAGCAGGATTATTATTGCCTTTCAGAGATTCTGGTAATCTCCCAACCTCAAAATCTTCATTTAGCATTGTCAGCAACGGGGGGAGCACCTCCAACTTGTATGTTTTATAAAACTCGCTAGGGAGCCCATCTGTTCCTGGGGCTTTGCCGATGGGCAACTGTCTGACCACTATTTCTAACTCCTCTAATGTAATGGGGGAATCCAATATCTCTTTCTCCTCTGCACACAATTTAGGTAACCCAGTGTCTTCCAATATCTCTTTCATCTCATTCTCATCCACTCCACCTGCATCTACATTTAAGTGTTGTTAGAATTTCTGGAATCCCTCGTTTACGCTCTCTTGGGTATCTAATATTTAACCACTCTCTTCCATTATCTCTCTTATCGTAGGTCTGGGCCTCTCCTGCTTGTATAGCCACGCCAGCAGCCTTCCCGGCTTATCTCCCCCAGCACGTTGCCTTTCTATGTATTTCTTGTAATTTAAGTTACATAGTCTCTCTCAGCGTCCCTCACATTCTTGTTGAAATTGGCTCATAGCTTCGGCTTCTTCCCGAGAGGTGTCCCCTTTGTTCATCATTGCTTCTAGTTTCCTTTCTGTTTTTTGCAGTTCTTTTAGTATGTCTCCCTGGAGCCCTTTGGATTTCGATATTACTGCCCCTCTTACCGCTACCTTAAATACCTCCCACAGAGTGCTTTCCAATGCCGCGCTACCTGTGTTTTTCACGAAATATTCTATTATCTCCTCCCTCAGCTCCTCCCTGAACTCTGTATCGTTCTGTGCGTCAGCTCTAAGCCGCCACGTTGGGATCTTGGCTCTGGGGGGCTGGTGTTACCACTTCAGGATCAGAGGTGTGTGGTCTGATTAAACCCTTGCTTTGTATTCCGAACTCGCTATCTCCCCAGTAAGTTCAGAATTGACAAACATGTAATCTAATCTGGTGTACAGGTTTTGTGGAGCAGAGTAGTGCGAGTAATGCCTATCGTATGGGTGGTGCAGTCTCCATACGTCTTCTAGCTTGAGGTCGCCATACAGGGTCCGCAGCATTTTGGCTGCTCTGGTTAGCCTATCTAGTTTGTTGTCTGACCTATCCACCCTGGGGTCCAGCGTGCAGTTAAAGTCCCCACCCCAAACAACCGCACCTCCCAGATACAGGCTAACTTTACCATATAGTGCAAGTAGGCTACTGTGCCCTGTTTCAGGGCGTATGTGTTTATGATGCACAACTCCCTGTTTTGCACCATCCCTCATATCCCCACCATTCTCCCGTCCCTTTCTACTGTCGACTGCAATAACTGAAAGGGTACATGTGGCGCTATCCAGGTAATTACCCCCCTGGCACATGCCAAGTACGGTGCCCCGATAACGGTCCCTTTCCATTTTCTCCTTATCACCTCCTGTTTTTCTTTTGTAAGATGGGTTTCCTGCAGCAAGGCAATATCTACTTTTTGTCTCCTCAGGTACATCATGATCGTGTTTCTTTTCAGATAACTATTGAGTCCCCTGACATTCCAGGTTACTATCTCAAAGTCCCTCATTGCTCATCTGCATCCTGTCGCGCTTCTGACTATCCGTACCCTCCTACCACTTTGCTGCTGCGCATAGATATAAGCTTGTTCCCTTACCAACTCTACTAAAAAACTCCCCAAATCACTCCCTGAGCCCCACCACCCCAACCCCAACTGTAGCCCAGCTCCATCCCTGGATCTCAGGCTCGCCCGCATTTAATCCTACCCTAGCTATGCCGGTACTAGGATCCCAGCAGGTGGCTGCCGCACTACTGGCAGCCGAACTAATCTATCTAATGGGGTGCGCGTTGGGTACTCTATATCTCCCGCATTTATGCTATTTTGTACTCTGCCCGCCCGTGTGCACTGCCCTTCACTTTATTACTTTATGCGGATCTATATTCCAGTCCCATTGTCATTGTTTATACAGCACCTCAGTCTTTGTGAACGCTGTTTCACTTCGCGTTTCTGCCCTCCCGCTGATCATGCGTCTCCGCCGGTCCGTTCTGCGCATCCACCCAGTCCATAGCTTCTTCCGGAATCTCGAAGAACAAAGCCCTGTTTTTGTGGAATACTTTCAGTTTTGCCGGATACATCAGCATGTATTAATAGTTTGCTTTGCGTAATCTTCTCTTGACTGCTCCAAAGTTTAGTCGGCTTTGTTGCACCTGGAGGGTGTAATCTGGGTATGCTGTTATTGACGCAGATGCCCTCTGTATTGTGCCCCCTTTCCGAAAGTATTCCAACATTTTCTCTCTGTCTCAGTAATTTAGTATCTTGGTGATGATCGGCCTCGGGGGGGGGCTCCTGGTGCCGGTTTCCGTGTCAGTGCCCGGTGTGTCCTTTCCACCGCGAAGGCTTGGGTGAGTGCCCCTCCTTCTATTTCTTGTAGCAGCATAGTTTCAATATAGTCAGTGGGGTGCGATCCCTCCTCACCTTCCAGCAGCCCTACAATTTGTATATTGATTCTTCTGGCTCTTTCTTTGGCTTCCTCTGCCCTATTTTCCAGGTTGCTGACTTGTTGACTTAGTGTATGGATCGCTGAAGCGTTTGCCGCGCCGGTGGTCGTGTTTGATTTGACCTCCCTCTCCAGCTGGCCTGTGCGTTCCGCTATCGCTCTTACGTCTTGTCTTAATAAGTTGACATCCACTTGTACTGCGTCTATTTTGAATTCTAGGGACCTTTTAAGGTTGGTCATGGCTGCTGCTAGTTTGGATTCCCATGCTACCTTTAAGTCCCCTATTGCATCCAGGATCTGTTGATCATCATGCGGTGGTGCTGTGTCAAGCTGCGAGTTCTTCTTCTTGCTTCTGGCTCCTTCCATAGGTTATGGTGTTTTTGTGTAGTCTTCCATGGTGGGTTGCTTCCCCTTTGATTTGGGCAGTTTTGATGCCATTTCTGTGCCTTCGGTTGCCCTCACTTCAGATAAGCAGGCTCTGGGTATCCATTTAACAGGCTCATCCGAGCCTGTGCAGCTCTTCTCTCTGTTTTTAGGGGGGCTTCCCACTGTTCTGGCTTGGATCTGAATGTGCCTATTGTGATGCTCGAAATGCATCGGAGGGACAGGGCCTCCGTATCCTTGTCCTTTACTGCTTTTTAACATGTGTTCTGTCGTGTTTTCCGCGCAGGAGTTCATGTGGGACGCCTGGCAGTGCAGCTCTCTCTTTTGGTTTGGTGTACAGACCCATGGATACCTTTATGGCACCCATGGGTGGGGGTACAGCCCTGTGCCCCTAGTGTATGTTTTTGGGCACCTGTGATTGGCCCACAGAGCAGTGTATGGGCTGGTGGCATCTCCATGCTGAATTTGATAGGTGCTCTGAGTATTCTCCATTTTGGGATACGCAGACCCTGGCATTGGAATCAGTTGATTCCTGATAGGAAACAAGATGGCCCCTGTGGCCTCTTGCTTTCTATTACCTGTTACCTTGTTTTCCCAAAGTCCTGGGAAGCCCTAACTCTGTCCCTTCCCCCTGACTGGCTGATGGGTGGAAGTTCCATATATGGTGTTGTTGTGAAGTCCAGGCCAGACTGGCTGGAGCCTTCCCAGTGACTGTATGTTGTGGGTACACCCTGTGGGTGGGACCCGGGTGAATGGAGTGTGTGACCAACATGCACTTCTTGTTGTGGATGTCTGGTTTCTGGTGTTTGACATAATGACTGAGACAGCCCTGCTCGAAACTGGTAGGAATGCAGTGAGTCGTGTTGAATGGCTCGGTACTTTGCCCAATACAACTAACTTGTTGTGAGTGTCTGGACAGAAGTGAATGGCCTGAATGCACTATGCACATGTTGGCTGCCTGCCTGCATGAATGCCCTTCTGACCGATTGGTTGTCTGAGTCTGACCCATCAGAATGCATGGGAGATCAACTAGCATATCTGGGGGCCTCTCACTGCTAGAATGCATGTTCAGAAGCTGAAGAGAAACTGGAGTTGAAACTGAAGCTTAACCTTGAAGCCCTGCTGGAAGAAAAGTCTTGCTTTTGCTCTACTTCATCGATCTGAAAGCTGCTGTGTCTCCAAGGACTGACCCAGAGAGGACCTGGTAAGGCGCCCTCTTCCCGAGCTGGGAGGGACCATCGCACATCAGCTGATCTTTGCCAAAGCTCCCTGGTAGACAGACCTACGACAGGCTGCCGACCGGAGACGGGGACTGCCGCGGAATCCCAAAGAAAAGCACCTGGCCTGTTGTCCACCCGTCGCCGACTGCCGTCGCTGACCGGAGCCGCCGTGCTCCCTTTGCCTAAGTAACATTTGATCCAAGGACGCTCTCGCCTGCACCGTCGACCGCTTTGTCCCGCCGGAGAAGGTCGAGGCCGTCGACGCGCCGAGGAGCATCTGCCGGTGGGTTTCCCGCCACCTGACGACCATAGAGACGCCGGACGACTCGATGCCCTTGCTGGGCCCCAGTTCTTCACAATCTCTTTGCGGTTCTGAACTATCGTCACTGAGGTGTCCTGCACGTCTCTTCCTTGCAGGACGCCAATACTCCATCGTCGACAAGCACCAATAGGAATGAAGCTGCCACCTCACCGTCGTCGTTCAAACCTTTTCCTCGTGGGATCTCGACGATCCGTGGCTCCTGCCTTAAAAGAAGCCACTCAAGAAGGATCTGTCGATGACCCGACAGCAAACTCTGCTATTCCAGGTACATTGTGGTTGTAGAAATATTTTAGAAGGAAATAAGACTTCTAGAACAATATATGGACTGGGCTGGTGATATATCTTTATTTTACAGATTTCCCAGGTGGGGGGATCTCCACACAGAGCTGTGTCTAGGTAACGGGCCAGTATTCTGCCTATTGTTCTAACCAACTGCTTTCCTCTTATATCTATTGTTGGTTTCCTTTATGAAGTGATTTGTGTGACATTTAACCGTACAGTTGATGCACTTTAATGAGATCTCATAGTTATAGTGGTACCACGTAGAACTGTATATTTGCCATTGTAGATAACCCAGTACAAAGTGAGTTATTGTGATATTGTACATAACCTTGAATATTAATTATATAAAGACTGTGTTTTAACTAATACAGTGTGCGGACATTCCTTTGTGGGTGCTTGGGGACTACACTGTACTTAAGAACCAGCCTGCATCACCTCCTGAGAAGCTAGGCCTTGATTGTTCATCCATTGCTGCCTTACAGAGAATCTTGGCTGGGGTCCTCTGTGCCTCTCTTCTACCATATAGAGAGCAGAAGTACAGACCCCCCCCTCCAGTCTTTACACTGGTGGCAGCAGTGGGATGCTTATGGTTTTAAGAATCAGTGTATAACCGTGCCACTTACAAAATATATGTACCTTGTTAAATTGAGGTTTAGTTGTGTATAAGATAACTGCATTACAAGCAATGGAGTCTATTGCAAATGGTAAATTGACTAAGATGAGCTTAGAGACTCTCCAGAGTGCTTGTGAAGCCAGGGAGTTAGACTCTGTGGATTTAGTCTAGGGCTGAGCTGATTGCTGCCCTGGTGGACTCCCAGACTGATGGTGAAACTCTTGTAGGGGGGATGCAACCAATGAGGACTCTGCCCCTGGGGTTGTTGCTGAATCTGTTTCTGGGAATGCCACCATTCCTGCTGCCTCTGTTCAAAAGCCCAGCAATTCCTTGGAGCTTAAGTTATTGGCCTTTGAATACCGCAAGTTGGAAATAGATGCTGGGTTTAAGAAAGAGGAATTGGCACAACAAGTGGAGCTCAAGAATAGGGATCTTGAACTCAGAGATGAGGACCTCGAACTCAAGAACCGGGACACTGAGTGTCAGAGAATCCAGCTAGAGAAAGCTAGAGTGGAGACTTCAGCTAAACCCGTTGAGAGTGTCAGGTCCCCAGCCACCAAGTTTATGAAAGATTCGGTTGGTGTGTTTGTGGAGCGTTCAGATATCCTGCAATGGATTGAAGCGTTTGAAATGGCTTGTGCAATTCATGATGTTGATAAGAGAGATTGGGCTTAAGTGTTTGTTAAGCAGAGTGCTTCAGACTGGGTATGTTCAGAAGCTGAAGAGAAACTGGAGTTGAAACTGAAGCTTTTTTTTGTTTTTTATTTTTTTTTATCTTTATTTTTGTTGCACACAGTTAATACAAACACGTATCTGTAGTACTGATATGTTCATGCATTATACAATTTTGATTACTTTTCTGATTCTGAATGTTCTTGACCTGCCTTTTCCAGCACATACAGTTTGTATTTTTCCCATATATTCTTTGGGCAGGATACAGGTAATACAGAATCTATGTATAGTTCCTCCATATCGTTTGCCCATACCATGTCTCTCTCCCAGTCCGCCTTGGTTGGGGGATTTGCACTTTTCCATTTGATCAGGATCACCCTTTTGGCTAGAAGCAGACTTAAGTTCAAATGTTTACGCCATATCGGGTTCATATTCTCGACTACCCCCAACAGGCACATCCGGGGGGTCCATTCCACTGGTTGATCTGCCATCCCGTCTAGGGCCAAACACACCTCCTCCCAATATCCCCTCAGTTTTACACATGCCCATAACATATGGTAAATGTTTGCATCTTCTGTATTGCATCTTGGGCAGTTCCTAGACATGGACGGGTATATGCGTTTGAGCTTCACAGGGGTGTAGTGTGTTCTTTGTATTATCTTATAGTGAATTAGCCTGTATCTAGAATTACATGAAATCTGTTTGGTAAGTGCACAGAGTCGGGACCATTTGTCGTCTTCAATTTGCTGTCCCAGGTCTTGTTCCCACTTGGTCTTAGTTGTGCGTTGCACTATCGGGCGTTTCTGGAGTATAATCTTATACAGTGCTGATGCCGTGATTTTTGGGCTCCCCCCGTAAACATATATCCCAATCCCATATTCAGCGGTGGTTCATTCGGGAAGGCCGGGCATATACTTTTTATGACTGCTTGTATACAGTTATATTGTTGTCTGGTACAGGGCCCGCCGGGTTCAGAAATAATGTAGCCCATTGGGCGGCATATTGTGCCTGTGCCGTCAAGTAGTATAGTTCCAGGTCCGGTGCCATCAGACCGCCCCTTGGATAGGCATCAGTTAGCACCCTCCAGCTCACCCTAGGGTGACCACCCCACACAAATGAGACACATGCGCTAGACATCTTGGTGAACAAGGCTCGCCCCGGCCAGACCGGCACAGCACTAAATAGATAAAAGAGCTTTGGGAGAATTATCATTTTTACTAATGCGATCCTACCCATCATTGAAATGGGGAGAGCACTCCACGCCTCAACTTAATACATAGAGCATCTGCCAGCAGGTTATAGTTTAGTGCTCGCAATAATTGAGCCGTCCTAGCAATACACGCTCCCAGGTACAGAATATGTGTCGAGCACCACATTAGGAATTGCAGGTCTCGGGGTTTGCTAATATTTTCAGTAATGGGGAATACTTCTGATTTGCTGGGGTTCAGTCGTAGGGCCGAAAATCTATCAAACCGCTCTACTTCTGCCAGGACCCTGTTGAAACTGAGGCTTAACCTTGAAGCCCTGCTGGAAGAGAAGTCTTGCTGTTGCTCTTCTTTGTCGATCTGAAAGCTGCTGTGTCTCCAAGGACTGACCCAGAGAGGACCTGGTAAGGTGCCCTCTTCCCGAGCTACGAGGGACCATCATGCACCAGCTGATCTTTGCCAAAGCTCCGTGGTAGACAGAACTACGACAGACTGCCGACCGGAGATGGAGACTGCCACGGAATCCCAAAGAAAAGCGCCCGGACTGTTGTCCACCCCCGTCGACGACCGCCGTTGCCGACCGGAGCCGCCGTGCTCCCTTTGCCTAAGTAACATTTGATCCAAGGATGCTCTCGCCTGCACTGTCAACCGCTTTGTTCCGCCGCAGAAAGTCGAGGCCGCCGACGTGCCGAGGAGCATCGACGGTGGGTTTCCCGCCACCTGACGACCGTAGAGATGCCGGACGACTCGACGCCCTTGCTGGGCCACAGTTCTTCACAATCTCTTTGCGGTCCTGAACTATCGTCACCGAGGTGCCCCGCACGCCTCTTCCTTGCAGGACGCCAATGTTCCGTTGTCGACGAGCACCGCTAGGGACGAAGCTGCCACCTCACTGTCATCGTTCAACCCCTTTCCTTGTGGGATCTCGACGATCCGTGGCTCCTGCCTTTAAAGGGAGCCGCTGAAGAAGGATCCGTCGACGACCCGACGACGAACTCTGCTATTCCAGGTACATTGTGGTTGTAGAACTATTTTAGAAGGAAATAAGATTTCTAGAACAATATATGGACTGGGTTTATGATATATCTTTATTTTACAGGTTGCCCAGGTGGGGGATCTCCACACAGAGCTGTTTCTAGGTAACAGGGCCAGTATTCTGCTTATTGTTCTAACCAACTGCTTTCCTCTTATATCTATTGTTGGTTTCCTTTACGAACTGATTTGTGTGACATTTAACCGTACAGTTGATGCACTTTAATGAGATCTAATAGTAATAGTGGTACCATGTAGAACTGTATATTTGCCATTGTAGATAACCGAGTACAAAGTGAGTTATCGTGATATTGTACATAACCTTGAATATTAATTATATAAAGACTTTGTTTTAACTAATACAGTGTGCGGACATTCCTATGTGGGTGCTTGGGGACTACACTGAACTTAAGAACCAGCCTGCATCATCTCCTGAGAAGCTAGACCTTGATTGCTCGTCCATTGCTATTTTATAGAGAATCTTGGCTGGGGTCCTCTGTGCCTCTCGTCTACCATATAGAGAGCAGAAGTACAGACCCCCCTCCAGTCTTTACACCTATCCCTAATGCCGTTCCTTAGTATCCGGCGGGTAAAAGCACAGTTTGATCTATAACTCACTCCTGTGTTTATTGCCTTACCCAGGCATCTGTTACATGTCCACTCTTCTTGGGCCCGGGTCAATTTGTATGTCGTCCTGCTCCCTGGGGATGCTTTTCCTTTGTCCAGCCTTGGTTGTTACCTTCCGTTGCGCTGCTGAGCACGATTTTATGTGGCCTCTCTTTTTATCTGCTCCAGTTCTCAAGTCTGTGGCCCGTTTACTTACACAGTATGAAGTGCAACCCCTATATGGTATGGGGCGGTCTTCCTAGTGTTCCTAGCGCTGGCCCTGCTATCTTGGGCTTCCGCTGTTATAGTATTGTGCTCCTGCCCCTTTCTCTAGGCACAGGCCCCTCTATTCTTGTGTCCTGCTGCCCCGTAGCAATCTGTGGTGTATGCCTTGCCCCCGCGTGACGTGGCTGTCTGCTTTTCTGTCCTCTGTTTTTAATTATTTTTATTGTTGGATTTGAATTCCATCCACCAGTGCGGTGTGCTTACTGCTCCTGGCAGTCCTTGCTGGTGAGCCTTATCCCCTATGGAGGGTCTCCATTCTCCCTGCAGCCCAGCTGGTGTGTTTCCCTTTGGTTGGCGTGTCTCTCTCCGCATGCGCACTGTCTGTCACCACTTACTGTAGGACTTTGTCTCACGGTCCCCCAAGTGGCTTCTTTATTCCATGTGCAGTGGGAGCCGGCCCTCACTCCTTCCTGGCTGGCCCTCCTCTGCACTGCATGTCTTGCCTGTTTTGGGCCCCTCCTCATTCGGTCATGCCCATTTCATGTCGCTTCCTGGATCTCTGCGCGTCCGTGTCCTTTGTTCCGCGAAGCAGCCATCTTGCGTGGGCATACGTGAAGAGCCCTTGTTTCAGCAACCACAATTCTCGATTCCAAACGTGTTCTTGTTTGTTGACGGCGCCGGCTGCCCTTCGTGTCAGGCGGTGTAAGCGGCGCATCTATCAGGCGCTTCTCCCTTCCTTTTGGCTCTGCTGGTATGGTTTCCGTCGTCCTGCGCTGCCCACACCTCGGTCGCACTCAATTCTACCAATCCTCTCACCCGTGCTGCAGCATTCTGTTGCACGCACCTCTGGGTCGCTGTTTGTAGGTATACCGCGGATGCCATCCTTCACTATTTCCTCAAGGGCATGCCTTGTCTCTGCCCATTCATCTACCGTTCCACTCGGCCTGAGTCCTTTGTCCAGTGGGGGTGGCCATTTTAATATGTGCGGTCGTGCACATCTCACGACCGTACTATTGCGGATTTCTCTCACCTCGTTGTGCAGTTCTGGTCCTCTCTTGGCAGTAGGATGCGATTCACTTTCGCATACCTTCTCCTAAATTTGGGTGCTGGTTGCAGTGCATTTACCGGGCGAGCATCTGTCAGATTCTTCAGGATCTGCCAGAGCTACAGAGCCACACAGCCGCTCACATGGCTATTTAGCCACGCCCCTCTTTTTGCATCATTATTGCTTTTCTAGAGCAGCAGTAGTTCTTATATCCCTGCCTAACGCTTTTAATTCTGGCAATTTTCTCTAATTGCTCACATTTAGAATTGCTTATCAATCTTAATCTCTGGAGCATTCGAGATTTTTCCTTGGCAACATTCTGATAATTAATAATAATAATAAATATAATAATTTGGCATTTTTATATAGCGCTACAAACCATAGACATGTCTGTGTTTATTCGGAGGCCGTCCAAACCTCAATTTAGGAGAGACCCTACTAAGTAACTCACCCCAAAAAATCAAATTCCAAGGCACTAAAACCTGTAGTTTCCATTCAAAGGTGCTAGTATTGATGGTTTTCTTCAATTCCCCAATCAAAACCTCAATGTTTCTGGGAGTTCATCTTAATCCTTTGCCCTATCCCACAGTTTTAAGATTGATCCCACCACCTTTATAAGTACTATTCACGGGGAGACTGAATTCTACTTTGGGGTACTGTGGTCACTCCGCTTGTTCGAAGTTATGGTGACCCCCAGTGGTTAATATAGAAAGTCCTACATCTACAAATATGTAGTCTCTTGTTGAGAAACTAGCTCCTCTATGCCACATAGGGGGAGTTGGAATAACTGGGGCCAGTTCTTCATGTAAACATACCAAACCCATGGATTTGAGGGAGAGATTGTACAATTTACCCCATTGATATTTCTGACCCCTCTCTGTCCAATATGGTAATTCCTCGCCCAAGTCAAAGACGCTCTCGCCATAAGAGATGTTTCAATCTAAGTTGATGTCGCCTGCCACGATCACTTTCCCGTTCGGGATGGAGCGATGCCAATCCTGAACTAGGGAAGTGATTGCGTCCAGGAATTGGGCTATCCCCGTATGCCAATATATATTAATTAGAAGGATGTTTACCATACACTCTATGGAGGATACTTTTACTGCGAGTATCCCAATATTATTACTCCCATAACTAAATTCAATACCACCCGAGAGTGGAAGAATATATTACTCGTGTGCCATCGATCTCTATCCGGGAATTGTATCCTATCCAAGCCACATGTTGACAGGAGGGCCAAAGTTGGTATTTCAGAATTAATTTCTTTTCAAGATATTACCCTGATTAAGGCACAGGGGGATACTTTGCCCTCATAAACTCCTTATCTGTAGTGTTTTAGATTGTTTATCTTCACCACTAGGGTTTTGCTGTATATCCCTCGACAATCCTCTAGCAGTATCTTTCGTATCATACGCGGCTCAGCCTTGTAGTTCCCCTAGCACACCTAAGAATACTATTTACACCTTAATTCCTCAGGCCTCAAAGTCTTCTTTCTTCACAGCTAAAGGAATTAATTAGGTCGTCTTGGGACCCCAGTTTCTCAATATAATTAGGGGCATACAAATCTCCCAGAAGTTTTGGTTGCAACCGGGGATCCCCAGGGGTGGGAGGAATCTCTTTCGGAACCACATCAGCCAGTTCACCTATATGGGGTTGGAGATTTTCAAATAATCGCCTAGCTGATACAATATTAATTAGTGTTGGACCTTTTGTTTCAGGTACCAAATGATTGGTAGGGGCAGTCATCCCAGCCACTGAGGCAGCCAAATCAAGTGGATTCCAACTATTGGTAGCAATATTTATTTGCCTTTTTTCCTCTCCAGTTGCAATAGATCCCATAATAGGCACATTCTGTTAGGCATCCACCTTTGTTTCTTCTACAGCTAGGGTTTCCTCTACCCTCCTAGGAACCCTAGCCGACATAATAGGTTGAGCCAGAGAGTCAGTCTGGATCCCTGTGTCAACCCTTGGGAGGCAGGGGCCTTTTCCTACACTAATTCTCACTGGCAAGACAACCAGGCCTACATCCAAAGATTGCTTGTTGGCTGGAATGTGCCCAATTTCCATCTGTGCTCCCTTTTTGACCCCTGCACTTATTTCTTGTACTTGTGGTGCATTTTTCATAGTACCCTTGCCTCCTTCACCTGTTTGCCACAAAGGTTCAGGTATAGTAAGGTTACAAATATATTTACTTGTCAAAAGGTTTCGTTCTTTCATATTTTTTTCATTTTTCGATTTCCTCACGTGCAGGACCTTTCTTTTAGCTGTAAATATCTTCTTTAGTTAAATCAGTGATATTGCAGTCCTGACTTTTTCGGGGGGATGCCCATCAGGGGTTCAGAATGCTCCTGCTTATTTAGGTCAACAAAAGAGATATCAGAGACTGCACTGGATGGGCCTGCCTGGGTTCTGGACCCAGAGTCAGATTTGTCCTGAACTGTCACTCCCTCCCGTTCAATCTCCTTGGGGGCCACATGTGACTCCACCCAGACACTAGATGTCATCCCACCTAGCTTACACGGTTTAACTAGCCCACATCTCATTTGCACAGAGGGTGGATTGCAGTTAGTGGGTGGGCCACCAACCTGTGCCTGCTGCCGGGCCAGCCCATCCAATCTCTCCAATCCCTCCAATCTATTATACATTTCTGTCAAAAGTTCAGTATGAGATCTGACCTTTGCCCATATGTTGTCATGTAGATTTACGAAAGAGCTAAGGACCATAGTTAGCACTGAAACCATGAGTTGAGAGAAGTGGATGATAAAATCCAGCTTACTCAACATATGATGAATTGACGGATCATCACAGATACTTTCGGGGTTTACGGCAAAAGTACTATTCATTAATAAAGGTAGTAAGCGCAGAGGCGGATCCTATATGGGAGGCGTCACATGTCTGCTGTATCACACTGTTAGTCTGAATGGGTTATATTACCCATGACTGCCAGATCAGCAAACTCAATAATGCTCAAGTCATAGATTTCATTATCCACTGTTTCATTAACTTCCATCTTCCTTACAACTTCGACCATCAATGAGTCCCTTTAACCGGGACAATAGATTTTATTTGGGTACAGGTAGCAGCTTTTTTTCCAAAGTATGTTGGTGTCAGCTATTGGGGCACATAAAGAATTCTTAGTCTGCTTTTGTTGTGTTTTTCCCCCCAAATTGCTTGCTATCGGTGTTTTAAATGTATTTACCCCAAGAGGGAAGCAGTCTTGACCTAGCTCTAGAAGCAAGCCATTACTAAATATTTGTGTTTTCAATTTTTTTGGGGAAATCACATTTTGTGAAACCTCATTACCATTAACCCCATAGTTTAAATTATGGGTGGTTTCTGCTTCCTTATTCCAAATCTTGGCTTGCAAGGTACTAGGTTTCCCATGCCTTTTCTGGGGATCACAAACAGTATGTCTACTTTACTGGGGCACAAATCAACCTGGATAGGCAATGACACAGAATGCACATTCTGTTCAAGGTGGTCACAAACCTCAATATCCCCTTTGTTCGGAGAAACATCTACATGAGTAGGCACCTCTTGCCCAAAGTTATGGGCCAAAGCTGCCCCCAACCTGTCTTCCTGAGCACCAATAGAAATAACATCATCGGCCTTAAAAATACTCCCATTAACATTTAGGCTCACCGGCATCAATTAAGCCTTAAAATCCGGGTCTAGAAGAATACCTATATACTCCCAGCTGTGAATTTGGGCTGCAGCAATCCCATCCCCTTGACGTGGAGTGCTAATCTCAACACGGGTATTGGAAGCTACTTTTCCTTCAAGATGGCCTTCTATCAAGGGGAGGGTATCATTTTTGGGGAACGCAGGGGTCCCATCGTTGTTCCCTCCACAGCCTTATATTCCACATCCAAAGAATCATTAATCATTTTATTGCATTAACTTACGTCTTCGGTAGTTGATTGGCTCCTAAAACCTTTACGGGGCATTTTAACTCGGGACCAGTTCAGTTCAAAGCAACAAAATAAGTCAGGGGACCGGGCCAAAAGGGTACCAGACCTAACAAGAAAGGTAAAAAAGGAGCCGGCAGAGCTAGGGCAAAGTCTTATAAACCGAGTACCCTTGTGGCTATAAATTGCATTTCCTTATTAATCAATTAACAATCAAATAGTACAAATTCAGTTAAAATCACATGCCAAATTGGCCTAAAAATACAGGGATAGTGGTAAGGATTTAAATCAACCCATTTCCCCCTTTTTGTTTAAAAAATAAAAAGAGTCCAGGTTATCAGAATTTCATTCACAGGTTCTGTTTGCTTAAACATACAAAAAATAAAACTAAACCACATACATCCACTAAAATATATTCTAATTCCAAAGTGCACTGTGCAAAGATATGGCTTAGGGCCATACTATGTATTACATATATTATAATACAAAGGTGCACTGTGCAAAAGAAGAAAAAGTATAAAACAATACTATAGTCTAAACATTTAGATGTTCAATCACAGATAATGTGCAATTTAAAGCTTGAACTCTCTTAAATACGTCTTTAAGAGTGTTGACTAATAGTGGACACGATGCAAAAAACACAATCAGTGTGAAACCATAAATATTAAAATACAAAAGAGTGCTGTGTAAAATAGAAACTATGCTCTAAGCTTGTCGGAATTCAATAACTATTATATTGCCATTTCAATATCAGTCACTGTTTAATGCCGGTGTAAATATTGTCAGGTGGTCAACAAAATGCAGAAAACACAGTTTATATCAGTCCACGAATAAATAACAATACAGATTCATTCAATGTGAGAGCATCGGCTCGCCATTAGAATAAAATGTACATCCGTTGTGGCACGTGTAATTAAGAGCCTTGGTTAGGGAGGGCCTGACAGAGTCCCCAGGACTGTCCGAGGGATGGGGAGCTCAAAGGCCGTAGCCCACAGTTGCAACGCTGCCAGTCCACCTCAAAACTAAAATCAGATAAAGGCCCACGAAGGTAATTTCACCACATAAGGCCTCTGATGTTTTTGAGAGCCAAGGTACAAGAGGGAGCTCAAAGGCTGTAGCCCACAGTCACTCCCCTGTCCGCTCAGTTCAAAACATGTGTACCACCAAAGACAAAAGACAAGCAGTAAATAGTTCTCACCCATCCGCCACTGAAGCCGAGATATCTACACAAGATTGCTCAAGTGCCCTGATTTCGGGAAACTCAAAGGCCATAGCCGGCAATCACTTCCCTGAGAAAATACCAGCAGTCAGCAATTAGATGTACAGGTTGTACACAGCATTTACTCAATATCCCGCAGAGTTGGAAATAAAAGTTTAGCAGGGTTTTTTAGGGAAAGCTAACCGCGGGCACCAGACACCAGGCACACTGACTTGCACACCGCGCCGCGCTTCGGCCAGTGTTGCTTTTAAATATGTTTCCTACATCTTTTCCCAAGAGCATATCACAGTAGGAATGGAAAACAGACTTCAGGATTTAACACACTGAATGTAGCGAAGAAGAACACTGTTTGAAGACCTTAATCTGCAATAGTTCAACTCGCCATTAATACCAGACACACTGACTTGCACACCACAAAGTGCATTCCACTTTACATAGCAGCGATGATACCATCAAGTTTACATTCCCGGGGAGTACCCGCGAAGAGTTCTTGCAAATAGGATTGGACAGTTTCAAATCAGCCAGAAACCCATTTTAGATGGCCATTACAGTTCCCTCAGTCGTAGGTGGATGCATTTTATATCACCAAAATCGCCTGGTGACTACCTAAAAAAAAAAAATTACACATACATGTAATCAGTACAACTTATGGTTGCTGAGAAAAGGGCCTCAGTTATAATAGTCCATTTAAATTAATAGTAAATCTTCATGTTGGACAAATGGCAACTTCCCTGCCTCCAGCCATTTGTTCTCACTGGGCCAGCATGTAACCATAGTTTTTATATTAGTCTCTTTGTGTTTGAAGCTTGCTCTTTGAAGTTGGAGTTTCAGCCTCCCTTAATTGTAGCCCCCGTTTTCACACTTCCTTCTTACATTCTGGTCATGCATCAGCCAAAGGAAATTGTACTGCAGAGACAGAACGTCTAAAGGACACTTGGTTTCCACACCTTTCAGGCAAGCCACTTTTTATTGTTGTTGTAAACCACTGGGATACAAGATAGGCTTTCCGTGGGGGAGTTCTTTGTGACATTTGTCCCACAGCAAGTAAACAGGGTCTGCCTTGGTCTTAAGGAACTTTTTCATGGAACCAAAGTGGGCTTTTCTTTTCAAATGTTTGCTGGTATTCTGCGTGCGAGACCCCATATACATTACTTTTTTGTCAACATGCACCATCTCTTTTACATGACTTTTTTATGTTGGTAGGGGAACATTTTTCTCATATTGTGCCTTAACTAGCAAAAACACATGCAGAGCCGTTTTGGTGCCAGTGTTTAAAATCATTTTCACATTGCCTTTTCACATGGCTATCTCTTGTGTTATTTGCAGAAATCACACAGTCTGTCTTAATACGCCCATCTCTGGTGTGAAAGTTTTGTTATAAAAGCTGTCGGGTCTGTTTCCCAGTGGGCCCTTTAGTGTGGTTGGTTCGGGGCCTTTGATTACACCCCAGATTCCCCCCCCCCTTTCTCTTCCATGCTTCTTTAATGGGGTAGAGCAGGGCAGAGTGGGGTTTTATTCGAAGTCCCCTATTCTCTTTTGTTTTTCTTCATATTTTTCTTTCTATTGGAGCCCGTCCAGCTCAATTTCCTTCATTAGGTAGAGGGCACTCCAGTCTCCCCTTCTGTCTGTGGGTTTGGGGTGTAGCATGGCACCCTCTTTCTTCCTTCATTAGGGAGTGGGCACTCCAGCCTCCCCTTCAATCTTTAAATTGGAGGGTTTGGCATGGCACTCACTTTCCTTCCTTCTTCCCGGGGTCCCTGGGGTTCTCACCGGTCCCCCCTCTTGCCTCCAGGCTGGAAAGGAAGGAGGTTATTTATCTAACAAATAAAAGAAGAAAATAGGTTTAGTACTTTTTACAACACCATATTTCCCCAAAAGATGTACGTTGGTTTCGAGAGAAAAATATTACATAGTAAGAGACATCACATTTCAACATTTACATTCAAAAGAAGAAAACATTACATAAAACTAGACCCAATATTTCAGAGCATCCATTTTACACATGTTTTCCCAAAGAATATTAATTAAAATACTCAACTGTTATAATTCTCCATTATGGGTTTTCACTTCTCGGCTGGTTCCTCTGCTCCACTTTCATTTCGCTCCTCAATCAGTTGTAAAGCTTGTCTGGGATGACAGCTTTTCAATGGATTGATGTGGATCCATCTTTCTTCTGTCTGATCTCCTTTTGCGATGCAGATCTTGTAGGCAACAGGGGATATTTTATTTATATTTTCAAAGCCACCACTCCAAGATGGGAGACATTTCTGCTCCTTGGCCTGATTCATTTGAAAATTGTACAGGTAAACCTTGTCCCCTACTTCATATTCTTTCTTGGTGGTCTTTAGGTCATAATAGGTCTTCATTCCTTCAGCCGACTTTTCAAAATTGCGCTGAGCATAAGCAAAAGCATGCTGGAGGTGCTTTCTTAAATGTTGAATGCACTCATGAGTAGTGGACACATTTATCAGTGTCTGCGCCTGAATTCTATAGAGCAGATTCTGGGCCTCATCATGAGTTTGGCGGTAACCCTTAAATCCGGCGGTCGCGCAATTACCGCCGGATTTAAGGGTCCGCCAAATCAGGGCTTTGGCGGATTTCTCCCCAGCTCTGAGCTGGGGGGAAATCCACCAAAAATTCGTGCTATTACCGCCGGTGGGAAATCCGCATTCCCGAATGGGCTCAGTGGGGAATGGGGAATTCCATTATCTCCAAACCCGTGATCCGGCGCTTATAGTGCCTGGGAGGTTGGCGGTAGGGCTAATACCCCCGGCGGTAATACCACTGGTATTACCGCCCAACTCGTGATGAGGCCCTCTGTGTTAACACAATTTTTCATCCAGTCATGTGCTCAAATGGAGGCATCTTTGTTGCAGAAGATGGTGTAGGCCTAATAGCCATCAGGACAAGCGGTAATCGGATGTCCCAACTGGGTCCACAGTCTGCCACAAACTTCCTTAAGATACTCACAATTGTTTTGTTGTATCTCTCTACCCCCCAATCACTTGAGTCTGACAGGTAGGCAACGTAGAGTTTTCTTTTTACCCATAGATTATGACCAGTTCATTGAGTTGGTGGTGCACTGCAGTGAGGATGGCTTGATGAACAGCAGGTTCTGGTGTATCATTCACCCAGGCATTCCCAATGCCAGCCACCAGTTCTTTCCCCCCGTTATTATCATCATGGTACTGTCATTTAGCAAGTTGTGTGAAAGGCATGCTTTTGTTTTCTTTGTGCGATCTGAATGCCAATATCCATCTGACTTCACTTGTGCGTGTCTTGTACTATTTTGACAGCGCATTTACCCTCAGTCTAGGTGCAGAGAGAAAAGTGCTCTCATGGTTTGATTTAGGTTTGAGTCAGTCACCTGAGCTGTTACACTGCATGTTGGGACTACATTTCCCAGGTGCCGCAGCTTCACATATTTATATACCTCTGGTGCTTCTGCGCCAGCGCTTATTAGCCAAGCCAGTCTTTGACTGACAAAAAAGCTGCAGTCCAGACTGCTTCTGCTTTCCAGGTAGTAGCATTTAGCAAGTTGTGTGAAAGGCGTGCTTTTGTTTTCTTTGTGTGATCTGAATGCCATTATCCATCTGACTTCACTTGTGCGTATCTTGTACCATTCGGACAGCGCATTTACCATCAGCCTAGGCGCAGAGAGAAAAGCACTCTCATAGTTTGATTTAGGTTTGAACAAGGCATCTGAGCTGCCACACTCTGTGTTGAGACTACATTTCCCAGGTGCCCAATGTTCACATATTTAGATACCTCTGGCGCTTCTTAGTCCAGTCGGTCTTCGCCAGTCATTGACGTACATCGTCACTAGGTGCACCTTACCCTGCTGCTATCGGGTAAACCTTGCTTCTTAACTTCCATACTGAGTCGTCCTGACCACCTGTAAACATGGGACCCAGAGGGGGGACATTTATCACTAACCCTACTCCGGGCTGATCATATTGCTCTTGTTAACAGGCTCAAATTACCGAAATTGGATTCACTAACTACACCACTGAATTTAGCACCTATTACGTGACAGAGTTCACATAGGACATTCCCCCGACTGCCGAAATCATGACTGCTAAATGCCCCAGCCACACAAAACCCTGGATGTAGTTTCTAGCATATCAAAAGGGCTTCCTACTTCAGATTTCAACAATTTGCTGCTACTAACTTGGGTAGGCAACCAGAGGAGGGCGTGACTGGTAATAATTCTTCACCTATAAATCTGTCAGGTACCACTTTAAAACTGGCACTTCTTAACACAAGATTGCTGAACAACCATGCCAGTAACATCCACAAAATGATTGTTGACGGAGATCTTGACATTCTATGTCTCACTTGGATTAGGGAGGCAGCGGGCCAGCCATCAGTGTAGTGGTTCCATCCGGGTACTCCATCCTTTGTTAAAATAGAGAGTTGGGAACAAGGGGTGGGGTAGCCATCATTGCCAGAAACCATTTAGGACTATTCACCTCCTGTCAGGATAGTGAAATACTGCTTGCTAAAATGACTCCCTCTCCTAATTGTTGTTTGAATATTGTCCTGATCTACACGCCCCCTTCAGCAAGGCTAGAGTTTAATGAGGAATGTATACACATTCTGCACTCCCTGGAAGGTCCCAATCGGCCACTATCTGTCTAGGCGATATAAATCGCTGGAAGGGGGATGAATCGGGTAAAGAGGCCATCAAGCTTGAAAGATCCATGAACAATTTTGAATTCCACGTTATTAATGATGTTCCAACCACAAACAAAAACCACATCCTTGATAGGGTTTCTACTAGGAATCTTGTAGCACAGGTCGACCAGACACTGCCTTGTGTCTGGTCAGACCACTGTTCTATCGATTTCCCTGTGCAGCTACCAGGCAGGCCCTCCAGAAGACCTAACACAGCCAAGTTAGTTACCAGTTGGAATCTTAAGAAGTTACACTCCAAGAATCTAACGGCATGTCTCAACCTCATTATGCCAGATACCCTGGACACTGATTCAGCTGATTATCTTACTCTTTTAAATCACAAAACGTAGACTACCCTTCTGGGTAAAGATGCACCACTTACAACCAGATTAGTCAGAGACAACCCCAGCCACCAAGCATGGTTTGACCAAGACCTGGCTCCATTAAAAAAGCAAAAATGAAAATTAGAATCCATATGGTTAAAACATCAAACCAAGGACAATAAAGAAGCCTAGAAACAGGTGGATACAATTTGCAAAAATAAAGTGATTGCGAAAAACAATTTTACAATCATGAAATATCCAAAACGGTCAACAGTACTAAGAAACTCTTTGAAACACTAAGACTTCTTGAGAAACCCAATGGCATCCAAATACCATTGCTACCTACCAATTCTGATACCATCAAAGTACAGGCAGCCTTTGTGGATAAAATCATCAAAGCAAGAGGGAAGATAGAGGTAAAGATGCAGGCCAGAAACATCCCTTCTCAATGTCCCCCACATACAGATCTTGAGACACCCAAACACCTTTTGTTTTCCTTCTCTAAAATTAACATCCGTGAAATGGAAGACATCCTTTCTTCCATGAAGCCTACAGGCTGCTCATAAAATACTGTTGTGCCCAAAATCATCTTGTAACATGCAGTGCTCTTCACCCCTTTTCTCACAAGGTTTGTTACTGCCTCCTCCACATGTTAGAAGATGGCATAATAGGCATGCTGGCCTTGCTGGACTTATCCACGGCCTTCAAACTGGTGGACCATGACACCCTGAAACAGACTCTACGTCAACTTGGGCAATGCTCAGACATCGCAGTCAAATGGTTTCTCTCCTTCTTATCAGATTGCGATTCTCGCATTCAGTGGGGCCAGGCAAGCTCACCCACCAAATTTATCTGGTGTGGAGTACCGCAGGGAGCTAGCCTGTCGCCTATTCTGTTCAGTCTGTACATCCGGCCTCTTTGTACCCTTCTAAACAACCTGGGGGTGTTTTTTTTACCAACTATGCAGATGATATCCAGCTGGTCCTACAGGTTACGGGAGACTACCTGGCCGACTCCATAGCCCTGTCTACAATCTATCACCATATCAATGACTGGATGGCATCGAACTAGCTCTGCCTAAATTGTAACAAGCCCGAATTACTGATTTTTGGCTCAAAGGCAGCACGGGACAATTTAAGTCCAGCCTACTCTAGCTTTCAAATTAGTGTAAGTAGCATCCCTGTCCTTAGCAAGGTGAACACATTGGGCATCTGCCTAGAGGCCTCCCTTAATTCTGATTAAAAAAATTGTAACCACTCCCTTCATCTCGAAAAGAAAATACGCCCATTCATTTCCAGAGACAACACTGCGACCATTGCTCAAGCCACGATTCTCCCACAACTGAACTACTGTAACTCCTTACTGATAGGAGCCTCATCCTAAAATCTCAGGAAATGTCAAGTGCTGCAAAATAGCGCTGTGTGCACGGATAATAACCTTACCAAGCAGGAGCACATTTCAACTCAAAACAAAGGGGGGTCTGGGAATCTCTCTACCAGCACGAACACAGCCTAATGACCTGTTCTTGGGTGAATAACCCCTGGGAGAGACTCTACCAAGTCTTTAGCTCACTGTCCTTTTCACAGAGAAGAAATTTCCCTGCATATCAGCCTTTGTCCTGCCTAGGGGCAGTCCAGCGCCGAAATGATAGCCAATTCTCCTCTGAACAAGAGTACCATCAGTAACCCCATACACGTGTTTCAGCCTTGTTGGGCATCATCAGTGAGGTGAAACTGTTGCCTCTCTAAGAACAGTGAGCAAGGGGTCCACGTCTGGATCGCCCTGTTAACTTAGGGTGAAACCCAAAGTTAATTTATTCAAAACAAAGGGGGGTCTGGGAATCTCTCTACCAGCACGAACACAGCCTAATGACCTGTTCTTGGGTGAATAACCCCTGGGAGAGACTCTACCAAGTCTTTAGCTCACTGTCCTTTTCACAGAGAAGAAATTTCCCTGCATATCAGCCTTTGTCCTGCCCAGGGGCAGTCCAGCGCCGAAATGCTAGGCAATTCTCCTCTGAACAAGAGTACCATCAGTAACCCCATACACGTGTTTCAGCCTTGTTGGGCATCATCAGTGAGGTGAAACTGTTGCCTCTCTAAGAACAGTGAGCAAGGGGTCCACGTCTGTATCGCCCTGTTAACTTAGGGTGAAACCCAAAGTTAATTTATTCAAAACAAAGGGGGGTCTGGGAATCTCTCTACCAGCACGAACACAGCCTAATGACCTGTTCTTGGGTGAATAACCCCTGGGAGAGACTCTACCAAGTCTTTAGCTCACTGTCCTTTTCACAGAGAAGAAATTTCCCTGCATATCAGCCTTTGTCCTGCCCTGGGGCAGTCCAGCGCCGAAATGCTAGGCAATTCTCCTCTGAACAAGAGTACTATCAGTAACCCCATACACGCGTTTCAGCCTTGTTGGGCATCATCAGTGAGGTGAAACTGTTGCCTCTCTAAGAACAGTGAGCAAGGGGTCCACGTCTGGATCGCCCTGTTAACTTAGGGTGAAACCCAAAGTTAATTTATTCAAAACAAAGGGGGGTCTGGGAATCTCTCTACCAGCACGAACACAGCCTAATGACCTGTTCTTGGGTGAATAACCCCTGGGAGAGACTCTACCAAGTCTTTAGCTCACTGTCCTTTTCACAGAGAAGAAATTTCCCTGCATATCAGCCTTTGTCCTGCCCAGGGGCAGTCCAGCGCCGAAATGCTAGGCAATTCTCCTCTGAACAAGAGTACCATCAGTAACCCCATACACGTGTTTCAGCCTTGTTGGGCATCATCAGTGAGGTGAAACTGTTGCCTCTCTAAGAACAGTGAGCAAGGGGTCCACGTCTGGATCGCCCTGTTAACTTAGGGTGAAACCCAAAGTTAATTTATTCAAAACAAAAGGGGGTCTGGGAATCTCTCTACCAGCACGAACACAGCCTAATGACCTGTTCTTGGGTGAATAACCCCTGGGAGAGATTCTACCAAGTCTTTAGCTCAGTGTCCTTTTCACAGAGAAGAAATTTCCCTGCATATCAGCCTTTGTCCTGCCCAGGGGCAGTCCAGCGCCGAAATGCTAGACAATTCTCCTCTGAACAAGAGTACCATCAGTAACCCCATACACGTGTTTCAGCCTTGTTGGGCATTATCAGTGAGGTGAAACTGTTGCCTCTCTAAGAACAGTGAGCAAGGGGTCCACGTCTGGATCGCCCTGTTAACTTAGGGTGAAACCCAAAGTTAATTTATTCAAAACAAAGGGGGGTCTGGGAATCTCTCTACCAGCACGAACACAGCCTAATGACCTGTTCTTGGGTGAATGACCCCTGGGAGAGACTCTACCAAGTCTTTCAACTCATCCATGACTGGATTAACTTCAAAGTGGGTACTAATATTCACAAATGTGTGTATGGAGTGTGTATGAATATGCTAGTCCCACTATAATGCCTGGCCAGAGTACTACGTTCCTCTAACAAAATACAGATTGCTTGTCCCAGTTTAAAATGGGAGATGGGCCTAGGCAGATAATTCCAGGTCAAAGTGGCTAAATGCTGGAATTCACTCCCAGCAACTATGAACCTAGACCACAATCCCTGGACTTTCAGAAAATCCCTAAAAACCTTGGTATTTAAGTAAGCCCCACTCAACTAATCAGTGATGCTGTGCCTTTTCTTCTGTTTGTCCTTTTGTGTCTGTCTCACGCACCGATGCCTGCAGGCTTTTGGTGCATAATAAATAAATAAATGAATAAATATATGATAGGAGCACGCATCCACATAAACTGTGGGTATCCCCTGACAGGTGTCTTATTCATAAACCTTTTATGGGGAAGTTACGTACGCCTCCATGTTGTGGTTGGTCATTAGACTTTCATCCTCAAAACTGTTTTCTTGAGCACAATCATGCAAGTCTGCCAAACCCTTACACTAGGGGACTCTTCTTGTTTTGGGCATATCTGACTCCACAGGAAAGCATTGCATGGAACGAATCCAGGAAGTAATTCTGCAATTACTAACGTTCCCTGCCCGGATTCTGTCACTTTGGAGATATTGGAAGGGTTGGCGAGGATTCTCAACAATGATGTGCTCCCCCTGGATGAATGGGCAGTAATTCGTTAACACCCACACCTTTGCCAGGAGTGCCTTCTCGCAGTCATTGAATTTTTCCTCTACAGAGGACAAATCTTGCTCGTGTACGAGATGACTTTGTTGACCTTGTTGCACTTTTGATGCAACACAGCTGTCAGGCAAATATCTGAGAACCCCGTCTCCAAGAAGAACTCCTTTTTCTTTATGGGCTAAGCCAATGAAGGAGCCTGGGAAAAGCTTCTTTTCAGTTGCTTAACTGCCTCATATTGTTCCGGACCCCATTTCCACTTGACTCTGGTCTTTAATAAATGGACCATAGGTCAAGTGACCTCGGCGTAGTCTTCCATTAACTTTCCAATATAATTTGTGAGTTCAAGAAGGCTTCTTGCAGAGTAGTCTGGTCTTTTAATTTCAATAAGGCCTTGAACCTTTTGCCTTGGGATTAAGTCTCTCAGGGGTGATCTCCTGCCTTAAGAAGTTTACTCAGGTCTTACACCACTGTGCTTTCCGAAAGGACACTTTTGCACCAGCTTTCTGCAAATGAGGTAGAACAAAGCAGATTTCTGCTATATGTTCCTCCACAGTTGAGTTCTTGATTAAAACTTCATCCACATAGGCCAGGTTTCCCCTTTTGCCCAAATCGGGCATGGGATTATGTAGAAATATGTTGGAACCTGTGCACTCTCTTGCTGCTGGGTTTTTATCTCATTTTTGAGTTGTTCCATGAGGATTTCTTGTTTTAGATCTAAAATATGGTTCTGCTGTACTTGATCTTCTAACTGTTTAAGTTCTTTCTGTGCCTCATTTAGATTCTCAGTGTGACTCCGCGCACAGGCCTCACTCTTCTACACTCGCTCTTCCACTAACTGAAAGTGGAAGTATAGATAGCTTGGAGCTGAGCCATTTGACTCAGTTCTTCTTGAGCATTTGGGGTCATATAAAATGCCTCTAATGTTTTGTGCCATATCCCATCTTCTTTCCTTCAGATGTGACATTTGCATAATATTAGCTTGCCAGCTCCCTTCATCCACCTCTGTCCACTCATCACAAATGAACAGCTTTGTAAGGAAAAGTCTCCTGGCATCATCTAATTCAATTGTAGACATGTCTAAAAATGAATTTTTGCAATTTTGTATAAAACTTTCTCTTTGCAGGGGCAAAAATCACCCTGTTCCAGCTTGATTTCCACTCACTATGCCAAATCCAAATCAGTTATTTTTACTCAATCTTACTTTTTTCACCTATACACCTCCCTGGAACTGAAGGGTCAAGTCCTCAAGACACATTAACAAAACAAAGATGACTTTCCCTCAAATTGAATAGTCTGTCACAATGCACTTGTCATGGTTCAGAAATAGCTAGCCGTGAGCCCCTAATTTGTAACTTTTTTTGAGAGGCCTCCCTCAACACAGGGAGTTACTTCCCACCCCACTCGAGGTGTCATGCAACAAACTGTTTAATGGATTCTTGTATTCAGTCCTATCTCCAATTCATCTAATACCCTCTGGATCCCTCCTCCTGAGCTACCAATGAACAAAGAACTAAGCCAGTGTCAACAAAATATATTTATGTTTATTTGAATTAGATGTTAAGAAAAACCACACAAACTACATCCACCACCCTCCTTCTGGCTCACAAGCAACTTCTTGTTACACAAATAAATCACACAAATTAATTGGGGAAACACACAAATCTCAGTACTTTATCTCACTTTCAATTCAAGAAATAATTAGTGCTGGTCAGTGAACACAACCAATTACAAATGTAGTGCTTTGCAATTTTTGATTTTCCTGTGCGCTTAAAGGGCTTAAAAGGCTAGCAGTTTAGTTTTACACATTTGGGCAAATGCTTATGGCAATTATTATTTCACCAACACTTTCGCTTTGGTCTGGGTTGGGAAGTCTGATAGAAAAATTAGGATGATAGAAGAATTTGGGATTTCAGACCCCCCTCCACTGAAAAGCCGGTGTTGGGGAAGCTGGATGGCACAATTGGGATGATTGGAGAATTTTGGATTTCAGACCCCCTCCACTGAAAGGCCTTTGTTAGGGAAAAGTTGGAGAAAACGATTTGACTGATTTAAGAACCAAGACAACCCCTCTTCCTTAAAGAGGTCGGGGTCAACAGGACAAAAAGGATTACCCAATTAAAATCTAGGCTATAGTTTTTCAGGGCACACTGGGGAGTGAGCTTTGTTAATTTTCGAATTTTAACAAAAATCACCCCATAGTGTTCTGCCAAAGGGAATTAATAAAATTCATATTTGTAGTTAAATAGGCTAAGGATCTACACAGTTTTGCCCTTGCACGCTCAATAAGGAGACAGGATTTAAGGCCGGCAGATTCCTTCACCTTTTGGTTGCAAAGGGTTCACTTCTACTTACATAGAAAACCTCTGTTTAAAATTCAGGACAGCCAGCTGCATATTAGGCCCATCTGGAAGGATAGGGCAGGAATCTAGTAACTCCTCTCCTCAGGATGGTCCCCTGCTCTCCACCATAGGGTCCAGTCAGCTTTTTAGCCCTCCCAAGCAACGGCAGCTCTGATAGACAGCTCCACCCAAATGTAATTTCTGCAATCTCATCTGGTGCTTCCTTCTTGCTGTCAGATGGTGAGTTTTAGCAGCTTTCTTGATGGTAATTTTAGCAGCTCTCCCGCGATGGTAAATTTCAGCAGCTCTGCCCCTTCCTCATAGTGCCTTCCACTTTATATAGTAGCGATGACACCATCAAGTGTACAGTCCTGCGGAGTACCCTGGAAGAGTACTCGCAAATAGGACTGGACAGTTACCATTCTCTCGCCTCACAATTCCCGCCTCTCTCTACGGATTGGTCTAAGAGTCTGGAGCAGACATATATGGCAGCTTAATTTTCAATCCCCATGTGTTCTCATGACAAATGTTGGCAAAAATCTAGTTTTGTGGCAAAACTTTATAATTCTACTTGCAAATGCCATAGTACATATATTTTCCGATTTTCCTCATTATGCCTCCCACTTTATATAGCAGCGATGACACCATCAAGTGTACAATCCTGCAGAGTACCCTGGAAGAGTTCTCACAAATAGGATTGGACAGTTACCCTTCTCTCTTCTCCCAATTCCTGCCTCTCTCTATGGATTGGTTTAAGAGTCTGCAGCAGACATATGGCAGCTTAATTTTCAATCCCCATTTGTTCAGTCTAGTTATGTGTCAAAACCTCATAATTTTCCACGCAACTGCCATAATATATATATTTTCTGATTCAGCTCATCATTGGGAATAAGACGACAGCCAAGTCTGCATTGTTTTGCATGCCCATATTGCAATTTTCTGCCATTTTTACAAAATGCATAACCGTTTGCAACATGCAAATATTTCTAATGTAACCTCTCACCGGTTCACCAACTCCCAAATTTGGAACATTATCAGATCAGCCAGAAACCCATATTAGGGAGCATTACAGTACCCTGAGTTGTAGGTGGGTGAATTCTATGTCACCAAAATCACCTGGAAATTACCTAAAAAAGGACACATACATGTAATCAGTACGACTTATGGTTGCTGAGAAAAAGGCCTAAGTTATAATTGTCCTTTTTAAATTAACAGTAAATCTTCAAGTTGGACAAATGGCAACTCCCCTACCTCCAGGCCATTTGTTATCACTGGGCCAGCCTGTAACCAGAGTTTATTTGTAAGCCTCTTCGTGTTTGAAGTTTGCTCTTTGAATTTGGAGTTTCAGCCTCCCTTAATTGTAGCCCTCGTTTCCACACGTCCTTCTTACATTCTGGTCATGCATCAGCCAAATGAAATGTTCTCCTGCAGAGACAGAAAGTTTAAAGGCACTTGGTATGCACACTTTTCAGGCAAGGCACTTTTTATTGTCATTCTAAACCACTGGGATGCAAGCAAGGTTTTCTGTGTGGGGCGAGTTTTTTGTGACATTTGTCGCACTGCAAGTAAACAGGGACTTCCTTGGGCCTAAGGAACTTTTCATGGAAACAAAGTGGCCTTTTCTTTCCAAATGTTTCCTGGTAATCTGCATGCTAGACATAATATACATTTCCATAGTGCAGGGCTTAACATGCTAAGGGACTTACATATAACTTCCTTTTGCTCAACCCCAGACATGCCAACATTCTTAAGCAGATGAGGGTGAGATTTCCCCACAGAAATCGGGAGAAGGTAATTTCCCTATAGGATTACATTGGCGATATAGTTATTTTAGGTGGGACACAGTAAATAATAGCGCTACTTTTAGTCAAAAATCTCCATCTTGTTCTCTTCTCTGAGTGCCCTGTATTGAGTTGTTTTGAATGGTCTGCGTTTTATAACACAACAATGAGATAACATTAAAACATAACAAATAATACCTTGGTTGCAGAGGTGGGGGTGTTGGTAAGGTGTGAGTTTGTCAAGATATTTCTGGCTTCTGGTCTAGGTGGTGTTGTGTAACGTGCTCTAAGTGTTATGCTTTTCTCCACCGAGAGGAACAGTTCCCTTTCAAGACTGTTGTTATGTGCGTACATCTTTACAGTTTTTGGTAAATGCCTCACTTCCTTGTTCTGAAGGTTCTGGATCTTTTGAGTTTGCGGCAGACTTTTCTGCCCGAGAGAAATGCTTTCCATTGAAATGCTTTTAATAGGATGAATAATATGGAGGACCACAGCAGAATTGTTTACTACAAACAATGAAGTCATCCCTGCAAGTGAGCTTAATTTAGCAACTCAGCAGTGTGTCTAGTGAGTGGTAGAGCCTGGCAGGTGCACAGGGCCTGCAGAGGCGTCACGTTTAGGATTTGAGGGAGACTGTGAGCCCAATACATGGAAAAGTGCGCATAGATCCCGCAAAACCTGCGTGCCGAGAATGACACTGCTGGAGCCTGTGCGCATAAGCTGTTCTGTGCTCTCCGCATATTCATGGAATTGTACCGACAAAGTAAGCCTATATGCAAGTCGTGACCGAAACGCCCCGACACGTCACCCGAAAAGCAGATACAACCACTAATACCTACCTGTGCGCAGTTCTTGGGCACAAACTCATGCACCCCTGTAATCCTGCGTGGGGTCCCCCGCAACCAAGCCAGCACCTGGGTGACACTGTAGTATCGTAAAAGATAACATTTCCTGGTAAATATGCCTGCAAACCCCTGTAAACCATTCATGCACCCTGCTACACTGATTATGCGCACCCCTGACTTCTATTGGAACCTCAACTGCGTGCATGCATCCCTAAATCCAACATGCAATCTTACCTCTGTATGGTAATTCCTATGCGCAATTGTCTGTATGCCTGCCTTTGGGTGACGGTTACAATCGAGAGCTTGCATGGTCATTTCTCCGACGTGAGGTTACACGGTCAGGTCCATGAATACGATTTTACCTGCACAGTTGTGGGCGTGCGATCCACTTGCGCGGGCCGTCCCTTGTAACACCCCCATTAGGCCTTGTTCCTCCCCCTACTGCGGTCTGTGCGTAGAACACGCCCCCCGCAAAGCAGGGCGCAAACTCATGCACCCCTGTAATCCTGCATGGGGTCCCCCGCAACCAAGCCAACACCCTGATGACACTGCATAGTGTCCCCCAAAACTATTCCCAGCACCCCATCAACATGTGTAACATGTATTGTGAAAGTTAACATTTCCTGGTAAATATGCGTGCAAACCCCAGTAAACCGTTCCTGCACCCTGCTACACTGATTACATGCACCCCTAACTTCTATTGGAACCTCGACTGCGTGCATGCACCCCTAAATCCAATATGCGATCTTACCTCTGTGCAGTGATTCCTATGCGCAAGTTTCTGTATGCCTGCCTTCGGGTGACGGTTACAATGGAGAGCTTTGCATGGTCATTTCCCTGACGTGAGTTTGCACGGTAAGGTTTACCTGCACAGTTGTGGGCGTGCAATCACCCGGTCAATGCGCAGGCCACGCCTACGCTCTGCGAGGTGTCTTGTGCACGGCTCTCGACTGCACGCAGAGACATACTCGAGCGTGCGTGAAGTCCCTGCAAAGTACAAAAAAGTCCTGCGCAGTCGATTCCATGAATCGACAAACAGGACTTTGCACACAAAGTCCCTGTTTACTGGACAGAAACTTCCATGAAACAGGCCCTATGTATTTTCCCTTTGTACTAATTTGCATCTTTTTTTCTTTTTTTGTTTGTACTTTAAATAGTTAAACAGGGGAAATATTAATTTACCCCACTTCTTTTCCTTTTCTGTCTTCTCTACCTCTAATACTGCCTGTTTGCTTTGTGGTTTTGCTACTGAAAGGGGAAAGAAGGGAAAGGCTGTTGAGAAGGAAAATAATTGGCAGGGGAACTGGCAGTGCTACTGGCAGGGGCGCCGACTACGTGGAAGTCCCTATACTTAAAACAGGACCTTTTTTGTTGTTGCCGGCAGCCCCTCCCGGCCCCCGCAGGGAAAACCCAAAGTCTTTGCCTCTGGCTACTGGCATGCGTTGGTTGCTTTGCAGATTGTTATTTGTTGTGTCCTGCTATGCACCATACTGTCCTGTTCCTGCTTGTCTCAGTTCAGGAACAAGTAAACAAAAGAAAATGACAGTGCCTTGTAATTTGTCGAACCTGAGTCACAGTCCTAATCCTGCTTCCTTGTCCCTCTTCCCCTTCCTAATCCCACTTCCTAATCTCACTTCCTCATCATTCTTACTAGTCTTTCTTCCTTGTTACTCTATTGTGTCCTAGTTGCTCTTGTTCACCTTAGACCCTATTCTTCATCGTCATCCTAGAACCTCTTCCTCAATCTAGTCCCCCTTCCTCTGAATCATTCTATTCCCTCTTCCTCACCCTGGACTCGCTTCCTATTCATCATCCAATTTCTTCTTCTTCGTCATAATAGTTCCTCCTTGTATTAGTTTTTCTTTCTATAGTCCCTTCCTATTCCCTCACCTCATCCTAGACCCTCCCCGATGCCTAGTTATTATTCTTCCTTGTCCCCATCTAAGTCTCTTCTGTTCATTGTCGAGTCCTTCTTACTTGTACTAGTTCTCTGTCGTAGTCCCTTGTCTTATTCAATGTCACAGTTGCTCAACAGTTTTCCTTGTTCCTGTCCCTCTTCCTAGTCATTCACCATCATCCCTCTTCCTAGTTACCCATTCCTTCTTATTCATTATCCTCTTCCTCATCCCTCAACCTCTTCCTAGTTTGCATCTTCCTGTCCCTAATCTTTTTACTCCTTTCTCTTCCTGGTTCCTCTTCCATATTTCTCATTGTGTTCCTTTTTCCGTACCCTAGTCCTTCTTCCTTGCCCAAGTTTCACTTCCTCTTCCTCATTCTACTCTGTATTATTCATCCTACACTCTCGTCCTTATTCAAGTCCATTTTTCTAGTCATACTTCCTCTTCCTCATCATTGCCCATTTCCATTATTCCCTCTTCCTCTTGCTCATCCTAGCTCCTCTTCTTTTTTCCTGTTCTTCTCCCTCGCATGTGACCTTCTTCCTATCCATGTTCCTCCTTCCTTGTATCAATTCCCTGCACCTTCTCCTGAACCCTTGCACTCTTCCTAGTCTTTCTTCTTCTTCCTCGTCCTAGACTTTCTTTCTCTTCCTCATTGTAGTCTCTTTTCCTCATCCTCATCTGAGTTTCCATACCTCATCCCAGGCCCTCGCCTTAGTCCCTCTTTCTTATCCAAGTTCCTCTTCCATATCCAATTCCCTCTTCTAAATCCTAGTCCCTCTTCCTTGTCCGAGTAGCTTTCATTCTTCCTCGTCCCTCTTCCTCATTTTATTGCCTCTTCCCCCATTCTAATCCATCTTCCTCTTATTCCTCGTAATCACCTTTCCTTGTCCTGGCACCTCTCCCAAATCCTAGTTCCTTCTCTTTGTTTTTGTTTTCCTCATCCTAGTACTTATTCCTCCTTCGTGTCCCTTCCCTATTCCCACTTCCCCATCTTCTTTCTTATCCTTGTCCCTCATTCTAGTCCCTCAACCTTATCCCACACCGTACATTTTATTCTGAAGCCTAGTCCCACTTCCTCATTCCTGTTGCTGGTACTTGTACCTATTAATGGTCCTAGTCTCTCTTCCACTTCCTTGTCCCTCTTTCTCCTACCTCTTCCTTGACCTAGTGCCTCATCCTAGTCCCTCTTCCCTCATCATTATCTAGTCTTTCTTCTTCTTTCTCGTCCCTTGTAACACTTCCTTATCACAGTTCCCATCATAATCCCTCATCCTGGTTCCTCATCCTCGAGAATAACTAGTCCTACTCCAAGTCTCTTGTTGTAGCCCTAATCTCTCATAGTCTCTCACCTTAATCCCTCTTCCTTGCCCTAGTAACTCTTCATTGTCTCTTTTGTAGTCCTGTGTCAGCGCTTTGGCGTAAAGCGCTATATAAATTAATAAATACAAATATTCATTCCCTTGTCGGGGTCTAAAATTACAAATGTCTTCCCTTTAAAGGAAAGTTTGGTGGCTGCTCATTAGTATTCCACAGAGGAGGATCTTAAAACGTACTTGTCTTGTTTGGGTCCTAAATTACTTTATGATATCATTCCTTGCTTGTCCCGTCTATCATCATCAGTGAGTCAAAAACTCTGCTGGAATCAGTGACCATGAGCAAGGTTTTGTTCTCGTCTGACGCTGCTACTAATTTAGATTTGGATGCACAAAGTAGGGTGAAGGTGGAAATACACTGTTCTAATGCAAACATGTTGGAGACCATTTCTATGCAGGTGTCAAATGCTGTAGTTGTGGTAGCTGATCTTCATTGTACTAGGGAATCTGAAAACTTGAAACCAATTCCAGATTTCGACTTGGAATTCTCACTGGGCCAGATAATTACGGATTGTAATTCTATTTAAAAGGATTCAAATTTGTGTATCCCTTTAAATGCAGTTGATGACGATTGTGTGTTTGACACCTCTATCATGCAATTTTGAATTTTGGAACGGAAGTTAACGTTGGTTATCAACAAATGTGAGATGATTGAAGCTAAGCTTGATGATCACTTTCAGCTTATGTACGTTTGCTGTTTGGTGAGGAGGTGAAAAATATAGCAGACAAGTACCAACAGAAACCCCAGACACGTGTTTCGGTCTGGTTGGGTGGATCTGTGCCTCTCTAAGAATAGTGAGCAAGGGGTCCACGTCTGGATTCCCCTAGTAATTTAGGGTGAGACCCAAAGTTACTTAAATATGTAAATTAACAGATCCACCCTACTGATGAGGTCCAACCAGACCGAAACACGTGTCTGGGGTTTCTGTTAGTACTCTTGTTCAGAGGAGAATTGCCTAGCATTTCGGTGCTGGACTGCCCCAGGGCAGGACAAAGACTGAAATGTTTGGGATATTTCTTCTCTGTGAAAGATAGTGAGCTAAAGACTCTGGGTAAGTCTCTCGTAACCAGGACTAATGTCTGGCAGAGGGACTCCCAGGACCCCCCTTGTTAATTTACAAAAATAAAGTGAACCTTGGTTGTCATTAGCTGATTGTGCGGTTAAGAATGGAATGAGGGTATTCTGGGATGTTATTAACATGAGAAACCCCATTACCCCTATTTGTGGGGGTGTGTCTAGTGATAATAGGGAATCATATATAGTGACTACCTTTGGTTTGAAACCTGCTGGGAATATGTCTCTCCCGATTGTTGGTGACAAATGGAACTTTGTCTTATCTATTGACAAACTTGTCTTACTTATTCAGAAGCCTAATGGTTCAAGGGCTGCCAGCCCGATGGCACTTGTAAGTTGAATCCTGGGGCTTCGGCAGCAGTCCTCCGTGTTTTATATATGAATATTAGTTATTAATATTAGTCTAGAAAACACTGTACCTAGATCATGGAGCGATAGCAACATAATCCTATTTTAAAAAAAGGAAATAGAGGTCTGCCAGCCAACTATAGACTACTGGCTATGTTGGATATTCCAGATAAGATCTTCACGAGAATCCTTCTTAATGAACTTACAAACTGAAGTAGTGCATACCATATTTTAATTAAAAATCTGATTTCTTTTTGAAGAGCTCCAGTACTATTCATAATATCACAACACTTGTCACATTAGTTGAATACTCCTGGAAAGTCAGACACGTACCTGTATAAGTGGCTTACATAGATTTCAGTGTAGCTTTTGACACTGTCCTTAGACGTTGGTTATGGAATAAACCTGCTGCACTGAACATCCCAAGCAGTTTACTGTCTATGATTGTACTGATTTGTACAGATACACGTATTCGTGTGAGACTTGATGGGTTAGGACATGCCACCAATTGGATACCTACCTACAAGGGTTGCATACCTGCCCCATCATTGTTGAATTTATACTTGTCTGGCCTGGATAAGGCACTTGATGTGAACGGAGGAAATGCAGTTAAGTGTGGGGACCTTGGCTCTGCTATGCTGATGACTTGGTGATATTCGATTACACTCCTAGAGGCCTTCAAGCGAGCCTCAACACTTTGGGAGATTATGCTAGTTTGAAATGAATTAAAAGTTAATAATGACAAAAGTAAAATCATGGTCTTTAAAGTCAAAATGGGTAAATCAACCAGCTTCAGATTGGTATTTAATAAGAACTGGTGGAGCAAGTAAAATCTTCCAAATATCTTGGAGTGGTGATATATGAACAACTTAACTGGTCTTCACATTGGGAGCAAGTCTGGGATAAGATCGCCCAACAAACAGGAGCTATAGGTAAATGTGTGGGCAATAATGGGGGTTATTCTATTCTAAACTTTCTTACTATCTATTGTGCCCAAAATAGTGCCATGCTCGTTGTATGGGGTGGGGGGGGTAAGATATATAACTGATTTGTTTGACCTGAGGGGAAAACACTAAAAAAAGACTTTGAATGCCTAAATCTCTGTCTATAGAGTATACTTGTCTTGAATGTAGTATACCTACTGTTGAGAGTGTTTTCTTAGATCTATGTTATTTTTACAAAGGTATGGAAGATGGATCAGGTCACTATTATTTATAAAGTGTTTAAATCTTTTGATAATGTTTCTTATTTACTGCATTCTAGCTGCTTGGGATGCATTTGGCAAATTCTTCTAAAGTGGAATCCCTTGCTGTTCTCTCGTAACTCTCAAAATACAGCTATGTTTTTTAAAATCTACTTAAGAAAAGATTTGTTGATGTTGAATGGATATTGGTTGAACTGCCCACCAAAACTAACAGTTGGATGTTTTTAGAATATTGGATGAATAGATCATATATTCCTACATTTCTTTTTGCTTTCCCTAATAGTTATGGTATTAGACCATATATGCTACTTAAATTCAATATGTGTTTATTTTTATATTTGTGTTTTCAGTACACATGGTACAATTACACAATTTAGTAGAAAAAACATACACAATACAAAGTACAAGAGTGATTCAAAAAGAAGAAGAAACATATACAATATGTTCCAATTAAAACGCTAAAACAGCAGTCAGTCATATCAATTAAAAAAATTAAATTACATAAGTAGGAGAAATTCATAGTCATATGTCACATATTTGTCTTAAATCATATTCTCCTTGACCTTATTCAATTCAAAAAAATTCGAAACAAATGCAATATTAAAAATAAACCAGAAAAGGGTGAGGTCGCCAAGCATATTTAGTCATATAAGCAGCAAGTACCCACTTGTGTATATACGTAAATAACCATATACACACACATATATATATGTAACATACCTGTGTATATATATTATATAACCACGTTATAATTATCTGTATGTATATAATCTTGTATATAATAATGCTATGTTGTAATTATCTGTATGTATATAATTTTGTATATAATAATGCATATAATTTTGTTGTTGTAACTAAGCTTCGCATATACCTGTAACTGCTGCGCCCTGTTACCTGAGGGTATGATCGCGCAATATAAATAATAAACAAAGAAACAAACAAACGAACAAGTCGGGTCAATTGAGAGAACAACAAGGGAAAAGGGGTAGCTAACAATTTGATATGGAGTCATCAATGCTTCAAATCTTAAATATATTTAGGAAATTAAATATAAAGATAAAGATAAATATATTTAGGAAATTAAATATAAAGATACAGAGGAAAATCAATTTCTTTTAATGCAATAAATATTATGAAATTGACCAAAAATCTATATCTAAAATGCCCAAACATGTGAGCAACACAACATTACAGAAATATATCACATCAAACATAAAAAAGGTTAGCATGTATATTACTGACATCCACATAGAGTAAAAAGCAAAAGGGAAAACTTCCCTGTGTACACCCAACTCAATTGTGCCAACACTGTGTGGAAAAATACCTAAGCACCTTCAAAAGACACCAACACAATAAAGCGAATAATAACAAAGCAAAAAAACAGTAAAGGACAAACCAAGGGTATACTGTCTATAGCCCTGGAGATGTGCTGCCGTATCAACTCTTGCATCTGATGGTCGACATAGGGGTGCAGACAAATGTGAGTTCCATGCACAGTTGTATCAACATGTAAGCAATCAATGCTTAATTGATCATGTAAATTACATAGGGATCAGAACAAAAGATTTCTCGACTAAGCATAATATTTGTTGACATTGCCAACTCGAGTTTCGGCTGCAACTGGCATTGGACTTGAAAAGTCGATCAACCCTCTTCAGGGCAAGAGAGATTTTCAAACAGGGAAGCCAAAATAGCACACCAATAAAATACACTGTGTTCATATTAAGAAAGACACACAGAGACAAAAACATAATTCTCAGACATACAGACGGAATCTGTCAACATGAAAAAACACCTGCCATATTTGCACTGTTTGTCTATTTAGTGTGATCCATAATTTAAAACTACTTCTTAATTAAAAAACACAGCCCTCCCTGCTGTGGCCTGGGTTCCCTTCACCAAAAGGAATCTGTAAGAAGAACAAGAAGGTCTCAAAGATGAAGCCTCCTAGCACAGTGGGTGCTTGGTAAATTTATATTGGAGACTGTTCTCTATGCTGAAAATCTAAACCATGAACTAACGTCAAGCACCAGGCAACCATTGCCTGGCGCAGGAATGGGGGCAAAGTGTGAACTCTAATCCCAGCCAACACTGCAGTCAAGGATGAATAGGCTAATAAAATACCCAAGTGTATCTCATCAGAGCCTCACAACTCTCGGCCGACTGCTGGACCGACCACCCTTACTGGAAACCTCGACCAGTGGAAAAAAAGACACTGTTGTCAAGCCAAGCACCTAGTTGGCCCTCCAATTGGATCAGCCTCAAGAGACCCGCTGTGTCCCAAGCGATTAAAACCTCTGAAGCTGTCAACAGTCATGTGTCCAGTGTAAAGTGGTTGCTGCATAGACCGCTAAAGCTGCGGCCATCTTGGACTGATGTCAAAGTGTATCCAAACGCTGTAAAAAGTAGCGATTTACAAAATGAAGGGACATAGAAAGTATAAAGCAATTTGTCATCCATATGCTCAATGACATCGGAGTCAGCGAACTGCTAGGGTCATACAGGCAACCTCTGAATGTGCACCAGGCAACTCGGATATACGGGCCAATTCATGCAGTCACTGCTGCACCAAACACCACATTCGACTGTAGGGGATGTAGGTGGGTAACCTACTGCATAGTTAACGGGGGACAAATGCCAGTATGGCACAATAGTTGGATAGGGAAATTGTTGTGTGTGAACCAAATGTTTGTGATGTTAAAAGAGTGAATATGGGTCAAGCCAAATTGCACAGACAACCTCTAGATGTACATGGGTTAACTCAGATATATGGGCCAATACTTGCAGGCACTCCAAATTTAATATGGCAAACTCTTCGTAGATCATTGGGGTCAGACAAGGTATTCCTTGCACTGCCACTCTATGCAGATTATGTGGAAAGGGTTCCATGTAATAATGTCCCCTCAATAATAATGCCATGCCAAAAAATCGCCGAATAATGGCCGTTTTTTGCGGGGACATTATTAGACGGAACATGCAGGGAACACCCCTGCAACTCCCAAACACGTTTTTTTTCTCAAGGGGACACCCCCGCAACCCCCGTTCACCCTGTCCCTATATATGTGGTCACCTATATAATTTATTTTTAAAAACATTTCACCTGTATAATGTCGCCATGACCTTTTCCCAGAAACATTATATACGGCAACCATATGTATAGGGATATTATTACCTGGTACCATGGAAAGGCTGTTATTGAATCTAGTGAACATTTTCTTGTCGATGGTGTAAATCTAGACAATATACGATATTGTTTTTAATACAAAAGAAGAACAAAATCAATAGTCTTAATACTCAGAATCTGTGGGTGATTTTTTGTGGAAGGCACTGATTGTGATTTGATTTACTATTTGAATAAATTGAGTAACTATATATTTGGCATTTTAGCAGATTTGTAAAATACTAATGATTTTATTGGTTCTTGGATATTAATATTGTATGCTGTCTAGGGGTTTTATTGTTGGTAATTGTGATGCTTTATCAAGATCAAGATTGTATGAGTTTGACTATTAGCTTTTACATGTGTATGTATATGTATATAAAGTCTATGATAGTCTATTTGTATTCTTATAAAAATAAACAACAATAAATATTCCCTTGTCCAAAGTCCTACTCTCTTGTCCTAATCTCTCACCCTAGGCATAGTCTCCTATACTGCAACCAATCTCCGGAACCAGTGCTACTCTCTTGTACCAGTACCAGACACAGTGTCTGTTCTAATCCTAGTAAGCCTCTTGCTCAAAGTATCGATTTCCCTCCAGCATAGTCTCTCAGTCAGCTACAGTCACTCTTTTGCCCCCTTTCTATCATTTATTATATCTTTTCTTATTGTCTCCCCCTTATGTCCCTTTTAGTCTCTCCCTCTAATGTTATCATTCTCTCTTGCTCGCTGTCTCTTTCTCTATATTTGTATCCCTCTCCCTGGACAGTGTGTCCGGGGTGGAAATGGTAAGAAGATAAAGCAAGAGTTAAAGGCTGCATGGAGAGTTTGTAAAATGTGATGCTCTGTCTGTGAATGTTGCTCTATTATGCTGAAATCACCACCCCTAAACGGTATCCGGTAATAGAATTGCGGCAAAAATGTTGCTGGTAAAAAAAAAAAAACATGGCAAAAATGTTGTGGTTTGACCCGGTAAAGGTGTACCCCATTATACCATTTAAGGGGAGCAGGGGTTGCCCCCCGGCCCGCTTAATTGGGTTAATGGGCCCGGGGGTTGCGGGGCTGTCCCTTGCATCCTTTACATGATTGTGGCAGCAAAACCACGGATATTTTGTATACAGGCCCATTTTTGCCACGATTTTAAGACATGGAACCCACTAAACATGTGTAAGGATCTGTGCGTGATATAACATTTTGCAACTGGGGGGCTCATTTGGTTGGAAGGTTTGAAATATGCCTGGAAATCAAGCTCTCCTTTTAAGCATGAAACGTGCAGAGAAGCATTGAGCAGAGCAGTCATGGATGTAAATGATCTGAATGTTGCCTAAAAGGATCTCGGCCAGAAAGGGTCCTATGAACTTCATGCTATGGGATCTTCCTTACATCTGTTATAATTAGCATGTTTACATAAATGCTGCTAACCTCCTTGCTTTGCATGGCTGAAAATCAGTTGCTGGTTCTTGGCACAGCGCAAAATTCTCATTGTGCCGTAACCCATAGTTCTCAAGCAGTACATGTCATCCGACACATGATTGCATATTTCATCTATTCCTGTATTATATTTCTGAGGGATACAGTCCTACCTTTTGGCCCTGTAGTTAACTGATTGTTGGGGGTTATACTGATCTGTTGGACATTGTTTATGGATCTGGATAATCAGGCCTTGAAGGTGCTGTTTAACATTATTGATGATTGTGACAAAATTACTACTTCTGTGGGGGGAGAACTGAGATGAATAGTCAACAAAACTCCCACTCAGCCATCACAGCTACTAAATTAGCATTGAACTGAGTCATAAGGGTGAAACAGGCACAGCCCGACAGGTATACCGCCTTCACCTCTTAGGGTTGCACATGCCTCGGGCAGGATTTACTCTTCAGGAGGGGTCTGAACTCGCAATGAAAACAATCCAAACAACAATAGTACAGTGATACAAAAATAAGTTTTGTAACCTATGGTCAACTAAAATATCATCTTTATTTAACTAACAAAAATACCCACAACTAATAAAAACACTAAGGACCCACCCCTGTAAGTGAAAACACTGATAAAGCATTCCTCAGAACAAAGGGGTACTCTGTGTTTGATGACAGTGGTGTCCATGCAATGATTTAATCAGCTAATCATCAAAGTTACTGGACGATAACAATGAGGAGAAGGGGGACTTTAAAGTCACTATTGTCATTTCAGGAGGCCCAGGGGACAGGACCACTTCAAATACCTTTCTAATTTCTTGTCTTTCGAGTGCTATACTTCAGTTGAGCCAGTGTTGAAACATTTGAGTCGTGCTTCCCAATGGTGAGTCAGCATGGAGATGATTTGAGGCAAGGGCTCCAAATGGATGAAGTTGGTGTTCGAGACAGCTCAAATCAAGTAGGTTGAGTTGGCAGTGAAGTTGGCATTGAGAAGATGCTTTTCCTGGATTGAGTCATCGCTTGAGATGGGTCTAGTCTATGGTTTCTAGAAGGTTGAAACCGCATTCAGGTTAGGTTGATGCGATTTTTCTATTGGCTCGAGCCAGTGATGGAGACATTGTGAGTTGGTTGCTTCCATGGAGTTCAGCTGGCAGTTGAGTTGAGGCAAGACATTAGTTGGTGTCGAGACGATTCGAAAAGCCGGTGAGCTGTTTGAAGCACTTAGAGTGCCAATGGAAGTACGGCAGGTTCTGTGGCAGCTCAGAATGAGTCAAGCATGTTCAAGCCGGCTCAAAAAGCTCCTTGAGGCAGTAAACAGGCATTGGGCTGCTTCTGAGTTGCTGGATAGCTATGTCCACAAACTCAGGGGACAAGGTGAGGCTTTTGCTCTGCTCTTCCATGCCAGGAAGATTGCCAGAGAGCAACTACAGGGATACTTCACCTCCAAAGATCTGGATCCTGGTTGCCTGTTCCTTGGAGCTCTATGTCTTCACTTCTATGGCACAGCAAAATGTACCCAATCAAATTTCCAGGCGGAATCCTTCTTCCAGAATTGTTCAGAGATTAATCAACTAAGGTCCCCTCACCATAGGAAAAATGACACAGGAGTTTGGTCCACAGCAAGCCTGTTCAGAAAGGTCCAGCCCAGGCTTCATGTACAAGGGTCCTTTGCATGCTGGTTTCATACCCAGAGTGCATTGACTGCGGGAAATGGGTAGGAGGACAGGAAATGTGGGAGCCCTAGCAAATCTCCAGATGGAAGGCCCCTTCCCATATCAGCCTACATCAAAAGGACTGCCGTAATCAGAATCCTGGTGAGAGGTGCCCATTGCAATGACAGGACTGTTTTTGAAGTACCAGTTTCCAGCGGAACACCCATAGAGACTCCCTGCCCTCTGTAGGGTGTGACAAGCCTTCTCAGGGAGATCAAAGTGTGAATTTACTGGATGGGATCCATATGATTGTTGTGGGTATAGCCAGCCCAGACAGCTTCATACACACAAAGTCTTGCCATCAATGAGTCACTGATCACCAAGCAGACAATAACATTACATCAATTTCTTATGGCTTTATAATTATGTAATCCCAGTAGCCACCATGTCAAAACCAGGTATGGATTATATTTCGTTTTTACTACCTGCCGGTAGGGTTATGTGGATATTTTGGATGTTTATAGTTAAAAAGCTACTCCTATCTGTTGGAACTTTGGGTTCCAGCAGCTGTGTCAAGGAAGGCAAATGTGACTGTGCATGTGACCCCTGCATGCCTGTGCCCCTGACTTCATGACAGTGACCTTTGAACCTGCCCTGTTGCCACTGCAAGGCAACTATTGGGGGTGTCAGTAGACCATTCCAGCAAGGTACATGTGAGCACTATGCCTTTTGGCGTGGAGCATTATGATAGTGGTGTCTGATTGGCAGAGCCCACTTTCAAAAACAGAATTACCAGAATAATTTTATATTGAAAAATAATAAAAATCTCAGGCTATCCCACGCTCATCAGATGTAATGGTGCCACAATGATGCCATGCCTGATTTTACAGAGATCAAACACAATTTGTGGGCCTCCATAGGAGCTGTGAAAGTGGCTGGGTTCATATCTCAGCTGCCTGTCTGAAATGTTAGCGGTATTTAATCAGTAAACAGAGCTTAACATCTTAATAATAGTTACATAATTTCTGGCCCTTAAGCGTGCATGTTTTGTAAGCTGAGCAATTTATTTCTGGGGTTGACACAAATTCATGCCAATAAATGTAATATGCATTGACCAAACGCAAAAGCCTAAAAGATTGACTTTGCTTTTGCTTTTTGTTTGCATTTCAATCTTAAATAACTCTCAATGAAAAACTGCTGCTCAAAAGTCATGACAGTGAGTTTTCTCCAGTACAATGAATGGTCTGGTGGGTGGGGCAGTTCAGCGAGTGAGTGTGTTTGTGTTGCAGTTTGTTAGGTGGCCGCACACAACTCAGGGAGTTCCTTTGCCCCCCAAGCAAGGTGGTGCACAATAAAGCGCTTTTTATTTCAAGTTCACTTTGGTGGGGCCTCCAACCCGTCTCGCACCCAACCCCAGCACATACCCAGTGTCACCAATGGCGTAGGAACCAGGCTGGTGTATGGTAAGAATATATGTTTATTTATTTAAGAGTTGACAGAAAACGAGCAGTCAATATCAGCCACCAATGCTGTGGCACATCCAATATCACAACAGTAACTCGGTCATTAAAACAACACAAGTACAATTTTAAAACATGCAGTCACAGCTTACGACAAATTTTAATTTCAATTTAACCAATAGAAAACATTCACAATACAAAGGAAAAATAGTTTTGCAACATGCATTCAAAGGACAGGCAATGCTTTAGGATTCTGTTTGAAAGACAAGAGAATCAATGGGGAATGTTGTTTTAAGCTTACATTTAAAAGGCACAGTTGGGAAAAGGGACTCAAATGGGGAAATCGTTTTTCTACACACATTCAAATAAGAAGCAATGCCTGAAGATTCTGGTCATAGAAAATGAGAACAAATGCTTTGTAATTCTGATTTAAAATGTATGGGAAATTTGGTTTTGAAACACATATCAATGCTCCCTAATTCTGATTGAAAATGAATGGGGATGAATGGGAAATTTGGTTTTGGAACACATATACAGATGAGATGCAATGCATTGTAATTCTGATTTAAACTAATTAGGAAATTTCGTTTTGCACCCTCCACACTGACTTGAAAGGCAGTGTTTTATGGATTATTTCTTCTGGGATACAGGACTCCCCAACCCCTTCTGTACAGGAGTCGGGGGTTTCAGAAAACATTCAGCGAAGTATTTATAGGTTCCTCATGCTATCTCATTCCTGATCATCTACCATCCCCCCTAGCCCACCTGGCTCCTTTTGTGACGATATTGACCTTCTCCTGTCCCATATCCTGCCCAGTCCATCTCCGCTTGTACTACTAGGAGATTTCAATCTTCATCTTTCTTCCACCCACTCGGCTTCTCCTTTTCTTTCTAATCTTGATTCTTATCTGCTTTCACCTCTCCTACTCCTCCCACTCACATTTCTGGTTCCTCGCTAGACTTGCTACTTTCACTGCTTCTTCTGTACTAGCTTTACCTGTTTACTTATCTGATCACTACTTACTTTCTGTTTCACTTCTGTCCACTATTCCCCAGATCTCCCCTACTATTCTTCCACCCAAAGAAAATGTTTGGCACGATCTACGAAGTTTCAACTCCTCACTTTCTTATGACACCTGCACTACTATCTTTCCCTCCTCATCAGACTTTTCTTCTCTTACTGCTGATGAGGCAGCATCTCCTCTCTCATCATCCCTCTCTCTTAGTCTCAACAACTCTACCCTCTGTCTGCTTTCCAGCCCACTCATAAACCCTCTCAACCCTGGCTTTCCCCCTCATCTCCGTGCTATGCAACGTCTACTCTAGGCTGAAAAGGTGTTGGCTCAAAACAAGATCTTCATCCAATCACTCTGCCTATTTATCATATCATGGCCTCTACGATAACTGTCTTATCTGCTAAACGTGACCATTTCTCTTACCTTCTTCACACCCAATCTGCCCATCCTATGCATCTTTTTCAAACTCTAGCATGGCTCCTCTCTCCCCCTTCTCCTGATAACTCTATTAATTCTACTTTGACCGCATCTGAATGCCCTCACTTCTTTTCCTCTAAAGTTCATTCTCTGCATCAAGACAGTCTAAACTCTTTTCCCAACCACCGCATTCTCACCCCCTTCTACTCCATCAGCTCTCATCTCCAGCGTCTCTCCAGTTTTTTACTCTGATGTGCTACTTCTGTTAGCTAAAGCTCATCCTACTGCTACTCCTACCGATCCTATTCCATCTGCTCTCATTCCCAAGGTTTATCCCCTTGTTATACCATATCTTGTCTCTTACTTCAATACCTGTCTCAGCACCTCTGTTTTTCCTACAGCCTTCAAGCATGCAACTATCATCCCTATCTCGAAAAAACCCACAGCTAATCCTCTTATTGTTTCTAATTTCCATCCCGTCACCCTCTTACCCTACCTTTCTAAACTCTTAGAGCGTCTTGTATACTCTATGATTTCATCTTTTGTCACTGATCTATCTCTTCTTCCTTGTTTTCAGTCTGGTTTCCGTCCTCGCCACTCTACTGAGACTGCTCTGATCTGTGTATTTAACTCCCTTCTCTCAGCTCGCTATTCTAAACACTCCTCTTTTCTTATTCTGCTTGACACTATGGATCATTCCTTGCTCTTGTAATCTCTTTCTTCCTTCGGTTTTAGGGGTTCTGTTCTCTCCTGATTCTCCTCCTATCTATCTAATAGAGGTTTCTTTGTCTCCTGGGCTTGCCAGATCTTCTCACCTTTTCCCCTTGAGCACAGAGTTCCCCAAAGATCAGTCTTGGGTCCTTTTCTCTTCTCTCTCTATACTTCTCAACTCTCAGCCATAGTCTCTTCCTTTGGTCTCCTCATCACTTCTACGTAGATGCTACACAACTTTTTTTAACCTTCTTATCCTTCACTTCTGAAATCCACCACAATTTTACAGCCTGTCTTTCTGGTATCGAATCTTGGATGGCCTCCCACTTCCTCACTCTTTAAATTAGGTGTTATTCTTCCCTGCTACCACTCTTCACCCTCACCCACCACCTCCTTTCATATCCTCTCCTCCCGCTAGTCTTACTATTTCTCTCACAGCTCGTAATCTTGGCCTTGACTTTAATTCAAATCTTTCTTTTGCTCACCAGATCTCTCTTACCTCTCGTTCCTGTCATTTCCATCTTTATAATATCCGTAAAGTTCGTCATTTCCTCACTTTTCAAGCTAATAAACTTCTTAGTTCTTCCTTAACCGCTCTAACACTCTTTTTGGTCTCCCATGTTCTCATCTTCCTCCCTTGAAATCAATCTATAATTCCTCTGTTCATCTACTATGTCTTCTCTCTCATTGAGATTCTATCTCCTCCTCACTCCTCCTCACTCGCCTCACGTAGCTGGTTACTTTTTCACTCTCAACTCAAGTTTCACTTTCTTTGCTTAGTCTTTAAATCCCTATACCAGCTTGCACCTGACTATCTTGCTTCACTTTTATCTTTCTACACTCTGTCTCGATCTCTCTGTTCTTCCTGTCTCATTAGACTGAATGTTCCCCATCCTCCATGTGCCCATTACCAGTTCCGATCCTTTCAGCTTCTTGCTCCGCTACATTGTAATGCTCTCCCACTCTCCATTCGCTCTATCACTGTTTATTCTCTTTTCCGTCTCTCTTTGAAAACTCGTCTCCTTCATCTCCTTCATAGCCCCTGATTGCCTGCTACAAGCATTGATGTTTTGATGTTTACTTACTATTATTTTTATGCCGTACTTTATTTTTAAATTGTTCAGCGCTTTGGGGGAATGTGCTATATAAAACACAATAAAATACGAATATACCGGCTCTAACACACTAGGCATTAACTCTTTAGTTTCAAACTCTATTTTTCTATGTGGGAATTAATTGATTTACTTTAATCAACTATGCTAATGGTCTTCCCCCACAATTTAATGGAAACACTTGAAACACTTGTGTACGAGTGTGATGGAAATAAAATATCAATCAATCAATCAATCAAAAAGGCAGGCAGTTGCCACCACAATTCAATTTCAACAGAGATGGTGGTTTTCTATGGGGAAATAATTTAAATGAGATTTAATTCATTGTGCAAAGGCCCAAACAGTCTCCCCAGCCCTCCCCCTTTTACCCACTAATGGAAAGGATAAAAGCAGGTGGCTTCTCATGCAATTGATGGCTTTAGGATATCTACTTACATGGGAGATCTCTGCTCTTTGCTCAGGAAGCCAGACAGATTTTAGGACTCCCTTTTGGTAGGCAGCTCACGCCAGGCCTCTCCCACAGCAGGGTCCCTCCAGACAGGCCTCTCTCTACCCTTATGGTCTTGGTAGTTCTCCTTACCTCTCTGCTAGTTGTTACTCTCTAAATTCCAGCAGCAGGCTATCGGCCGGAATAAAGTCAAAAATCGCTGCTCTGATGCAAACCTGTCCTCTTATAGGGTATATGACACCCCAACATGGTCATAATTCCTACGGTCCCTCCCTTCACCTACCCCCTGCACTCCCCCTGGTTGCTGATAGGACCAGGTATTGAGAGGAGTGCATGATGTAGGCTGAGGGAGGAGAAATAATACATCATTTCAAAATGACGGGGAGTTTCACATTTTGTGTTCTGAAAAATCTCAGAATGTGACAACTCCCTTAATCTTTCAGATAACCACATGAATATAGATATTTTTGAATTCTATATTTTACGGCGCGTCAGACAATACTCATTTTATTTCGGCACACCCTCCCTGTGCGGAGCTACAGTTTTTCACGGTTTTCTGCAGCGCTGAAATAGCAAAAAATTGGACCCTTTCCACTTTAAACCTTGCTTTCATGATCTATCCCTTTGCCAACTTTCCCATTTCTCGGGTGTATAAAAATTGCAGAATCATAATTCTTCCCATAACTGAGTTTGTGTACATCACACAATTTGTGTTTTTACAGGGCCCTAACTGGCTTTTCATCCCATTTAATCTGAACCCGGGGTGGGCTCGACAGGACTCACAATGCTCCTTTTATTCTGGAAAAACTGTGTTCAATGTTTAATCAATGGCAGGTTATGGCATGGCCCCTAGTTTCACATTCAGATCAGCCACAAGCAGTTTCGATTCCCCTTAAAGCACGTGACCAGCCATCTGGTTTACCATAACCTTTTCTCTCCTTGGCTTCAAAGCCTTGCTTGGTGCTTAATGCACTGTTTATGGAAAGAACTGACCTTAAGGTCACTTCTGCAGGACGTGTTATCAGCAACTACCATAACTATTAATCTACTTCTTTGTATATCTTAGCATTTAACTTGACAACCAGACATTTATCTCCTGGGGTCCTTAGGCAAAAGTCTTGAGTTCAGATTTTCAAAGGGCCTTTGTTCAGAGCTAATGCACTTTTTATGTGAATATTTAACATTTATTTATTTATTTATACATTTGTAAAGCGCACAAAGCCCAAAGGCAACAAGGCGCTGAGACTTAAGAAGATGGTTACAGGTAAGGGGTTACAGGTAAGGGGTCAGATCTAAATAGTAAGGTTTTTAAGTGTTTTCTAAATGACCAGAAGGATGGGTCATTCCTAAGTTGAGGGGGTAAGGCATTCCATCGTTTAACTGCAATCAACGGAAAGCTTGAGCCTCCTGCTTTCTGTCTTCTATATCTAGGGGTGATAAGCAGATTAATGTTGGATAATCGGGTTGGTCTATTGGATTGGGCTTTGCTGATGAGGTTGCTAAGGTATATTGGTGCATTGTTCGAGATACATTTGTGTGTTAACGTAAGGATTTTAAATTTGATCCTATCGTGAACTGGGAGCCAGTGGATGTTCTTCCTGATAGTTGAGATGTGTTCATTACTAGGTATATTTAAGGCCGCTCTGATGGCATTGTTTTGTGCAACTTGTAGTTTTTTTTTATATTTCTTTTGTTGGTTCCTGCAAATAGTGAGTTCCAGTAATCAATCCTGGAAAGTATCAAAGTGCTAGCCAGGGTGATGGCATTCTCTGTCGTGAGGAAAGTTCTGCTAGCTCTATCAGTTTGGCCGTGTAGGCTGCCGAGGAGACTACAGCATTGACCTGTCTATATAAGGTGAAGGATGAGTCGATGTAGACCCCAAGGGTTTTTAGTTCATTGGCGACCATGATGGTATTGCCATCAATGTTAAATGATTTGTATACTTGGGGGAGGCTGCTTAGTTTAGTTTTATTTCCGATAAGGATCAGCTCGGTTTTATCATCATTAAGACCCAATTCATTAAAGGCCACCCAAGCCTGGATTGCAAGGTAAATTTTGTTTGTTTTTGGAGTCTGTGTCATAGCATCCGGTAATGGGTATTAGTATTTGTGTATCATCAGCATAATTGGTATATGTGATGCCCATTTTATAAAGTTTATCAAATAGAAGCTTAGTAAAAGCATTGTATAGGGTAGGTGACAAGCAGGAGCCTGGCGGTATGCCGCAGGTCACGGGAACGGGGGTGGGGCCTGCTGAAGCGTCAGAAAAGACACTCATGGTGCGATTTGTGAGAAAAGATTTGATCCATTTGATGGATTCTAGGGAGAAGTGGGCAGCTGTTTCAAGGTGTTGGCACAGAATGTCGTGATTGACCAGGTCAAACGCTGCAGAGAGATCTAACTGAAGGAGGATGCACAGCTCACCTTTATCTTTATATTGGTCTATTTGTGTTTTTAAGTCTAGTAAGGCCGTCTCCGTACCATGGCCTGGTCTGAAGCCGGATTGCCTTAGGCCCAAGAGATTGTTAGATTCCAGATATTTTTGGATCTGTAGATAGGCTGCGTGGTCAAGATTTTTTAGTAAAAAATGTACTGTTGCAATGGGGTGGACATTTGTAGGGATATTAGGGTCTAATGTAGGCTGTATAAGTAAAGGTAAAACCCAGGCTGTTTTTAGGTCTTTCAGGACTGTGTTGGTAGTGAATGAGCTGTTGATGAGGCTAGTGATAAAGGGTGCAAATTCAACTACACATTCTTTTACCAAGGTTGCAGGGCAGGTGTCCCCTTTACATCTAGATGGTTTTAGGCTTTTCATAATATTGATGGTATCTGAGAGAGACAGTGGTGTGAATTTGTTGTCCATGAGAGAATTCATTAAGGTAGATGTTGTTAGGATAGTTGAGTTGACGTTAACTTTAGATTTATTTTGTTCTATTTTTCGTTGTAATAGTGAAACGTTAAGGCTTTTTGAATGTTGGAGCACCATTGTTCGTCTTTGACGGTGTGGTCAGAGGAGGGTGCTGGAGATTCCAATTCACAGAGAATGGAGAATAATTCTCTAGTATTGGACTGGGAAATTCTTTGATTATAAAGTGCACTTTTTGCTTTGATAATTTTCTTTTTATAGTTGTTGGCTAGTGTCTGGAAGAGGTTTTTGTGTGTCAGAGTTGGGGACTTTAGCCAGTTGTTTTTTGCAGTCCTTTTAGTTGCACACATGGTTCGGAGTTCAGGGATGAACAAGGGGTCGATATGTGCAGTAGGTTTGACTTTTTCCCTTTTGAGCGGAGCTACTATTTCAATAGCTGCAGACATAACTTCATTGTATTGGCTAACCAAGGTTGAGGGGTCATTATCCAAGTGCGTTAAACCGAGTAACGGTGTGAGGAGGGGTAGTATGTTATCTCGGTTGATGTTTTTGGAGTTTCTAGAGGGATCTGAGGGTGGTAGTAGGAACTCTTTTGTGTTTTTGGTTGTAATAGTAGTGGGGAAGATTATGGTATTGTGATCAGACCAGGGCATAGGGGTGTTGGAGTGGATGTTAGTGATGTAATTAGAGTCGGCAAACCAGTCTAAGGTACGTCCTTTTTCATGAGTAGGGGAACCGATTCTTTGTATAAAGCCTTGGGCTTTCATAGAATTGGCTATGGGGCCTGTATGAGTGTCCAGTGGGTCATTCAAGCCTAACTTGAAGTCACCCATGATGATCGCTTTGGATTGAGGTTTCATGTTGTGTGCTAAGAGGGTTGTGATGCCGTCTTCGAAGGTGGAGATCGCCCCTGGGGGCCTGTAGATGATATGATGTGTGAGCGTGCAGGGGTGAGTAAGGGAGTTTTTTAGGGTGATGACTTCACCTGCAGTATAAGGGAGTTCGGAAGATATTCTTATTTTCAATGTGTCCTTAGCTAATAAGGCTACTCCACCTCCTTTTGATGTCGTTCTATCTTTTCTAAAAATAGAATACCCATCTGGGATGGCAAGGGAGAGAAGAGGGTCTGAGGCTGCATGAAGCCACGTTTCTGTAGCTGCTAATGGTCTATGTTGTTAGTTTTGATGACATCTGCAATGTCCAGGGCATGGGCCGTGATGGATATGGCATTGATGAGCGCACCTTTTAGCAGAGTTGTGTTAGTATTTGCTGAATGCTTACTAGAAGGGTAGGCATCTTTAGTGTTTTTGGGTTGTTTGACCTATGTAATATAGGTTGGATGGGAGTGGGGCGGTAGAGTCTATTATAATATCAGGATTGTTGCTAAATTGAGGGGCTAGTGCTATAAATGGGGAGTTGTGGATCTGAAGTTTTTGTTTGTTGCGGAAGACTGGCATTTGTGACTTCATGGGAAGTTGGTAGGTGTGTGAGGATAGTCTGAGTCTTCTAACGGATTCCGCAACAGGGCGTGAAGACAGGGTGGTTTGTGTGTCAATTGACAATGTTTTCTGTGGGGAGCGGTCTGAAGGAATACAGTAGTGTATCTGCACTATCCTTGCAGATAGGTGGTATAATCTTGTGGGTCCATTAGGTGGCAGAGAGGTTAACAAAAGGTCATTTGTAGGATTTTGTGTAGTTTGCATGTCAGGTAACACGGTTTTCTGTCTCTGTACTATGCTAGCAGATAAGTGGAGTAGTCTTGTGGGTCCGTCTGGTGGCAGAATGGATAGGGGTGATCAGTCGAGTGATGATATTGTCTTGCTGAATCCGTGATAGGGGGGGAGATATTGGTTAAAGGTGTGATGGTAGAGAATGGCGAAATTGTGTTGAGGAAGGGAGTGGGGCATGGGATGGGTTGGTGTCGGGCACATCGTAGACGGGCTAGGCCTTTTCTTAACTGGATATAGGCACCTGAGGTGCAGGACAAATCCATGGTAAGACTGGGGTGTGGGAGTTTCTCCAAGTGGTGGTTGGCTAGTAGTAGCAGTATTGGGAGCATAGGCAACATAAGCAAGCATGTGGGGGCTGACATAGTACTAGTTCTAGAGGTCGCCACATTCAGGGACGTTTGTTTATCTAAGAGGAGCAGCTGGAGACCTAGTGTCAGGGGTGCCTGAAGGAGTAAAGCATAACATGATCAGCTAACAACAGTATTGGGCACACCTAGATGCAGGTCATACATGTTAAATGTTAAAGTTATTTGTACCGTGCACTGTCACCAACGGAGTTGGTCCCCAGGCGCTCTGGTGGATCTGCAAACAAGGATATACATGAGCAGCTAAAGACAATATTTAGGCACACTTAGACGCGAATCACATATGGGCATCTAAAAACACTGTTTAGGCTCACCTAGAAGTGAATCACCCAAGAGCAGCTACAATCAGTTCACAACATAAGCAGATAGTGAATCACACAAGCGCAGCTACAGTCAGTTCACAACAAAAGCAGATATAGGAAGTAAGTAGGGATCCTCTATAGGCAGGTCACACCACGGGCAGTTCTAGTCTGTAATTCGGAGGTGCGCAAGTACAGCGCTCAGGGCATGCACCCATGTTCAGTAGAAACTGTTGTTTAACACAAATGGCTAGTTGTAAGATTGGTAATGATTAGAGGACGCCTTGAGGTTGCTTCTGTTAGTCATGTTATCAGCAATTCACCACAAATTTGATCTCTTTCTCTCTATATTTAAGCATTTAATTGAAATAAGTCCTGCATCCCTGGTATTCATCAAACCAAAGGGCTGCAAGGTCAGGATCCAGATACCCTATTCAGTTCACAGTTCAGTAGGGGATTTCAGCTCCGAGGGAACAAGTTGCAGTTTACCATTCTGAAAGGCTAGCATGTTACATTTAACCACTATGTACCTGCAACATTCAATGCTGCACTACGGCCTGTTGTTCATAAATACAATCTTTCCTTTATATTAATATTAGAACAGAGGTCAATGAAACAATCTCATACATATAAAATAGGACATAGTTAGCATGGGGAATCAGTGTTCCTTTATGAAAGCGAAATAGGCCTTTCTCATACAAATGCCATTTTAATAGGTTGAAAACAAGTATTTTAGTACTGGATAAAAGCAGCCTGCCATTCGACTTTATTTCTAAATTTAAAAGGCATTATTCCTCCTGTTTAGCTTCCAAATGCGCAACTATTTCTTTTCATCGCATGTGCACTGCTGCAGTTTTCAAATCTGTCCATGTGTAATGTCCTTGTCTTTTTTTAATATAACAGTTGAAATGAAATGAGTATCTCTTCGGTATTGCCCACGTATAGGCCATTATTTACCATGGGGAACCAATGTGCCCTTTAATACTCCAAGTAGGCCTTTTTATTTAAACGTCAGTTCATTTGTGAACAGTGAGTGTCTTTCTCCACTTGCACACTTGTCCATTTTAGTAGAGTTTAACTAGGCCCATTTCTTTCCATGTCACTTGGCCTTTAGTCAGAAAAAGGCGTGTTTTGGACTGGCCTGCATTTTCCAATGGATAGCACCAGCCAGCGTCACTCTTAAATCCTGGCCTGGCCTGACCTCTGTATGTCTGACATTCAGGGGCTATATTTTACCCCACATTTGGCTGATGGGGAAAGTTTGGTGGGTGTGAAACTCAAGCTAGTAGATTAGTCTGGGAGATGGGTATGTTTTGACGGTGAGTGTCGTTGATGGGCAACTCTACAGAATGGGCTAATCTGGATTGGCACGTGCAAGAGTCCGGCAGATAAGCGACTGTGGAGGGGTGTGATGTCCCGTGGAATTGTACATGTTCCGGTTTACCAATGCGGTGTGCAGAGGTAATGGCTTGCAATAAGACGATGCTATTCAATAGCATGTCTCCCAATGAGGCATTTATTGACTCCTTTGCATCCACTGGGAGTTTGCACTGCATTGGCTTTGCGCTTACATTTACCTAACAATGTAATCAGTGTTGAGTCTACTAGGAAGGTAGGGGCAGAAAAGCACCACCTCTGTGTGCAAAGGTGTGCTTTTGTGCGCAGCACCCTGCAGCCCTTTCCCTGCTGAGAACTTAGCGTGTGAGGTAGGGCCACACTCGATCTGTGGTTCCCTGGGCAAAGAGGGCAATGTCATCCATGTGGGGTACAGCACCTCCTCATCTCTGGGCCCCAATGCTGAGAAAGGAAGCGGCAGTGAGAGCCGCTCCTGCACTTGATCTCTAGGCACCACCACACTGCTGTGGCAGTTCTGAAACGCAAGGGTTCTGGGGAGATACCTATGTGCTGGGCATGGGACGCAGTGCTTACAAAGGGAAGGCTGAAGTGATCTCGGAAGGATACGAGTTCTCCCCAATGCTGCTCCCTAGTCAACCCTTTACCCCACAGCATCTCGTCGCTTGGCAACAAGAGATCCTTTATAGGAGCAAGTCCAGGCAGGGAAGTATGGGCATTCACAGAGATAGCGTCTGAAGACAGAGCACTGGGCATCCTTGGTTCTCCTGATGAGGGGGAGGGGCAGGTTCCCCCCAAACCTTGCATTGAAAACTTGTTGCATGTGTATTCTTAGAAACTTCGCTTTGTGCTTTGTTCTTGGTTGTTTGGAGTGCACTTCTGGACATTGCTCCAGGCATCGATATGGCCTTCTGCATTTTACCGGCTTTGTATGTACTATACATTGGGGGTCATTCCGAGTTGGGCGGTAAGGGTTTACGGGCACCGTTAAGGACCAGCCGTTCTCTGCGGGTCCCGTTAAGGGACCCTGGAGCTAATAACGGGCCTGTTATTAGAGGCTTCCCCATTCCAATTGAGCCCTATGGGGGCTCAAATGGGAATAGGGAATGGTTTACTGAATGGGGACTTACCGGGTCCTCTAAGGTCGGAATGACCCGGTAAGTCCCCATTCAGTCAGACCGGACCCGGGTTTGGAGGCAGCCATGGCGCTAATAGCGCCATGGCTGCCTCCAAACTCGTAATGACCCCCATTGTTACCTACTTTCTAAATAGTATTTATATTGTAAGCATTTCAGTCCAAAGCTAGCTGGGCACCCCATGGGTGTTCACAAAGTCGTTTCCGAGAAATTCATCATTTGAGAAATGTGTCCTTCCTTTGCCCAGATATTAGAAGCACTTGGTAGGGATTGCCCTGATGTGCTCGGATCATGTGACATGCATGACAGGAATGCTGTATCGAGGGCCTGCACACAGAGCTCCAGCTTCCCTTCTAGGCCCGGGCCTTGCACCACGGGTCTCCCCTACACTGCGAAAGAACTGTATGAACGAATGGCCTATGCGCACGCGGGGTGGGCAAGGGGCTCTTTAGTGTCTTCCTGAGGTTCCTAGAAAAAGGAATCTCTCCCACAAACTAAGAAGGGGAATGATCGAGCACCGCAGTCTAAGTGACTTGCTCCCTAAAATTACTCTACAGAGAAGTCTTCAAGCAGCGTAGAAACAGAGGAAGGCCCACGTGCAAGAACCCTTCACCCGCCCCATGGTCTAGACAATTGTAATGACTCTTTTAACCGTATCGGAGGATCAAGACAGAAGCAGGTCAGGCAGGTCGCATCAGTCTGCACGAGAGGACCATACAGAAGCAAAAAGACGCAAAGGTCCAATGTATTTTTCAGGGGGAAAAGTGTCCATTTTGTAATTGAAAGCCAGCCTCCAACCCAGCCTCAAGCTCATTTGTTTACAGTCATATTTCACTTTTTAAGAGATCTATTTTACCTTGCCCATTTCCTTTCTTTTCTTCTTGGGTTTTACATGTATTCTATTTTTCTTCTGTGACCCTGAATTTTGTAATTGACGTCTAGACATGAGAGACCCTCGTAGATGCAAGTGAGTGTTAATAAATTCAAAGGGATCAAGCTAGCGGCGAGCACTCTGACTGGAGCAATATCCGGAAAGAGCGCGTGCTCTGAGACAAATCGCGGCTTTTGAGTGGCGAGCGAGTGCTCTAGTGGGTAGCGTGAATAGAAAGTACGATTTAGGTGGGTTCAGTGTGGGATTTGTAGGTTGCAGTGAGATTCAGTTGGTGCAATGAGAATGTTCTCTTGTGCAAGAGCGGTGAAATGGAGCGGTGTATCCTTTCCGGGGCAGGAGGGGGGGTAATGAGATGGAAGCTTGTTGCTATGTGAGCGTTGTAAGGTTCCGGAAGTGAGCACTGGAAGTGGGAGTGTGAGTGTGGCAGGTGAACGTAAAAGTGATGGATGAAGTGTAAGGGGTGCAAGATGCAACCTGAGTACCTTGAAAGGCAGTTTGAATGTCGTAGGCCACAGCATATGTAATGTAGGGTGTGGTGTGAGTGTATCAAGTTGCAGTGTGTGTACTCTCTGGCATAACATGGCACTTAGACTCATGCGAAAACACTCTATTCACTGAGCTTGGAAGATGTGCTTGTATAGCAGGCAAACAGTCCTTTGGCTTTGGTGATATTAGCACACACAACAGCTGTTTAAACCCTTATGTTTGACATGACTGATGCCATCCTTGTGCATTATTTCCTACAACTGCCAAGGATGACATCTTTCCTTTGAAATTTGGATTTAACCTAAAGGGAAGCCTATGATATCAACTTGGCCAATTAGACGTACTGCCAGTCACTTGAAATAATCATAGCACATAAGCCACTGGTCTCCATTGCATTCTGTCCATTGGCGCACACTATGAACTGGACAATGCAGAGAGCAGTGGGGACCAGGCTAATCAATCTCCTTTATACGGGGGTTGCTAAGCCATGTCAACCCTAGTTTTGAAGCAGCACCTTCCTTTACAGGAAAGATAGAGTAGCAAGCTTTGTGTTGCATTGCTAGCCTGCAGACTGCAACCTTGTAAACCAAGTGCTCCTTCAGACCAAAACCTTCCTTTTCAAACCTGCAGTTTACAAATGGAAACATCATCATTAAAGCCCCCACGCGCCAAAGTAAAGTGACCTGTACAACATGTAACTGTCAATCTTTCGCCAATGACAATTGTGAATGCCATGACCATAATGGCCCATAATATTGATATCACACGTTCAACTACTTATTTGCAGATCATGCCCCTGAACTAAGGATTTCAGCCATTGTGAACCCATGTATTTCTTAACATATATTTTAAAAAAGAAGTAGCGGTAACGTGTACTATGATCCAATAATGCCTTCTCCGTGTTTATGATTGGTGGAAGACCCGGAGCTCCGCGATGTTCAATATACCACTCGCTCGGGCAGGGATTGATTCCGTGGTTGTGCTTTCAGTATTCCTTTAAAGCTGATTTTCTTCTTTTTTTTATTGGAACAAGCATATATTAACGGCATCGCCAGAGTGCACAAACCCCTTTGCCTAAAGAGAAACCAACAGCCGAAGACGGAATTGAATGTATAACGCTATGAATGTTTCTGGTAACACAATGCAATTGTAGTATTTCACATCGTGTCCCGATTTACACAATGTATTCAAAGAGTGTTTGTTTCATCAGGGGGTCAACACGTACAGGTTGCAAATGAAATAAATAAATAAATAAATAAATAAATAAATGAACACAGCCTCCATCGAGCTGTATCAGTAACAAGACAGCATTAACACAGCTTTCTGACTAGAAGCAACAATATACCCCTTTCCCACCCTTTTGAAATAGAAGTGCTTGTAAAATAGCTCATTCCGTAAATGCACCTGATGCACACAGATCTGTGCACAACCCAGCGGCCGTACTACATGCACAGGTTTCAATCACAGTAGAGTGATAACGGCGCCGGTTTAGCTGCTGGCGCGGTTATCACTCTACCGCCTCATTACGAGGTCTGCTCGCGGGTCCCTCTAAGGACGTCTGGTAAAACCAGGCGTCTTTAGCGGGACCCGCTAGCAGACCAGGATGCTAACAACGGGCCCGTCATTAACAGACCTATTGTTAGCCCTATGGGGGCTCAAAAGGGAATGGGGATTTACTGGAATTATCGGGCCCTCCAAGGTCAGAATGGCCCGGTAATTCCCTATTCCGGGTACCTGGACCCGGTACCCGGTATGGGGGTAGCTATGCCGCCAAAAGCGGCAGGGCTACCTCCATACTCGTAATGACTTTGACTTCCCCATTAATTGCCTGCAGAGGGTGGTCCGGTTGGTTCAATTCACTTGACTAAAATGGACTGAAGTAAACTAAGGTAAAAACACGCCTTAGATGTGGATTTTAATCCCCCATGACATTGAGTCATCGACAAGAATGGCTCCTGTTCTTAGGATCTAAGATGCACCAATTTCCATAGGACAGCATTGGAGTTCTGGCAGCAAAAGGGTTAACAGAGTGCAGGCTGCTTCAATGGCCCTCCTTCAGCAATGTAAACTTGCAGCTTCTGAATGAGGAAGTGGTGATGATATCGAGGGGAAGTCATCTCTCTGATTGTAAGGGAAGGTCTCCTGGGTGCCTCTTGATGCCGCACGGCAAGATGGCACAGCAGGTTCTAGTCCGTTTGGCAGAGAGCTTTGTGTGATATGAGAGCACAGCCTCTAGTCTCTATTGTGAGTGCTAGACTTCTATAGTTTCATGGACCATAAAATGAGTGTAATTCAGTTAGGTAGCAGTACCATATGTTATTAAAGCGCCAAACGCTAATATCATTTCTGGGGTGTGTAATATAGCCAGCGATTATACCCTTGGACCCTTTTCTGATCTCACGTATAAATCAGTATTGCACTTTCTCCATTGATAGAATTAAAAGCTGCTCTTTTGCAAATTTGGGGCTTCTATTGGTACTTCCACGACACCTACCTTATATCAGCATTAGGAGCTGCACTAGTGTTTGCTTAGAATGTGTGACAAAGCTAAGTGAAGGAGGCACACCTCTGATGTCTGTGATGATTCTGTGGTCGCAAGTTCTAATCCTGGCTGCAACGACTCAGCGCTTCACCTTTCTGAGGAAAATCGAGACATTGAAATTGGGTAATAACACTGATTATTTCGGTGTCTAGAGGTGGGAGGAATCCATCATGATGTGCTATATAAAAAGGTGGCAGTATTTGGTCTTCCCTCTGCTTCCTCTTTTGATCAGCTGTCGGGCTACATCTACTAATCAGAATTGGGAAATCCACTGTGGATCAACATTGGGGCTTCCTGAGTTGCTGACTAACAGGGATTGCTCTTGATCGGTAGTAACAGCTCCTCTATTGGTTATCGTCCGAGCTTCCTCTGCTGTTCACTGCTAAGACCTCTTATATTGATCTCAGCACGCAGCTGCGGGTTGAGTACAGTGGACGTCATTTGTCAGAGGAACTCAAACTCCATTCCCTTATTTAAAGAGGGCCTTCTCTTGGGGTCTGCAACCTTCTGCTCTCCAGATGTTTTGGACCACAACTGTCATCAGTCTGGCCAGCGTAGTCAATGTTGAGTTCTGAGTGATGTCGTAGTCCAAAACATCTGGAGATCGGCAGTTTGCGGGCCCCTGGTGAAGCTGTCAATGTTGAGACAGTCAACGTCTTTGGGTTGGACTTCGCGTTCACTACTTGGGATCTCTACCGCAGTGGAGTCGGCCAGGCTGCTATGCCGAATGCTTGGTGTACAAGGCTCATGAGGCTTGAATAATCGCAGGATTACACACAATCTCTCCATAAGCCAGATCCACGCATAGCCTGCCAAGCGGCATCATGCCACGTTGGACACCTTCAGCCAAGCATGACTTTTCACCCAACAATCACATTGCATTCTGATACTTGAATTTTACTTTTCCTTATTGGTCCCAGAGGCATGAGTGGCGTCTGGCACAAAATGACGCAACACATTCTGTTTGTAAAACCATTGTTCCTGTCTCAGATTTAATTACAATTCTATGCACTCAGAGGAAACACGCCTCAGTATGTGTTATACTCTGAAAATAAAATAGCTGCTACCAGAGTAGGCAGTGAAAGGGGTAGAAGAAAATGGTACAAAGGATTTGTCAGGTAGTATGTATTATCTGTAGCAACTTCTTCAGGGTGCCTAAAACTGCAAGTATTACAAACGCGCACACCACAGGCCATTCAAACAAGTTTTTGAAAGTACACATGGGCTATAAATGAAACAATCGCCCGTTTGAGGCCGCTCTGAAAAAGGGCTGTTTTTTTTTGACATAACGAAGCAGCCTCAAACGAGCAACGCTCGCAATAGTTTGCAATTATTTGGAGGAGGAGGGGGGTGGGGGGGTTGCCTCCCAGACAAAACTCCAAAACGCTTCTCCACTCTCCAGTGGCCACAACACCTTTGCCGCTCCTTCTCCCTGGCCCAGTGTATTCCTGGCACCCCACCTTCTCCCCAGCAAGCCCCCCCACCCAGCCTGCACTATTCACTGACGTGCTCGAGCCTCCTGGGCCGCTGCCATCCTCTGACTTCTTCCTTGCCTGCACACCCCTTCAGAACTCTCTTCCGTATTGGCGCTCTTCTATGGGCAGCGTTTCGTGGGGGGGCTTTGTTGTGGGCTGTCCTGGTCAATAGACTCATAACATGCCCACGTACCCACTCCTGAGTTATCCCTGGCTATACCGTAAAAGCGGTAGGACCTGGTACTAAAATATGTGGGTGGTTTGACTACTTAAAAAGTAGTAGCCTGCTGCCTAAATCTGCAGGGATGGCAAGCACTGCCATTCGTGAGGTGGTCAGGGCCTGCTCCTTTACCCACCTCCCGTCCAGAAACCACGGTATATAGTTACCAAGTCGCCCAAATTCTGAGCCTGACGAATTCCCCAAATGTAATGATTAAGCTCTCAGGGAACCTTCCAGTGTGTAAGCCCGCTGGGATGTTGCGCAAGCGGAAGTAGATTGCTGGTTGAGGCCGCTGTGTGCTCATTGGGGTGGTGGCGGGGCAGCAGAAAGCCTGTGCACGCGCTGGCTTCCCCAGAGGTAGAGGGGCCTCGTGCTGCCGAAGGCGGCTCCCACAAACCCCAGCGTGCCCACGGCTGGCCACGCTCTTTGGGGCACTGGGTGGACTCCTGAAGTAAATGATTTACAACAGTGAGAGTTCCGCAGCAGAGTAACCTTCGCGGAAGCCGAGCCGCTGAAAAGCAAAGCAGAGACACAAAGAAAGAGGAACAGGTCAGTGAGAGTTAGGGCAGGCGACGGATTCTTTCCGCCATCTGGGAGCTAGGTTTGTGAGAAAAACCACGTAACGACCAAACATGCTAAAGAGCGAAATGTGTGTATTACATATTGAGCATTTAATGTTTCCTAATGTGCGTACGCTACACACTGAAATACAGGAGATGGACGAGGATTGCGGTTTCACGAGCACACCCCCAACCCCGTTTCTTACCCTTTGGAATGAACGCCCTTCGTCCTCTTGTTCCTCAACAACTGTTGTTTGCCTCCTAGGTTTGCGAAACTGGGCTATTGAAACCGCTACTTACATATGCGCCAAGACCATGAAAATGACAGCAGTGGCGCTATCACAACATAACATATTAGCAGTATTAAAATGCATATAGTAAATATTGAAATACATGCAAGGAAGGGTGAAACATGCACACTTTATAACGAGTTACACATGCATTGTGTGCTGGTACTCTGAAGTCGTACACTATGTGGTATGTATATTTGAATAAATAGTTTTTTTTAATGCTGTGATGCATACTGTATATAAAACATAACTTTATATCAAATAGCACCTGGTATGGCCTGGTATGACATTCTTGCGTTTTTTTGGCGCTACTGTCTGTTAATCTCCTAATGGAGCAGTTTTCAACGTATCTACTGTTATAGAGTGAAAGGCAGAGCTAGTTCTGCAGGCACACATGCCCACAGTTAGCGCTTAACTCACTGGCCTCCTACCTATCAAAATGCACCTATGCACAGCGAAAAACTATTTACTGATTATTTGACATTTGCACGTGGTGCGCATGCTACCTTTTTAACCAGCTTCCGAGCGGGCAGTTCTTTAGTGTCAAGCGTCTGTGGCCTCCCGTGATCCGAGCCTGAGGTGGCTCCAGACCACTACTGCCACCCCCAGCAGACCATGGGCGATGGTGAATCTGGAATAAAGGAGTATTTTTGAAGGATTACAAAAGTGGCAGGGTCATTAATAGGGGGCAATGTGAAATAGCATGGTCATTTCCTGGCGACGTTTTGTTATTTTTGGGGGGATTTTCTGGTGACATTGAGATGGCATGACAGTGGGCTCTGCTGGAGTAAAGAGACATTTATTTGGGAAATGTGAAACTGTCTTGCTACATCAGTCCCCCAAGAACATCACAAGGCCAATTTGCTCAACTGGGGCATTGCAAACCCGGCATGGCTCTGCTGGTCGGACAGTCTTTGGAAGCAATGCAAACCTGGAAAATGTATTGTCAGCCATAAGAAACTGACAGTCATTTTCAAGGGCAACGTAAAACTGTGCTTATTTGTTTTCATTTGATGGTTCTCCCAGAAGGGCCACACAGATTAAATGAGTTGGGGCGGACCATTTGGTAAAGGGGTAGTGCCATGATGCATACAAAGGGTACATAGATAATAAGGGATATGAAGCACGATTAGGAATTGCCCAGATGTAATTTACTTATATACATTTTATTAACATATGGGTAGTACTCAAAAGGCGGCAAGAGGAACAGGGGGTTAAGAAACTTCACTTGCTAGCAAGTGGTGCTTGACCCTGGTCTTAACAAGTTCAATGGATTGGAGTGCTCTGATGTTCAGGAGAAGACATTTCTAGGTAATGAATTCATCTTATATTATGCGCTTAACACCAGAGACCAGTCTCTAAGCACGGGACCAGGATGTGAACCTGTGTTGATCTGCCTTGCCTCCAAGAGAAATGCGTTGCCCTTGAGCTATCCTCCCGCCTTAGTACTAAGGTGCCAGTAGTGAGATGGTGCTGAAGTGAGAGCAGGGCCAGCGTGCATGGGGGATTGACAGATTATTGAGAGTAGGCAAGCTAAGTGTTCATGCGGGCCAAGTAATGAGGGGCAAGACCAGCATTTGACTTGAAGATGAGAAGTATGCATTTAAAGAACGGAAGGTGTTTGCATACACTGCCTCCCAGTGTGGTGGTGTTGCATTCAGACGGGAGAGCATCTAGGAAGACTTTAAAGGCTGCATGTGGCAACACTTGAGTACTTTGTTCTTTGGAGCAAAGGGGTAGATAATATGGCCCCGAAGTAGGCTGAAGCAGTAGCCAAGTTTGCTGAGGACATATGTAGATAGTAAACATTTCACTGTGTAGGGGATGAGATGTGGATGAATTTTCCTGATATTTAAAATGTTGATCCTGGCCACAATGGCATTGGCAGAAATGCAGTGGTTGAGTTTGCGTTCACTCTCAAAGAGGACACCAAAAATGCAGGCTTTGAATGGTGTATCGAGGAGCACAGGGGCAAAAGAGATGGGGGGAGGAGAGAGCGGGGTTGACCAAGGAGGCTGGGAGGAAATTATTTCTCTAAGTTAAGCATCAGGCAGCATTGAGACATGCATTGATGGATGGCTGAGAGGCAGTTTGTGATGCATTCTTAAATAGCATCATTATTTTCGTGGCCCAATGACATAGCATGAGAAGTGCTTAACCTGAACAATGTGGAACTGGCATGCCAATGTGGAAATTGGCATGCCATAAAGAAAATTATAGTCTGGTCCATTGAGTGGAGTATATTTGAGCAGCACCACAGGCAGCAAAGCAATGTACATTGAACGTTCCAGTATTAGAATCATCCTGGAACATTTGAACAAAACCAAGTATTCTTGATAGCACCAGCTGCAATCAGATATATTAAGAAAGTGAGCTAGAATATGATGGGAATACCCTGACATTTAAATGCAATTAATATAATAACAATAATGCATAATCATGTGTTCTGGCACAATAATTTAAACTGGTGTAATTTCTACTGGCTTTCAATTTACGAGCGACACTTTTCCAAGTATGATAGTGGCACAAAGCATCAGGAGCTGCTTCAGTGATGCAGCACACATTTCATCCTACTATGTATTTAGTTCTATCTGGCGCACAATTCTGTGACTGGGACATGCACGATTTGCTGCTGTAGATAAATGCTCCTTGGACTCTGGCTGATCTGTCCTATCATATTTGGATATTGCATGTGTTCCCCTCCAGAGTTGCCTGTAAATCCTTTGCAGGGTTCAAAATCAAGATTCCTTGAGCAGAAGCTACCATTTCCATGGATCGTGCAGTAGCCAGGAGATACCATTGGATAACCTGGGGAGAGTATACAGCGCACTGCAGACCTAAATTCCACATGAGATGACCACTTTAACTTTTTGCTCATTCTGTGATCCATTATATTTAAATGTGCCCTAGATGTGTCCTAATTATTCTTTATTTACATACTCAAACACTCTAAGTTAATGTCACATGTGCATGTTTGTAGGGTACCATTTGGCCTGGGAATCCAAAATTAGCTTATGGTAACTGTTGGTTTTAAGCTAACCAGGCTCTCTTGGGGTAGAAGCAGGGGCTAAATAGCTCCCTGCAATTTCGAACCCTGCTATGGGCTTTTAGCCAATTTCTTTATAAAATTGTGCTGTAAAATGGAGCGTTCAATCCCATAATTTTCAAAATGTTGTTTGAGGTGCGAATCACTGCCCATCCCATACAACTCTGGCCATCAAGCTGACTCTTGCCCAGTTAGTGCAATTTAGGGCAGGCATTTGCCACAATCAGCCCCAGGCCCACACTCTGACAGGCCCAGAAGCTGGACCAGTGAGTACTTATGGCCCCATCATTGGAGAGAAGTATGGATGCACAAGGAAAAGGCGAAGAGGTGAAAGATGGAGAAATGAAGAAACCAAGAGAAAGGGGAGATATACAGTGATGAAAAAACAAGGAAAAAGAACAGACAAGGTGAGGCAAGCAATAGAAGAACATGTACTTATAATGGAGCGACAAGAGAGTAAGAACCGAAGAAGCAGAGAAAGTGTGGCACATTTGGAAAGAAGAAGCAAGTACGGGTTGGAAATGTAAAGCAGGAAGGAGTTATGCAAAAAGTGGAAAGAAAAAGTAAGAGACAAAGGCAGCGAGTGGAGAGCGGTATGGTAAGATAGTGGGGAAGGAGAGATGAAAGTAGGGAAGAAGGGCAAAACAAAGGAGTAAGAGGAGAGACCGAGATGGAAGGAAATGCAAAGAGGGTAAGAAGGTGAGACCAAGAGGGTAGAGAAGGGAGGTTAGTTGTGGTGTAATGGTTTATTGAGAGGCCACCCTCAACACACAGAGTTCCTTCCCTCCCCAATCAAAGTGTCACACAACAAACTGTTTAACGTCAGTTCTTTGTTCAGCCCTATTTCCGATTCATCTCATGCCCCTTGGATCTCTGCCCCTGTGCCACCAAAGAGCCAAGAAACAGACCGGTGTACAGGAAATATATTTCTATTTATTCGAATTATAGGTGTTGGAGATCACAATAAAATGTACACATGCCACCTCTTTGTGGCACACAATGAATCTTCTTTTAACATAAAAAATCACACACGTTGGTTGGGAAAAACCCAAATCACAATACTTTATCCTAACTTCAATTCAAGAAATAATCAACACTGGTCGATGACAAAACCAATTTACATATGCAGTGCTGTGCAATTTCGATTTTCCTGCGCACTTAAAAGGCTAGTAGTTTGGTTTACAGATTTGTACACATGCATATGGAAATTATTTCACCCACACCTTTGCTGTAAAATAAACACTGGGTTATTTAGCAGTTTGTTTTTCAGACCCTCCCCCCCCCCTAGTTCGATCTGTGTTGGGGAAGTCGGACTGAAACATTGTGTTGATTTAGGAATTTTGGATTTCAGACCCCCCCCTCCCTCCACTTAAACGTCTGTGTTGGGGAAGCTCGACAGAAAAAAGTGGGATGATTTAGGAATTTTCATATTTCAGACCCGCCTTAACTTAAAGGCCTATTTTCAGGAAGCTGAACAGAAAAAATGGGGAATATTTAGGAATTTTGAATTTCAGACCCACTCCACTTAAAGACCTGTGTTGGGGAAGCCGGCCGGATATAACAAATTGGGATGATGTAGGAATTTTTGGATTTCAGACCCCCTCCACTTAAAGACCTGTGTTGGGGAAGCTGGATAGAAATAATTCGATTTTAGTTTACGGACCAGAACACCCCTCTTCCTTAAAGAAGTTGGTGTCACAGGACAAATAAGATTACCCAATTAAATTACAGGCTATAGCTTTCAGCGTACACTGGGAATGAGCTTTGTTAATTTCAAATGTTAACAAATAATCACCCCGGAGTATTTTGCCAGATGTAATTAATTACATTATATTCAGTCGAACTGGCTAAGGATCTGCACAGATTTGCCCTCCCGCCCTCTATAAAGGGAAAGGATTTAAGGCAAGCAGATTCTCCCACCTTTTATTTCAAATGGCTCAATTCTACTGTCATTTAAAACCTCTGTTTAAAGTTAAGAAAGCCAGCTGCGTTTCAGGAACCTCTTTGAGGACAGGGCAAGGGTCTTCTCACACCACTCTCAAAGATTGTCCCCAGATCATTCTTCACCATAGGGCCCAGTCAGTGTTTAGTCCTCCCCAGTAATAGACAGCTTCACCCAGATGCAATTTCAGCAAATCTTCTTTGGTGTTTCCTTGCGGCTGTCAGTTGGTATTTTTTTAGCAGCTCTCTCCTTCTCTCATAGTGAAATCCACTTCATATACCAGTGATGACATCATCAAGATTTCAATATTGGGCAGTGCCCTGCAAGAATTCTAACAACCAGAATTGGACAGTAACCCTTTTCTCTCCCATCAAGTCCAACCTCTTTCTAAGGATTGGTTTAGAAGTCTAGAACAGAAATATGGCAACTTCCATTTGAAATCGCCCTTTTCTTTGTCAACGTTTTGGCAAAAAGTAGTTATGTAGCAAAATTTCATAATTTACTAGTGACTGCCATAATGTATATATATATATTATGCTTCAGCTAATCATGGGGAATTCAATAAAAGGACTGCCGGTTCTGCACCCTGTTGCACAGTGTAGGTAAGGCAGGGTATCAACAATAAGACACACACAATTGACCACAGTTCATGGGTATTTATTGAACTTCAAAAAGGGTTCGAAAAACACCTAATCCTGAATCTAAACATGGGAGCAAGCTATGACCATCAAATAATAAGGCAGGCTAGTGGTGTCTTGTCAAAATAAAAGGGCCTATATTAATAAACCTTATTGCCAATCCTTACTTCTAAATACAAATAGTGTGGGAAACAATGCTTTGCAAAAGAAAAGTGTTCAAGAAATGATATGTGAGGATATTCAGGATCCTGGCCTCCCTTCGCAACATTTAATGCAGGGACAAGGCGGCACACTCAAGCTTAGCACAGTTTCTGGCTTCTTTGGCACAAGGGTGCAGTTCAAACATTAGCATCAGGGCCTTTTGTGCCTAAGTCTCTTTGACTTTCAAAGTCTCTTCTTTCAGAGGGCCTGATAAGACAAACAAACAATAAGTTCCTTTCCTCTTAGAATTTCACACATACTCAATTTCTCGGGTGATTCATTATTCGCCTCGGATCCCCCTCAGCCGGGTTCAGATCTCCTTTAATGCAATGCTCGTAGGATTTTCATGTATCCAACTTATGTATACAATTCCTCTTGTGATTCACGGTTCACCCCTGATCCCCCTCAGCCATGCTCATATCTGTTTCAACACAATGTTCAATCAGTCTCCCTCCGCCGAGCACAAATGCACATGTAGAGCCATTTTAGTGTCAATGTTTGCAAATCCTGCTTTTCATGGGAAAGGGGCCTTTGAATTTCTTGTGAATTAAAAGCCTGCTTTTCCTTTTGTAGTGACAGATAGGCCTTTTTCACATAACACTTCTCACTGTGTTACTTGCAGAACCCCCCAGAGTCTGCCTTAATAGGCCCATTTTCAGTGTGAAGGTCTTTTTATGAAGGCTGGCAGGTCATTTTTCCAGTGGGCCCTTCAGTTCTGTTTGTTATGGCCTGTGATTAAACACCACAGTGGGCAAAGTGCACACCACGACCGGTCATGAGAGGCCTCTACCTTTCTCGTCCAGAGGATATTGTGAATGTTGGGGCCACAGAATCGGTGGCGCTCCTAAGGACTGGGGCATTTACATGCCCTCACCCACTAATTGGCTAGCATTCATCATAGAGACAGGCACAAAAGAGCTGAAGAAGGGTGCAGAGACAAATTCTCTCCTCACTCTGATTTGAAGGCCCATCTGCCACCCACCATTGACAGGTGGTGGAATCTTCCAGGTTGAATGTTAAACTGAGAATATTGGGGTACAGATTAATCCCGGCAGTGTGAATATTGTACTGGATTTGTTGTTTGGATATGTTAGAGGTTGCTCTTAGTGGACAACATCACTGGAGAAAAAACCTAATAACAGTTTTTAAGAGGTTTATGGTTGCCTACCACATTCAAGGGTTGGTGTGGGGATGGGTGGTGCTTACAGTCCAGGCTCCAGAGTGGATAGTAGGTAGGAGTTTGACAGGTCAAGGAGTAGCTAGAAAGGAGAGTGGGCAAGGCCAAGTAACATAACATGAGCTTCAGAGGCTTAACATAGGAGTCTTGATGTGTTAGGCCGAAGGGATAAACTCAGAAGTGGTGGCTTGACACGTCGTGAAGCAATTGAGTCTTTCTGACAATATACCCCTCAAGAGTACAAAAGGACAGATTGAGGTGAGTATTGCCCGAAAATATTTGGTACACCCTGGTACCCACACAGCTGGCTGCAAAAGAAAAAACCAAGGATTAATGCACAGTTCAAGGCAGTGGCGGAACTAGGCGAGATAAATAGCTGTTACCCACAAGTGAAGAATGAGAGATATGAGTAAGGTTTTCCAAGCTAGGATGATGAGTACCCTGGGAAAAACAGAGGTAGCAATTACTGGGGGCAAACAAAATAGGGAAGAGCAAAAGACTCAAACAGTATTTAGCTTACCGATAGAAGGATGTTAGGTGTCTTGGAATGTTTCTGAAGAGAGCATTGCAGCAATGTAGGTGTAATCCCGTGAGCACAAAAGTCTTGTTGATTATTCCCACAGGCACGAGGATGCCTAAACACAGTATTTTGATCCTTGCGCCATTGCGCTAATGACCCCTGAGTTCTTTAAAGTCTTCAGACAGGAGAAGAAGCGAAGATGTGAAGAACCGTTGAAAGTTCCAGATTAGTGATGATCCAGTAAACGTATGAAGTCCAATAAGCATTCTGAGTTGGCAGCAGGTAGGTGAGTTCTAGAGGGCTTTAAGCATGAGTAGTCCAGTAAACGTTCCGAGTTGGCAACAGGCAGGATAAGCGTGTAGCGGGCTTAAGCGGGTGCAGTCCTGTAAGTGTTCCGAGTCGACAACAGGTAGGCTAAGTGTGGCGGGCTTAAGCGAGGACAGTCCAGTAAGCGTTCCGAGTCAGTAACTGCGTGTAGCGGGCTTAAGCGGGTGCAGTCCGGTAAGCGTTCCGAGTTGGCAACAGGCAGGCTACCTGTAGCGGTCTTAAGCGGGAGCAGTCTGTTAAGCGTTCCGAGTTGGCAACAGGCAAACAAGTCAAAGCAAAATCAAGAGACGAAGCAAGGAAGTCGAAATACGGACCAGAGGATCGAAAACAAGGTAACAGGAAGACGTAGAGCTTTCAGAACAAATTCAGAAGCAGCGCTGTGCAGAGTGGGCAGGGTTTATATAACGAACAGCTGACTGCCCGCATATGCGCCGCTGTAATCTTGAAGGCATACGCGTATACAATGGAAGCCAACGTTTCCATGGCAGCCCATAGCGTTCTCTGAAGGAACGCGTGCTTTTGGATGAACACGTTTTCTGAGGGCTTAGTTTGAGTCCCAAATTCTTAGGAATACAGGCAGATTTGCTGGAGGCAGGGGAGTGTTTCCTCTTGTGCGTACTTGGTGCAAGACATGATGAGGAAGAACTGAACGGAACCCTGACATGATGTCAGGCATTATAGAGCATCATTTTGAGGGAGATGTGGCCAGATGCTACTAAGGAAGGGTTGAGATGTTTAGGCAGGGCTAATTAATACCATGTTTGAATTTGGTCACCATTTTGGGAAGTCTTGCTTTTGTACGGCTGTGGTGAAGATGTTCACAATAAAGCAACCATTCAAAATCCCAATTACAACCTAGACAACATGAAGAGTCCTACCTCTGTAAACTCTTTTGTGGCGAAGCACTCTCAATATAACCTTGAATTCAACACCTTTGGGGCCTCCCAGAATGTTATGTACATCACCATTCCCTGGTAGACTTTTACTAAGTTTTTTTTGTCTCTGGCTTCTGCCAGTAGAATTCCATTGAATATGTGGCCCCACATTGGCCTTCTACTGCAGCTTTTGGGATTGTGGCCCTGATGATCAGGCACACGCTCTGGTCTTTGGCCCTTTTCCACTTACCATAGTCATACTCAATTGTGGTAGGCAACAGCATTAGCCATCCTGATGAAGTGGACACTGATTCTACAGGTGCCCCACATGTCTTTGTGGATGAGAAGCAGAAATGGGCTAGTGTTGTAAGATCCTCAAACATGTAGTATAGGATTTCCTATTTTGTTAGTAAGGCATGTGAGTTTCTGTGTCTGTTCTGCTTGATATGAACCTTCTGGGAGCCAATAGAAGAGGCACCACATGGAGACTTATCCTTCATCCCCTGACATATACTGACATAAACACCACAATAAAACATATGAGTCTCATAAACCGTTTCTCTTATTCACCTTTGTCTGTTGTGACCCCTATACAGGAACTTGTGTAGGTCTTTCTGAAACCCCCATTCCAGTACCACTAATTGGGTTTCCTGCATCTGCTCATTTCGCCTCGCTTGCTTCTGTCCCTCTGGCTGTGCCTGCTCTGTTGTGCCTGTTCCCTTCACTTGGGACCTATGGTTAATCCATTACCAGTGGCTTCCATTTCTGCTGTTGGGCCAGCTACAAATCTACCATCTTCCATTATCCCACATTCAATCTAGCAACTCGTTGAACATGCTTTTAAGAGGCTGGTTGCGACAGCCCTATCTGATGATGATGTGTATCCAAAAAAGCATCCCAGGTTCTCTTCTCATTTGGCGTAAGAACTTCAAGAAGGGATAAAATAATTCTTGTACTTTTGCAACCACTAAATAACATGTGAGGTCCTGGAGGAGATTATAACTCCTATTATCGTTGGTATGTAATTTTTACCTTCAGATACGGTTAAACTAATAAAGTGTCTGACGCCCCACCGCCCTGTGCCCTAGCTGGCTTGCCTTTGTGGGAGCTGATCAAATTGGTCTGGGTGGGTGAATGCAATAAACCATACAGCACCAATGTAATACGCTTCCTGACCTGAGTGGATCCCATCCAAGTGGCTGAGGATGACAACCCAGTAATACTGGAAGTGGATTATTTGCTCCCAAACATCTCTGGTGAAGCATCTAAGCATGCACAGACTCTCATTTTGACAGACAGACAGGTTGAGACCATATTGAAGAAATCATATGCTTCATCCCATTATTTGTTCTTCGCTATGCTTCGTATGCTGGCCAGGTGTCACTCCTCCAGGATTTTGACACTTGATAGCCAGCTTTAGACAAAGGCTCAGACTCTCTGTAACTATTGTTAATGGGGTACAAACTGGCCCATCTCTTTTCTGATATGGCCTATGATACTCTTAGGTCCTCTGACGTTGGTTGCTCGTCAAATGTAGGCACACTCCATCAGTAGTGCTTTTGAGGGTAAATATTGACACTGTTCTTTCTAAATAAAAAACAGTTTTGTACCTAACTGTGGGGATGGTCAAGCAGGGGACAGGAAATGGCCAGCTTGGGGTTTACTCCAACCATGACCTTCCACTTAAGGTTGGCAACCACAAGGGTGCTACTGCAGCAGACCAGTCTTACGGATCCTCCTGCCTTAGTGGGAGTGAATGAACAGGGGGTACCTCTCCTCCCTGTTCAGAAGTCCTGCTGCATCTTAACTGCAGCATCTTAACTGCACTTGCAACAGTCCTGACCAGCAAGCCTCCATGGTGTTTGCTGTTTCCCAATCAGAGTATCCACTTGGGAGACAGATTACTGGAATGTTGTGCTGGTTGGTAGGGCACCCATTACAGATACATGTGCTGTTAATGTTGTCGCTCATGGTTACCATTTCGCCTTTTCATAGATTCTGCCCAGGTCTGAATTTAATCCACAATCCATGCCAAGGAATCCAGGAAAGCTACAAGATGTACTGTCTATCAAGTGAAGCCTGTGATCGAAATGGAGAAGGACCTCCATTCTGTGCTCCTATTAAGTCTCAAAACTCCAGAGGATTATAGGCCCATTGTTGATTTAAAAATATTTCTCTTGACTGTTCAAAAAATAATCTACAAGATGGTATCCATTCCTTTCATTTCTCTCCAACCTTCAAAAAGAGACTTCATGAGCCCTATCGATCTGGGTCATTTTTATTTTCACATTCCAATATGTCCATATTGAGTTCATGCAGCAAATCAACATTTTGAGTTTAGTTTCCTGCCATTCGGTCCCAATTTAGTCCCTCATTTGATTACAAAAGTGCTGACCCCTCTGTTGGAGTGACTGCATGCAGAGGGTACACGCGTCCATCCTTGGACCCAGTGAAGGTTGGTCCATTCCCAGTCTCTTGATTTATTACAGGTCAGTGCTAGGAAAGTCACAGATGTCTAAACATAATTTATTTTCCCCTCTTTCTGGTCTCTATTGCTCTTCCTCTCTGTCTCTCTTTCCCTCTTTCGATATGTCCTATTCCAGTGGGCCAGGGAGCCTTGGCTGAACCTTTTTGCATCCCAGATAGATGTGCATCTCCCACTCCATTGTTCCTGGGGCAGGTATCCACAGGCATGGTTAGTGGATGATCAGTCAGTTCGCATATAGTCTGGTCCCACCCAAAAGGGCTAGTTCAGCACTTGAAATGCTAGGCAACTCTCCTCTGAACAAAAGTACCACGAGCAACCCCAGACACATGTTTTTCGCCTTATTGGGCCTCCTCACTGTGCTTAGAGAGGCACAGCTTCACCTCACTGATGAGGCCCAACTAGGCCGAAACATGTTACTGGGGTCTCTGTTAGTACTCTTATTCAGAGGAGAATTGCTTCACATTTTGGTGCTGGACTGCCCAAGTGGGTGGGACCAGACTGATATTCAAATGGTAATTTCTCCACTGTGAACGGTACAGGTTATTTGGCCATGTTCGTTATTAGTAGAGGGGCTCCCACACCCGTGCCTGATTTATAAAACTTGGGGTTTCACCCTAATTAACCCAGGGTAATCCATATGTGGACCCCTTGCTCACTGTGCCTTTTTTCTTACAGTGAAAGAAATAAGTTAGTTATGGACTGCCCAAGTGGGTGAGACCAGACTGATATGCAAATGGTACAGTGAGCTAAAACGTGGTTGTAGACCCTCCTGAGTGGGTATCTTACCATAGAACAGGGTTTTTGGTGTTCGTTCTCGGTAGAGGGGCTCCAAGACCTTTTATTTAAATGTATACTAGATTATCCTAGTTTGTTCATCAGAATTTCTGTTTTGCTGACTTAGATCCTTGACACAAAGGTAAAAACCTGTCTATGGCTATGTTGCATGAGTGGCTAAGGCAGACCATTGATGAGCAGCAACACGTCTCTTTGCCCAAAGGAGCATTTTAGAAAGAAAAATCAGAATTTTCTCCACAAGATGGTCCGACTATGGAAATCGTATTCCCCAACATCTTCACATACCATGCTCATTTACTCTTCTCGTTGGTGAACCAAGTTGACCTCAGCTTTGCAATCTCCAACTCGTGACTTTGAGAAAAATGCTGGTGGCCAACCATGGACGGGCATGTGGACAAAAGCATTGCCTCTTCCACTACCTGCCGTGATGGAGACAAGCGAGTGGCAACACATGTCCCATCAGGACCAGCATGGAGTGAACAGTCATAATGGGGAGAAATATTGGCATTGGTTTCGGTGGAGCCCTGCAATACATGCCTCCCGCCTTAAGTAATGCGGCAGTGCTTAACATCGAAGTAGGTTGAAGTCCGCTTCCTGCAAGGAATAACTAACATTACCACTATTTTTGTATTGCGAGATGTTGTGCAGAGGGAACGATGCCCCCGTTACCTGGTGTCCATCACAGGGTTGGGTTTGTGTCCAGGCAAAATATGTCCTAACTGCAGTGGCAAGGGTTAGAGCACTGCCAGTCAGCTCTGTAGCACCAACAGGGGAATGCTTACGTTGACCACTTAATCTGATGTTTCAAAAAGAGCTTAGAGCTATCGAGAGCATCCTGCAGAGACTCTCACCATGCTGTCCAAGATGCCATTGTGGGCGTAGAGTGACGGGGAACTCAACCACCCATGCTGTCCAATGAGAAATCACTCTGGAAACACAACCTTGAATGCAGCATTGAAGAGAAAGCAACTTGCCCACCACTGGACATGGACAAAGTTGAACAAAGAGTAATGAAAGAGCGAGCCAAACACACAGACACATTCAACAATCATAATGCCACAAAACGACATACCATAGGGAGCCAGGTCAAAATAAAGCTCAACAATAAAAACAACAATCATCTATTAACACAGTGAAACAACACAGGTGCCAGGGATCCTATGAAGCTCTATTGTGGTAGACGGTGTGAAGGCAGGACATCTATGCAGATTAGCACTGTACTAAAGCAATGACCAAGGAATGTCCACAGGTCAGGAAACCTCTGACAAAAAGGCACATACACCCAGAACTCCCTATGGTAAATGGTGGCTCATTTAGATTATTGAAAAGCCCACTAACACAGCACAAGTGAGATAGCCTACACTGAGGAGTTATTGGGATTTATACTGCGCACCGCTGCCATTTGAATGGTCTCTAGGCACTCTGTTGGCATTGAAATGAACGGGTGTGGGTGGGTTAGGTTAGTGGGGTTGAGAGGGGAAATACAAGAAGGCTTTTCTTTGGTGTTGATGTGTGCAGAGTGGAAGGGCCCTGAGATCTAGGTGTGGGCCTATTTGTAGGTGTTCTGTGTTGAGAGCATAATTCCTTAGTGAACCAGTTGTGGTGGTAGTCATGTGGGCATTTTGAGTTTGGCGTGGAGATCCAGGGTGTAGCTGAGGGCAGAGTTGTAAGCTGAGAGAATGGCTTCTGGGTGATTATTGTCAGGGCACGAGTCGAAGGAGGCTAGGATGGTTGGTTCGAGAAGTTCCTTGGTGAGTTTTTTTTGTGTGCCTAGCCGTGATAGAAGAGTGGGTGGAGGGTAGTTTGGTGGGGGAGGCTTTGAGGTCCAGGGCGAATAGAATGAGAGAGTGGTCCATCCAGTGCACGGGGTTGATTGCTATGCTTTGAATAGAAATATTCAGGGAAATGATCCAGTCGAGGGTCCGACCTTTGGCGTGGGTGGGGGAGCAGATGGCTTGCATGAAGTTCATCTCTTGGGTTGTGGCGAGGGAGGAGGCCTTATGGTCTGTGGGGTCCATGAACCTGAGGTTGAAGTCGCTTAGAAGCAAGAATTCAGTGTTTCGGCTTTAGGAGTGGGGTGATATGAGGGTGTGTCGGAGTACGGTGAGCCGGTGCTGCTGGGTTGGCGGTATATGAGCAGGATGTTAGTGCTGTTTTGCGGGCCTGGTACGATTTTTGCTAGTAGGATTTCATAGCCTGGTAGGGGTGCCATGGGGAGGGTTCTGATGGGGAGAGAGGTTTTGGAGATGATGGCGACCCCGCCGCCGTGACTCCCTATTCTGTCAGAGCGGAGGTTGGAATAGTTAGGAGGGAAGCAAGGCATAAAATAAGCGGTGTCTCATAGCAATCTGCTATGCAATTCTGTCAGTTTGCTAATCAAATGGACACTTGTGGAGCAAAGATAGCTATTTAAGTTGCCCTCTTCAATGAAAGCACACCTCGCCCTGCATTCCTCTGCGCTCCCTTCCCCCTCTTTTCTCTGTTCACTTCAAGCCCTAATGGAGAGAAGGTGCAGCAGTAATCATCTCCTCCACTCTTAAGTGCCAAGGCATGTGTGGGAGTGCTAAGCAAGAATTTCTTTTTTGGTTTCAAATAATTGCAAACCAGAAATAATCGGGATGCTACTTTTATTAAGCTTTTTATATGCTGTCTGACAAAGACCAGTATGTGTAAAATTGATATTTGAAAGACAGTCATGCAATTCCATTCCTAACATATAGGTTGTTACATAATGCATGATTCGAGTATGGATACGGTAAAACACTGCATCATTTCCATGCTTTACAGTAAAATGTAGGTTAGTGTATCTAGATTTCATGGTGTCAACTATATTTCATTTTGTTGGGGAAGATGCATGATATTAACGAGTGAACACTTTTAAAAATGTACATGATCACATGTTTTTAATGGCAAACCTAGTTCTGTAATCTTCAGGTTGCATACATCTTGCAACTGATGCTCAACCCATGTGCAAATTAATACTCCTTGACATTCTGTATTATCACCCAGTTGCTTTATACTAACTACCCTGAAATTGAGATGACCACAAACTACAATATTCTATCTAGTTTGCCCAGTTCTCTGCCTGCTGCGCAAACCACTCTGCTAAGTCTCTTTCTTTCCTCTTACATAATGAATAAACAAAGCGAACTAGATGCTTACGCAAAGCAGTGCTCATTAGTTCTATTCAATACCAAACTGTGTAGTTAGCCTCCGGAGCTTTGCTTTATGATTATGACTGCATTACATATTACCACCTGCATGAGACAGCTGTCAAACTGTTTTCAGAGCCTTTTTAACATATCTATTTGTGTCCATTCATGCAGCTAACCTTTTACGTTTTATAGATACTAAGCCATGGCTCGCAAAGTCTTTTTGCCCACTTGCACAGTCATTTACATTTCATGACGGGCCAGTAGCATTTGCAAGAGATGTTGGAAACTTTTATGTAACATTTACTTTGTTTGCAGTAAATGTCAAACTTCACTGTGCATGGCTGACCTCTGGGTGGCAACAGTGTACCAAACAAAGTGGGTTTGTAGTGACATGCACCATTGTACACTAATCGCATTTTAAATGTGTTGTCCTCCATTGCTATGGGCCGAGTGCATTTCTCTTAGGTTGAATAGGTAAACTAAGTTACCCGACCTGCAGGTCTAGCTGAAGTTTAAAGAATTTACAAGGCACGACTGCTCTAACCAATATCTTATTTCAGTGGTATGCAAAACTGCTGTATTGTTGCTCATTTCAGGTCTTAAGTACAAATAACTTCTGATGAAGTTTACAATTTTAGTACAAAATTGCTAATCAAATGGGTATGTTTGCTAATAAAACCATTTTTATTTAGCAAACTTTGCTAATCAATTTTTGAAAACGAATTTATGCCTTGGGGAAGGCAGGTGATAGGCTGGGGCCAGGCGCTTCGTGCAGCCAGGTCTCTGTGACAGCGAGCATGTCAAGGTCGTTCATTAGGAGGAGGTCGTGGATATCGAGTGCATGGGCACAGATTGAGCGAGCGTTTATGAGGGCACAAGCCAGTGGCTTAGTGGAGGCAGGGGGGCCAGATGCATTGGCATGTGTATGATGTTCGGGGGTGCTAGGGCAGTGATGGTTGTTGGGCGGTTTGGGGATCATAGTGCATGATCTGAGACATTGGAGTCTGGTGGTGCCTGTGCAGGCAACTGAGGGAGTGTTGGAATTTATTGGGTTGGCTTTGTGTTTGGGTGTTATTTGGTGGGTACGTGGGGTGGCTGAGCATGGATTTGGGCTTGGTCCTGATGAGGGGACTGGGTTTGGGCTGGGCATCAGAGCTGGAGGCTACATGCCTAAGGTGTCCAAAGTGGGAATGGGCGTGCAGTGGCGTTAACAGTGTTGGTGAAGGTGGAGGTGTTAACGGTGTTGGTGGAGGTGGATTTGGGTGAAGGTGTCGGGATGCCAATCCATTTCAGGGTCAGTAGGTGGGCTGAAGGTGGAGAGGGGGTTGGCTCTGGGAGTGTGTAGTGCTGTGTTTATGCAACAGACAGCTAATTTGGCCACGGTAGGGGCCAGGTGCGGGGTGCCAGCGGGCGCTACACTAGTTGTGAATGGCTGGTGAGGGTAGTATGCTTGTGGGGCAGCATAGAAATTGCTAGGGGGTAACATTTTGGAAGGATAGCAATATTGGAGGCATGCACATCACAATTGTCTGGAGTAACACAGTGATTGTTATGGGCAACATAGTTGGCAGGAGAAACACAGTCATCATGGGCAACATAGTTAGCAGGAGAGTCACAGTCATCATGGGTAACATAGTTAGCAGGAGAAACACAGTCAGCATGGGCAACATAGTTAGCAGGAGATTCACAATCATCATGGACAACATAGTTAGCAGGAGAAACAGAGTCAGCATGGGCAACATAGTTGGCAGGAGATTCACAATCATCATTGGCAACATAGTTAGCAGGAGATTCACAATCATCATAGGCAACATAGGTAGCAGGAGATTCACAATCATCATGGGCAACCTAGTTAGGAGGAGCAGCAGATTTGTCAAGAGTAATATGTCTGGGCTGGGCTGTGCAGCGTGCGCCGGTGTTTAGCGAGGAGGTAGTATAAGGGCTGGTGTGGGCCATATGGTTGGTGGCTGCCTCACGGATTGTGGTGGGGTCACCCATAGCATGGTCCATATATATCTGTGGTATGACAGAAGCAGCAAGATTGCAAGTAGCAATAATGCGGGGTGTGCCAGCAGGTGGTAGTGGGGGCACCCTGGCATTGTGCTGAGAGTCAAGTTTACTTGGGTTGCAGAGTTCAACGAGGGTAGTTGGGTTGAAGTCTGCAGTCTGCAGTCGGGCTGCGCAGCGTCGAGAGATTTTAGGCGGCAGGGACCAGGATTCTTGTCGTTTCGGAGTTGAGTGACCTGGGGGAGCGGTGTCATGGCAGTGACTATGTCAAGGGCTGGAGAGGAGGGTGGAGGCCTTGCGGGGAGTAAGTAGGAAGAGAGGGGGTCGTACGAAAAGATGTTCAATGGCGGGGGTGCTGCATACTTGGGGGTTCCAAAGCTGGTGGTGAAGTAGGAGCAGTAGTCGTGCCTCTTACCTGGAGCGAGCGGCTTTACCTGGAGCCTCGGGAGGATGCGGGTGTCCTGTAGTAGATCCAATGTACATGTAGGTTTGGAAGCACGATGCAGGGGGGGCGGGCATACCAGGGTAGACAGGGAGAGACAAGGAGCCTTAATCACTGGCCTTTGTGGCTGGCCCGGCTTTGCCTCCTGGCTCAGCCGAGGGCTGCCATTAATTGCGGCAGGGAGCCAATCGGCTTGCTGGATGGAGGCTGGTGGTTCCTCTGGCATCAAGGCTAGTGTAATTCGGCTGTGGGGAACAGTGGCCATCCTAGCAGTGGGTTCACTTCCACTGCGGGTCAATGCTGGTGCAGGAGCCAGTGCCTGGATGGTAAGGGGCACACCATGCTCCGGAAGTAGATGGAACACAACCTTTCACCCCTTGACAAAACAGCAAGTGGCATCACATAGCATTGTTCCTAAGCACACTACGATAAATATGATTACGATATCACTGTAATGTGATATACATTTCATACAAGAATGAATCACCATATGTATCGTTAATATCAATGTGTATAGTCCCATATTACCAAATTACTGTGAATGCAAGCAGACGTCAAAGGCCAAATGATAATGATGTGTTATTATATAACACATATGCTTAAGCGCTTTACATGGAACAAATATACATAAAATATCACCCCACCTGTGTTGGTACTCATTTATAGACCTCAGAAGGATAAAAGGCGGAGTTGGCCGTGCCGGGATTCGAACCTGCCACCTGCAGATCAAACACACATTGCAGCAGCGAGCACCCAACCAACTGATCTATCTTACCAGCTATAGCTATATTTTTGCCTATAGTAAATGAGCAATAACTTGTCTGAATGTTCTCAAAGTCAGAAAGCAAATTACTCTCTAGTGAATACCAATAAACTGGTAACTGAGATTTAACAGCAGGCCAATTCATCTTCAGTTCTGGTGCAAAGTTGGCCACATGTCAAGCCTGCGTGGATCTACTTATCAGGCTTGAGAGGTTGGCAAAATACATACCAACTCTGTATTAAAGAACTTAGAGTAGCGCAGGGAAAGCAGTGCACTCACACCGCATCCTCTACTCTGGACACTCGTTACCTCATACATGTAAACAAACATCTTGAGCAGCATGCCAGGGGGGCAGGAAAGATAGACACATTACAACACAGCATTAATTGTGGCACAACGAAATCAAGGGCCACTTGATGTGCTATGGTCAAACATTTCTACACTGTACACAAACTATTAGGCAGAAGGATTTTGTCAAGTGACCGAGGACACCGAGATGGAATGTCTTGTGATGATCGGAACAGAGACAACGGCAGAAATAAACATGCTATAACTGCAACTTGTGAAAAAAGCAAACTACATATAGTTTTTGTCTGCATTGTGAATTGAGGTGTTCAAGAACAGACTAAATCAGACTAAATCAGTGACTCACTCTCTGAAGTGTGCCTAAAATAAACCTTTAATGAGTCTAGCAATTATTGTATAGAATTCCAAAAGACTATTTGTTATTCCGATTGAGCAGTGACCCTAAATAAGAAACAAAGTGTTACACTTGTGGAACCCCCTGTTTTTTTCTTTTTTAAGACGCCTGAACACGAAAGTCAGCCACTCCAGAAACAAAGAGCCTCATGTCGCTGGCCACAGCCCAGAAGCTTCCATTTAAAAAAGTAAACCAAAAAAATCTTTTTTTTTTTTTTTTTAGGGGTAGCAAGGGAGATCAGAGGGGTAGCAAGGGAGACCTCAGGGGTTGAAGTTGTGACCCCCATTACCCCCAAATGACATCCCTGCTTGGCTTAATATTTAATACATGTTCTGATTAGTGTAAAGGGATCACATAAATATTTTCGTGTACAATTGTTAGGTATGGCATTAATACCTTTTTAAAAGTTAATCAGTCAAAACATAAGCCCTCAAAAAGTCTATGAAAGTAAAATACAGCTATTACTTTTATATGTGGCTGAATGTTTTAGGCAAATATATTTGCAAAAGTTGGTTACAACGTAGCAATCCCTTTTTTCAGAAAAACAAATCATCGCCTGCTGCTTGCTCCTATATCTCTAGAACGGTACAGAGTGATGTTACCGAATGTAAAATAACGAATTAAATGTTATCGGAAAAAAATATTGAAAAATACATTTATAAGGGTTGGGGTAAAGGGTTAAAAGGTGTGGAGGTGGTTCAGGTTGGGGCTACAAGCATGGGGAAACAGGGGGGTTAGGGGGATATTTCTTTTCGCCATAACATTTAATTCATTAAAATTGCATTTTGGAACATCACATGGAACCGTCTAGAACTAGTTCTAGTTTGCCTAGAGCATAATGGACACATAAAGGAATATGCCCCGTTTCGAGCCTCCTCATTGGCTGAGGGGATGCCACGCCCCTCGCTGGAAACAGAGTACTCGGCACGCACGGCGTACACTGGAATACCGTGTGGTATGGCTCCGAAAAGAGCCAATCAACACATTGGATTCCCGGTGCGCCACACGTGCCGGGTGCTAATGGCAAATAAAGCTTCAGTTTTTCCTCACCACACTTACCTCAGTCGTTTCACTATGCTTGGATATGTTGATGTTACCACTTCAGAATTTATATTAATCCATTACTTATGTAGCGCTTTCGCCAATTCACTTTACATATAACACTCTTATATAAAATGATTGTGACCCGGCAACCGAAACGAAAACTCATTTGTCGACTTTAGATAAATGAAAGTTTGATTAGATCTTGCTAGGATTGAAACCTGTGAGCTGCAGAACACACACCAGTGAGAACTTAACCCATTGAGCAATCTTATCAGTTATCTACTTAAATGTGCACCGGCAGCATTTGGTAATGCATTGGCTCTGAGGGGGTTGCATCTCCTATTAGTATAATACTTATTAATACATCAGGAGGAATATGTTGTCATAGCCCAGTAGTAAACATGCTGATAGTCCTGTTATGTTTTGTTTTAAAAAGGACTGGAGGGGGAACAGAAGAGAGGGTGGTGTGTAGATAGCCTAATGTTTATTTTTAACTGCACAATTGAATAAACAGCATCCTGTGTCGCAATTAGATGGCTCAGCAAGTTAAAAGCTTACCTCTGACATGTGCCAGCCGGCACTTTCCAGGTTCACATTGAAGCAGGGCTGATTCTGCCTTACATCCTTCTGAAGTTGATAAATTAAGTACTATTATATACATTTCCTTCTAATAAGCCCTATGTTTACCGTGCCTATAGCAGTAGGTGTGAGGAGTCAGATATGACGAGGTATACACAAATGTATTATATAATACCCATTATTTTACCTGGGTACTGGAAAATCTAGGCCCCAGTAGCATCAAAACGTGGAGTATAACATTCAAGATGGCTTTAAATAAAAAGCTCTGGGTCTGGGTCATCCAGTCTGCCCGGCCTATATAAACAAACAGTAATCTCCAGCTGTACCTTTGTGAATATAGCACATTAGTGAAGGCCAAACTTCACAGTGTGATTTCCGAAATTAAAGAGGGCTCTAATAACCCGCTTTATTTTTGTTTTTTCACACTCCATCTACAATCCTTGACCATGGTTCACAGAGGCAGTGACAGAGATCACAGGGGAGTCACCGCGGGGTCGCAGCTGTTAAACCTGTCGACCCCCAGCCAAATGACATCCATGGCAGAAGCCCTGGGAAGCACTCATTAAATTAAATGGATTTCTTATATTGCGCTTCATGCTGGACTCCAGCCTCTAAGCGCAGGACCAGAGCTGGATATTGGACCTGTGCTGCTCAGTGTAGTTTTGTTTCTGAGACGAGCGCGTTGTCCCTGAGTTATCCTCCCATCAAATTGAAGACAGAATGGATCCAGAGATATCGTTGGGTCCTTTTAACATGGCCAATTCGATGACACCAATCCTGATGCCATTGAACAGCTGCAAGCAAAGGCGCTGCACTTCCTTTGGCAGAAATGGAGGCACCCGCAACTCCATGATGGTGTGCTCCACACACCCCACCGCTTACTTCACCTCCCTGCCCAAGATCATTGCACTTTCACACGCCCAATCAGCGACCTGCCCGCGTGGGATCCTTGTTCTCTGTCGTTTTTTGCTCCCTATTATTCTTCTTGCCTGATTTACCAAATACATGTGCTCTGCCGCAGTTCCCATTACAGGCCGACCCTGCTCCCAAGCATTGCTTCCTCAGGCTCCCGCCTCAGCAGGCCTGCAGCTTGCCATTTCCTCTCCCTACATGCTGGAGCGGGTGGGACACAAGATTGCCTCCCATCCAGAAACGGAAACAGGAACAGGCACAAGTGATGTACCACCTGAGCCCTTGGGGACCTGACCAACGGAGCCCCAGTGCGTGCTTCTGTCTAATCCTTTAAGCCTGGGGTTAGGGAAAACACCCAGAGGGTTAAGGGAAACACCCACGCGCTAATTATGTGTATTGCAATAACAGGCTCAGTGATGAAACAGGCAGCACACAGACCAAAATGAAACCTGAATCAGTGGAACTGTGTGCCTGCAAAAACCTCCCTATTGGCCCTGTGAGTCTCAGACCCGCTTCTCTTTTATAAAATAGTCTTTAAATGTGGGGGATACTCCAGAACGCAATGCCTGAGGTGTGGTACAGAGCTGGAAGTGAGTGACTTTTTGCAACAACCAACCAGGAAAGCAAACGTGTCCCAGCTGCAGCGTGCAACACAGCAATGAGAGAATGATTTCGAGGAACCTGGAGAGAAAAGCCCGAGGGTCAGTAAGCCCACCAGTGGCATGCCACGAACCTCTGACAGGTAAGTACAACTTGGAGCAGTCTTGTCTTCACGCGCAGCCTTTCTTTAATTCGGTGGCAGCTGCTTGGAAACAGTGGCATCCGCAGGCATCACATTTATGGGGCGAGGATCACTTCTCGTTGAAGCAAGTAAAGTGCTTGAGATAAGATGTTTACACTGGCATAACTGAAGCTGAAAAAGACTGGCTACAATTATTAATGGACTGGCAATGCGATGAGGGAGCCATCACTGAACCTGCTGGGCAGTGGTGTGCACTGACATTGTGACCACGCACAACTCCCTGATATTGGGCCCTTTCGTAAATACAGAACAACTAGACATTGGGATACTGGAATGATTACGAGATTAGCAAAAACCAGGCCAGAATGACCAGTTCCAGCATAGCCCAGGGAAACCCGAAGACACTATATATTGCTAGGTTTCATTTTTTTCAAAAAAGCAGCTAATGGCATATTTTGCACGCACATTCCGTGGCAGTTTGTTCACATGTAGGGCACTCTGTAAAGACTATTTCAAAGAAATTATGTTTCCTGAGATTGTATTTTTCTTTATACTCCTTACAGTACACCTCAATATGAAAACCTCTTTGCCGCAAAGGCAATTTCCAGCCTTTTCACAAGTGTGGAGATGCTAATGGCAGAGCCTCGTTCTAGTCTTGCCTTTCAAAAGCTGAAGTTACAGCTGGGTTAAGGTGATCCAGTGCCTATTGTACAATTATGCATGAGGCCCCACTGTCAAAAAAAGAGATGCCCCTAAACATGCATGCTGTTCCTCGCATGTCCTCTCAATTCCATTTATACTAGTTCTTATACAGTATCTAAACTACAATAAGGCCTATAAAGTTATGTTATTCAATGTTTATACAGCCCATCATCACCGTTGTGGTCTTATGGCACCTGATCCTTGCCAGAGAAGTGGTGTATTTGAAGGGATTGTGTCCTCCGACGTATTCCACATCTTTGACAGTAAAGACCACAGCTGTGCTGCTTCGGAAAACTTTTTCGGCGTAGGCGTCCTGCGTTGATGACATGGATACGCTGTCCCTCGAGGGCCTCCGTCGCTGTTCGATGTCACCAGATGTCATGTCTAGGACGCACGATGCCCGTAGCCTCAGTTCCATTTTTTCCGCGAACGTGTTCGCTGCGGAATCTCATCGTGCCTCAGTTCTTCTACTTTGAATCATGATGCCTTCTTCTTCTTCTACCCCGAAGTCGGGCTTTAAAAAGTGTCGGGACTGCGGTTCCAAAATGTCCAGCACGACGTCTGCCTCTGGTGCCTCTGCGAAAGCCACACCACCGACGACTGCGATGACTGCCAGTCCTTGACATCAAAGGCCTTGCAGGAGCAGAAGAAGAAATTGTCGGTAGGTAGGGTTTCTAAAACCCGTAAGTCGAAATCTGCTGGTCTTTCGGCCGACGACTCGTGGGGAGACTCTCCACGTCGGCGTAAGTCCACGGGGTCTCAGAGTGTGTCCTGCCATTCGTCTGTCTCTTCTAGGCATTCACGGAAGCCCCATCACCGATCGCCTTCCCCGTCCTTGTCGGAGGTCTCTGCCAGACAGCGGTTAACTTGTCCCACTAAGTATTAGTCGCCGGCCGAATGGGATGCATTCCGCCAGCAGATGATGTTGATTTTCGCATCGCAAGGCACCGTTCCGTCCGCGCCTTTGAGAGAAGCCGGCAAGGAACGAGCTAGAGCCACTACTCGCAAGCCTTTGGGCTCGGGCGGTCGGCGCGATCATCGGGAGGCGTCGAGGTCCCGATCGGACAATGTTTATCGCCCACGCCGTGCCAGGTCCCGGTCCTCGATGACGTCGAGACCGTCGGAGCCTGTGAGGCCTAAGAAGGCATTGATGCCGTCAGCGCCATGTCCGTTGAGGGGCTCTCTCGAGGCTGCGGGTTCGAAGAAGTCGTCAACGCCATCGGCGCCAAGGCCGTCGAAGGACTCTCTCGGGGCGCCGGCCTCCAAGCAGTTGTCGAAGTCGTTGGCACCTCAGTCGACGTCAACGCCGATTCCATCGGCGCGCTCGACGCCTTTTGAGGAGAATTTACCGGAGGTGTCCCGGATGGCTGTGGAAGCTCAGAGAAAGGCTCTCAGCAAGTCTGTGAGGCCTGTTTTTGAGCCCTACTCTGTTCCTTCTCCCAGGGTGGATTTGTTCCAACCCCTGGAGTATATTTCAGAGGTGGAGGAAGGGTCTGATGAGGATAGGGTTGTGCCTCCTGAGGTTCCCGATGACCTGTTGTCTGGTCATAGTCAAATGGAAGACCTTTGTAAATCCTTACATGACGCCAGTGGTCTTGATACCTCTCCGGAGGTTGAATTTAGCAGGCCTGAGCCTGTTACGCATGCCGAATCCTCGTATAGGCGTCTCATGTCGAGGGTGACTGAGTACTTGGGGTGGTCTGCTCCATCTGTTGATTTTCTTCAGGATGATCTGATGGACATCCTGGATCAGGGTCCACCCACTGACCCGGTGTTGCCATTTCATATGGCGTTGCAAAGAAGGGTGGCGGCGGCTTGGACTGCTCCAGAGAGTCTTCTGGCAGTGAATAAGTCCCTTCCGAAAAAATACCATCCAGCCAGTGGTGACCACTGCTACTTGTCAAGGCACCCTACTCCGGGGAGTTTGGTGGGGCAGGCGGCTACGGCCCCAGCGAAGCAGGCTGCGTACCCTACCATCCCTCCTGATAGGGATGACGAGCACTTTGATAGTTGGGCGAAGAAGGTATTTTCTTCTGGGGGTATGGCTTTAAAGGCAGCCAACTCCGTTTGTGCCCTGGCAAGAATCACTCACAATCTGTGGAATTGTGCATCTTTGGCGGCTGAGCATATTCCTGAAGGGGAGGAACAGGATGGTTCTCTAGCCCTCGTGCAAGACGGCAAGGATGCCATGTGTGAATCTGTTCAGTCAGGTCTGGACATAGCAGACTGTGTCAGCTGGTCCATGGCTGCGAGCACCGTTATACGCAGGTTTGCGTGGTTGCGGAAATCGGGGTTTGCTCCTGATGTGCAATCCCGGCTCCTCAACATGCCCTTTGATCGTGTCCATCTTTTTGACAGCAAGGCTGACGCAAGCCTTGAGAGGTTGCAGACCTCCAAAGCTGCAGCGAAGTCTTTAAGCGCTGCAGTACGTCAACCTCCGTCTTTTCGTCCTAGGGGACAGCAATGGAGGGGAGGTTCCTTTTGATACTACTCTGCCTTTGGTAGCTCGAGAGGAGCTCCCAGTCAAAGGGGCCACCGTAGGAGTACCAGAGGTGGAAAGCAAGGTACTGAGGTGCCAAAGCTGCTCGGGCAGTTGCCTCTTTCCCCTCAGGCACTGCCGCAGCCGCGTCTGCTCAGTCATGAGGCCATGTCCCATGGTTTGCTGGTTGGGGGCAGACTTGCTCAGCATCTTGGAAAATGGCTTGCCATTACTTCAGATGTGTGGGTTCTGGAGATCATAACCCATGGCTACTGTCTCCCCTTTCGGCAGAGGCCTCACGACAATCCACCGGGGAAGCTCTCTTTGAAGCATCCGGGTCTGCTCCTTGCGCAGGCAATCCTATCCCTGCTGGAGAAAGGCGCCATAGAACTGGTGCCTGTAGCGGAGAGGAACAAGGGATGGTATTCCCCCTTATTTTTTGATCCCGAAAGAAAAACGGGGGATTGAGACCCATCATGGACTTGCGTGGGCTGAACAAGCTTCTCAGGAAGGACAAGTTCAAGATGGTAACTCTTTCTCAAGTCCTCCAGGCCCTTCAACTGCAACATTGGTTGGTGTCTCTAGACCTCAAGGATGCTTACTTTCATGTGCCGATTCATCCAAAGCCCAGGAAGTACCTGAGGTTCATGGTTGGTGACTTGCATTTTCAGTTTCGGGTCCTGCCGTTCGGATTGACCTCCGCCCGAGGGTCTTCACCAAGCTGATGGTGGTGGTAGCAGCGTATCTCAGGAAAGGGGGGATTCACATCTACCCCTCCCTGGACGATTGGTTGATCAGGGTGCATTCTCCCGATCAAGCCCTGGATCATCTGTCCGTCACCTGCCACTCCCTTCACTAGCTGGGCTTCTCCCTCAATTAAAGAAGTCACATTTGACACCTACCTAGCGGCTCCAGTACATCGGAGCAGTGCTCGACTCATCTCATCTCATCTCTCTGCTGCCTTTGATCTGGTTGACCACCAGATCCTCACTCAACACCTCTCCTCAGCTGCTGCATTCTCTCAGAATGCCACAAAGTGGATCCAGTCATTTCTGTCTGACAGGTCGACTAGAGTCTTCGCCCCCACTGCGCCTGCGGACCCTATCCCAATCACATGTGGAGTGCCCCAAGGCTCTTGCATTTCTCCCACACTTTACAACACCTTCACGAAGCTCCTATTTGACTGTCTTGACGATCTGGGTGTCAGCTACACTAATTATGCAGACGACAGCCAGGTCCTCATCACGCTCACTGGTAGCTATGAAGAAGATGTTGCAAAGCTTAATGATATCTACTTAGAAATCCAAGCCTGGATGGCTACACACAGTCTTTGCCTAAACGACGATAAGACAGAATTGCTTATCGTAGGCTCCCAGGCTCGCCTCAACAAACTGGACCAAAGGTACCTATCCTTTACCATTGATGGCAACATCATAAAAGTATCCAACGAGGTCAAAACACTAGGTGTATACCTCGACTCTACCTTGTCACTAAAGAAACAAATAAATTCTACCATCTCAACTACCTCATACACCAATAAATTGATCAATGCCTGCAGGCCTTTTCTCTCCACCTCTAGTTGCCTCACCCTATCTAGAGCGCTGATATTGTCTAAATTAGACTATTGCAACACACCCTACTTAGGCACTACCACAAAAAACTTGAACAGGCTCCAGATCCTGCAAAATAATGCACTAAGATGTGCCCTCAACCTCCCGCGCAAGGCGCACATATCCACAGTTAGCAAAGAAGTCCACTGGCTCCCGATCCGCGACAGAATTAAGCTAAGAACCCTGGTCATCACCCACTAGTGCCTGTCACGTACTGCCCCACGTTACCTTTCAGACAAATTCTCTAGACACTGCCCCATTAGACCCACCAGAACTCCTTACCTGCACCAACTAAAGATCCGTAACTATAACCTAAAAACAGCAGGAGGCTCCAGTTTCCCAGTGCTCGCAGCACAATGCTGGAACACCCTCCCTCCTACAATTAGATCGGAAACCGCATTCTGGCTATTCAGAGCCATGGTAAAATCATGGCTACTAGCCTAGACATCTAGACTCTCACCGACACGACCGGCCAGCCGCCGCTCTCTACCTGCAATGTAATTGTAATGCAACCAGTAATGTTTACTCTATCTACAGCCTATTCAGGACCAACCTGTAACACGGTACTCACTCGCCATTGTAACTATTTTGTGCCTATTCTCTGTACATACTCTTCTCAGTATATTCTACTCTTGTATGTAAACATTCAGAGCCTGGACCAATGTATGCTCTGTCTGTTGTATTATGATGTTCGTGTAACGATATGTAACTCCGCTGTGCACATGATTATGCGCCCAGCTACCTGAGGGTTCGGACGTGCTTTATAAATAAAGAAACTAAACTAAACTGGGGCTGTGCTCGCTTCCCCAGGTGAGGGCTCATCACATTCTGCAGATGGTGGACAAGTTTCAACGTGCCTAGAGTCTCCCGGCGTTCAAGTTCTTGAGGTTGCTCGGCCTCATGGCATCCTGCATTTTCCTGGTGCCAGAGGCCAGGCTGCGGATGAGATCTCTGCAGTGGGCTCTCAAGATGCAGTGGTCACAGTTCTCCAGCAGGATTTCGGATCCCGTTCTGATTCCGCCCTAGGTCACACAGGATCTTCTGTGGTGGGCCGTCAAGGGCAATTTGATGAAGGGGGTGCCATTTTGGCAACTTTGGCTGGAGGTGACGATCGTGACGGACGCATCCCTCACGGGTTGGGGAGCTCATACCAACGAGTTGACGACCAGCGGCCGTTGGTCTCCGTCAGAGTCCAGACTCCACATCAGTCTGTTAGAGCTGCGGGCTGTCAGGCTAGCCCAGAAGGCTTTTCTGCCATCTGTGCGGCGGAAGAATGTCTTGATTATGACGGACAATACAGTGGCCATGCACTACCGCAACAAAAAAGGGGGGGCAGGGTCACTCCTGTTGTGCAGGAAGGCGATGCCTCTTTGGTTCTGGGCCATCATCTGGCCGGAGACAAAAACATGGCGGCGGACACTCTGAGCAGGCAGAGCACGGTCTCTCACGAGTGGGAGCTGACTCTGGAAGTTCTGTTGGAGATCTTCGACCTTTGCGGAACCCCCTCAAGTGGATCTCTTCGCCACCAGTGTCAACCGGAAGTGCGAAAGGTTCTGCTCGTAGAAATTTCCTCCAAGAGGAGCCTTAGGGGACGCGTTTGTAGTGGAGTGGTCCTTCCCACTGCTGTACGCGTTTCCTCCAGTCCCCGTCATTCCGCAGGTGTTGCGGAGGTTCGGTTCCCGGATGATCCTCATTGCTCCAGCATGGGCCAGGAGAGCGTGGTACCCGGACTTTCTCGACATGTCCATCTGCCCTCCACGCCGCCTCCCTTACCGAGACGATCTGCTCTCATGGGAGAGGGGTCGGGTTCTCCATTCAGAGGTTAAGTCCCTCAACCTTCACGCTTGGTAGCTGAAAGGTTGAGGTATAAGGATTGGGACCTCCCCGAAAGGTGTTGCTTTCGGCCAGAAGGCCTGCAACAAAAACTCTGTATTGTTGCCATTGGAGAAAGTTCTGTGACTGGTGCAGGGTACAGAATGTGGATCCTTTCCAATGTTCCATTCCTATGGTTTTGTCTTTTTTGCTTTCTTTAGCCCACAAGTGCCTGCAAGTAGGTACCATTAAGGGTTACCTGGCGGCGCTGTCCATATTTAAGCGCTCGTCTGAGGAATGTTCTTATTTTAAGATCCCTTTGATCTCTCAGTTTCTAAAAGGGCTAACTAATGTGTTTCCTCCGTCGCCTTTCCAGGTGCCGGGATGGGATTTGAATTTGGTTTTAAAGTTCTTAATGGGAGCTCCGTTTGAGCCCTTATATTCTTGTCCATTGCGACTGTTGTCCTTTAAAACTGTATTTTTAGTGGCAGTTACTTCCGCACGCAGAGTGAGTGAGTTTGAGGCGCTTTCCACCAAACCACCCTTCACTTAATAATAATAATAATAATAATAATATAATAATAACTTAGTTCCATAAGGACAGGGTTGTCCTTAGGGTGCGGCCTTCTTTTCTTCCGAAGGTTGTATCAGAAATCCATTTGAGCCAGAAGGTAATTCTTCCGGCATTTTATCCTCCTCCGCATGCTGGTAAGGAAGAGGAGACGCTCCATAGGTTGGATCCTAGAAGAGCTTTGAGTTTCTATCTCTCACGGATGTCCTGGGTCAGAGTGGACAATCAGCTCTTTGTTGGTTATGCTGGAAGGTGTTTAGGTCAGGCTGTTTCCAAGCAGACCTTGACGATCTCTGAGTGTTACCGTTTCGCGGGAAAGGACCCTACGGTAGGCTTATGGGCTCATTCTACTAGGGGTATGGCTGCCTCCACTGTCCTACAAAGGGGTGTTCCAATTCACAATATTTGCGAAGCAGCCACATGGGCCTCTGTCCATACTTTTGTGAAACATTATTCCTTGGACTCTATCCATGGGCAGGATTTGGCCTTTGGTAAAGCAGTCCTCTATTCTGTAATTTGATTGGGCATTCTAAATTGATGAAATTGTAAATTCTTTTCCCTCCTCCATACGTTGGTACTGCTTTGGGAGTCTGTCAAAGATGTGGAATATGTCGGAGGACACAATCACTTCGAAGAACAAGTTACTTATCTTACCTGGTAACGTTCTTTCGATGGGATGTTCCTCCGACGTATTCCGCATCGTACCCTCCCAGCCTGTGCCTCTACAGAATTTCTTATGCGATTGCAGCTTACGGTTCCAAAAGGCTTTCTGTAGTCATACTGGTAGGAGATTGGTGCCACACATTCTGGGAAAAAAACTACAACTGAGGCTCGGGCGTCGTGCGTCCTAAATATAACATCCGGTGACATCGACCAGCCACGGAGGCTCTCGAGGGACAGCGTATCAACGTCATCGACGCAGGACGCCTACGCCGAAAAAAGTTATCCGAAGCAGCACAGCTGTGGTCATTACTGTCAAAGATGTGGAATACATTGGAGGAACATCCCATCGAAAGAATGTTGCCAGGTAAGATAAGTAACTTGTTCTTCTGTCCTTGTCAGGGTGTCACCAGACCTTAGTCTTTGACTAGTGTAGTAGGGTCATGGTCATGAACCTGTCAGAGGGCCCCAGTCCCTGGAACCCCCTAAAGCCTCCTCTTGTTTTGGTTTGAAGATCTGGGCTCCCGATGCGTCAAGTCGGCATTGGAGATGGTGAAACAATGTCTTCAGATGATTTGGGCCAAGCAGTCGAGTTGGCGGCAAGATGATGGCTCTGATAGGTGGAGCTGGTGTTCGACAAAAGCGAGTCAATGGCTTCGAGCAATCAAACGAGTCAGTTGCTGCCACAATATCAAGCCTGCGATCAAGTTGAGATGAGTCAGTCCACTTCAATATGTTGAGCCTGCATAAGAATGTTTGAAAGTGCAGCAAGGTATTCAAAGTTTGCATAGTATCGAAAGCAGCATCGCGGATCCTGTGGCAGCTCAAAGGGGTTGATCGTAGCCAATCCGGCTCAAAGTTTTCTCAACACAGTGATAGAGGATTCCTGCTACTTCTGGGATTGCAGGGTCATGGGAGGCCCATTCCTGTGCCTCCAGGGTAAGATGGTTCCTTTAGTTCTGTACTTCCCCTCCATGAGGTTTGCTTGTATCTGCAGGGAGTCCTTCACCTTCATACAACAGGAGCCTGGTTCAAGTGCAACCAGCAGAGTCATCTTTATCTACAGTAATTCACCACCACTTTTCCTTGGGGATGTTTAGGGGACAGTGTGCGCCCTGCTGTAAAGTGTCTAATCTAATCGCTAGTGTTGTAACAAGTGGCCCTTGCCTTCTGACATTGTACCCAGGGTGTCTTGTCCTGCAGGAAATGGGGGCAAGGGGAATAGGAAGTTGTAGAGAGCCCTAAAAGAAATCAAGATGGTGAAACCCCTCTTTCAGTCCACTTCTCCCTTCTGGATTCTCTGACTCTGTCACCATCCCATGTCTGCTGATCTCAAAGGACTCCAGTCTCCAGTTGTCAGCACCCCGGTGTGAATATGGTTTTGTTATGCCAGTGCTGCCTTTGAAGCACCAGTTCCAAGGAGACCTCCAGGGAAGTGTCCCAAAGCCCGGGGAAGAAAGTGTTGCCTTTCCAGCAGGAGGATCCCAAGGCAGCAGCCAGGACATTGTTCCACACAGCAGGAGTAGAGACAGTGAGACCTGACACTAATACACATCAATCCTGTCATAGCTGGGCCCTACTCACGAGCTGACGTTAGTGTGATATCAGATTGCTCAGGTTGTATAATTGTGTGCTCTTAGTAGTAACCATGGCCCAAACAGGCATGGCTTATATGTAAAGATTTACCTGCCATCAGACTGACTAAGGCATACAATAATTGAATGTGGAAACAAAGGTGCGTACGATTAAAAAGTCACTAGCACCTGCAGAACGTTGTATTCCAGCAACTGTCAGGGATGTACATGTGATCTTAGAACCTGCCATGTCCCAATGAAGGGCTCGTGCTAAGTGCACCAGGAAGCTGCCCTAGCAAAGGCACATGGGTGCACTATCATTTTGACATGGAGCATTTCAGGAAATGGGGGGTCTGATTAGCAGACCTCCCGTTTAGAAACAGAACTACCCACATCAATGTGTGTACTAAAAATCAAAAAGCTCGGGCAAGCCCATCCTCGCCAATGACATTCTGTCACGCCCACCACAAGAAATTGAGGGTTTGCACAAATTGAAAAGAGGCTATCTGTGTTGAACATGAATTGCCCCTTTTACTTAAAAGCATCTGTTCATGTTTGGTTCAAAACTCTTTGATATAGTTTTTAGAAATGTGTGGACTGTGCAGTATGGTGGGATTTGAAATCCTAATGTCTCCTGAAATGGGTGTGTGGGAAGTAGCCAAAGGATAGGGAGCAAGTTGGGAATGCATGTACTGGACAGCACAAGTTTTCGGCTGAAAAAAGTTTCAGCTATATTCCCAACAGCGTCTGAGGCTCTGAAAAATGTTATGCAGGATACAGAAGATGTGGGAAGATGATTTCTTCTTGAATCGAAAGCCTGAAAAAACTGTGTACCTTCCTTTTCCCAAGCGAAGCTTAATGGTGATAAGTATTCCTATTCATGTGGCAGTTCTTCGCGTACTCTGTAGTAGCCAAGCATCCCCACAGTTGAGAGGTTATTTGGGGGCACATACTGCCACTGGTACTGCTGATATTTCATGGTTCTTTCACATTAATCATTCTCCAGAGGCTCCCAAATGATAGATATTGCCTCTTTGCGACATGGGTCCAGAAGCTAGACCTCTTAATGTTGGCTTACGATGCCAGCATTTGTGTGTGGAACTAATGGCCAGATTAAAAGGCACAATTGTAGTCCATAACAACTCATATAGAGGTATGAGTGATTAATACTGAAGGGAAGAGTTGAATGGCAGAGGATGTTACCATGTGCATGGAGCAGCATAGAGGGGCAGTATTGCAGAGCAGTCAACTTGTCCCACGACAGCCATGTGCATTTCCTCAAGTTATTTTTCCCTTTGCATTCTGGAACCTGTACCCTGCAATTAAAAAGAATAAGAGCCTGATTCACAGAAGGGTTTTATAATGGCGCAATACCATAGGATAAGGCTCTGCGAATCGGGCCCAATGCAGTACCAAAAGAATAAAACTGCAACGAACAAAGCACGACTGGATGAGCTGCACAAGACTGACAAGCAACAAGCGGACAGTTCTGGCATTGCACCTCCCTAAAAATATTCCCCTTAAAGGTTTGTGGTTTCCAGTGATCCCGAGAATGGACTAGCAGCTGGTCAACACTGTCCTTTTTTAACCTCTTGCCGAGGAAGCGTACCACTCAGGTTCTGCTGGTTCCTATGGTGTGAGATATCAAGTATCTTAAAGTAACAGATGTGGAGAGATAACCCTTAATGAATAGAGCTTGTACCGAAAGATCTGTTGCTTCTCCAAATCCACCTTACAGTGGGGCGTGCCCTCTTAGCATCAGTCTCATCAGTCTCCAGCCCGTATAATAGACAATGTATCAATCTCCTTTCAAGAGCCTTTCAGTCAAAAGATTTGAAATGGAGTTCCAGGTCTTGATGGATGGAGAATAAAACTTAGGGAAATGGGTGCATACATGCTCCCTGCCTTACTTACCACTTAAACGTGTGGTGTCTTCTACCTTTTTTCAATCTGTCACTCAAGGCTAGCTGATATTCATTCTCAGAAAGGAATCTGGTGTGGTACAAACCCGGATGTGTTGGAGCGTCACAGGTTTGCCTGGTCAGTTCGCTGGTGTGCAATGTTTTATAAAAGTTTAGAAATATTGCTGTCATTTTATCTAAATAGGAATCCAGAGAGATAGAGAGTAGTGGGAACTTATTGAGGTTGAAATCAATGATGGGGCCATGCATCACCGTGTACGCTGCCACCCTCCCTGCGATAATTCAATGTGTGGGACACTGTCCTCACAAGATCTTTCACTACTTCCACTGGCATAACGGAGGCCCACAGCCCCCGCACTGCGGGGGCCCCGCTAGCTCATGTCCTGGGAGGGGAAAAAAAAAAGAAAAAAATATTTTTTCCAATTTTTCTTTTTTAAATATTTCATTTTCAATTCACTCTGCATTCATAAAGAAATAATTTCTGTAACAAATATTTTTTTAATGAAGGCAGAGTGTCTACAAAAAGGAACTTTCTTTTTGAAGTTCGAAGGCTGCCCCCACCCCATGACATGGAAGACCCCAGGCTGGAGGCCTCCATGTAATGGGGTGGTGGGAGCCCTATGACATCAAAAATTAATAGTTTATTTTTGAAGTCACTCTGCCTTCATAAAGAAGTTATTTCCGTTATGGTTCGGTCCTGAAGTTAGAGTGACTTCAAAAAGAAACAATTTCTTTTTGAAGTAGTGGGGCTCTCCTCAACCCCATGACGTGTGTGTGTGTATTTTGAAAGGGTGTACACTTAAATGTGTAGTTGGCTGCCTGTGTGAGTGTATGGTGAAAGGGTGCACACAAATGTATGGGTGGCTGGGTGTGCGTGCGTGTACAGTGAAAGGGTGCCCCCTTATGGTGGCTGCCTGAGTGTGCCTGCATGGTGAAAGGGTGCACACTAAAATGTATAGGTGGCTGCCTGTGTGAGTGTATGGTGAAAGGGTGCACATTTAAATTCATGGGTGGGTGCCTGGGTGTGTGTGCCTCTATGGTGAAAGGGGGAGCACATAAATGTATGGGTTGCTACCTGGGTGTGCCTGCATGGTGAAAGGGTGCACACTGGGTGTGCCTGTATGGTGAAAGAGTGCACACGTAAATGTATGGATGGATGGCTGGCTGTGTGTGTGTGTATATGGTGAATGGTGTGTGTCTGTGTTCAGGGGCGCAACAAAACCTACATTTCGAGGGGGCTGATCCTTCAAATGTTGGGGGAGGCGCTAACTTCACGGGAGTTAGGGGAGGGGCAAACATATTTGTTTTGGGGACATCTAACTTCTTTACGCATTTTAATGAGACTGTTCTAGTGCAACTTCAATGTTACAAGCAGTTAAATCTCTCCTGTAAGTCTGAAAGCACCCACTTATGGACTACTGTGAGAATGAGCTGTCTCCTGTTCCCTCTCTACCCTTCCAATCACTCCCCTGGCATACAAGTTCTAAACCCAAATCACGATTTAAATTGCCTAAAAAATGTGGTGTTTGAAAGCAGGTACTAGCAGTGAAATGCTTTACGTTAGTAATTGCTGGGCCCTTGTTAACAGCGAAACCCAGGTGCCGTTTAACATCTGTGTGCTGTTCTGTCCGGCAACTGCTCTGAAAGTCAGCGAGGTTGAGTCAACATAGCCCAAAATTTCAGGGGGGGGAGTGCTGAAGCCCAGTCAACTCAATGGTGTTACACCACTACTTGTGTTTAATGCCTTGATTACTTATTTGTAATCGTCATTACTCCTAGCCATATTCTTCCTCGTCCCTGTACTGGTGTATGAGGCAGTACTTGTGTATGAGGCACTCTGCCTCATACACAAGTACTGGGATGAGGTAGAGGTGCATGGAGGTAATGTCTGACTCTGTGACCTGTACTCTTCATTACTCCTAGTCCCACTCGTCCTCATCTCAGTACTTACCTATGAGACAAGGAGCCTAATATGTAATCTCTGGGACAAGGAAGAGGGACGTGAAGGTAATTCTAGGCCAAGGAGTTGATTTTGGAGGTTGGGGTAGGGGGTGGGCGGGAGAGAGGATGTGTGGTGGTGGGAGTGTGCGATAAATCATAATGGTTGTCCATGTGCAGGCTAAGCAGGCATGATATGTGGTATTAGTGGCTAGAGTCATTTTGGTGCAGTCAGTCTTGTCATTCCTTTAGTTTAGTATGAATTTTTTTTTTACTGTGTATTTCTGATAAAAGCAGTCCTGCTAAGTGTAAATACTTGGCTAGACTGGCATTTGGGTACTGCCAGTGTAGCCGTTTTTTACAGCGGCATTGTATATTTTTCTGGGCATCTGTGATAAAATTATATGATATAAGGCATTTAGAACATGCCTCGACACAAGTGTTTCTAGGCACGACAAGACAAGTGAGGGAAGACAGAAGAAGGTCAAGACAACCAATCTTATTACGCCTTGTGTCATTCAGATTGTGCGAGAATGAGAAATGCAAGGGGAAAGGGAGGGGGGAAGTGCAAGGAAGAGGGGAGGGGAAAACAAGGCAGTAATGCTATGAGTAAGTGCAGGGCGGCTCTGGGTAGTGCAAGGAGAACAAAGAACTGTAGGGTTCCAGTTACAGCCCCTAAGTGCGTGGTAGGCCCGGGGGCAGTGCAAGGGTGATTGATCAAGAAAGAGTCTGGACTCAATGAGACTCTGAGGGTAGTCAAGCAACCAGTCGGTACAGCAGACAGGTAGGTCAGGTAGGTCAGCAGGGGAGGCAGAGGGAGAAAGCCGAGAGGAGGAACGTTTTGAGCTGCTTCCGGAACTTCAGGTGGTCCGCTCAAGTTTGAGAGGAGCAGGGAGGCCATTCCAGAGGGCGGCACCTGCAGATGGGAGATGTACCCCCATTCTCTGCCTGGAGAAGCGTCTAACCCTTAGAGGGTTGGAGGTAGCTGGTGAAGGGCTCGAGAAGGAAGGTATTTTGGAAGAGAGTTGGATGTAGTGTGGGACCTGACCCTAGAAAGCTTTGTGGACAATGCAAAGGGTCTTGAACTTGATCTTTGCAGCCACTGGCAGCCAGTGGAGAGGTTTCAGGGCTGGAGAGATACAATCACTGGGCTTGAGGCTAAATCTCACAGTCCTGTTCTGGATTAGTTGCAGAGGGTGGAGAGTGGAGGAAGGCAGATTGAGAAAGAGGTTGTTGCAGTAGTCCAGCCTAGAGAGAAACAGGGCTCTGGAGACAGTGAGCTTCTGGGGGAAAGTGAGAAAGGGAAGAGTCCCTTTTGAGGAGGAGCCGCTGGTAGTGGGACTTCTTGGCGACGCCCAAGATGTAAGGAGAGAAAGAGAGAGTGGAGTCGAAGATGACACCAAGGTTGTTTGCCTTGCAGGAAGGCAAAGGAAGAGGGCCCAAGGTGGGTGGACAGAGCGAGAGAGGGAAAGCACAGACAGAGGTCCTAGTGAGAAGGATCTCTGTCTTACTGGCATTAAGGATTGTTGGAGGCGCACCAATCCTGAATCGCGGATAGACAGTCAGGAATGAGCGAGGGAGGAGAGGATCCTGAAGGAAAGCTGAGTGTCATCTGCATAACACTGAAAGTTAGAGGAGAAGGTAGAGATCAGGTGGCCAAAGGGGCCAAGTAGAGGTTGAAAAACCACAGTGAGAGGATAGAGCCCTGGGGAACTCCACAGGTAGAGAGAGGTGGCCGAGAGAAAGGGACCAAGTTGGACCTGGGAGGTGCAGTCCAATAGGACGGAGGTCTGCCACTCCAGGGCCCAATCCGTGATGCCCAGGTTCTAACGTAGTCGATTGATCAGGATGGCGTTGTTGACTGTGTCGAAAGTAGAGGAAAGATCAAGGAGGTTTAAGACAGAAGGAATTCTGGAATCAAGGTTAGAGTGCAGATCTTCACGGGTGTTCAGGAGAGCAGTTGCCATGCCTCTGGCAGCTCTTAAGCCAGACTGATGGTCATGGAGACAACCAACAGATTAAGTGTGGAGAATAAGCTGGGAGACGGCAAGCTTTTCCAAGAGTTTGCCCAGGAAAGGGCTGATGGAGATTAGGCGATAGTTTGCCGGGTAGGTAGGATCGGCAGACGGCTTCTTGGGGAGTGGGTGCACAAGGGAGTGCTTAAGGGGAGTGGGGAAAGTTCCAGCGGCGAACAAGTGATTACAGAAATTGGTCAAGGCTGGAGCGAGGGTGTCAATATGGTCCTTGATGGTTCTGGAGGAGCAAGGGAGCACCTGTTTGTACGACACTTTCATTGATCGGACTTGTCTAGAAACCTTGTCAGGTGTTGCCAGAGAGAAAGAGGAGAAAGGAGGAGGAGAGGTAGAGATGGCCAAATGGGGGCCGAGAGAGGACGAGGGAGAGGAAGAGGAGATGGAGGACAGGATGTCCCGAGTTTCATCCAGAACCATACAGAGAGCCTAGCAGGGAACAGGAGAAGTAAAGATCACAACAGGATTGACCAGTTCCTTGCAGATTTTAAAGAGTTTGGCTGTGTTGTTAGAGGCCGCAGAGACCCAGGCTTGAATGTGCGCTCTCTTCTTGATGAGTGTTATTGCTTCGACTGGCATTTTAGTGCAACCAGTCTAGGTATGTCTAAATGTGGCCTGGCATGCTTTACTGTAATGTTATTACGTGTCTACACTGGTCTACATTGTGCAGCCAGTGGGGCATGTTTTTAATGTGGCATGGCATTTTTAATAGCAAAGCATTCATGTTCCTGGGCATTGTTGGTGACTTGCTTGTATTGGATTGGTGTTCCCCTACAAAACAATTGCAAACACTCTTGCTTTTTAGGCAATTTTTCTAAGCAAGTGTGCTGTATATTGTATTAAAACACATATTGGGTCTCATTACAAGTGTGCAGGACCGGCACACTACGGGTCTGCCTGCCGGAGTTGCTGTGTCTGGCAGGGTCAAACCTGCCGGGCACAGCGGCCACGTTACGCAGCCGTAACGAAGGTACCGGCACCGTTATTGACATTGCCGGTGCTTCGGTGTTCCCCATTCTCATAGAGTCATATGTGACTCTATGGGAATGGGGATTTACAGAATTACCGGCAACTGACTTCCCGGCCCCCGGGGTTGTAATACCCCGGTGTTACCGGGAAGTCAAGTGGCAGTATTTCTTTTCAGGTATGGCAGCAACCCGCTGGTATCACCGGCAGGGTTACCGACAGACCCGTAATGAGGCCCATTTATATCTTTCTCGTAGTACAGTGTGCAGCATACCCCTTCAGCAGCATGTTCATGCGTATTGTGCAAGCGTGATAATCTAAGCCCGCCCAGAGTGCGGCACGACCTGTGTGTTGTTGCCGAGTTGGGGGAGGCCCCCTGAGCATGGCTCGCAGAGGGGCCCCCACATTTTGTGTTACGCCACTGATTTACCTCTGTAATTGTCACATGTGTACTCATTGTCTCAGTTAAGTCTGATTGCTTCATGCTATGTATGAGGGCCAGGTAGTCACTGCAGACAAAAAGGCATGATCAATATTCGTACTTAATTTACATTTAGGATTGTTATGTCAGATATTGCTCAGTGGAGCATAATAAAATAATACCCTTCGATAAATTAAGTAACGTGAATGAGAAGTAGTAGTAGTTGGTCATTTGTAAAGCGCCTTTATCCCATTAGTAAGACCTCAATGTGCTTATGGGGGGAACACGCTCGGGGGACCCAAGTCCACGGTATGGGAAAATTGACAGAAGTGGTTGGAATACATGTATGCATTTGGCCCAGTAGAAAAATAGGTGGGGTGACTGAGCCCCAGTAAGCTACCCATGATGGTCAGGCATGTGGATGTGAGCGGAGAGGTGGTCAGGAAAGTGCACGAGTGCAGGAGGTTCGTTATGTGCCCAGCTAGACCACATTTTTGTTGTGAGACTTAGCTGCATTCTAATAGCAGAGATGTTGTGCATTGTGTTTTAGTCAGGTGAATGGATGTGAATGCGTGCGGATGGGCTGCCATGCTGCGTCCACCGAAGTGGTGCGTAACTACGTATCTTGAGCATCAGTTGGCATTTTGCTTAGATGTGCCCGATTATCGGTTTGCTCCGAGTTTATACTTTAGCTTATGTTCGAGGATAAATTGGGCAGGCACAACCAGTTTCTTGGCCTAGGTGTCATGAAGTTAAGCATGAAGTGGGGAAGGTTCTTCAGGTTGCTGAAGGGAAGAGCCAGGTTTTAAGGGCTTTCCTGAAAGAGAGGTGATACTCTTTGTGGCGGATGCTGAGTGGAAGGGATTTCCAGAGGGTGGGAGCTTGGACGGAGAAAGAGACTCCTCCAACTCTGGTGGAATTGAAAGGGGGATCACAAGGAGGAGCGCAGAGGCAGATCTAAGCTTATGTTGGAGGAATTCAGGGCCTGTCTTGTGGAGGATACAGTCTGTGATGCTCATGGCCTTGAAAGTCACCCGTCGTCTGATAGGAAGCCAGTGAAGCACCCTAAGGGCAGGAGTCATGTGTTCTCTGGGTGAGAGGGCAAGGAGAAGCCTAGCTGCAGAGTTTTGGATTTGTTGGAGCATTCTGAGCTGATAGGCAGGGGTGCCCTAATAGACGGAATTGGCATTGTCTAAGCGGGAGAGAATAATAGCCAGGATGGCTGAGGCTCTTTGAGGGTGGGAGAGATAAGGGAAGATTTGCCTGAGTATGTGGAAGGGAAAATGGCATGATCTGGATACAGTGTTGATATGATAAGAGAGTGTTAGATCCGAGTCCAATGTGCATTTCAGGTTCTTTATTGAGCTTGACATTATGGACAGTGGTCCTAGGGAGTATGGCCTGGGGGTCGGTTGGGGAAAGAGGGATGTTTTGCCACAGATCAGGATTTCGGTTTTAGCCGCCATCCAGCGGTCAATTTCTGAGAAGCATGAAGCGAGGTCAGGATGAGTGGGGGCTGGGATTTTTGGGAATCTTGAAAATGAACTGAGTGTCATCTGCGTCGTTGTAGCATGTTAGGTCATATGAGTGGATGAGTGCAGGTAGGGGCTTAGGTAGAGATTGAAGAGGAGAGGGGACAGGGAAGCCCCCTGTGGGATCCCTTTGGAGACTGGGCGGGGGCAGAGGAGAAAGGTGGGAGGAGCGTGATTTGGGTGTGGGAGGCGAGGAAGGAGGGGATCCATTTTATAGCAGAATCCCTGATGCCTAGAGAGTGCAGTCTGTCCAGGGGCATGGAGTGGTTAATAGTGTGAAATTCAGCTGAAAGGTCGAGGAGGATGAGTGCAGCACAGCCTTCTTAGGTTGCCGTTCTTTATATCTGATCCCAGACGAGGGAAGTTTCCGTTCGTCCGAGGGGTCTGAAACTGGACCGGGCCGGATCGGGTAGGCACTTATATTCTGTGAAGAGGCAGAGCTGGGTGTATGCAGTGCGGTCTAAGAGTTTGGCAATGAAGCAGGTGTTTGAGATTGGGTGGTAGATGGATGGAAGAAGGGGGTCGAGGGAGGGCTGTTTAAGTGTTAGATGCACCCCAATTGGATAATTGGAGAAATCAGTGTTCTATCATTTGGAGAATTTATAAAAATCCCAAACCATTGTTCCTAGGAGGTTTCCTGATTGACCAAGCAAGCAAAAGTTTTGAGTTTTGGTATGAACACTAGGAGTAGCTCAGGTGTACGCCTTGAGAGAACACAACTAAATTGTGACAAATATTTCGGGTGAGATTCTAGCGAAGTTTTCAAAGCAATGGTTTAGACAAACACATTCTTGCTAGTTTGAAAGCATCTGGTCGTCCGTGTCTGGTTTAGGCATGACCAGGATCGCAGCTTTGCCCAATGTGCCAGTCACATCCTCTGCTGTCAGAGTGCAGCCAACAGTATGTAGTCTGCAGCGGAATAGTCTGGATTCGAAACTTTGCTCACAGACCTTTCCCCACTTAAATGTTTTGGAATGCTCAAGTGATTTCTCATAATTAAACTAGGTGTTAAAAGATGCAAACAATCTGTTGGGATCTTGATCTGAATCCTGCTGTTTAAAGAGAGATGTTGCAGAAAGCTGCTTTTAATAGGCTGCCTACGGCAAGTCTGCTCTTTTCCTCCACCCTTCTTTCCCTCCACTTTCAGGGGCGCCCCGCCCCGCGTCCAGTGTCCCCTCTCTGCGGCCCTCTCTTTCTTACCCTCCTCCGCCCTATGACAAGCCCCTCACCTTACACCCAACACCCCTCCGCTGCGTCCCACCTGGGGGAAGCCAGGCACACAACACAGTTGCACGCCTCAGCCTTTTTCCGGCGCTCGTTTGTGTGTCGCACTTCCCCTGTGGGATCCACACACCACAGACCGTCTACTTCCGGTCATTGGCATCATAGATCTTACTTTCAGAGACCGTCTTCCGTGGATTCATGTAGAGCTGCGAGGTTGTAAACTGATATCCGTTATCCAGTGGTCTGATAAGATGTTTGCCGTTAGGTGCCCGCAAATTCATACTTTTTTAACGTAATTGCTCAGAGAGTTAACTAACATTTTTCTCTATTCATTGGCTCCATAAAACCGTACCACTGATACTGGCGAATACACCTGCACCCAAAGCTTAAATCAGGAACACCCCTGAGATCTGATTCATTCAGGTCAGCCTCTGCAAATTCTACCCATGAGAAATGAGGCATCACAACCACCTGTACCATCATTAGGAACAGAATCTAGAACAGAAATAACACAAAACCCCGATGAATAACATGACAGGGCCCCCGCTCTCAGCTCTACAGCAGACTTGGGACTCCAGACTAACACTGAACTCCAATCACAGGACTCCTCGAGAGCCCCCTAACTACCGCTCCCGTGCACAACTATCAAGCTTACCTTTCACTCTCCCTAGTGCCCTAGCACTATATTCATGAACCCCCCACCTCCCCATGGCAGCTTTATGCCCCCTAACTCCACCACACTGACCTCTTTGCGATGGCTCAGAGCTCACAGTACGACCCACAACATCCTTAGTCCTACCACACACACCCTGCCCCCACCTCCTAAAAACTCCCTCCCTTGGTGTCCCAATGATGGCTGTCTGGATAAAGCATACACCCAAGTGCCATTACCACAAACCTCGCACAATCTATCCGGCACACAGGGCTCGGTTATTTCCACTACACCTGCCCCTTCCTCCACTCAGTCAAACCTCCTTCCACTCGCACTCTTTCTGTGCAAAGTTACATGTCACAATGCTGCCAGAATAGCACAAGTGTGCTTGCTGTACAATACCACTTTGTATTACATTTGCTGTGGGACACATGCATGCATTTGCCTGCTTACTGATGTATATAGCCACACTTAACCGCCTTCAGTAATGTTTAGTGGGTGTTGCATAATAGACATTGACATATGTCCGCGCATCACCCCTCTTTCTAAATGTTAGGCTTTCATATTTGTATTGTTTTCTCCTGCTCATCTGCGATCCTAAACTTTGCAGTGGGTTTGGAAGACACCAATTTCAAAGCATCAGCTAAGGTTATGTTCAAGGGGCATGGGTGGAGGGGACGATGGTCGCAATGAGTGTTGGATTAATGCTTTCATCAATTGACCACCTTTTGGGGAAAGTGGTAGACGTGGTTAATTGCTCAGTGACAGCTGAGCCGAATCATGTGAATTGCACATTGTGAACAGGCAATGGGTATGCAAAATGGCTGCAGCAGGAAGGTAGGAAATAAGGGTTCCCACGGGTCCCTGTGCCCTCGTTGAATGCTTTTCTGAGGGTGTCTTTGCCTGTGCATGCTGGAAGGTATGTGGGACAAGAAGGTTGGGTGAAGGAGCATACAATGGTAGATGAAATCACCCATGACAGCAGGCGGGGATGATATGATATTTCATTTGTATCACGCTCATACACAAGTGTTTCAGAGCGCGATGAGGCAAGGGAGGGGAACAAGGGAAGGACAAAACAACGACCTTACTAGGCCCAGTAGGATCTTTCTGGTGCTAAAGAGCAAGTGGGTGGTAATAAAGAGCCATTCAAAAATGTGTTTGCTCACAGGCCAGAGCATATATTCTAGATGAGTAGAACATGCACTGAGGATTGCAAAGACGCCAGTAGCATGGCCGCCATTTCCCTCAGTCTCGGGGCCGAATAGCCGCCATTTCCCTCAGTCTCAGGGCCTAATAGCCGCCATTTCTCTCAGTCTCAGGGCCTAATATGTGTACATCAGTTTGATGTGCAATCAGTAATTGGCTTCAACCAGCAGATCTTCTTGACGATTCTTTTTTAATATAAGCACTTACTCCCAGCCAATACAGGATTCTTGCGAATATGGCTGACATGCATCTCGTTTTGGGGCTTGAAGGTAGTCACGTGTTTCCTCATTCTTGACCAGGCGATTTAAGCTTTGTCATAAACGCAACACACATTCCAAAGACCAGCCATCAAAGATGAAGAGAAAAGACTCGCAAATATCCAGTGCTTTTTAGAGAAAGGAATATAAACAACAAACAGGCACCTGACCTAATCTTCCACAGCACTGTCTTATCTTTGACCCTGTTCTAGCATTAGAAATAATGCCTGGTAATTTAGCCACTGCAAAATGGGGCCAAGAACCAGGTAGATACAGCACAGGAACAAGTAAATGGATAAATACATGCCCCCCCCTAAGGGTATTGCACTTCAGAAGTATCTGGGGTAGAGGCGGGAGCGAGCTTAGATCGCTCTGTGGCAAGGTTGCAATGCCACCCTCGAACGTGTCTGCATGCTAAATGCCCAATAACAGGTTTGACCCAACTATAATGGCGCAATGTCCATGGCCACTAATTAGCTCCTTAAAAAAGGAGCATTTGTGAGTGAATGCTTCAAAAAATGCTTGGTCAGCAAAGAAAGCTTTGGGCATGAGTCTGAAGTCAAATACTCATTATGGGTGAACTTAAAATACTAATAGGCAAAAAAAGGCAAAAAAGGCAAAAAAAGGCCTTTTGCTGTATTTATTTGTTTTAATGAAGGCGGATTGCCCAGAATTCTTTTTCTTTTACCAACTGTATTCATCAGAATATCAATGGTTCTTTGCAAGCATTGGTGTGAGTAGCTTGATTGCACAGAGAATCACCCATACACCAGGGCAGAAGATCACATTGAAAAGTATTGCTTTGCCTGTGGATGGGGATTTGGGGCAAGCCCCACACATCTAGGTTCAGCGGTCTCCCAACCAGCGTATTTTTAAACTCTTTTTTATAATAAGGTAAGATAAGAGAACATAACATTGGCCTTTTATGCACCCATGCCAATCCATATAGCCATTCCGACCCGCAACCTGTCCTTGCACGCCCAAAATCCACTCTCCTGCGTCTTAGAGCTAGCTCTATCACCAGTAACATCAAACCGTATGCAGTCTAGGGCCTCTAATGTTTTATTTCTAAGGAGGCTTCTGAGAGTTAATACCTTAATTGCTGCAAAAAATGGGTCATAGCAAGTGCCCCTTCAGTCAATTTATAAGCAGTAGGTGTGTATTCACATCTGTTCCTTGCACTAAAGTCCTGTTAAAAAATTAAAAACATCATTGGCAAAAGCCAATTATATTGCTTGGGTTTAGGTATCAGACACTGACATCATAAGTACTGAGGCCAGTTTCCAGTTGTTGCCATCTTATGACCAGGTGGCACAATTATGGCTGTGCCTGACAAATGCCTGTCCCATGCCTAAACCAATGGCAAACATGTTGCTTTGTGAATACTTGCTAGATTTTCCTGGGACTCTTTCTAGTTTGAAAGATAAGACTATGAGAAACGTCTAGTATTGCTACCTTCTTACAAAGAAATGCGCACTTATTTTGTTGTTGGGGATCATGTTTTTCTTTTGTTCTCGAGTAGTTTGATTGTAATGAACATGTGCATTGTAGATGCGCCATGAGCAGCAAGCGGGATGATTCTTAAAGTTACCCACGGGCGTAGGCTGAAATGCATGCCCTGCAGCTTGTACCTGCACTTGAAACAACGTGATTGAAAACGATGTGTTTCTAAAATGGCGATAAAGAAACCCCCAACTTCTTTTCTCTTGCAGTACTTTTAACGCGCATCGGCTGGCCCCTCGGACATAACCAAGATGGCGAGAAGAAAGAGCAGCGACTACAGAGCGCTGCCCGAGTATGAGAAGAGCCAGATCAAGAGGACCCTGGAGCTGGGCACGGTCATGACGGTGTACAGCTTCCGGAAGTCCCAGACCGACCGCAGGACCCTCCAGGTGATCATGGAGACCCGGCAGGTGGCCTGGAGCAAGACGGCCGATAAGATTGAAGGATTTTGTGAGTACCAGCAAATATGCTGTAAAAAATAGAACGTGTTCTTCCTTTAAAAGAAGAAATATTTGCGGTATTGGACTGGATGTCTCCAAAAAGGTTACCAGAGGACTTAAATGGCAAAACCTTTGACCCCTCTCGTTAACGACTGTGGTCCTTGATCCAGTGTTGTAGCTGCGGGATATGCATGTAACATCATCACATACGTCCGCCTAGGCAAACATTTTTGTAGCCTATTTTGAGTATTCATATACTCTATTTTGTCAGGTGAAGTTATAGCTCGTTTTAGGATTTAAGGGGTTAAGACAGGGGTGTGTACTGTCCTCAAAACCTTTAAGTCTGTAATCACAACTCTAATGGCTTTTCTGTTAAAGCCAACCACCCTTTGATAATGTTTGGAGAAACATAGTTTGACTAGCCATGTCAGAATTGTCCTTTTGCATGCTGATGCTGGGTTTTTCTGATTATTTATTTTTAAGAGACCTAGAACTGAATTATTTCGAAATGACAAACCATAATTTATTAAACAAACGCCTACCCAGCACAAGGCGGGCAACTGCAAAGAGTTCACTATGTTGAATACCGAGGGTAACCACGAGAAATCAAAGCTTTGGCAGGAACCCGTGGGGAAATGGCTTGATGGAGATTTCTTCTGGGGGCGGGGGGGGGGGGGGGAGAGGGCCTTGGCAGGGAGCAGTATGTGAAGACAGATAACTTTGTTCTTCTAAATTGGAGGCCAATACGGTGGTTACAGAGGGGCACACATTAGTGGCTGTGCACGGAGCCGAGTGAATCTCTGGCTCTTGAATCGCTTTTGTCCACGTATGTCATGAACTTGCCTCCTGCACCTTGTCCTGTGCGTGGCAGAATCCAGGGCCATAAGTCTTGCAATGACGATGCAGTTCTTGTCAGTCTTCTGCTAAGGCTAAGGTTCTGTTCTTTGGTGTGTGTAGCACAAAACATTTATCATTTCGGGCTATTGAAAGATTGAACTTTGGCGAGCAATACAGTGTATGGAATTTAAAAGCCCTCCATCTGGGAGATCACATTCTAATTAATTTACTTCATTTGTGGACTGGGGAAACACCTCGTAAAATGTTTTCAACAGTTTGATGTCAAATCCACCCCGCCCCAAACCAGTGCTTTGGCTCTCGGATTCCCCCATTGCGTCTTCATGAAAGCTGTTCCTGGGGAAGGGGGAGAGGGGTTCATCTCGTCATGCGGTGTGCAGTATTTGAGGCTTGGTCCTGGTGGCAAACTCTGGCTCCTGCCCAATCCACTCTGTGTAGTATGATTCTGCTTCCGGTGGCCCTTACAGCTAGACAGAAAGAGGTCCATCATTTCTCTGCGCATATGGGGAAGCAAAATGGAGTATTGATGTTATGACCCATGGATGGGAATATCTGTTGGTGGGTTTATGGCGACCCCTTAACCTGCATATACGTTTAACAACTGTTTGACTGATGCTTGGGCTAGGGACGTATTACCAGTAAATATGGCCAAGCAGTTGAGCAACAGGTTGATCCAGGCTGGCGTTCCTTTGTGGGATTTAAGTTATGCTACAATGCATGATGGTCTGGCGGAGCATGTGCTCCATAAAGATGCTGCATGCCATGCCAGGATTATGAAATCATTCTCCTCTGCCCTGCCAATGGCACAATGATTGCGCAATTCAGGGTCAGTTCATTTCCGGCGGGTAGTTTTATGGGAGAATGTGTGTAATATCTGCAGGAGTCATCGGTTTTGTATTTTATTCATTTATTTTTGTATTTAGAATGCGCCGCAAGCACGCAGGCATCAGGGCACAGTCGATAAAGAGAAAGAGGATGCAGATTTTAGAAGGGAACTACTCAACACCGACTGTCTTCAGCCTTTTCCCAAAGGCTCAGTGTTTTTTCTACCGTTGCTAGATTCATGATATATGGCAAATTACACCTGACTCTAAACTACTGTCCATTGTTGTCTGTCTCTACTGGCTGCCTCTACCTTAAACACCTTTGGTTAAATACAACTGGGTCCGTTTTTTTTAACCTTGATGCCTATTATTGAGAATTTCAAAGGATTTTTAGTTCTTTTGATGTATTTTTAAATTTCTTGTCTGGTTTGAATCTAATGATGAATGTGGTGTCTAAGAAAACATAATGAGTATTGTTTTTTATGTTGGCTGCTTTAAGAGTCTAAAATCTCCACAACGTACTTCTAGACTGCTTGAGGGAGCCAACCTTCAGTCAAACTAATTCTGCTGCAGGGCTGATGGTTGCTCTAGGTATTTAGAAAGTAAGCAGTAGAATACAGTTGAGGGGTATTCATGTTAAAGAATGTAAGGGTTGCTCTCCCAGGCCCTTCCAGAAATTATGGCAACATATATTTAAACAAGCTAAATAGTTCCTGTGGGAATATCATTTTCTGTGATTCAGAGGGAATTGTACTAATTATTATGGTTACATGAACTATGTTAATTGCAGTTATTAACGTCGCCTCTCTAAAAATGATGTTTATCACAACAGTTATTTTATCCATTAAAAAGGTGACAAGTCCAGTATCAAGGAGAAATCCTTTGCAATCCAAAAATACAAGGCTGTAAAGAGAGGAGCTAACGGCGTGGAACTTCAGGGTAAAGTGGTGGTAGAAGGCTGGCATGAGGTGGGATGAACTGGAGAAACACATGGAGGCAGTGGCCATATCGCCATCCATGTAACACACCATGTACCTAAGTATGTACACCTACCTGCAACTGGGATACTGGTGGTCCATCTGGCGACAGGGCGGCAAGGACCTTAGAAGCCCAGGAAGGGGGGAGTCTGCTCAAGGAGATGATGGCACCCCTGAGACAGCTGTCAGCATGGATGGAAAACACTGAAATTGTATGTTTGGAGATAATACCAAGGTACAAATGGAACGGGCCCCCCTCGCACAAAGCCATAGAGAATCACACAGGAAACTGGATGGCCTCATAAACCTAGACGTGGCTGAATACCACCTGGACAACGGGGTGCACCTGTTAGAAAAGGGAATAAATCGTTTTTTCTGTGGTTTTAAGCAATCAGTATGACCAAAGAAGAGCAAGGAAAGTCAGTGGTTGTGAAAAGAGGGTTTATTGACTCCCTCAGCACTAAGGGCCCCTCTGTAGGCTGGGCAGCGAGAGTTCAATTCACCGCCTAAGTAAGAACGCCGCTCCTCTCAGCCCACGGCACCCTGCAAGGGTGGGTCGGTCACATGATACACCAGGCTGTGGGAGTTACAGCTATGAAAGGACCGAGGAAAATGGGCAAGAGCCTTCACAGTCAGCTGGTCGCTTAAGACTTTTGGCCAATTCAGTGTCACCAAATATATATGGTTATTGATTATGTAATATCATGTAAATTGATGATTTGAATTGAAAATCGAAAATGGGTGTTTTTTACTAACTAAACCTGCAGCCTTTTTTATCCACACATAAGAATGGTCTCAGCTAATATAGGATTTGTGCTGATATATCTGCCAGAGTGTGAATCTTGTAGGAGTAGAAGATAAGATATGTTTATCATGTTGGTGTTTTGGAAGAACCCTATAAGGTGGCGAAGTGCCTAGGTTATCGCTTCCGCCGCTTCTGCTGATATTGATTTGTGTGGCGGGTTTCGGTGCAGGAAGATCATACTAATTACATACGTTCTTAGAGTATATTGTTATTACCTTGTGTTTCCTCAAGTACAACACAGTTTTCACCGTAGGGCTTCCTCTGACTTATAGAACCTCTGCTGACATTATTATTTAGCTGAAACATTTCTGATTTGATTTCTTTTGTGCTGTGCAGATGTTGTTGTGGAAGGGTTTTCTACTGCCCGATTCAAGGGTGTCCAGAGCAATCTAAATGCACACGTGAGAGCTTGGCGCTTGGACAGTGACTGCCAGCTTAAGTGCATCAGGAAACTGCATTTTAACTATCATGCAGCCGTGGGTTTCGGTGTCAGCCATTTTTTTGTATTTCCTGCTGCGTAGCTGGTCCTGTCTGACGGAACAGGAAGTTTCTGGGGTCATGCACACCTGGTTGGCATGCAAACTCAGTCATACACTTAATTGCAGCTGGTGCGTCCATATCCTTGTGGGCAGGGTGCAGCCCTTGCAATATGGGAACAGTGGCTTATGTTCATTTAAAACTCAAAACTAATTTCCATACGTGTGGCGTTCTCAGTGTTCTATTTCGTCAAGTACCATGAGGGCCACCTTTTTGATTTGAGGTACTGCTGTTCAGTGCAGTGCTGGCATAAGTAGCTGCGTGTATCTTTCTACGTTTGTCAAAGTCAGGACTTCCCTTAGAGCATATAGGCTGTCGTCAACTGCAAGCTCGGTGTCTTCGGTTATAAGGAAGTCGGCTGTAGTGTTGTCTCATATGCTGGCATCCGTGGTTCTTTGGAAGGCTTCTTGGTGGTGTGATGAGCATTCCCACATGGGTTTGAATCTTTCTTGGTGTGTGCTCTGCTAGCTGTGACACAGAGACACTGGACATGTTAGCAATTGGAACTCTCATGTGTAGTACCGACTCGGGCGTTGGAGTGGGGCGTTGGCTTCACGAGCTATTGTTCGCATGCGTGTTTGCGGTCCCACAGCCTCCAGCCGTGGAACGGGCCCACTTCCCCGCAGGGCTATTTGTCTGAAAGCCCATTTGCTCTTTTTTTTAACACGTTTTGCCGCAAAAGTAAGTGGAGGGTTTAGGTTTAGGTGGGGAGACGTGAGGTGGTTGTGGCGGGACTCCTGGTTTTTTGCCAGTGAAATGTGCAAATGGGTCTTCGAACTAATAATCTCGAGCAAGCAACATAGAAGCCCTGCTTCAATGGGCATTGTTATTCTTTTGCCTCTTCTGTAGCTTTATGGTTTCCTGTGTCTGGATAGCTCGTAATGCTTCTTAAGTTGTCAGCCCTCAGGGCTATTGGCAGTATCTGTACAGGGAGCACTGGCGTGAAGACATATATCACACTACATTTCATAACATCACATAAATATCAGAACATGGCTTTCCTGCATGGTTTTGCTATAAATAACTTCAGGATGAAGCTTTAAAAAAAGAGAAAAAAGGGCAGTAGAGGGAAGTAGTTCTTGGCCAATAAGTTCTAACACTTTCAAGCATCGCTGGTTTATTATGATTATGAAAAAGCAAGCACTGCTTGTTGTTTAACATTCACATGCATCGTCCACCTTGGCATGATTGTCACAGCACAATCACAGAAAGCATCTCAGAACTGCCCCAGCCTAGTGTTGAGTGAGTCCTCTTGCCTCCTTGATGATAGGCTGCTGGAGTGCGGTGGAGCTACCAGACAAGGTGCCAGCCAACCTATAGCCCCCTTGCTCCTCTTGGGCTTTGAATACTGAGAGGTCCCAGCAGTGAAATGAGTGTAGCCAAATACTCATTTGCAGCACACGATTATGCGCAGTGCTTTCTGTAGAATGCTACAACATCTTGAAGTGGGCGTGGCCTATAAAGGGGTGGGCAATGCAAATGCAAGTATTCAGCATTTGATGAAGCTTCATGACATCAGCGGCTGCAAGCTTGCAGTCTGTTCAGCGTTTGGAATCCTTCACTAAGCCCATACTTGACCACTGTGTTGCTTTTGCACATCTAATTTATTTATTTGTACATTTATAAAGCGCACCTAACCCTTGCAAGCTATAATTGAACCTACAGGCAACTAGGGAGGCCAGAGCATAACGCAAGAGTACAAGATGATCACGCACAAAACGCTCCCAGGCAGAAGCGAACGGCACAGTTGTTATGTTGTGTTGACTTCTTATTGTGTATAACAGCAGGGAAAAAGCCCCTACAATGGTAGGAAATGGGGGCATCAAAGGGAGAAGCGAGGGGGGTCCCACCAGAAAACAAATCCTCTATTATTTAGACTGCTAATGTGGATCTGTTTTGATGAAAAATCAAATCTTATTTCACAGGTGGAATGGCACCGATTATTTAGCTACACTTATCACATTTTGAATTAATTAAATATTTGTTAGATAGTTTTTTTGGTCTGATTCATATATGTATTCCAAAAACCACAATCACATTCTAATGGATATTTTCAAATATAACAGAATATAAAAACTAAATACCAAACACCCATGTATAACAAGACACAAGACTAGAATGACAAACAGATAAAACCTAACTCTCAAATACAAAAAATCTAAATTACGTACTCTAAAACTGTGCAATTAAATTGCAAAATGTGTCCATGGTCAACACATATGACTGCGTTTCAGCGGAGACCGATGTACTGCCTTCTTCAGGACCAAGTACCCTGGTAAAAATAACAAAAAGAGAAAAAAAAGAAAAAACACATTACCCACTGAGCTATCACCGACTATGATAGATTCCAGTAATAGGCAACCACCGGGTATCTCACCAGATTCCTTAAAGTTCAACATGACTCAGTTCCGATGGTGGTAGTCATCTAATGGCTCACCCAAAGTTATCCTTGATCTTCCTTTATGTGTCAGTTCTAGGAAGGTGAGATATGTAATCATGAAACCAGGGCATTAGCCCCTGTTCCAAGAAAAGGGGAGTAGTCGCTTTCTGAGAACACATTATTTTATATATAAAAACATTGAAGCCTCCTTGTAGCAATCAATTGGCTGCCACTGTGACAGCCCTTTTATCCGGATGCACTTGTCCTGCATCAAGGAGCAGCTGACTGGCCCAAGGACCCCTATCAAATGTATATTTTCAAGAGCACTGTCAGAGAGCGAAGTGTTTCTCTAGTTAGACCTAATACTGAGAACACTAATAAATGGCTACACAATTCTGTTTTCCACTCTAATTGCTTAAGGTTTCTACCAACTGGTGTGTAAGGATAATCAGACCATCCAGCTCATGACAATGTGGTGCTCGCAACCAAACCTGCAAAATGTGAAAATGTGGCGCACAATTCAGACGTTCTGCTTACAAGATAAACAGTTTTGTATTTTCCCCACGTGCCGGCCATTTTAAATCATCTGAAGAAGAAAACGATCCGATGTTCTGATATTCGATGCCCACAGCCCCCGCACCCCCCACACGTCTTTAAATGAAAAGCTCCCTCTGAGGTAGCTTGTTTTCAAACAGGGGGGAGAAAAAGGATGTCCCAGTAGAAATTCGTGTTTTCAGTAGCTACCTATCACTATTGCAATTAACCATAACTGCCCAAAATGCAGAGATTTGTGCTGCAAAGTTTCCTTTTTTCTTGACACAAGATCTTGAAGTCTGTGGCACTATATGTAGGAGAAGTGAGAGGGGCTCAGCAGGAAGGACCGCCCTGAGGATCAGTCATTGCTGATGGACACGGGAATGCACGTGGCAGTGCTGGAGTCCATCTGGCGGCCATCAGGGAAGTGGCCAAAAGAGAAATATCCAGGCCTACCTGGGCTCAAATGATGGACTCAGCGCATCCCAGCCGTGGAGAGCTTTTTTAATTATGCCCTAGACATACTTGGCACATTTTATTTGCAAAACTATTTAACATACCGATACGGAAAAATACCACAAAAAAAGAAAAATGTAGCAGTTCGGCTTCTTTAGCTGGATACTAACCATTCCTCTTCTCCCAGGAGAGTAACAGATACACATGCATCCCAGAAGACCCCCACTGTTTAAGGGCCCCTTGGTTGGCCTAAAGCCTGTCTATGTCTAGAGTGGTGAGAACATCACGGCCCCCTCGCCAGATTTTGCAGACAGACACCAAGAGTTTGTGTTACACCACTGTCCTTTACAGCCTCCTGGGATTCCCTGCGAAGACCTACTGTCTCCAGTCCAAAACGTGGATTTAGATCAGAAAGGCCTGGGTTTTCTTCGCTGGCTTGTTCGCGTTCTTGCTGTGATCTGTGCCCCTACAAATGGAGTGAGCATATGTCATCTTACCGCTTGTGCTTCTGAGCCTCACTCTGAGGAGCTCCGACCCACCGACACAAATACAGGCAGATTAGACATCCTCTGAAAGACCTGACATTTATAATGGAAAATGGGTAACCAGGAAGTGGATCTCTCTTTTGAGATATTAAATGGACACAATATGAGGGGGAGGGCGAGTGGCAAGCAGTGTGCAGTAGGTACCCTGTGCATCTCCTACTGCAGGAGGATAACTGCTACCTGTTAGCCACCAGCTTTGGAGCAAATATGCAGACTCCCCATTATCCAGTTAATGTAGGTTGGGGCGGGCATGCACACGCTTTTTCCCCATCAATCACAGGTCTAGCGATACTTCATTCACACCTGACTTAAGTAATTAAAACTGTACAAGCAAACAATTCACTGGCTTTAAAGACATGTTCCAGCTTTCTCTACCAACTCATTTCCAACATTTTGTGCTATCGGGGGTGCAATGCTTTGCCATTTTGCGCCAGGAACAAGAGAAACATCTACTCACTCCCAGCTCAGCCAGCATCACCCAGTGTGCGCTTGAGCAGGATCCAGTGAGAATACAGATTGAGGCAGAAGTGGATCAGTTTATCAGCTAAGTATGATGCTTGTTTCAAATAGAGTTCTTTTTGTATTATGCTAATTTATGTACCCATGCGCCACTCGTGAGCCAAATAATTTGTATTAGAACTTTGTTCCCAGTGATTATGTTATGTTAGGTTGATTTACACCGCGCACTGCTACCATTTTGCATTATCTCCAGGTGCTCAAGTGGCTCTGTAAGAAATTGGTGGGGCAGGTTAGTGAGGAGAGAGATCGTATAGAGGTTGTGCTCTTCTGTTGGTGCTTGCAGAACCGGGAGAAACAGGCATCTGTGAGCATCGGCTTTCTGAGTGTGTTTGGATTGTGTGCACTGGGGTTATTGAATTCGGAGGATTAGCAACAAAGGGTTGATAAGTGATAAAGAGCATTATGGGAGTAAAAAGCCATTTTGGAACAAATGTTTAGTTCAAAGCCATAGTTTACGAGACAGTTCTATGTGGGCTTTCAAAATGAGCTCATACACATTTCAAGTGGAAACTACTAGACGAGTTTAAAAGTCGATCTCACTGCCTGTTCTACAAATGCATGACACTCCGTTTCTTGCTTGCCAAGAATACATTATCCTTCACCCATTGCTAGCATCCAGTGAACATCTTCTAGCCCATTAAATATGGCATCAAATTAAGAAATCCTTTTTTCGAAATTAAATTCCTGTGATTTCCAATATTGTATCACACCTTTCTTGGCAAAGGTGATTGATTTCATTAGCCTTTGTTTACACACAGACACACACCCATGCAGTAAAAAACGTTCACATGCCATGCACAAATACACACAGATTTACTAACTCACAAACGCACACACACATGCAAACTTACAGATACATACACATACATACACTCACTCACTCACTCAAGTAAACACACACACAACTCTTCTCAGATGCCTCTGCTATGATACAGTGTCAGTGAAGAGGGAACTGAAACCAAATATTATTCACTTTTAAAATGACATTTGAATTGTAGTTAGGGGCTGTTATCGAAGAGGATCTCTTTGGAGAATTGTTTAGGATGAGGGCACTGGCTTCTGGCTTATCGCCTTCTGGTTCCGCATTAGTGCATTGTGTACCCTGTACATAGATACCAGTCATAGCTCTGCCTTTTCCCTCAGTCATGGAACTAGTCAAGAAAAAGAGGTAGGAAAACCTATAAGGCTTCTCCCATTTGTATAATTTCAGCTCAAACTTTCAATTTGATTTATGATGACATTTGAAGGGAGAAAAGGGCTGTGGACAACCATGGCCAAACAGACAGCCATTGAAACTTGATCCTTTTATGATGCTCGCACCCCACTCTGTCCGTTCCAGTCCAGCTCAGCAGGAAGAAAGGTGCTCCGCTCACATCACTAATGACCGGTGTCCAAAGTATCTGTTCAACTACACAGCCAAGCTACACATCCTCAACCCTACGCTAAAAAGAGAACTACATTGATTAATTCAGCTGTTGAAATGTATACAGACATTATTAATTGGTTAATAACTGCCACATGCTCCAATGCCCCCTTCCCGATTGCAGGTATACAGGGAGGGGTGATCTTGGAGAACCGATGCTGCCACCCACTCCATGATGCAGGACACAGAGGTGGATTGGGGCGGATCCCTTCATTAACACCCCCCGACCACCCTGAAACCCCCAACCCTGCTTGGGTCGGAAGACAGGGGCTTATCACATGTGCAACCCACGCACATTTGACCTTCTGATGTATTGTTCCCCAAAGAATTGTTCTGAAAACAACAGTACTAATAGGTCCACAGACCCATTAGTTTAAAACCTGCACTGCTTGAAAATTCACACAGAACTAAGGAGATGGAGGAAGAAGCTGCCCTAGGGCTCAACGATGCAGCACGGGTTAAGTGAGACCATGGGGAATACAACAGCGTGAAACAGGCCTTTGAAGACTAATTCGGCACAATGGGGGAAATTCGCATATCGAAAACTAGAACACTTGAGTTTGGCAATCCATGTAGAATCTGCCAATCTCAGTACAGAAATCAGTTTGAGATCCAACTTCAGAATGTCACTGAATGCCTGGTGAAGGGAGAGGGAACACGGAAGTATGAATCCCATCACAGAGAAAGCAGAGGTATGGGAGTTTGGAGAAGGAGCTCCAAGAGGAGTAGAGAAGGAGAATGTGGGAGGAATATCTGCAGTGGAAGGAAGAGTAAAGGAGTAGAAGAAGGAGGAGTCGAAAGTAGGTCCAGAAAGGGAGGAGGTGGGAGGAAGCAAGAGGATGAACTGAAAGGGAATCAACGAGTGAAGAGTTGGTAAAAGTGAGATTAGAGAAAGAAGAGTTGGGAGTAAGATCAGAGCTTGAAGGAGGAATAGAGGAGCTGAAAAGAGGATCAGAGGAGCAGGATGTGCAAAAGGAGGAATGCAGGTACAGAAGGAGGGGGTGATGAGAGGTTGTGCTGACAGACTACAGTGAGAGATCCAATGCCACCTCTGCCAAAAGTGACACCTCAGAGAGCAGAAGCGATCAAAACAACTCTATAACCTGAGACAGTGAGGGAAATGCAACCATTTTAGGTCTATGCAATTATTGTAGGGCCTGGGTTTTTGATTTCAGTACATATATTCAACCACTATTAAAGGGACTCAAGAAAGCACAGATAGGTAAAAGTGAGATTACATGGACAAATATAAGATGACTGAAGGATTTGAAGAATTAAAAAAGGCAATTTGTACAGCGCCTGTGTTAGGGATTGCAGATTATAATGAGGAGTTTTATTTAATCTCACATTAAAATGGAGAAGTAATGACAGCATTCCTCACACAGAAGACAACATTAGGACATGGACATAAACCTTCAGCCTATCACAGTGGGATTTTAGACCCAGTAATGAAAGGGCATTACCCTTGCGAACAAGCGTAAGATGCTGCTGCTGCTTTCGCAATTGAAAAAGCTGCAAGTGTTACAATGGGATGTTCAATGACGTTATTCTTCCAGCATTCCTTATTTGCCATTTTGGAGAAATATAAAAAGCACATTGAATACACAAAGAGCATCAGGGTACAAAGTGATTTTTTCAAACCCAGCAATCAAAATTGTTAGATTTAGAGTAGTGTATCCGGCACAACGTATACTGAGTTCTATGACGATATTCCCCATGTTAGAGAAAATGCTCTTGGAGGCAGAGAAATTCTATTAATTGATGGTTCTTCCAAAATTTATCAAACGACAGGAGACAGACATAAAGGATCAGCAGTATTAAACTTAAAACGTGATGGTGAATTTGAAGTAGTGACAAGTGCAAGATTGCCTTCACATTGCTCAGCAATGGCTGCAGAATTAGTGGCGCTTATTGCCGCATTCCAGAGATATGAGGATAAGGAAGTGACAGTGTGCTCTGACTCCGCTTATGTGACGTCAACCGTACAAGCAAGATTGTTAATTAATAATGACCATTAACTGACCTCGCCCTTATTAATCACATAACCATGTTTACCTATAAACTGTATATTACTGCATCCATCGCAACTGTATCAACCTGTGTACATACTGTAAATTACTGTACTGCACTGCAACCAAGCTGAGAATAACCTTGCTGCTCCTGCGCCCTTTGGGTCTGGCGCGCAATATATATGAATAAACATAAACATAAACATTGTCTCGCTGGAAATGGAGGGGTTTCCTCCATGCAGACGGCACACCAGTGCAACATGCACTGTTATTGGACAAGCTCATTAAGGTACTAAAGCACCCATTGGCTATCACTTTGGCGAAGTGTGCAGCCCATAGTAAGAGGGCAGACATGTTTCTTTTGGTAACGAAGCCGCAGATGTTGAAGCCAAAAGAGCTCTGGATTTTCCAAATATTTCTGATTTTGAAGTAGAAGATGTTAAGTAAATGTCAGAAAAATGTATGATGGTGAAGGAAGGTTTTAAAATGTTATCCATTGTACAGTTGATTGAGCTGCAAGGTCGAGCTCCATGGGAAGAGCAGGATTCATTGAAAAGACGGGGTGTTCTTTATCCCACACAAAGGCTATATGGAGACAAGATAGCACTGGAAAGGCAGTCATGCCTCTAGGATTATTGAAAGTAGCGCTGGTTCAGATTCACCGCACATATAACCAGAGAGAATCTTGCTGCCATGATTGCAGAAGATTGGTTTTCTCCAAATGTGTTAGAACACGTTGCACAGTTTATTGTGAACTGCATTGTCTGTCAGAAGTTCACAGCAGGGCATACCTGGTGACCAGTGAGGGGAGCAATACCCAGATCTAATGGTCCTTTTCATCATCTGCATATATATTATGTGGATATGTTGCAAACATGCGATGGCTACAGGTACATGTTAGTGGTGGTATGTCCCTTTTCCAAATGGATTGAGGCAGGTCCATGTATGCACCCCGATGCCACATGTGCTGCCAAGTTTCTCGTACATGTGGGAATGTAGCATCAAAACTGCTGTCTGTCTCCTTTATGCTAGGGACATTTAATGCTGGGACAATATAGTCAAAACTAAGTGAAATCTCATTTGCATCCAGGGAAGGGCCATCAGGTCACTGGAACAGAAGGTGAGAATAGACATTCTCCGTCGCTTCTTCCAGCAACACGAGGCCCTTCACTAGCAATGTGAGAAGAGATGCTTCGTTAGACCCTTTGGCGTTATGTCACGACAGCGGCAAGGAAAGTGAGAGTTGGTTGGGAGGCTTAAGAGCCAGGCCCCTGGGACAGGTAGGTGATACAGAGCCCAAGAGCCAGTTTGAACCTCCCCCACATCACCTGGCCAATCTGTGGCAGAAGCTGAAGCCTATCCAGAACAGCAGATCTAGACAAGGTTGGAGGAAAAAGCAGGAAGTTTCATCGGGTTCTGAAACAACCACCAGAGGGACTCCTTAAACCTTAACGCTGAAATGCAGATCAGAGCTCAAGGACTGTGAGTGATGCCCAGGATAAATGTAGAGAGACTTATTGAGACACTTTCCTTGTTGCTGGAACCAGAGAGATTGTGGAAAGACGTTTCCTTTTGTTAGCCTTGGAGAGACTCTTGAGAGACACTTCATTGTTTGTTAAATCCAAAAGACTGTTTGATAACCTATCAAGGGACCAAGTCAGAAGAGGGGAACCTGGCCAGGGTAGAGACTTGTGAAAAGGCAAATTTGTTTTGCTACTTTTCTTTTGAAAAGTGATTTTGTGACCACAACAAGAACCAAATGCTGATTTCCAAAAGCAAATGGAAAGAAGCTTGGGCTGGGACTAATAGGCATCTGAGCGGGGGACCTGGACATCGGGTGAGTCAAGACATTGTCATGTTTCAGTTGTATTGTCCCCATGGCTGTTTTACCTTTTTCCTTTCCAAACCCTACTTGAGAATTATTCCAATACCGATCCTTTTCCAACTTGAACTTTTTGCAAAGGCCGTGATTGTTCCCTCTATTCTTTGGGGCACACCACATAAAAAATCAACAAGCTGGCAAGCACTGTTTCCCTGGAAAACAATTCTACAAGCCTAAGGGGAACTGCACACTTTGTCAAAAGGTGAGGCACCCCCATTCAGATCAAGCAACTTCTAAAGCAGTGGTCTTCAAACTGTGGGGCTGCCCCCCACAGGGCACCCAAAGGATGTCCTGGGGGAGGGTAAGACTCTTTGAAAAGGGATTACAATTACTATATTAATAGAAAATGTAAGCACAAAAACAATATTTGTACTCAAGGGGTGAATCAGTTTGAAAAAGTTTGAATTCCCCTGGTGTAAAGTGACGCAATCAAGGATAGTTACAGCAGTGGATGGATTATGTCACTGTGTTAGAAGCCAGGGTTCCTGCATTAGTTACAGAGTCAGCGATTCACTCACTAGACCATGTCTCCGTAATCTACAGCGAAACCAGATAAAATAAGGCTGGGGAGGGGATTCCGCCTGCGTGCATTTCAGAGCCTCCCAATGACAATTTGCATACCGACAGCCTCTGCATTGGCCTCGATGCTGGGCTGAAATCAGTTCAGAAGGGCCTTAAACCTATGTTTTTAAACAGAAAAAGGAATCCCAGCTGAACTCCTAGTCTAGCTGTTGGTCCTTCCTTGGCATCATACAAGGAGAAGACAGTGTGCGCTGTAACAAGTCAGGCTCCATAGTTTTGTAGCCCAACATGTTTATTCATGTTCATCATTAAGCTTGGAATAAGAAGAGATATTTCTTTTTTCTTATTTTTTTTAAAAAAAGGTCTGAGGTCCCCTGTCACCAGGTTTCACCGCCTCCACTATTGAAAAAACACTAGTTGTGTGGCCCTCCCTTCTACATCTGTGGCCCTTAGCTTGAGCAATGTGGTTCCGTACAGAGCACTCTAAAGGTCTACCCATCTGACATACAGCCACTTGCCACTATACATCAGCCATTGAACTGTTCCAAGGGCAAACTGAAAAGGTCGATTTTAAGGATCTGCCGTCTTAGTCATAGATTTTGCAGAGAGTCTCCGGTAGTACTCGTTACTGAGATAGAATGGAACACCCATTCTTCCGTTATTGTTTTGACACGCCCAGATCTCATGTAAGGGATTGCGAATATTTCTTTTTTTAAGAAAAAAGGGTTGTCCCCTAATTTTTGTTATTGGGGGGCTTATACTCAAAAACGGGGTATTCAATAGAGAAACACTGAAAATAGAGTATGAACTCCACCTCCCTCTTGCTTACAGGCCTTGTAGCACCTCTATACAGCATACAGATGTTGGATAAGTGCGGCATTATATAACACTAACCCTCTCCTGCGTACAAAACTTAATGATTTATTGAACACATTTTAGATTTGAGCACATTACAGCTAAAGACACAACTCAAAATTACATGCAAATCAGGTTTAAAATAAAACTTAAAGTGTGGGGTTAGTAAAGGTGTTTTACTCGATATCTAGAGAACGCATTAGACAAAACTTCACATAGTAGTTCTGTATGGCTATGCTGAGGACACTTTTTTCACTGAATTCAGACAGTTATCTTGTGTTACACTTTATTCATGTATTTGGATGGATATCTTTTTTCTAGAATGGATATTGCAAAGATTTGCCCTGCAGGGTAGCCCAGAAACGCTCTATTCTCTGCTTTAGGATGGATTTCTATGGGGTTTGTCAACACTAGGTGTTTCAGCCCTTCTTATGATGATGTACACATCCACGCGACCATCTTTCCAGATGTTCTGTTGGGCCTTCATCAGGACAGTAGGTTGTTCAATCACAAACCTAAATCGTTAGTCTAACCATTTGTAGTTTAATAGGATCTGAAATTACACAAAACACAAAATGGCAAGGGGTAAGGAAAGGGCTTATTTTAATTTAAAGTCTAGCCCAATGACAGGAGACTACTGACCTGAATCAACTTCAGACACGTGGTGCAATACATTTAATATGTACTGTGGGAGATTAATTTCCATTCAAATTAACTCAGTTGCCATGGGGCTCTCTTCCTAGGATCACGAGAGGACCTATGGCGGTACAAAATATACATGTTTCTGGTTGTGCCAACTAAAAATATATTGGTCAGGTCAGGTCAAAGGGGCACCTATTGGCGCTAATAACTGACCTCTAATCCCTTGATGCTGCAGTATTCATGGGGAATGTTCTGTATTTATTCCAGATTTTGGCCTCTCAACACAAGCACTGTGGAGAAAGTTACTTGTTAGCGTCAACTATATGTCCACTTGAGCTTATCATGTCACTCAGCATAACAAAGTATATTTGTATAACCGACTCTCATAGTCTCAAAGTGTGTCAGTTACAAAATACAGTAGTACACAGCGCATGTCTGCATACAGTACTCGAGATACTGTAGTTGACTGGCGATTGTGGTCAGACAGCGTTAAATCAACACTTCAGAATAGCAAATATTGCTGTAGAGTGCAGCGTCTCTCTATTTTCTACTGAGTGATGTGCCCTCCTCCTCTGGACTTTACCTGAGACCAATTATAAACTTGTAATTCGACATTAGAGAACCACGATGCACCCCCAGTCTTTGAATATTTCTTACAGCGAGACAAGACCAGTAGACATTTTTCTGTTAAGACTTGCAAAAGATCCATCTGTCAACTACCACTCCTGCAGAACGCGCAATGAGTCTGATTCCAAATGCTGATGAGGGTGAGCCTGTTTTCCATGTTAACAGGATCCTTCCTCGGCTATCGTTGCGTTTTTATGCTCTTCACATCCCTTGCCTGAGGAAGACCTGCACCCAAAGAAGCCTATTAATGACATGAATTTCTGAAAAGGCAGACCTCATGGGGAGCAAATCCTGATATGGTTCTACATTTCCCACTAAACATAACACACGTGGCATATCTAGGAGACTATCAGTATTGGCGGATCAGAAAGCCCTTCTTTTCTGGCTCATTTCCACTCTCGGGGCCCGGTACCCAGTATGTTATTTTGGAGTCATATTTGATTAAGAATTTGATGCAATCATTGAGATTTCATGGGGCACATCCTCAACATTTATAGGATGGCAGAGTCATTAAAGCGGGCATTGCCTAGGCGTTAGACTGGATGCCTACAATCTCAGGTGCTAACTACATGGGCGACATTTTACAGATGTAAAAAGTGAGAAAATGAAAACCAGTCTAGACCCCTCAGCCCCGCTAGAATGCCCAGCTAATGTGCTGGGACAGATTCCAGATCACCAAATGTGCGTGCACACTCTACTATCTACTGACGAGTGAGAGCAAGAAGTGATGTGCGTGTGGGGAACTGGAGTCCTGCTAGGCGGCTAGCAACTTCTATGCCTGGCTAGTCATTTCGAATTTGAAATTGGTCACCGTACTAAGCCAACATAACCTGCCACAAGCATTGACAAAGTACAAGGAGCAGCGAGAAACACATGCCACGGCATCGTAGCGAATAAGTCTTGAGCAAGCACACGGGTGATTAGCCACTTAATTTCCCAGCTAGATCTGAAAGGCTGTCCACAATGAAGCATTGACTTTGTGACTGGTTTGACAACTCTGTTAAAATAAAGTGACTGGTTCTGTACGTCTTTGGCCTAGTCTTCTACCTGCATTGGAAGGACTTGGCAGTTCTCTGGCTTCTTCTCAGACTTGGGCTATGTCTTGGCTTGTGTGGGCAGCCACATAGGTAGTGGAAGATTTTGTAACATTTCAGAAGCATCTGATCATGTCACTCTTTAGACATGCTGTTGTGTTTCCACTTTACCACACCAACAGCACGTTCATCTCTAGGGAGTTAGATCAACAGTACAAGGCCACACAGTATTTAAGCCTTGTTCAAGAGAGGTTGGCACTCACCATCTTGCTCATTCCTTCAGTATTTTTATATTCTAAGTCTAGAAGTGGGCAGGTCAGAGGCCGAGGGGCTGGGAAGGGGATATTGATACATACATGTACATGCATAATGGCTGATGCCAATGTTAGGGTGTCTCTGTTAGGGCATATCTTAAGGAAAATGTGAGCGCCTTTCCGGGACCATGTTATTGTTTAGAGTAATGCGATAATGCTGTGCCTAAAGGCAATTACAAGCTCTGAAAGGGATCATAAATGCCAAGTAAGGGGAATGAGCGGAAAGGAAAGGAAAAGGCTTAAGGAGGAGGGCATAAGAGATAGAGAAAGAAGGGTCATCATGTTATGACATTTTGGGAAAGTTGTGCAAACAAAGGGTGAGATAGTGAATTTGTAGAAATGGAGGAGCAATCATCCCAAGGAAGAAATGCACGCTCTTCCTCCAGAAAGGTTGATGAAGGTGAAGACGTATGCAATGTCTGCTAGACAGAAAACCACTACTTTGCTGATATCCCAAATATGATGCATGGAATTCCAAGTCTGTCCTTGGATCGAAGGGCTTTGGAAACTCAAGTAGAAGATATCCATTGCTTTGATTTGTTATCCATCTATGGGCAAGCAATAATAACAACCCAACTCATCATATGTGTCTTTCCAGAGTGAATCCCTGCTGCTTTAACCCACTGTTTAATCAATATATGCATTTTAGGCTGATCGCCTCTACCACACACTATACCTGCTCCGAGCACCCTAACTGCCTGTTGTCAATTCTGTGCCTCTGCCTGATCCTTGCTTGTTTCCTGTCATCTGATCTTGCAAGTTACCACTCTGCACCTCTCAGCGGAGATATCACACCCCACGTGCACTGGCATCACTCCAGTTGGCTGACTATTATCATAGGTGGTTGTCCGGCGATTGTTTAAGATAAGTCTTATGATAACTATTATCTTCAATGTAAAGGTCTTTTCTGTGAATGTTTAAAGGCGCTGATCGGAACTATTGCTTAGTGACATCTTAAAGCAAGGAGGCAAGAATCCGCTAACAGAGTGAGTCCATTGGTTAAAACATCGCATAGCAGCACACTTTTGCTTGATCTGAAAAATACAGGTAGAATTTAAGACTCGTAGACGTTGATTACATATCCATCCTGCCACTTCCTGTCTGTTCTTGACAAGCAGACCCATCAGAATCACCAGCTATTTCATATTTTTGTATACAACCCCTAAAGCACAATGTTCGTCCGGAGGAGGAATGGCGCTGGGATTGCAAGCTGGGTTGGAGAGAACTTGAAAAGCATGGTCAGAGCAATGAGCACGGGTGTTGAGGTGACTCATTTTGGACCATCTGCAGGGAATTTATGAGATACCATTGAAAGCCGAGGGATGCATAATTGATGTAGCCCAGACCTGACAGAATATTGGCAGACACCATGGGAGAATAAGGATCCGATTGAGAAATGGGATGATGTACGTAAGAGGTTTCTGGTGCTAGAAACACGGGTCTGCCCACACCTGGAAGGCAAGAGGTAAATGGGAGTCAATGATCACCCTGCGATGTCATGCGGAACAGTTGGGGCACACCCACGCTGGAGAAAAAGCAGGAACATCTCCACATCTTGTGGTTGTCGCCCAGTAATAATATCTCTCTCTTGCCGCATTAAGCTTAAGCCAGTGGCTGCTCAGCCCTCCCTCTATCGCCTCCATGCAGTTGATGAAGTGGATTGCACAGCCACCAAGTCCCAGGTCCTAGTAAAGCAGGATCTGGTTCTCATCTACATGGGAATCTAAAAGATATGCATGGGCTTGGTTGAGCTTTGCCAGTGGACCAGTGGATGTGCATAAATGTCACACAGAAGAGATAAAGTCTCTGCAAGCCATGCAATTGAGGGGAAGAGTTGTGATTGTGGGAAGAAAGAAGACTCGCAGGGATCAGCAAGGAAGAAACATATCCAGGCCAGATCAAGGCCATTGATACCCATATTACCAAGGTCATTTACTTGAAAGTTATGGTTCATGGTGCCAAATGCTCCGGATAGACTGAGAGGGATCAGCTCCAAGCCAACAGTGAGGACCACCATGAGGACTTACTCAGTGCACATGGTATGGCAAATATGCTTGGGATGGTCGAAGGAGTTAGAGGATTTGAAAAATCCCAAGCAAGAGAGGCGATGTTAAGTTACAGAAATTTGCAGGAAGGGGAAGGAGAGAAATAGGACAGACGTCAGGAGGAACAGTCGGTCGTTTGAGTGGGGGAAAGCGCATGAACAGTTTAAGCGTGTCAGGAACAATGCTGCAGTTGAAGGAGACATTAAGAAAGGTAGAACGAACCTGTGAGAGCTGCAAAGGAACCGAAGGCCGAGTAAGGGTCCACATGACACCACGATCTGATGCACCTAAGAAGCGAAAGCAATGACGCTTCAGAGGTATTATCCAGTTGGCAAAGCTGGGGATGATGTGTCAAAGTGGGAGTGAGTAAGAGACGTGGGGACCGCGGAAGGTATCACATACGTGACAATCAAGCTCTGAAGTTTGCCAATTTTTGAGTAAAGCAACTTTGAGAGAGTTGACACAGGCAGATGGGAGGCCAGCTTCTATGTCTACCCTTCCATACTATATAGACACATTTGTCTCATCCACAGAACCAGTAAGCACCGAGTATATTGATACTCAGGCAGTGCGTGGTTCCTTCTGTTATGCTTGCACTCTCAGTACTAATCATCCATCTTTGTTTTGGCAAGATCTTCTAGAAATTGTAGTAGACAATTGTGTAGTGTTGTGAGAGTATGGGGCACAGTTACAGGATAGAACGCTCTACTATGATGAATGAAAAGGATGTGGAAGAATATAAAAGGAAATTGCAGGGCACAGAGGAAGGGGAGTGGTGATAGAATTATGTTTCCCCTCTACAACTGTATCTGGCACAATGTATACAATTAGTAACAGTTTAATTTCATTAAATCATCCATACATTCTTTCTCTATTCTCCACGATTCCTTCGCTGACACTGGTCTCTTCACGCGATATAGTGCTGATAGATTTTCTTCATAAACAAAGATTAGATTATGTTCGTCTAGTAATTCCGACTCCACTGGTTAGAGACACATTGCTGAAAGAAGCTGAGACCCTGCAATGCAAAGGATTCGACATTTACCCATACTCTGACATCGAGTCTAAAAAAGATATCCCGAAAATACCAAATTATGCAGGGAGGAATTCTAGCAATGAATATACCAAAACACACATAAATAACACTGAAGGTTTTGGTACTGAAAAACAAGAGTGGAGAGGCTTGACTTTGGCTCTTAAAGATGCTATTTCATCATTGCAAGCGCTGGCTGTACCGCTTTAGCACTCTTAACAAAACCTCTATTGCCTCTTGGAATTCTAGAGGACATGCTCATTTATTAAGCAATACTGTGGTTACAGACTTGTTATCATCCTTTGAGTTGATTTTGTTGCAAGAAACATGGGCAACATCAGATTTTACCTGGGAAGATTATGACATCTGGCAAATAAATGCAAATAAAGGATCGAAAGGGAGGCCCATGGGAGGTTTGTTGACTGCTTGTAAACACACGCTTGAAGCTAGAAATGTCGAGACATGGTTGAACTTGAAATTTTTTCTTGCAATAACTTGTACAATCAAAGTGGGAGGCAGTCTGTTCGATATATGTATTAGAAACTATATTATTATATTGGAATCCACTGAAATTTGATGTGTCTCAGCTAACTAAAGAACTATCAGAGGTTACTGCTAAAATTGATGCATGGCGCAAAGTGAAAGTCAATGGATTGATTATGATGGCTGGCGACTTAAATGCAGATTGCAATATTGATAACAACTAAATTGATTCACTAATGTGTGGTATAGATGTGGCTTCTAAGCAACCCAAAACTTTGAATGATAACGCAAAACTGAGGGGGGCTATTTGGATGAACTTTGCTGAGGTCATGGGACTAGTGCTACTACCAAACCACACTCAAACCTGGAATGCGAGAGGGCATAGTTCAATAGTAGATAATTTTTTTGTCTCTTATGGTTTGGATGCATACATATCTAATTTAAAGGTAGAAGTAATGATAACCAGCGATCATAATCTCTTGTCGACTTACATAATGCACACTAATAAACCTGAAGATGATGTGTTTTATAATCCTGGCTTGATTGCTAATTCAAATGTTTCTCGGATACGTTGGTCATATGCTAACACTAAGAGATTTACATCAGTCCTAGTAAAACATCAAAAGAATATGTCTTACGAAGAATTTCAATATTATTATACACCAGCCTCCTTTTCAAACTATATTAGTAATGTGGCAATTTTGGCATGTGGTAAGAGGAAATTGACAAAGACTTCCTCTAACCACGTACATTCCTTTAACCTTGATATTCTAATACGTAAAAAGCAGCTAAGACGAGACATACGAGATATTATAAAAACAACAGAAATTGGATGTGAAAGAGAGAAAATTTTAAGAACCACTAAACAGCATTACAAGAACTGGCTAATAGCTAATAGAGTAGCAAGAGACCAAACGGATGGAGAAAATATGTTGGCGACTATAAAAGGAAAAGACATTTCTTCTTTTTGGCAGATGATTAATGGGACCCGGTTTTTGCAAAAAGAGATACTACTGACTTCGATCAGCGAACGAAATTGGAAAACCCACTTTGTAAAAATGTATGGCGATGTCAATGATTATGTCAGACAAGCTCGTACAATAAAATCCACGTGGACAATGGATATATCTCCCAACAATATTACGAAAATTATTATTAAATCAAAAAAATCGGCAGCACCGGGTCCTAATAACTTATCTAACCAAATACTAAAAATAAATCTGCTGTTATGGGGCGACATCTTGCATGTGTTGTTTAATAATATTCTTGTAACTAATCAAATACCGAACTCATGGAGATTGGCGATATTAATTCCTATTTTTAAACATGGTCCTAGATCTGCCCTTGGAAGCTACAGACCAATAGCGATCTCTGATCCTGAATATAACATTTTTACATCCATTGTTTTGGAAGAACTAGATGTTTGGGCTACTAGTAACAACATATTGGATGTCAAACAAATAGGATTTAGAAAGAACATAGGTACGGACTGTGGAGGCCTGATTTTAAAAAGCCTCCAATCTAAAACAGCTAAGAACTTAGGCTACGTAATATTTGTGGCTTCAATGGACCTCTCTAAAGCGTTCGATCTTGTTGACAGGCATACTTTATGGTCAATCCTTATAGATCTCTCAATTCCTAAACATTTATTAGAGATGATTATTGAGTTATACTCCAACACCAAGATCAAGGTGAGACTCAACTCTGCAGGGCGTCTCTCCTCCGAAATACCTATACCTAATGGGCTGAGACAAGGCTGTAAGTTAGCCGCCATTCTAGTTAACTTATATGTCTCTAAGGCTGCCAAAGCAATATCGGGTAAAGGTTTGGTTCCACCAAAACTAGGTGAAACGGCAATAGAGTGGATAGCATATGCCGATTATTTTTTATTATTAGATCAGACTAAAATCGGTTTACGAAAATTGATCAATGCTTTTGTGTTATTTACTGCTGGTTTACAACTAAAAATTAATGCAGAGAAAACTATCATTATAAGAATGGGAAAATTAAATAAAAAACAATCTTCCTCAACATGGTGTTGTGAGGGGAAACGATTAAAAAGTCAATCGGTTCTGAAATATCTAGGATACCATTTTATAGCAAATGGTACGATGCCAATAATTAAAAAACAGTTAGAAGTTAAAGCTGAAATAATAAAGCGACAGATGTCGAAAATTGATGCCAAATATGGTAGATTCACTGCAACACCATTGAAACGCTTTTATACTATTTGGGGCATTCCTAAACTTACATATGGTTTAGAATTTTACAAACTTGAAGGGTCTGATTTCATGAAAAAACTTGAAAGAGATATGTGGAAAGGTGTGTTATTTTTCATCCCTAAAGGGGCTCCCATTCATGCGATTAGATATGAATTTGGTCTGCAATCCTTACATTCAATTATTATATGGAGAAAAATGTTGTTGTGGAGGAAATGTTTGATGAATGATACCTCATCTCTATATATGATTGCAGCAAAAGATCGATCTAACCCTTTTTGTGTGAATTTAAAATCTGTAATTAAAGAGTCACTATTGAATATAGGAGTAACTATAGAGATGTTGATAAGTAAACCGCAAAAAGTGAAACTTATACTTCAAAGTAATGATTGGCAAAAGACTTTGGACTCGGTCCTGCAATCTAAAACCCTTAATCAGATACTCTTTTTGGAAATGGTATCCCGTTCTTGAGAATTATTTAGTGAAATACCCTTCACGGAATTTTAGAAACTCTTTTATGAGGTTCCGTTTTGATATCTTGAAAACAAATTATATATTAAAAAGATGGAACCTATTGAACGGTGAATGGATGTGGTGTAAATACTGTACGGTAGAAAGGACCGAAGAAACTTTGAAGCACATACTATTACAATGTCCAGCTCTTTTAAAACAAAGGATTTTATATTTCGAACAATTTGTAATGCATCTTCATGCAGTTGATGCAGAATCTTTATGGTATCAAATTAGACATAACACATCTACTGTTTTAAAACTGAGAATTTTGGCGTTTTTAAAAAATGTCTGTGATTTATCTTAATTCATTATAATGAATGTTCCTCTTATGTTCAAACCTTATATATAAATAAGAAATATCGGTTCAAACAAACTTACATATTTTGGGAATCTTAAGAATTCTTTTAAGGTTTACAGGATCGACTTTATATGAATTGTTTCTGATCTGATTCTTAATTATTATGGTTTTTATGGTGTAATTGTTATTTATTTGTTTTTATCTTGTGATCTTAAATTGTGAAATTTTATCTGAAGGTGTTTAAAATGCATGTTTGTTTCAAGTATGTATCAAATGTACGATATGTTTTTATTTGATTCTGAAATGTAGTTTTATTTCTCTTGATGTACTATTTTGTAAAGGTTTATATAAACCATAAATAAATAAATAATAATAATAATACAATTAGTAACAGCATCACCAAATGGGCATTAGTGGTTACTGTAGGCAACAGCAGTTGACAAATTAGTGCGAGTGCTGGCAGGCAATGGGTAATACCTTTTTGTGGGACTTGGCATACAACAAGAAACTCATTTGCAAGCTGTAGCTGCCTGACAACACCCATTTGTTGGAGTATTTGCATGTGATGACACATTCATTTGCAGGACTGTGCACCTAAAGGAGCACTCATGTGTAGATGTTTTTTTCTAAGCAAACACACAACCAATTGTTGGGATATTTAAATGTAATGTAATGTAATGCATTGAATTGTACGTGTTCGTGCAGATTGCACGTCTGTCTTTTCAGTGGTCCTATTCTTGGCTCTGCCAGGGAAGAGGGTTTGGGCTATGGGGTTGGAGAGGAGACGGGTACAAAGCCTCTGGTGTTGATGAGTGCAGTGCAGAAGTACCTGAGTCCTGAGTGCTGGCATGGGTCTTTGTGGTTTGTGGCAGTGATACTTTGGTGTATGCCTTTTGTGGCAGGTAAGAACCGAGATCAATTGGATGACAGCACTAGGATGCTAAGAGAACCACTAGCATGGGGTGGCAGATTTGGGGTGTGTGTGGTAGGCGTACATATCCATAAAACATCGGGGATCTATGTGATAATTTCAAAAATAAAATTTCGAAGCCCAAAATGCCATTTTTTTAGTTTTTTACCCCCATTTTACCAAACTCCCGATCCCCTTCGACCTTTTTCATTAATTTAACCCCCCTACCACATAGTGTAAAATGGGTCTTTCGAAATTCAGTATTTTGGCCTTTAACATTTTTTTCATCCTTCATTTTGGTACGATCCCCTGTATATAGTCTCAGCTCAATTCAGCTAGTCGAAAGAGCCTACAGATTTTATTAAAGATCACATCCATCTCGCTTTGGAGAGCAATCTGGGCTGGCGACAGGTCCTAACAGAAGCCATAAAAGCACACAGGTTCACATCAAATGGGTAGACTCAGCACACCCCCTGCAAGCTTATGAGGGAGAGAAATTGTGTCCGGGGTAGCAGGGAAGGGGTGCGCTGGCACATGTTTGTATGTTGGCAGTGGTGGAGAGGGTAAGACTACGACAGTTGGGTGCGCATGTGAGGTGAATTCCAAGCAAAGCGTCAGATTGCTTCCTGTGAAAGTTGGGGAGACCATTAGATTGTGGAGCGCTAGATTTGAGGGCAAGTGGCTGGCCGTGCACCTAGCTCTCGAGAAAGAAGTTTAGGTGTGTGCAGAGTACGTGAAGCTTTACCACCAGGCGTATGAGCCGTGTGCCAGTGCAAGCCAAAGATGGTGGATGGGCGATGACAGCTGAGTGCACGTCTGTTTGTTGGAGTGCCATGCCGAACAATCAGGGTGGGAGGTTGAGCTTAAAGAGGTTCCTGGTTCTACCCATGACTCTTCAATGCTGGCGGCGGGTATCCGGGGTGGGAGCCCCAGCTGCCTTAGGCTGCCAGCCAGATGGAAATGGAAAGGGACGTGCAACGATTTGTCAGGAAGGTTCCCCTTTCCGCTCTCCTTGTCTGCCACACTTTCTTGCACCTGCACACACTGCGTACCTGTTGTGATAGTGGTAAGAAAGGAGAGATGCATTAGGCTGGGTCCCACCTGTTGTGGGCTGTATTCTGTGCTTTACTTTAGTTCTGTGTTATTTTGGAATGTTACCATATCTTCGTACTCCCAGGTTCCCCTGTCACATGGAACCCTGTCCTATCAGTACCCGTCGCGGTTGATTTCTATGATGGTGGCTGCGGGGTGCTGCGATAAAAGCTCAATCCATCAACTTTCTTTTTGCTGCTCTGGTCACTCCATGATACTATTGCCAGAACATGTTGACTTCAAACTACATTAGTTCCAAAGATTTTCAGATTCACCTTCACTGATCTACTTGTCTTGCGAGGATAGCTCAGCGGCAACATGTTCGCCTTGGTAGCAAGATGACACGGAGCAATATAGGTTCGATCCCCGGGTCCAGAAACCTCTGGGTATTAAGCGTGTTATAAATAACCTATCATATCATAGCATACTGGTTGTGCTGTTGTGCAAAAATGAAAATAAGGGTGCAGTATTAAATAAATAAACCAATCAAACTAAAAAAGAAAGCAAAAAAACATTCACACATTCGACTGGATAATCTTTCCAGAGCCAGGCTTTTAAAGACCAATATTCGGCAGCTGTGTAACCAATGTGCCAGGTGTAGAGTTGGGAGCAGATGGGCATGTTCCGACCTGGACCTGCGTCCACACCAGCAAATTAGCAGTACACAGCCATCCCAAGGGCTCCCATCTGCAAGTCTGCTAAAATACCGGGCAATCTCCTTGAGGTACGATAGAACCTGTTCTACTGGCGAGAACCAGAATTGCCATACAAAACATTATTCTGATAGTGGCTGCTGCAATTAGAACTGACCATTATATTTGATTCCCTGCCGAGTCAACAGATGGGTTACTTTCGTATGGACAGACAGTGCTCGCTGCAAACCGTAGGGTTGGACTAAATTCGGTTCACAGTTTTCAAGTTTGTTTAAGCAGAAATGGAGACAGAACACGGGTTTGTGCAAAAGGACAACAACATCGAGCAGTGAATCATAAAGGTTGGCCAGTGAAACATCGAAGTTGGCCAGTTGATCGTTAAAGTATGGCATGAAACGTATGATTTGGTGAGACACATCAGAAAGGCTCTGTAAACATCAGAGTTGGGGAATAAACAAGGACATCGGCATGTGAAAAGAGTGTTAAGCATCAGGAATTGGAGGATTAGCTTCAGTATTGGGTAATGGTGCTATAGACGTCAGTGTTGGGCATTGGGATTCAGAACTGGAATAGAAACATCAGAATTGGGCAATGGGCATTTTCAAAGGGTGAGGAACATCAAAATCCCTGACAGTGACAGCTGCGAGCTCCGGGAAGGGCAGGACCAGGACCAGGAGGAACCACACTTTCCAAAACCCCTGGGGCAACAATAGGAACTGGAGTCAGCCTGAACCATTCCTTTGTGCAGCAGGCCGTTTCGGACCTTTTGATGAGCTTTCAGACAAGTGGGGAATAAGTCACCCTGCCCTACTCTTGCTCAATTACCTGCCCAGACAATATTTCTAAAGTAAAATTAGCCATATAACATGTTGCACAGCACAATTTTCCATAGATATTGGACAGAAACCTATAAGCTTCTGATAGGCTCCGTCTTTGTGGCTGCCCAAGTTTGCTCCTCACATTGCATGTGCATGTGTTGGAGCGCCCCCCACTTCATCAGTCCAATCCATGTACCCAAGTTTTGCACTGCCTGGCCATCTACTCTAAGCTCCTCAGAGAAATCTTTCCCTGCGCACAGTGACTTTGCGGTCTGCCAGCGTGCTCGAGCCCGGTGATATCGGACTATCTGTGTCAATCAGCATCCCATTTTCTTAAAAGAAGGGAGGCAGTGCTTTATTAATTGCAGGAGATTGCCAAGCTCTGGAGGCATAACCCCATTATTAAAATATAAAAACCTCCCAGAAAACATGTTTTAGTGGAAAGCTGATCTGGACTAGCATATTTGTGAATGTAGGTTCAGACAGCTCTGGGCATGCGCCACAATCCTGATCGATAGGCTATGCTGGTTTTCTAGCAGTGTAACACACGCATAGCTGTGCCAGTGGACCTCACACGTGATCTACAACCACCTGTTTTGCTGGCAAGAGAACTAAAATAACGGCTTTGCCAATGCACCTCGGCCCTGACCTGCAGTTCCTCTAGGAAGCTCCAGCAATGGGTCCACAACTCCATACAACTCTTAAAATGCTCACCTGTCCTGACCTGTATCATCCTTGCTATTTTAGTACTACTCTAGTATATGGACTCCCACAGCTCTGCCAATGCATCTGGATTTAGACCAGCAAGTTGCAAAACCTCTGCAATTAGCATACTGGGATACTCATTCTGAAGCACCTAGTGCTTTTGCAGAACTGAAACAAACACCATTTGAGCAAATCACCTCCGTCTGGTTGTGCAGGCCTCCGCAGTACTTTAGACTGCTTTGCTAGAGCAACTCAACGCAACAAAAATGCTATTCCATTAACTCAACGTGGCCAATGCATATTAATACTGTCCAACAACAATACCACCTTTTTCAGTACTGGGACTCACATTCAGCTCCTACAAACCTCAGTTCTAAGCCGCAAGTGCTCTGCAAGTCAGCTCTGAAACCTGTGTACTGCTTGGCCAGTGCTCCTCAATCCTGCGCTGCATTTCTCCCCTCTGACCCCAGTATTTGGTCCTAAATAAGCCTCTGGTCGTGTATCTCTCCTCTGACCTCGAGCATCACTTGTTTGACATATTGGTATCCCGATGCAGCTCCGGCATAACGAGATCCCTGGGGAACCGGATGTGCATATATTAATGGGCAGATGGTCTGCATCCCTAACACATGACACTAGACACAGGATTGCAGCAACTTGGCTTTATTTCAACTTCACGTTGTCTTTCAGTGGCCAAGTGTCTACGCCCCTCCTTTCTCTTCCCACAAGCAACTCGCCCCTGCTTGGCCCCTCCCCTTATACCTATTCGTCAAGCCTCCTCCTCGAGACTCCAAAGTCACGTTCCACGTCAGAGCCTATCTGCATCTTGTCTCGCGCGTGGGTTCTCCCTGCCTTAATGGTGGTGGAGCCGCCTCATATCAGTTCACAAAATATTGACATGGGATGCATTTCTGGGATCTTTCTGGCCATGCCTTGCGGTCACCATGGCCCTTTTCTGTGCAGTCACTCTGATCGCGGTACGCTAATGTCGAGAGTCAGACATCCTGGGGTGCTTTTGCCTCACAGTCACCTCTTCTCCTATCTCAAAGCCCTTTTATTTGCTCCACATCATTTGTCCATTTCAGACGTTCACTCCCACTTTTCTTTGTTGTCAGTCTCTGGCTCTAATGATGGTGTCCTTTTCCTCTGGAGTCGGTGTTCCACAAGGTAATGCAAGCCTCGAAATTCAGATTGGATAAGCCAGAGCTAAAAGCAGCTCGTGGGTCTCCAGCTTTAACCCGTGGCCAGGAGCTACTACTGGGGAACGAGGAGCTAGTGCATTGCATTCCGCAAATCTAACTTCTGCATGAGTTGGAAACATATAATTGTGTCCATCATTTATGTCTCCATATGCCTTTCATGTTGTATATGTATCCTAATGTTTATTTATTGATTGTCCCAAACGCACAGTTAAATTATCATGATATGATATGATATGATATGGTATTTGTAACGCGCCTATACACAAGTGTTATAGTTATGCTTGTTTTGCATCAGTTGGCCAGGGGGAGCCAAAAGTAGTTCCTGGTCGCTGCTGGTGTCAAGATAACCAAGCTTTTCTGGGCTACAAGCAGAAGCTAAGTAGCTCCCAGCTCTGTTCAATGTACTGTTGTTTGGAGTGGGTGTCTTATCATTACTTCAGCTGACGGGACTCCAGTCGCATCATGGGGTGTGGTGCGGTAATAGTGCAACAAACAGCACCGCACTTGATGCAGGAACATGCTCTTGATCTATCTGGGCTTTCTGCACCGTTTCCTTTATTGCAGACATGAACATTTCAGTTATTCCATTAGCTTGGGGATGTAATGGGATGATCTACTATTTGTGAAATCCCAGGTGCCTGGCTGGTCCTTGAAGTGAATTCCATTGAACTGGGGCCCATTGTCTGATATCACGACACCCCACTCGCTAAAGATTTCATCCAGGATTGCAGCGGCTAGCGCAAAGGCGGCTGAGGGGCATGCTCGTATGACAGGAATCTGGAATCATTGTCAGGTGAGACCCATCCTGGATAGTGCTGTAAAAATCCAGAGCACCTTTATGCCAAATATTCTCAGATTGCTCAGCAGGTAGCAGTGTTAATGGAGAGCCATGGTGTGCAGTATACTGGCACGCTGCATAGTATTTTACTACTTCTTCTATCTGATCATCCAGGTATCAGAACCAGAGTTTTCTTCTGAGCACGCACTTTTGGTATGATATGATAGTTTATTTATATGGCGCCTATACACAATGTGTTGCAAAGCGCTTCAAGGCAAGGGAGGGAACAATGGAAAATACAATGACATTCTTATAGGCCATGAAGAGTAAGGACGTGAAATTAACTATCGTACTCGGACTGAAGACATTTCAGATAGTGCAAGAGCTAAGACATAGATAAGGAAGGGAGGAGGAGAGTGGGAAGGAAATGGAAACAGACAGGTGACTACCATACTAGGCCTGACAACATTTCTGGTAGAGCCGGAGAAAACAAAAGGTGAGGGAGAGGGGTGCAGAAATCGAGGGAAGGAACAAAACCAGCAACTATCGTACTAGGCCTGGCGACATTTCAGATAGTGCTGGGGGGCCTGGGGGGCAAGTAAGGGGAGGGGGGAGGAGACAGACGACGTTGCTTTCATACTAGGTCCAGGGACAATTCTCCTAGAGTTAGTGCCTAGAAGAAAGTAAGGAGGAGAGGAGGAGATAGAGAAAGGGAGAAAGGGAGAGGAGGACAGAACAGAGAGTAAGCAGTCAAAACGAGTTGAGAAGCAAGAGGGGAGAGTTTGTTTTTTTGGTAAGAGGGAATACAATTGCAGAACTTGGTAGCAACAAGTCTGGATCCTCAGAGTAGAAGGTCCTTGGTTGAGACAGCTAAGTGGTGAAGTTCCTTGGTATCCACATTAGGGTATGGCAACGGCCTCACTTTGATTCCATTCCATCGGTTTTCTACAATGTGTCTTGAGGTGGATTTTCCCATTTCATATTGTGCGTGCATTGCTTACAACAGACATGGCTGGCATCAACCAACATTTCTGTGTGGCATCAGAGGTTGAAGTATGCCATATGTCCCACAGGGAATCGGGCTGTTTTGATGTTTTCAAAAGCACGTTGGCATGCCAATGTACAATGAAATGGGAAGTCTTCTTCAGCAAGTGGCAAAGGCATTCAGTGATAGTAGCGTAGTTGGGGATGTATAGAGCACAATAGCCTGTGTTATCAATACTTTTTCTGAGGTTTTTGAGTCATGTCCTGGTCTGATAGTGACGTTTATTGATGTCACACTTTGAAGTTCAATGTAAGCCCGGCTTCCATGAGGGTGTGCCAAACCAATCATGTTCAGAATTTCTTTGACCAAAAACAAGCACGTGGGTGCTATATTGAAATTATTTTTTAAAGGCATCAGTACTCATCTTATTATTTCTTGAAATATCTCAGTAGCGTAGTTGGGGGTGTATAGAGCACAATAGCCTGTGTTATCAATACTTTTTCTGAGGTTTTTGAGTCATGTCCTGGTCTGATAGTGACGTTTATTGATGTCACACTTTGAAGTTCAATGTAAGCCCGGCTTCCATGAGGGTGTGCCAAACCAATCATGTTCAGAATTTCTTTGACCAAAAACAAGCACGTGGGTGCTATATTGAAATTATTTTTTAAAGGCATCAGTACTCATCTTATTATTTCTTGAAATATCTCAGAAGCCGATTAAATGCTGAAACTAAGATGCTTGCATCAGAGTAGTTCTTTGTGTGTTGAGACGGTTGTGAACAGCCTGGATTCTGGATGCAAGGCGAACTGGTGAAATCTTTGATTCAAGTCAATTTGGGAGAATTTCATAGGTTTGTTAAGCCATACTATCATGTCCCTAATATATGTTCCAGGATAGCTGTTCTTCTGTATGTCAACATTAAAGATGCACATGTCAATGCCTAGTCGGATGCATCCCACTTCCTTGGGTACTACCAGCAGACCTAGGGTGTGGGACCTGACGCTGCTTCAATGATGACGTCTCTAAGGAGGCCGTCAGGTTGTCCGAGGCAGGTTTCTGAAGGTGAAATCCTACTCGTGGGCTGCTCCTGTTAGCACGTGCATAGCCCACGATCTAGACTTACTGTCTGTCTAAGGCGAATCTATTAGTGTGTCAGCAGGCGTCACGGAATACTTTCCTTAAGCTATGTCCACGGTGAGTATTGTGTGCTCCTGTCTAGTTGGTGTGTATGCAGGCAGTCTGGAAAGGGTTGGCTTTACCACACCTGCTGCAGCGGTGGCCGACTGCTGGACAAGTACTTTTGTCTTTTCCCTTTTTTTTATCCACCCGGGCTATTTCTAAGGGTGTTTTTGTAGCTGCTTTAAAATTGCACTGGCAAAATGTATCTCAAAGAAGTACATGATTCTGAGCATTATGCTGAAAGCGGACTCTCTTACAATAGTTTCAGTTAAAACCTATGTGTAATATAAGCCACTGGCAGAATATTGCAATCTTCCAAGGGCCAACAAATCTGCCAAGAGAGAAGTCTTAAGAAAGTGAAAGACAATGGGGGTCATTACAACCCTGGCGCTAAGGGGTTAACGGCGCCGTAAAAGGCTGCGGCGCCGTTAACCCCTTAGCGCCTAATTACGAGGTCCCTTTGCGGGACCCGACCTGAACGGCTGGTCTGGACCAGCCGTTAAAGTAGCGACCCTCAAAGGGACCTTCCAGGTAATTACGATACCGCAATTTGCGGTACCGTAATTACCGCCTTCCCCAGTCCCATTGAGCCCTATGGGTCAAAAATGGGAATGGGGAAGGGCCAATTTTCAATGGGGAATTACCGCCCACCAACCTTCGAATGGGGTGGTGATTCCCCTTTGAACATTGGCGGACTCGTTACAACAACGCCAGCAACCATGATGCTAATAGCGCCATGGGTTACCGCCAGTGTTGTAATGAGGGCCAATCACAGTCCCCGCATTGAAACATGGATAGAAGACTGGAGCAATTTAGCAAACATGTAAAAACAATCTTTTACAATGTTGAATAATATGAGCGATACAGCAGTATTGTGGCAATAAGCCACGAGACAGCGGGCCAATACCGCCCCAGGTAATGCCCCTGGGGCCCGCTCGAGGGCCTTAACGAAGCCTCAGGGACATTACCGTGGGCAGTATTGGCCTGCTGTCGAGGGGCTTATAGCCATTATTACCCCGGCCCGTTAGACCCGGGTAATAATAACATTTTTTTCTGCTCCGAAACGCGTTAAGAAACAGAAAAAAAAGAGTCAAATAAAATGCCTGCCAGGAAAGGGAAAACGTACTCCGTTTTCCCTTTCCATGTTTCCCTTTCCATGGCAGCCATCGCTAGCGGACGCGCTGGGAACAGAAGTGTTCCCGGTGCGTTTGCTCCCGAGAAAAGAAGAAAAAAGAAGGTAAGTGGGTTTGGGAGGGGATAGTTTGTAGGGGAGGGGGGTTGAGGAAAAGAAAATGTACCAGAGTCCCTGGCGGGGGATGAAGGCAGCCTCCAGCCATGGGGAGGCTCGGAGCAGGTATTACTAAGGGTCGCCACGCCCCCCGCAGGAACAAAAGTCACATAGTGCGTGCAAGGGATTCCCGGCCTGGTAATTCCCCGGCGAGGGCCAATCAGAATGCTTGTTGCATTCTGGTTGACCCTCGCCGGGTACTCATTTTTCTTAATGCTTAGAATCGTTTACTTTCCATGCATGCCCCGACATGATATTATAATAACATTTTCCGATAACTTTTTTGCGCGACGCCTCCCAAACAACAAAAGTAGAAACATACTTTTTCTACAGGGATCTGTATGTGTTCTGAGATGTTTAAAATATTTGATAGCGTTCTTCAATCGAGGCCACGTCCCGCAGGCCTATAGGAACATATTTCAGTTGTAAAAGTTATCTCCCCAATCCCTTTAGAAATAGTATTTTTTCCATTTCTATAATAGAACAAGAAGAATCTGAAATAAAATCAAGAGACAATATTTTCACGGCCCTTTCGCGGGCAGCTTTAGCATACAAGGCCGAAATTCACAATTCAAAATGTTTAATGCACCTTTTTGGATGAGCTGCTTGGACACCCAAAGAAATGAAATAGTCAGGGTGGAAATGAAAATAGACAAAATATGATTTCCAGCAGGGTCTAGGTTGGTCCTTAATATAAATGAAAACGGCTTAAGCCATGCAGGGGCATAGCCTATCCCACTGGACCCCTACAATAACCCTTCATCCCTACAACCATACATACAAACCATACATAAAAAAAACGCAGACTCACAAACGTACATGCCAAATTGCACACCCAGCCACTCCCGAGCACCACAGTCATCTATACACTATGCAACACATCGAATTAAAACGCACCAGACATATTGGCTTTGCCAAGTCCAGCCAGTATTATGACAATAATGAAGTGCACCTTTTAATTGTGCCCAATCTCCATATTCAAAACAGGGTTCACAAGTGCCTTCTTTGTCAAGTTCACTTGTATAATCATACCTTTATTGATAACAGGGTGTATTTTTCACTGAGTACTTATTGTGAGCGTAAAGGATGCCTGGGTGGTTTGTATAGCGCTGTAATACTCCAGGTATCGGAGCATGTTGGGAAACTGCAGTAGGCTGCTCGTAATGCAGTGTGGTAAAAAACGCCAATAAATGATTAAATAAATAATCCTTACTACTCGTATGAAGAACACTAATGGCACAACTAGAGATTAGATAAGAGGAGTAAATGGCGTTATAGATGTAAAGTACAAAGGTGCTTTTAGAGGCCCAAAAGAAAAAGAAAATTCCCTGAAGTTGAACTTAAAGGAAAATTGCCATTTTATTATCAACACTAAGTGACAGCAAAGCTGAGTAAAATACTGCACACCAATTCAACAACTAGCATTTACTCCCACACCGTCCTACATTTTGTCACAATGTCACGCTGTCTAACATCTTTTGAGTACAGAATCCATTTTAGGAAGTTCTCATTCTCTTACTTTTAGACCCTTGCGTGGTCTTTTAGCACCACCCAGAAGGAGCAAGAGGGCCAAGGGAACCAGTTGGTATATTTAATGAGCTTCTTGATGCACCCAGTGCCCTCAGCACCCGTGAGGATAAAGATACACTGCACAGTGGTCGTCAGTGAGTGCTGGGAATCCATGCTGGCCAGGGGAAGGGCAGCATACTGCACTCCTGTGCTGCTGCAGAGGTCGACAGCTTAGCTCTCCCTATGCCTCACTCATCTTCCTCTCAGCTGCATGCCTGGGTATATGATGTATACTAACCAAATGATGTGAGTATGTGGCTACACCATGGTTATGCCTGGTAAATGGCCCAAAACCTATAAACATGGTGCAATACCTGGCAAATCGTTTGGTTACCTGGGCAAATGATGCAACTACCAGCCAAATGATCTCATTATCTGGCACATAATGTCAGAACCTCACATGCGATGTGAGAACCTGCTATATGGGAAGATTGTCATAACATTTGATGGCATGAGTTGACATATAGTCTAAGTATCTGGGAAAATGTTGGCAAATGTACCACTGCAATTCCTGGCACTATCCGGCAAATGGCTTAAGTACCCAGGCATGTGTTGAAAATAGATGTGAAATGATTTCAGTACATGAGCATATCATGGCAAAACTTTGCATTTGGAGTTTGTGTCTAGACATATGATGGTAGCAGCTAACAAATGGTTGGAGTTTCCAGTTTATTATGCTAATAGCTGAACATTGTTTTGAGCAGCTGGCCTTATAATGCCAATGCATTACACATGTTGTACCTGGACATATGATGTCAATAATCAGGCCTTGCAAATTCTTAAAAATCCATCTAGACGTGCAGGGCAAGTTCCTTAGTTTGCATACTCGACCCAAGAGAAATGTATTCGCCACATGGTGACAGTTGATAAGATATTTACCAGTGCTTTCTGTAAAATGGTGCCACCAAAAGGACAGCCATGCACAATGAGAGTTCTATTTGCCATTTATTGCTTGCAAAGCTTGTTGGCAATAAATGTCAAATAAAAGTTTCAAACATCCCCAAATTCGCAGGCCAGGGTTATGTACCATGTAAATTGTACTTGCCCTTCATAAAATCTCCTCGACCAATGGGAGTGGGCTAGTAGATTTTGCCAGCCCTGATAATTGTCCAGCAGTATACTTGACTATGTGATGGCATAAGCTGGAAAATTATGCCAGTATCTGTGCTTAAAATGCCAATAATTTGCAAATAGTTTACCGGAGTGTATGATGGCAATACATGGCCAATCGTGTCCCTGCGCATTTAATGCCCATACCTGACAAATTGTAGAATGGTATTTAACTTTCATAGGATCTGAGTACCTAAGCATTCGAGAAGAATGCCTAGCAAATGGTAAGAAAAACAGGGTAATTTGAGAACAATACTTGCCATATGATCCAAGTATTTGGATATTTGTAAACTAAAGAGAAGATATTAAAAGGAAACATAAAAAACTTTTATTTCGTACTACATGTCGTACGTACTCCAGCCACTAAGCAAAGTACCAGATATCAAACCAATGCTACTCAACGTTCTCTTATTTCCAAGACATGTGCATTGCCCCTGAGCTCTCCTTCTGACATATCCTGCACTTGTACTATCACTAATTGAAGCTTTTATATTTGTGAATCTGCTAAATTGAAATCATTGTCAAATACTGCATCAAGTGCCATACATTTTAGGCATAAAAATGTTTCACAATAGTTCTGTGTTGCGCTGTCACCAATAATTGCGCTAATGTTCCAGAAAAAACCTTAACATCTTTGTTCCTTGAGAGGAAGTCTACATTAACAAAGAATCACATGCAATTTTACTGGTTCAATTTTACTGGTTTAACCCTATTTTTATTTAACTCTTAAGAAATGTTTCTATGATATTCATAAGTCAGACCATCTGCCTATATGTGCACATGATCAGTTCACAGTGCACTTCTTCAGGGCATAATAAAAGTACACTAAACGTAACAAGTATTAACATTAATAAAACATATGCAGTCATATTTTGCTCAAGTCAGCCAAGGAAAAGAAAAAGCAGAGAAACTAGAAATCCAAATGACAAACCATCACTTGATTGATGAACATAGAACACAGAATCAAATCTCTCCCCACATCATGCACGGTCTAAATAACATTCCGCTGGAACTTCTGAAAAATAATTATTACAGGACACAGATTGTCCATTTCTGTACCTTCCCATGCAAATTGTAAATGTCTTTAATTATTAACAATGTGGTTTGGTGGAACACACACACACACACACACACACGCACACACACACACACGCGCGTTTATTTTCATACGTGTATAGATATCCAGCTGTGATTAACATTGCTCATCAGAGATGTGAAGTCATAACACTGTGGACATTGATTGTTCTTTAAAAAAAACATAAAGGGTATTTGCATTATTCCTTTATTGAAATGTACCTCTGCTGTGGGAATAATGTGATTATGGTTCTCGCTCATGAAAAATATTGGTTGTCACCTGATATTGGTGTTGTCTTTTGCTTAAAATAATATTGATTGTCAGATATCTTCTCAGTTCCTTTCTGAAACAAATATGTGCCAGCGGTTCAATATAATTGTTGTAACTTACCATATAGAGTTATCACTATCTTAAGGTGTTTTCCAAAGTTTCTCCTTTTTAAGAGGTCAGTTTGGTGTCAAATATTTCCATATTTGTTTCAGTCCATTGTTACAAGTTCTCCATGTATAGAAATGCAGCAAATGCAAGAATGTGTTTATTCTTTATTAACAAATGTACCCGAATCCTACTCATTAAATATTATTTAATTTAATGGTAAGCATTGTATGCCAATGAATGAGCCACATTAGGTAAAATAATTAGGGCAGGTCACAAAGGGTCAGTGTAGGGAAACGTCAGGAAAAGCATGTTCACTTGTTGGTTATTTTGAAATCTTACACATGCAGTCATTACCATCAAAAGGGACTTCCATTGTTGGGGACTGAGAGCCACAGATGGCAGGTAGCTTTGGTTTTGTTAGATTTTTAATACTAAGCAGAACTTAAAACAAAAGGTGACCCTATTTATCAAGGTATCAAAGAAGGCCCACCATTATTTGGAAGAATTTGCTGGCAGCTGCCATCTCAGATTGTGTTACATTTTGTTAATGAGCAATGCTTAATTCTAAATAACATTTAAAATTAATAATGTAGGTTGTAGGTTGTTGCCTCTGAACAGTGAATTTAACAAAATATTTTGAATTGGATAATTTAAGCAGACAATTTAATGGCCTTAGCCACATTGTTCAATGTGGTGCTAAGCACAAACAGGAAATGGCAGTAGCCATGTTGAGTTGTGTTAGATTCTGATGTAAAGTTAGACTGACAAATAGAATTCTCTGTGTTCATGGCATACTTTGTTTGTGTTTGTAATATGAAATCCACACGATGCATAATGGTCTACTCCATTCACTATAAGATATTCATAATATTAATCAATGATCTTTAAGAGGTTCAATTAATACGTTTTAAATATCTACAACATGCATAATGGTCTTCTGCTTTCTCTGTAAGATATTACAATATTAAATAATCTTAAGTCACCCAGAATAATGCAGTGTTTTAAAAATAACATTCACAACCTTCAGACCTCTGATTGTTAACCTTTGACTAAAGTGTGGCGTACATTTAGTATTTTTAGGGTTTTGTGAAAATAATGTCCAAATAATGACAACGCTGCTAGTTTAGATGCATTCAAAATCATCACAATTTTTCATGTCAGAAATACATTCAATTATTATTGCATCAATTCTCAATCGAACAGGTATCAAAGATTAATATAGCTTCTTTCTGACACATCCTTAGATCTCCTCCTCTGCCACCTTCCAGGATCTTTTCAATTTCAAGAAATCCGATCCTAACAAATTTTCCAATCAATGTTTTTGATTCCACTGCTGGGCTATTGCAGAACATGGACCTCAATTGCGGATCGCCTGTTGCTGTTCCCGAATGCTTACTCTTAATTCTCTTTTAGTAGCCCCTACGTAGTGTTTTTCAGATATAAGTACTAGCTTGTTAATCACACATTTAATTTGACAGCTGATATCGTTTTTGATCCTAATTCTGACATTAGTACATGTCAAATATTCCTGCATCTTGTACAGTGCTAAAGAGTACATGTTAAATCGGGCATTAAGTGGAGGTCGAACCCCCTTCAACATGCTAATGCAATCCCAATTTATTAAAAGACATTCAAAGATGGTGCTGTCTTGTGTGTCTATGTCCCTACCTACTGCAATAGCTAAGAGTCTTTTTTAGTCTATATATTTACCCTTACCGCAATCTAGCTTCCACATATTATGCACGTTACCACACAGATAGATATAACTGGGCATTACATTACTTTGCATTCCAGCTAGCTGGTACACATAAACAGCGCTTAAGGACATCAGTCCATCCCCGGGCCCTGCCACAGCCCCAAAGGTGCAATAATGCACTGTCTGTTTGTTGTAGCTTGAAGAAGATTTCGTTTTTTCTAGCCTTTGCAGCATGTGCAGTGTCCCAAAACACAAGGTAGCTAATGTAAAGCAGCAGGTTAGCACAATATGAAGAACAAACAACTAAATCCATATGCTGCTAGCCATTGTTTCCTTCGGACATGCCTCATTTGGCAGTGTGCGCTAGTCCATGATGATTTAAGGTGTTTCAGAATAATAACATTGTATATGGTCCCGTATCACCGTCTAAAGCCTGTTTGAAATGTATGCAGAATCTGGGTTTCCTCTTCCCATAACCTTACTTCTTTTAATAAGAAATGTGCTCTTTTAATAAGAAATGTGTGTAGTGTTTTCTGGGGAAATCAATCATGACTAAAAGTCGGTAATTGCCTGGATCAATTCTCTGTCCTTTCTTATATATCGGGCTCACCTGTGCTTGTTTCCAAGAGGTAGATATAGGCATAGTGTCAGACATTCTAGTGAACATTTGCCAAAATATCAGAGCCCAGCACTAAGGATCCATTATAATTACCGAATTAGCAAGGCTATCCCGACCAGGGGCTCTACCGGGATTACATCTTTTACTCATGTCCGCAATATCTTTGATGGTATATTTAAAATGATGGGTTCCATTAGTTGACATATACCTAAAACAGGTAAAGTTGTACCCCCAAAAGGAAAGACTCCAGATCTGAGTCAGCCTATCTCTACGGTCGGAGGTGGACCTTAATATACAAGTAAGAAAATAGGTAGACCTGGTAGATGTGTTGTTGCTTTCTAAACCAGTGGTCCTGAGAAAATGTGCTTGGTACTCTTACACGATCAAAACTTTCAAATGTATTCAATTTATTCATTCATATGTATTACAAAACATTAAAAAACACCCATTAAATCACAAAGCGGATGTGACTCAATGCACATTTACACATAATGCATCAAATACAATTAAATATTACAACATATAACAAAATACTAGACACAATTGACACAAATGTAAACTGTACACTCATAAAGTGTCTCTATGTTAAAACTCCCAACATGTTTCTGTTCCTTTCACAATATGTGTCTAACATTCATCAGGGGATTTTTCTTGAAGATTTCAATTTCTTCAACACTTTGTGTTGGGGTGAAATCCATCACAAATGCAATGCCAATAAAACCTAAGGGAAAGAGAGAACAACCACTTCAGTCACATACTCGATATTAAAGGTATAAATGCACATAACAACCAGTCCCTGTATACAAATGACAGTGAAAAGGATTACCCAGAGACTGGCCATAAAGCAGACTCCATTAGCTACTACACACAATACCTTTAAAGGACACTTCTTGCGTTGGCGTTAAACTATTCAGTCTCTTCACCTGATTCCAAACATAGGAACTACTTGCTCTAGATCATGCTCTTATGTAGCATATAGACTCTCCGGTTACTGTAGTGACAAAAGACACATAGGGCCTCATTACGAGACTTGTGCTCCCGTAATGAAGGGTGTCGGTACGGGACCGGCACCGTTCATTACGGGATGCGCAATTACGAGGTCCTCTAGCGGGACCCGGAACAGACGTCTGGTAAAACTAGACGTTCTTTCCGAGTTCCGCCAGGGGACCAAGGAGCTAATAACTGCCTGTTACGTTATTAGCTCCCTCCCCATTCCCATTGAGCCCTATGGTTTTTTGCATGAGGAATTACTGGGTCCTCCATGGTCGTAATGACCCAGTAATTCCTCATTCATAGAACCCGGTACTGGAACCTGGTATGGAGGCAGCCATGCCTATATTAAGGGCATGGCTGCCTCCATACTCGTAATGCGGCCCATAGACTACCATCACTATTGTGATAGAGTCTCCAAAATACACACCATCACCTTAAGGCCCCATGTGGTCATCCGTGATGTAAGTCAACCCGTATTTACCTTGCATCATCATCATCATTGTAGAAAAGGCAATCGGTATGGTAACGTCCAACATAAAAAATTAGATGTCAGGACAAAATGTAGCAAGATGACTATTGCTCTCTTTGGAAGACACCAAAAACCAAGGTTACCTCGAAGGTACACTGCGGGATATCCACACTTTTCCCTTAGGTTACCCAATGTCCCTTAGGTAAACCTCACCCCTCTTACCTTATGGATACAGAGAAGACCAAAAACCTGTCTAACTCTTGCATGGTCAGGATATCTCTCAATAGATTTCTTCAATGCAACTCTTTCAATATGAGCCTAAACCCAAAGATGTACAATCCAACGTAATCCCAATATGTACAACAACTTTGCGTCCGTATAGTCAACAAAACAACCTTACTTATACGTTTTGTATATTTAAGTATGTGGATGGAACGGGTGAAGTATGTGGATGGAACGGGTGAAGTATGTGGACGGGACGGGTGAAGCTTGTGGACGGGACGGGTGAAGATTGTAGACGGAACGGGTGAAGAATGTGGATTGAACGAGTGATGTATGTGGATGGAACGAGTGATGTATGTGGATGGAACGGGTGAAGTATGTGGATGAAACAGGTGAAGTATGTGGATGAAACAGGTGAAGTATGTGGATGAAACGGGTGAAGTATGTGGACAGAACGGGTGAAGTATTGTAGACGGAACGTGTGAAGAATGTGGATTGAATGAGTGATGTATGTGGATGGAACGAGTGATGTATGTGGATGGAACGAGTGATGTATGTGGATGGAACAGGTGAAGTATGTGGATGAAACAGGTGAAGTATGTGGATGAAACAGGTGAAGTATGTGGATGAAACAGGTGAAGTACGTGGATGGAGTGGGTGAAACATGTGGATAAACGGGTGAAATATGTAGATGGAAAAGGGCTGAGTACATGGAACGGATGGTGTACCTGGAACTATTGGAATGGGCGCGATCTCAACCACCTAAGGTAAACCACCAATACACACCCCACGCTTACTCTCTTCTTTACACCACCACTGAAATAGAACGCAGCGATACTATGACACCATTCGGTATAACTGTTCTCATACCATCACTTGTCCCATACCGCCCATCACCCTAATTAAAGACTGCTGGTTACACACCCTCCAGCCTAGGTGTTCTCCTCAGGCCTAACGCAGCCAGATCGGTCTGGATAACAATCGGCCACAACGAACACATACGCTTAATCTCTCAACCACCACACCTGCCGCTATGAAGCAGCTATCACTTCAATGCCACACCAGCTGCTCACATATACGGTGCTCACACGCACCTTTTGACTCTCTCTACTCTCTCTACTGACTTGAGCCTCGGTTCCCGAGGGTGTTCAACCTACCAGCGCCTTAAGACCATACCAGTGGTACATAAGGCACTATATAAATGCAAAGTAACATAACATAACATAACATATAATTCCCAAGACTCTGTATGGGATACACCCCTCCCACAGAGATCCCACACACTCTACATTGAGCAACACAACATCACTTTCCTCCATATAAGGTTGTGAAAACTCTGTTCGCATACTAGACTATGAAGTATGTGCACAGTACTTGTAAAATAGAGCACTGTTCCAATGCTCATTGAATACAGTTTAAATCTAGGTTAAATCAAATGCACTTGCCCGCTCTTGGTACCAAATTCAACTGTCTACTTAGCACAGCAGTATTTCAGGCACAATCCCACATCCTTATTACAAGGGCACACACCCATTTACCTTAACGGTCTCTTTCTGTTTCCTGACAACACACCGGGTTCATACGCAGAGGCCGTCCATTCGACACTCACTGATGATAAACCCATGGAAATGAAAAAGGGACAACAAAAGTGTCTCTCCACTTGGGAATTAAGTAAGAGATTTTTTCTGAATTTTCTATCACTCAACTATGATTTGTTTGCCTGTCTTAAGTTATCCCATTTTGCAAGGTCACAACCCTACTCATCAACAAACCCAAAGTGGGAACCTCAACTTTCACTGATACCTAGAGGTAACACCAAGTAATATGAACAAAAATGGTACCAGGAGAACAAGAGAGACTGAAGAAGGTGGGCAGACAAATATGAAGCTCAAATCGGTATATTCATTTTATTAAGATTTGTCTAAAAAAACACATAGACGCATATTAATTTAATTAATTCTAAAAAGCATTTTACTAATCATACATCCATACATTCACTCTCTAATGCAATATTTAAATAATATATTGACATGCTAAGAATTTACAGAAGCTGATCATTTCATTAAACCACTTCTTTTCCATTGTGCTGTAAATCATTCACAATGTAATTAATCACAGTTCATTCCCAATATAATATCGACTATTGGTGCCTAAGACTATTGGTGCCTAACAATATCAATCTTCTTTACAATAAAAGGCTTCCCAGTTGGTTAATAGTTTCGACTCGACAAGTTATGTGGGTCTTCATCAGGATTGGATGAACAATAGCGACGTTCTAAAAGTAAACAAACATACAATTAAAACATTGTTAAAAAACATACTGCTGTCAACCTTCTATCAGTAACTCTCTCTCACGATTTGGACCAATCATTAAACACTAGAACAAAAATTGTCTCTGAGTCCAAGTGGGTGTTCCCTTGCCCATGATCCCATCAATACTGCTCAATGCAGCCAGCTTAAATGAAACCGACCAAATCAGTCCATTTTCATATACCCATATACAGTCCCCCCAATTTCATTTAGGGCTCCAGGGTTCAGAAAGGAATACAAACTCTTCCCATATTCATAATTAATAGCACATATCCGTTTAAGTGCTAAGTGCCCTCTCCATAACACCTACCGCCCCCACTGTGATATGCTTCAGAATTCAAATACATGTAAGAAAACATACCTGCGAACCTCATTAGGTTCGCCTAATAGCTTGCATCCCAGTAGCTTCTGGTATAAGTCCAGTAAGGCTGGGTTTTCACAAAAAGCAAAATCTGTGACAAGAACACAGGAAACAATAAACCAAACTTATTAGTGCCACACAATGGAAAATGCCTATACTAATCTCTTTGTAGGAAGATATAGATGGCGAAAGTTCTATACCTAAACTGATCCGTTCCAAACACAGGTCAGAAACACTGGAGACTAGGTCACTTCTTGCTCCAGCCGAACGGGAAGAAAAATAACTCTTCTCAAGTTTTCAAAAGACCGTCTAGGAAACAAATTAAATCCTCTTAAAACTAGCGAAATGCGGCTATGGCATGTATACTATTGCGGGCAAATCCGCCATCTCCTTAATGCGAAAAGCCTCTCACTTTCGTTATAGAAACGCTATCCAAATGGAGTAGCACTTGTCTCCCTTCTATCCCGCAGCACAGTTTGTACGCTCGCGGTCATGAAAAGAACAGAAAACACCTCGTCGCTAACGGGCGTGTACGCTGATGCGTGAATCTGTAAATCAATGAATAAACAGATCCCGTCAGCAGCAGCCCCAATAAACCGTACGGTAAACAAACGCCTACTTCAAACCCGCTTACCTTGTTTGCAGCAGTCGGAGCCCGCAGTCTAACGCCGTGTGCCTCTGAAAGCAGAAGGACCGAGCCACGTCCATCATGGTCCCTCTTTTATTTCCAAATTTTTGACATAAACACAAAGGAAGGACTAAAAAACGACATTGTGTCCTACATGACATAGACACAAAGGAAGGACTAAAAAACGACATTGTGTCCTACATGACATAGACACAAAAGAAGGACTAAAAAACGACAGTGTGTCCTACATGACATAGACACAAAAGAAGGACTAAAAAACGACAGTGTCCTACATGGAAAATAAAGTAAAGCAGACCCCTAGGTGAGTTGGGGTCCCAAGTTAAACTGTACCGATGTTTCAAAGCAATATAGTCTTTCGTGGGGAATTAAGACTCACCATAACTGCCCTACAGTACCTGTAGTGTAATAGTGAAAAAATGATAATGAAAAAAGGGAAATCAATTCCATTCTTCTCGTTGATTCAGGCCCCTCTCTAGACTATTGGTATGGTATATCCACCATTGTTCTTTTTGCGCTAGGCGTGCAGCCGTATTGGCCGCATCAGTGCCCAACACTTTCTCAACTGCCCACCATTTCAAATCTTCTGGCCTATGTCTCTGTTCCAAAAAATGCATTGTTAGCGGAGCATTCTGCTGGCCCGTTCTAATCTTAGATTTGTGCTCACTTATGCGTAATTTGACAGCTCTGGATGTCTTCCCAATGTAAGCCTTTTTACAAGGGCAGATGATAACATATATTACGTTGGTACTGAGGCAGGTGGTATGGTGCCTCAGATCCCAGATTCTTTCATAAATCTCAATCGAGGCAATGGCCGAAGTACTGGCACAGCTCGAACAGTTGCCGCAGGGATAGTGTCCCTTAATGGGCAGCATACCCCAAGCGGCAGTGATGGTAGGTTGGCTATCTTGTGCCGTATTTCTGTCGGCTTTGGAAACCCAGTTCTTAATGTTTCTGCCTCTTTTAAATGCATAAATGGGTTTGGCCAATTTCAGCATATTGAGCTGAAGTAGATGCCAATGGTTGGATATTATCTTCTTGATTTGATTATGTTGGGTGTTGAACGTGAGAGCACATACTAGTTGGTCTCCCCCCAGCTTCCTTTCTTTGATGTCCCTGTTTAAAAGGACATCTCTATGCTGGTACCTTGCACGTTTTTTCGACTGTGTAAGTAATCTTTTGGGATATCCTCTCTCTATCAGCCTTTCCTCGATAACAGAAGCTTGCTTATTAAAATCTTCTATTTTAGTGCAATTTCTCCTAGCCCTCAGAAACTGACCGTAAGGGATATTTGATTTCAAAGACTGGGCATGAAAACTTTCGTGGTGCAGTATAGTATTCCTATCGGAGTCCTTTCTGTAAAGGTCCACTGCAAGTACATTTATATCCACTTTGATAAGGAGGTCTAAAAATGCGATCTCCTTATTACTCGTTTGCATAGTAAACTTGAAATTAGGATTTAAGTTGTTAATCCAAAGGAAGAACGCATTATAGTCCCCCTTAGTGCTGTCCCAGATGATAAGTATGTCATCGATGTACCTCTTATACAATTTGAGAGCTGATCTAAACGGGTTCGCATCTATCAAAATGTTGGATTCCTCGAAATCCCACATGTAAAGGGTGGCATAATTGGGAGCAAATGATGCCCCCATAGCCGTCCCCTTAATCTGCATATAATATGCATTCTTAAATCTAAAGAAGTTTCTAGTAAGAGCAATTTCCAATAATTCAACCAGGAACTCACTAGGGACAGAGATAATATCGGTCCTGGATTGTAAAAACCTATTCATAATCCCCAATGAGTCCCCCTGGGGGATGTTAGAGTATAGCGACTCCACGTCTAAAGTAATAAGCATATCGTGGTCGCTATCGAAAGGAAAAGCCTCCACAATTCTAATGACATCAGTAGAGTCAGATAGATAGGTAGGAGTGTTTTTCGCCAAAGGTTTCAAAAAGTGGTCCAAATATTGTCCCACGGGTTCAAGGATAGACCCACTAAGGGAAACAATCGGTCTCCCAGGTGGTGCAGCCATGCTCTTATGAATTTTGGGCAGCATATAGATCAAGGGAGTCCTGGTGTTCTTAGGGACAAGGAAATTAAATTCCTTCTGAGTGATAATTTCCCTTTCTAAAGCATCCTTCACCAAACTTTCTATTTCTTTCAATATCCTCTGTGAGGGGTCTCCCTGCAGTTTGACATAGACCTCTCGATTGTTCAATTGTCTCATGACCTCACAGTCATATTTGACAGCATCCCACACTACAACTCCACCTCCTTTATCAGCTTTCTTGATGACAATCGATCTATCTGATTGTAAATTCTTTAAACCTACCCAATCATCTTTGGTGAAATTAAAGCATTTGGTATCTCGTCTCTTTTTCTCTTTATTATCATAGAGAGCATTAAAGTCTCGAAGTACTGCCTTTTCAAATATGGCAGTTTCTTTAGAAATCATATTAAGGGAAGGAGTAAAGGTAGAAGGAGGTTTAAAAGGGGTATTGGCCATCCTTTCAATCGATTCATGAGGGGAATCTTCAAAGAAATCTTTGAGTCTAATTTTGCGAAAGAAACTCCTCAACTCTGTTTCCACATCCATTTTACTAGGGTCCTTCATCGGAATGAAGGAAAACCCTTTTTCTAATATGGATATTTCTTTGGTGGTCAAAATTTTATCAGACAGATTATACACAGCTGAAGGGGAACTTACCTTCTGTATGCTCGCCTTCTTGTTTCGAACATGTTTCCTAAAGGCGGTGGGCCTGTTTGGGGTGGAGGAAAAGGGAGTTCTTGCGATGGATATGGTTGCAAGGGCCCTGGGGGGACAAACCCTTGTGGATAGAAATAGGGGTGATATTGAAAAAACATGTTTTGTCTCCCTCTTCTACCTCCTCTTTGGAACCCTCTGTTTCTTTGCCTTTGTCGATTTCCTCTCCTCCCTCTTTGGTAACCATCACCTTCATCTGAAGAAGTGTCTGAAAAAGTAACCTTTTTTCGAATCGGTGTTCCTAAGGTGTTATCTGGATCTCGCCAATTCGATGGGCCTTGGTAATCCGCATATAAATACGGATATGCCGTCTCTTTAGAGAAATTTTTCACATCCTTGATCAATTTCTCCATCTTCTTAGAGGTGGTAATTTTAATGAAATCTATCACTTGATTCTCAATTAATTCCATCTTTTCTTTAATGTTTACAATAGTAGAGTCCGCCTTAAATGCCATTTCGGCTTTCTGGATCTCTTCCCCAACTGCCATGCTCTTTTTCAAGGCTGTATTTATAGTAAGCAACATCCAGTCCCTACTGCACTTGGTTCCTATCCCGGAAAACGCATTTTTATATTCAATATCGTCCACAAATAGACAAGGCTCGTTGCGAACGAGTAATCCTGTTGGAATAATATTCTTCTTTAAGTACTCTGTTAGAAGGTGACTGTGCATTTCTGTTCTAAATTTCTTTTTCTTCAGTCGTAATATACTATCGCTAGTTATATTCAAATAATCTCCAGTCACATTATCCAACTGTAATTTGTCAAAAAATGAAGGGATCTTAATGGCCTCCGCTAACTGTTCTTCACTAAAGGACACTGAATCTGAAGCAGACATAGTGTGGACGGGGTGCCACAAGAGGCAAAAACACAGTCCAACAATGAGTGGACTAAACCTCTATAAGGTCACAAAGGAAAGGACCAGAGGACCCTATTCCCCACACAGCAAAGTGCTGCACCTAAACAACAAACCCAAAGTGGGAACCTCAACTTTCACTGATACCTAGAGGTAACACCAAGTAATATGAACAAAAATGGTACCAGGAGAACAAGAGAGACTGAAGAAGGTGGGCAGACAAATATGAAGCTCAAATCGGTATATTCATTTTATTAAGATTTGTCTAAAAAAACACATAGACGCATATTAATTTAATTAATTCTAAAAAGCATTTTACTAATCATACATCCATACATTCACTCTCTAATGCAATATTTAAATAATATATTGACATGCTAAGAATTTACAGAAGCTGATCATTTCATTAAACCACTTCTTTTCCATTGTGCTGTAAATCATTCACAATGTAATTAATCACAGTTCATTCCCAATATAATATCGACTATTGGTGCCTAAGACTATTGGTGCCTAACAATATCAATCTTCTTTACAATAAAAGGCTTCCCAGTTGGTTAATAGTTTCGACTCGACAAGTTATGTGGGTCTTCATCAGGATTGGATGAACAATAGCAATGTTCTAAAAGTAAACAAACATACAATTAAAACATTGTTAAAAAACATACTGCTGTCAACCTTCTATCAGTAACTCTCTCTCACGATTTGGACCAATCATTAAACACTAGAACAAAAATTGTCTCTGAGTCCAAGTGGGTGTTCCCTTGCCCATGATCCCATCAATACTGCTCAATGCAGCCAGCTTAAATGAAACCGACCAAATCAGTCCATTTTCATATACCCATATACAGTCCCCCCAATTTCATTTAGGGCTCCAGGGTTCAGAAAGGAATACAAACTCTTCCCATATTCATAATTAATAGCACATATCCTTTTAAGTGCTAAGTGCCCTCTCCATAACACCTACCGCCCCCACTGTGATATGCTTCAGAATTCAAATACATGTAAGAAAACATACCTGCGAACCTCATTAGGTTCGCCTAATAGCTTGTATCCCAGTAGCTTCTGGTATAAGTCCAGTAAGGCTGGGTTTTCACAAAAAGCAAAATCTGTGACAAGAACACAGGAAACAATAAACCAAACTTATTAGTGCCACACAATGGAAAATGCCTATACTAATCTCTTTGTAGGAAGATATAGATGGCGAAAGTTCTATACCTAAACTGATCCGTTCCAAACACAGGTCAGAAACACTGGAGACTAGGTCACTTCTTGCTCCAGCCGAACGGGAAGAAAAATAACTCTTCTCAAGTTTTCAAAAGACCGTCTAGGAAACAAATTAAATCCTCTTAAAACTAGCGAAATGCGGCTATGGCATGTATACTATTGCGGGCAAATCCGCCATCTCCTTAATGCGAAAAGCCTCTCACCTTCGTTATAGAAACGCTATCCAAATGGAGTAGCACTTGTCTCCCTTCTATCCCGCAGCACAGTTTGTACGCTCGCGGTCATGAAAAGAACAGAAAACACCTCGTCGCTAACGGGCGTGTACGCTGATGCGTGAATCTGTAAATCAATGAATAAACAGATCCCGTCAGCAGCAGCCCCAATAAACCGTACGGTAAACAAACGCCTACTTCAAACCCGCTTACCTTGTTTGCAGCAGTCGGAGCCCGCAGTCTAACGCCGTGTGCCTTTGAAAGCAGAAGGACCGAGCCACGTCCATCATGGTCCCTCTTTTATTTCCAAATTTTTGACATAAACACAAAGGAAGGACTAAAAAACGACATTGTGTCCTACATGACATAGACACAAAGGAAGGACTAAAAAACGACATTGTGTCCTACATGACATAGACACAAAAGAAGGACGAAAAAACGACAGTGTGTCCTACATGACATAGACACAAAAGAAGGACTAAAAAACGACAGTGTCCTACATGGAAAATAAAGTAAAGCAGACCCCTAGGTGAGTTGGGGTCCCAAGTTAAACTGTACCGATGTTTCAAAGCAATATAGTCTTTCGTGGGGAATTAAGACTCACCATAACTGCCCTACAGTACCTGTAGTGTAATAGTGAAAAAATGATAATGAAAAAAGGGAAATCAATTCCATTCTTCTCGTTGATTCAGGCCCCTCTCTAGACTATTGGTATGGTATATCCACCATTGTTCTTTTTGCGCTAGGCGTGCAGCCGTATTGGCCGCATCAGTGCCCAACACTTTCTCAACTGCCCACCATTTCAAATCTTCTGGCCTATGTCTCTGTTCCAAAAAATGCATTGTTAGCGGAGCATTCTGCTGGCCCGTTCTAATCTTAGATTTGTGCTCACTTATGCGTAATTTGACAGCTCTGGATGTCTTCCCAATGTAAGCCTTTTTACAAGGGCAGATGATAACATATATTACGTTGGTACTGAGGCAGGTGGTATGGTGCCTCAGATCCCAGATTCTTTCATAAATCTCAATCGAGGCAATGGCCGAAGTACTGGCACAGCTCGAACAGTTGCCGCAGGGATAGTGTCCCTTAATGGGCAGCATACTCCAAGCGGCAGTGATGGTAGGTTGGCTATCTTGTGCCGTATTTCTGTCGGCTTTGGAAACCCAGTTCTTAATGTTTCTGCCTCTTTTAAATGCATAAATGGGTTTGGCCAATTTCAGCATATTGAGCTGAAGTAGATGCCAATGGTTGGATATTATCTTCTTGATTTGATTATGTTGGGTGTTGAACGTGAGAGCACATACTAGTTGGTCTCCCCCAGCTTCCTTTCTTTGATGTCCCTGTTTAAAAGGACATCTCTATGCTGGTACCTTGCACGTTTTTTCGACTGTGTAAGTAATCTTTTGGGATATCCTCTCTCTATCAGCCTTTCCTCGATAACAGAAGCTTGCTTATTAAAATCTTCTATTTTAGTGCAATTTCTCCTAGCCCTCAGAAACTGACCGTAAGGGATATTTGATTTCAAAGACTGGGCATGAAAACTTTTGTGGTGCAGTATAGTATTCCTATCGGAGTCCTTTCTGTAAAGGTCCACTGCAAGTACATTTATATCCACTTTGATAAGGAGGTCTAAAAATGCGATCTCCTTATTACTCGTTTGCATAGTAAACTTCAAATTAGGATTTAAGTTGTTAATCCAAAGGAAGAACGCATTATAGTCCCCCTTAGTGCTGTCCCAGATGATAAGTATGTCATCGATGTACCTCTTATACAATTTGAGAGCTGATCTAAACGGGTTCGCATCTATCAAAATGTTGGATTCCTCGAAATCCCACATGTAAAGGGTGGCATAATTGGGAGCAAATGATGCCCCCATAGCCGTCCCCTTAATCTGCATATAATATGCATTCTTAAATCTAAAGAAGTTTCTAGTAAGAGCAATTTCCAATAATTCAACCAGGAACTCACTAGGGACAGAGATAATATCGGTCCTGGATTGTAAAAACCTATTCATAATCCCCAATGAGTCCCCCTGGGGGATGTTAGAGTATAGCGACTCCACGTCTAAAGTAATAAGCATATCGTGGTCGCTATCGAAAGGAAAAGCCTCCACAATTCTAATGACATCAGTAGAGTCAGATAGATAGGTAGGAGTGTTTTTCGCCAAAGGTTTCAAAAAGTGGTCCAAATATTGTCCCACGGGTTCAAGGATAGACCCACTAAGGGAAACAATCGGTCTCCCAGGTGGTGCAGCCATGCTCTTATGACTTTTGGGCAGCATATAGATCAAGGGAGTCCTGGTGTTCTTAGGGACAAGGAAATTAAATTCCTTCTGAGTGATAATTTCCCTTTCTAAAGCATCCTTGACCAAACTTTCTATTTCTTTCAATATCCTCTGCGAGGGGTCTCCCTGCAGTTTGACATAGACCTCTCGATTGTTCAATTGTCTCATGACCTCACAGTCATATTTGACAGCATCCCACACTACAACTCCACCTCCTTTATCAGCTTTCTTGATGACAATCGATCTATCTGATTGTAAATTCTTTAAACCTACCCAATCATCTTTGGTGAAATTAAAGCATTTGGTATCTCGTCTCTTTTTCTCTTTATTATCATAGAGAGCATTAAAGTCTCGAAGTACTGCCTTTTCAAATATGGCAGTTTCTTTAGAAATCATATTAAGGGAAGGAGTAAAGGTAGAAGGAGGTTTAAAAGGGGTATTGGCCATCCTTTCAATCGATTCATGAGGGGAATCTTCAAAGAAATCTTTGAGTCTAATTTTGCGAAAGAAACTCCTCAACTCTGTTTCCACATCGACACAATAGTCGATATTATATTGGGAATGAACTGTGATTAATTACATTGTGAATGATTTACAGCACAATGGAAAAGAAGTGGTTTAATGAAATGATCAGCTTCTGTAAATTCTTAGCATGTCAATATATTATTTAAATATTGCATTAGAGAGTGAATGTATGGATGTATGATTAGTAAAATGCTTTTTAGAATTAATTAAATTAATATGCGTCTATGTGTTTTTTTTAGACAAATCTTAATAAAATGAATATACCGATTTGAGCTTCATATTTGTCTGCCCACCTTCTTCAGTCTCTCTTGTTCTCCTGGTACCATTTTTGTTCACACAACACTACTCATACCTTGTATAGGTTGTAGACTATGTGTACTGTCTATTTTTAAACATTTTAAACATTGCAAACCATTTAGACAATATTAATAGAAGGCAATTGCAACTCTTTTAAACCCATGCATTTTGTCCAACTAATCATTTATGCATACATCTTTTTAGATCCATAATGTCTCTTCCAAATCACACATCAGCTTCACTATAAAGAAATTCTTTGTCCTGAAGATGGCCACTTTACTTATTCCCGAATGGACACCTGAGAACGCGTCCAATCCGACCTTTGGCCGAAACATGTCGACACTCCTTTTCTCTAACAGTGTCTAATTATAGCCGCTATAGTCGAATTTTTCTCATGTGAAAGTAGGACTGATAAAATCTCCACTTTCCCTATTGTATGTCCTACTGTATAGACAGATGTTTCTTGTGTTTTTTTGTGATGCATTGTTGAATGAACATGTACTGTTTTTAATATTTATATTAAAGTGATATATATATATATATATATATTTTCCCTTACTTGGGTTGTTGTAACTGCCTTCTAGTCTTTAGTTTCACTGCAATATGTATGTAGGTGATATTTATATGGTGTTGCTTAGTTGTATGTGAAGATAATCAATCAATCTCTACTATCCTCTGGGCCACAGTAGTGAGGGGTTTTCAATTCTCTGTGCTTCTTGCACCTTTTTTGTTCTCCACTTGGGATCCATGTTGGAAAGAATACAGCCCAATCCTCAGCAAATGTCAATCCACCCTCATCCGAGGTAAATAATCAATAATGTCCATCCATACTCAAATGACAAATATCCATACTAGCCTCACCTGGAATATATCGCGTGGTTCAAAAAACATTCTCGCTGCGCCCCGAGCGATTGATACATCGCGGGAAATAAAGGGACATAACAAGGGCAAGCCCATACTCCAATCCACCCAGAGTGTAAAAGACAACTACGGGGCAACAGCATAGGTGTTGAAGGAACTGATGATTTTAAACCTGTAGTTTTTGAAAGATCTATGTATAGATCTACACAGTGCATTTCCATTCAAAAGCATCAAAACAGAGTGGTTGGTGCTTGCATTTATGACTTACATTAGAAAAAAACATATTCACCTAAATGTCTCAACGTTCATCACCACACTATGGTACAGCAAATGTTAACTATAAACTGACCTATGTGCGACAAAAGAGCAAAATACAGCAGAACACCTCAGTTGGATATGATCACACTAAGGTCCAGGGTTAATCAACCTAGGGACGTATGATGCCATTAAATTCCTTCATTAAGCCCTATAATGTGGGTTTGAATTTGAAAAATCATCTTTTGTTCAAATATGACCAGTTTACAATTTGTCTCATCTTTGCAAGTACCATGTACCTTTTTAAGTATGACCCGTTCAAATTCCTCATGAGAGTGTCCCTTCTCCACAAAGTGTTTGACCATAGGGGCCAACATCACCTTATTCTTTATATAACTGCAGTGTTCTGTCGTTGTAGTTCTGCATTTCCTATTTTTTTTTACCAACGTATTGTAATACACATGGGCAGGTAATCGTATACACTACATTATCAGTATTGCAGTTAGTCATTTCTTCCAATTTCCAAACAGTTTGAAGACCAATGTCTACTTGTGTGGTTTGTTTCATATATTTACACATAATGCATTGACCACAAGGAAAATGTCCTTTGACAGGGGCCATGCCCCATAAGGTAGTTTGACGTGTTTGAATTCTACATTTGTCGGAGATGTCATTCCTTACAATAATATGTCAGAGGTTTTGGATTTTTCTGTAGGCTACCAAAGGTGGGAGTTTGTCTTTATCATTATACACTTTCTTCCAAACTTTGTTAACTACTGATTTAATCTTGTATGACAAGTTGGAAAACGTGTTGAGCACTACTCGAGACCCTTTGTGTTAAACATGGTTAGCTACCTTAGGCACACGTCTGATGCCATAAACAAAGTTGAAGGTTCTAGAGTATATGTCAGGCACTAATTTATTGTTATGCCTAGATATACAATCTTCATACACTATGATACATGGCCCCTGTCAAAGGACATTTTCCTTGTGGTCAATGCATTATGTGTAAATAAACGAAACAAACCACACAAGTAGACATTGGTCTTGAAACTGTTTGGAAATTGGAAGAAATGACTAACTGCAATACTGATAATATAGTGTATATGATTACCTGCCCATAGACTATTGCAATGCCCTGTATGCCGGTACTAACAGCCGCAACTTGAAGAAACTCCAGGTGCTACAAAATAATGCCTTAAGAGCGGCCCTAAACACACTAGAGCTAACCACATTACTTTAGCAAGACGGTATGATGATTGGCTCCCAGTGCAGGACACAATCTCTTTCAAAACATTATCTATAACACATAAGTGCCTTTCAAACTCAGCCCCCAAATATATAGCGAACAAATTCACAAAAAATCTAACGAACAGACCTGCTCGGTCGACCCATGTACATCTTCTCACGATACCTAGATTTAAAGTACAAAAACCAGGAGGTATCAGTTTCCCAGTCTTAGCAGCTAAACTGTGGAATTCCATGCCCTTGGCATTAAGAGCTGAACCGTCCTTCTTGACCTTTAGAAAAAACCTGAAAATGTGTCTCTTTGCACAGGAACGTTAAAGTACTATTGTTTCTTATACCTAATTTGTATCTGCACTGCAATGAAATGTCTGTCTCTTTATGTATCATATGGTAATTGTATTGTAACGAAATGTCTCGACCTACTGTAACAATACTGTCATTGTCAAGTAATGTGCCCAGATACCTTCGGGTTAAGCACACTATACAAATGAATGAAAAATAAATAAACAAATAATTTCCTCAATGTCTTTCACAAAATCTTCAATATTCTCCCCCCAGCAGTCATGTATACATTGATAATCAACATGGTCATGCCTGAGCCTGTCCCAGTGAAGTTGACTTCACCACATCCTATATTTCTGTTATTCTCTAAAGTGACATATTGTTTAATTGTATGGATATTGTTTACTTCAATCAGGAGGCCGCCAGAAGGGCGGCCCGTCTTGCCTTTCTTCCTGTCCCTACTTTCAATGATCGAATAACTACTATGCTGATTTTATCCGTGAGTCAAGTCTCTTAAATCAGTAATATTATCTAATTTCTTAGAATAGCATAACCTTCTTTCCTATGTGTAAAATGGGAGTGCCCCCTAGTATTCCACCACAGAAATACCATGTGCTGACCGTCAACTCGTTTCTTTCACCGTCCTTCGTTAGCGATTGCTCTCGTTAGCCATTCTCATGTGGGACTGGAAATCCCCGGGATTGCTTTTATTCCAAGTTTGTCAAAAGTAACATGCCATCTGTGTTCATCTCAAACTATTTTAATTGTCCTCTGGTCTTTGATATTTGACTATTCATAATATGTCAAATTATAAAAATCTTTCCAATGCGTATCCAATTTTCAGTAAGTTGGTGGCGTATTCCATGATAAAATCTGCTGCATACCCCATGAATTCAGAATTGCAGAGTGATTCAGGGGTGATTTTTCTTCGCCTGAAAGAAGGTGCCTGCCCGTAAGCATGCAAGTCTCCCCGTACTTGGTTTGCTTGCTAGTGACTGTATACTGCGGTAATTCATTATCGTACACATCGTCCTCCTTATTAATCACCAACGATGCTTCTCTAAACGTATCTCCGCCAGAGATTCCGTCCGGGGTCATATCAGCATCCTCTGATTCAGTCACATGGGCATATTTATTTTCTACCATCTCTGCAACCTTTTGTTTCAGGAGCCAGTTATCTTCAAGTGTGGGTGAAGGCTGCTTCTTTCTCTGTTTCCCTCTTTTCTTCTTGGGGCCAAGGGCTTCACCAATTTCATATTTACTGCCTTCTGCACTCAGTGCTGGCCCCAAGTCTACCAGCGCCCTGTGCGGGCACTGCCCACTCACACAATGTAAAGTGTCACCATGACACTTTACATTGTGTGACCTGGCGGCGCCCTTTTGTCAGTCAGTGACTTTCTATTAGTGAGTGACAGATGCGCAGTGAGAATCACGCCGCGCCTCTGTCACTCACTAATAGAAAGTCTTTGACTGGCACTTTACATGACAGCGTCATGTAAAGGGCGCCGCCAGCTCACACAATGTAAAGTGTCAGGAGCTGGCGGCGCCCTTTTATTGCGGCGCACCTGTGTGACCGCGCCACTTGATCGCCTCTTGAGCCTGCTCTGTCTGTACTTATTAACTCATAGTTCGAGGAGTCTGTTCTCGTGCCTCAATTTCAAGTTTTTCTTCCCCTTGCATCTCATTTTCTTTTTCCCCTGCTTGCCAGGTTGCTGATTAGGTAAATCGGGATATCCATTTAGAAGATCAGATTGCTGTTGTGTTGATATCGCCTGCTGTTCTCCATCTGCGTATATGAGTTTTGAGCTCTGCTAGTTATTAGAATCGCCTCAGGGTGGTTGGCTTCTTCCAGGCTCCCGTTTCCTTTAGCAGTTGACAGCAGTATTCTGCTTTTTAATTTGGTAACTGCTGCTTCTACAAGAGTCAGGGAGGAGTGTGTTCTTGCACAGCCTTACGGAGGCCACTGCAACACATAACTATGGCTTTTAATCAGTGGCGTCTCCAGGAATCAAATTTAGGATGGGGCCACAAACAAAAAAAGTAGGGGGGGCGCCTATACACGGGCAATGTGTATACTTTTCCCAAATCGACACAGGCAAAGTAGTCCAAAGTGGCCCACGGGAGGTAAAAATAGTGCATTGATACAACAAGCAATACTGTTGTATATATGTATATATCTTGGTGTTAACCATATTGTCTCATCCTATATCGATATTGAAAATATATATCAATATATCTCCAAAACTCAATATATCACCAAACCCTAACCCTGACTCTCTAAAGACAAATACCCTCTCCAAGTGGCAGACGCTGCTGGGGGAATGGGAAGGAGCCCATTCCCTTATCACTTTCTCTCTTCTGGCAGAGCATTTCAAGTGGGAGTGATTTACCAGTGATGGCCCATTTGAGAGACCATTCTTTTGGACAAGATGTTCTTAATGTTTCTGTGTTAAGAAATGCAAAGGGACATTTTTATTCTAAAAGCTCACACAGAGCACCAGTTAAGTTCACTCCTGGTTTCGGGTCTTCATGGCCAATTTGTTCAGATGTTGTCTGTTGACATTGACTGGTAATGGACACCTACCATTTTATGCACAAACAGCGTCCATATAGTGTCCCGATCGCATCTGTTGTAGGTGGCCTAACACAAGTGTGCCATTAATACACATGGTTCGCAATGCTTTTTTGTGCATCTCGCATCTGGCTGCAGGTGCTTTTCTGGAAGGTCTGTGCAGATCGCAATTGGGGCTGTGGGTTCCTTTCTCAGCAGTGTCTTTGTGTGGACATTTTAAAATGCAAATGTAGCAAGAGCACTGAGTATATCCAGAGCGGGCATGTGAAATAGAGGAGCACAGTGTTTGTCAGTGTGCACGCTATAACTGCGGTCAACCAGCAACAAGATATGATCCTTTAAAGCAGTGCCTCCTGCAGAGCTGGAGCCGCTCGGATGTCTCAACGGCAGTGTGCCCCTTTCAGGCCAGAAGAAAGAAAACAGGCTGACCAAAACGCCTGCAAACACCCGAGTGAGGGCTGGGGAAAGGAGGACAGCAGATTAGACCACCAAGATCCCTGCTTCCCTCAGCAAAACTGGGGGCTCGGCCAGGTAACCCTTGTCAGGGACGAGCTACCCGCCAAGACCCCAATTTGAATTTCAACAATAGGTGGCAGTTGATTTAGAAACACTTAGATTAAGCGTGTTTCTAACATTACATATAATGGCCTAGCAAGGCATAAAAGCTGGAGAAAGGTAGTTTTGCAGTGATGGAAGCAAATACCAACTGGGATGTTTCCAAATGGAAAAAGGTTGTCCTCAGGTATTAGGTGGCCTGTTGAGCAAGATCTGGTAATACCGTCTGAAATCATTCTACATCCAACCTTAAATGTGCGAGTGAAAATATAACGTTGCCCACAAGCACACGGGATTCCATGCCTAATGTGATGAATTCTAGTGAAGAGCTTACATAATTACAATAGTAGGTTGTTACTATGATGAACCCAATAACACATAATCAATATATTCTAGGAGGGATTGTAACCCGAGAATTTGCAGACTTCTAATTGACAGTTTTCTGAGCTGGATTAAAGCCAGATGATAGCAATTATCCAGACCGGGTAAGATAACATCTCTAAATCTAAACTGATACATACATACAGTAGCACGTCTGTGCACATACCTTATTGACTGTGATTTGCATTACAATATACTTGCAAGTGAAACGGGACATTTCTCATACTGCACACCCTACATTTTTCGTACTGCGCACTCTATGTTGTATTAAAATGACCTTATGCATCTAAGTAGATATACATTTTTTTATATGCACATTTTATAATTAACAGAGAATTTAGTCAGGTATCGTGAATGACATGCAGCTGGTGAATAACTGCGTACGCGTCGTGCACACTCCTGTGATGCGCTCGAGGCCACGAACGTTGCAGAACAAATGTGCGTGCCTGGGGCCCAAATTGGGGAAACGGTCTCGGTGTCCGTCCACCTCCTAGCGCAGCGCGTCCCCACTGACCTGGGGTTCTCTTCTCTTGCAGCTGTGGTGCCTGTCACTCCTTCCACTCCCCCGCATAGTCCTCACCGGTGATGAGACAAGGGAGCTCACGGCAGCCTCAGGACGGCCACCTGGACTGCTCTCGTTCCTTGCTCTGATTATCTTCATCGCCACTGATGAATCTGAAGACGCAGACACTTTGGATGAGTAAAGTGTAACGATTTAGTAAGTAAAACGGAGTGAGCAACAGGCACCCAGCCCTGCCCAGCTCAAACTGATTAATGGTTCCAGGACCCTGTTGGATTCTGGAAAAGCATTGGAACAATTACAGAAGTAAACCAGATAACAAACACAACACAGTCGTGTATACATTTGTGTCAGGAAGCCCAAGCAGAAGTTTAAAATAATTTTGTAATCCAAAGGCAATTCATGTCCAATATTCTCACAATAGATGTATTTGTAATAGAAACAGCCTGAACTGCCATATTCCATGCTGGTAAGCAAAGGTAAGAGTAAAAGTAGCCCCCGCGAAAGGTTACTAACTAGCTAGCTCTTTCCCACCTGATTTCTAAGTCACTGAGTATGCCCGTTCATTCAAGCAATCATACAAGAAGATGTTCTGTTATTTGGGTCAGATTTATCAATTTTCACACATTTGATTTTGTTAACCTGGTGCACAAAAGATGCCATGGAGAGGAGAGTGACCCGACTTTTATTTGTCAGCACCTTAAACAATACCATTTGACAACTACAGTGATCTTTGCTGCTTGGTACATTTTGTTTACCTTTTCTGCAATTACTTTTTCTTTCCTATGATCCATAATCTTTGAGGTCAGAAATGGCCTTTTATTTAAGGGTTTAACCCATGGTGAAAACTCTACGATTCGGAAGAACATGTTTCCTGTGCAATGATTATATTCATCAAATATAATTTGCATCTTCTGGGGCTACACCTCTCCACAACTTGCAGCTACGTAGCTTGCCAGAATAAGGGCTGCCAATACACTCCTTACATTTTACACTCGAGGAGACGTAAATAGTATTGCCATCCTTACTCTTTTCAGTCATTTCGACATCGTAATTCCACATCATCCGGTCCTTTTTTGGTAGCTAAACCACATCAATAAATTCTCAGTTGTCCATTGTCCTTAAGATTAAGGAAACCTTCACTGTGCTTGTATACAGCCTCATTACATAACATATCGCAATGTATTCCCATCAAATAAACTCTTTATAACACTTCCATTAATATTTTAATGCTAACGTCATCGGAATCTCTCGTAACAATGGGAAAGAAAAAGGTAATTTTATCCCACTCTGGAAACATTGATATGTCTTCTGTTTTCCAAGTCGGAGAGATGTTTGTACACGCCTGGTATTTTGATGAATGTACCCATTATTCTCCCTCTCTGTGCAGCTCCTTACTTCCACCTTCAGGCTCTGCTCCATTTAGAGTAGAAAGAGGAAGGACTGGATTGTTAATCCCCATTTGTATCTGCTTCCTGCTGAAGTACTTCCCACTTTACTCGAGAATTTGGGCAACTCCCTTTGCGGCGTTCAATCTCCTGGGCGTTCTTGAGTAAAGGGCAGACAGAGCTAAGAATAGAAGTTAATATATTTCTCCATTTCATTCTTTGCCCCCTGTTAGCCCGTTTGCCACTGGGTCCCACACAAACAACATAAAAATCCAACTTCTGCACATCATTCACTGATACAACTATTGGTAATGACCCAAAATATCGTAAATAAAAAACCGAATGGTAGAAATGTTTGGATTTCGGCTGCACCAAAATTACGTACAGCCGAAAATGCAGAACATTTCAACAGTTCGGTTTCATTATAACGAAAAAAGGGAAGCGTGGGTTGTGGGTGTGTCCCCCGCACCCTTGTTTGCTATAATGGAATTGGGGGTTCCGTAGTGTCTCATGCATCCAAAACAATAAGGTTTTTTTTTTAAAAAAAGGACCCTGCAGCGCCGGTTCCCACCCACAGAAGTGAAGAGAACTGGCGCTGGAGGGACTCGGCGGCACAACTATTCACACACATATTAATGCTCCCCAACTGCCATCCTGCACCTGTGTACATATGAAATCAAACACCTCATTTCCACACACACCCCTATCATGCTGTTTCTCACAAAGACATGGCTGAAACCCCACCACACACCTATCATCCCTGACAGTTCCCCCCACACTACCTCATCCACCAAAGGGCCCTGCCGAACAAAACAGGTGGTGACATTGCCAACCTTTACAGAGATTCACGCATACGTAGCAACCCCATCCACCATACAAATCCTTTGAGCCCCTCTCTCTCAGTTGCTTCTCTTCATCACACCCACACTCCACATTCAGCCACCTCATTTACCGCCCCCAAACACCCAATACCAACTTCCACACTGAGTGATCTGACTTTGCCACTAACAACTATAGCTCCACCTGCACCAACATGTACCTTGGCGATTTTAACCCAAGTTCCTATCCAGACAGCAACCTCATACTGAACAGTATCCTCACTCCACTCACTTCCATAACCTCACCCAGCACATTACCTACACCCCCCAAACACATAATTGGAAACACGATTGCCTTTCAGATTTCAAGCATAAATCACAGCTCTGTGCAAAATCGGATCGAGGTACCATGATCTGAGCACTTTGCAGTCCACTTCACCCTGTCACACAACATCCCCCCACCTGCCACACATCCTCCCTGCCCCCACGTAGATAAATCAAACACATTACAGACACATCCCTAACACCGCTTGTATCACCGCCTCCTTCCCTCACATATAACCCTCCATACTCCTTAACAATTACGACACCACTATCCTCCAGACATGCAACTAAGCCACTCCCTCCCCCTAGAAACAGAAACGTTACAGCGGCAAATCATGGTTCAACAATTCCCTCCTTTCCATCAAACAGGGAGCTAGATGGCTTTAAAGAGCCTGGCAAAAGAACCCATTCCCCTCCACCAGGCAACCCCCCATAAACGATGACACAAGAAATAGAAGGTAGTCATATGCAATGCCAAATTTTCCCACTTCTTACAAGAATCAAGTCAGCCACAAAACACACACAGAAATTTTTCAACATCATAAAATCACTCTATAAATCACCATGCCCCCATCCACCTCAGTATGTAACTCCCTCCTGGAATAATTCAACTCTAAAATACGCATCAGAAATGCCCTCCCCTCTGCTGTCCAGATTCTATCTCTCACCCTCAAACCTTTGAACACATGAGACACATTGCACACCATCGACCAATACACCATCATCAGCATACTTCCTGGATTACGCATATCATCATTAAGATGCTTCATACCACATTGCCAACTGGGCCAACATCATCAACTCTTGTCTCTCACATGGTAGAATCCTCTCCACACTCAAAACAGGACAACTCCCCTTTTAAAGAAACCAGACCTCAAGCCCACACTCCCTGAAAACTATGGTCCCATCACTCCCTTGGCAGAATCATGGAATGCTTTGTCACAAACCATTGCTAACAAATAATCGCCACAAACAACCTCCTCAACTCAAGGCTTTTAACCCGGCCACAGCACTGAAACTGCAACACTTCACATCCTGGATGACCTTCTTAGCATGAATCACAAAGGACACATGTCTCTCCTGGTACTCATCGACTTCTTCGCAGCCTTTGATACCACCGATCACACCATGCTCATCATCCTATCCCACAGGATGAAACTCCCAAGATATGTCCTCGACTGGTTCACCTCCTTCCTTATTGACAGGACACACTTTGTCTCCAAGTCTCCTTATCGACCTGTCCATGCCTCAGTCAAGCATGAAGTTCTTCTAGGGAGCTCCATATCTCCTTTTATCTACACTATATATGTTGAATCTGTTCGACACACAATGCCCATTTTCCGCCATAGGCAGGCGGTGCAAAACATAAATATACTTCAAAATCACCTGCCGCTCACAACTCCACACTCTCAAAAGAGTTCTGTTCACCATCAACAGCTGGATGGTCACCCACTTCCTCAAACCCAACCCATCCCAAATATAATACCTCCAAATGTGCCCATTTGGCACAACCATGACCACAGCCTCTGGATCAAAGACCTCAACACAGTTATGAAGCAGAACAGTTGCAACACGGCTGCCTTTCCGTGAGGCACTGTACCGGGGAATGAGGGAGGAACCGGAAAAGGAGTTTGGAGTTTTAGTTTGCAGTTAGGATAATAAGGAGAAGTTGCAAGCAGACCGGGCAAGAACATTAACAATAGCAGACCACCCCCAAAAGCCAAACCATAACTCGGCACAGGAAGTGAGTGATCTGAGTAGTGATGCACCCGCCAGTGGGGTTTAAGATAGAGAAAACCAGACACTTGGTAACACCATCAGAACTCCGTCTACAGAGAGTACCACATTAAGAACAGGGTCAACATTTGTGCTGCACTCATCAGAGCAGGCATCAACTTCAGATACTCGTCCAATCTCTTTTTTAGGAAAGAACCGACAAGAAGAGAAAACAAGAAAGGTCGCAGAACAAACAGAACAACTAATAGTGAATATATCCTCGAAGAATTTGACAAAAAACCAAATGGATGTGTTGAATTTGGGATTGTCTTTCACTCCGACTCAACACTCGAACTTACTTGAAGAGAAAATTAACTAGTTCACACTAATCCGAAAAATGAGGTTTAAGGTCTTTTTTGTCTTACAACGACCAATTGAAGGAACCATCTGAAACATTTGATTATCTCAAAATGAGACCAAAGAGTACATTCGACCCACATGTGAATAATATGGCTATGAACCTGTTTGAGAAGCAGATGATTAATAATCTAAGTAGAATGGACTTCAATAAAACACGGCAGAACATCAGGAGACATCAAAGCCGATTAATTAGCGATCTGGCGGATGACACACTTACATTAAAACCAGCAGTTAAAGGTGGGACTATAGTCATAATGGACACCACCTTCTATGACTCACAGTGTATGTGCTGACTGAATGATACCAACACTTAAGTTACAATCGATCAAGATCCAACCAGTTTTATAGCGACATTGATACATGGAACTCTAGAGAAAGCACTTGAGAATGACTGCATTAATGCCAAAACAATGAGATTTCTGATTAAAAATCATCCTATCACTCCTGTATTTTATGGCCTCCCAAAAATACTTAAGCATGTGAAAAACCCACCACTCAGACCAATTGTAGCGGGGACGGAGAGTATCTTCGATCCCCTGGCAGTTTATGTTGATAAAGTATTACAACCAATAGTACAAAGAACAGCAACATACTTAAGGGATATGTCACTCTTTGTTAATACTTTGAAAGAATTAGAAGGTTTAGAACAGGACAACATATTGGTATCCTTTGATGTACAAAGTTTATATACATCAATTCCCCAAGAGATGGACTGGAGGCACTAGAGTGGTAGTTACTGCGAGAGGAGAATTGTAAGGCAAATAAGATCTTCACACTTGAACTCACAAAAATCATATTATATAACAATTGCTTCTGCTACCAAACGCAGTTTTATCTTCAAGCGGCAGGCACAAGAATGGGGGCATCAGTGGCACCAGCCGATGAAAATTTGTTTATGTATAACATAGAGTGTGAACACTGGTCATTAAAAGTGAGGACATGGGAATGATATAGAGACAATATATTTGTCATCTGGAAAACAAATTTTACAGAATTAGGCGAGTTTCTAGAATATCTGAACACCATACATGAGCATATTCAATTTGCCATGGAAGTAGGCATGCCCAAACTACACTTCCTGGATGTGGATCTTGAGCTAGGAGAAGGCAGTTTAGTAACAAACATGTTCCATAAACCGACTTATGTAAACAATTCCCTATATTACCTCAGTCATCACCCTCTTCACTTGAAAAACAATCTTGCGTACAGTCAGTTTCCCAGGGTGAAACGCATAGTATCAGAAGATGAAACATTGACTACAAAGAATCCTAAAAAGATCCAGAAATACATAAATAGAGGTTACCCAGAGAGGATAGTCGATACAGCCCAGACCAAAGTAAGCAGACTAAGATGAGAGGACCGCCTTGTGCCGAAGAATAAAGACCAAGAAACACCATTTTTGTATGCCTTAAGATATTCCAGTCAAAGTCACCACGTAACAAGACTCATCAAGAAAAACTGGAAACTCATACAATTGGATCCACAGTTACAGAAATTATTTCCAAACCCCCATCATTGCATATAAAAGGGGTCGCAATTTCAGGGATCAACTTGTGAAGGCCGAGAAACCGAGAGTGAACCAACAACGGATACTTCAAAAAAGAAAAACTGGCACATTCCTGTGCCTAAATGGCAATAATAGTAACAACATCAATGCGGGAACACAGTAACACATCCACAGACTGGTGCTAAAATTAAACTGAAGAACTTTGCTACTTGTGATTCACAATCCATCAGTTATGATCTCAGTTGCCCATGTGGGATTTTCTATGTGGGCCAGACAATAAGGAAAGCAAAGGAAAAATGGAATGGACACAAAACCACCATAAGAACCAAAAATAAACACTCCCAGTAGCAAGACACTTCACAGAGAAAAGACACACAATGGCCCAACTCAAAACCATCATACTGGAAGTGGTACAGAAACCACAAAGAGGGGGGAATATGGGTGCCATGCATTCGGTTGGGCGGCGCTTTTGGGACTTGTGGAGGCGCCATTAACATGTTCCACCACGTCGGCGGCCATCTGGAATCACCGTTCTAGTGTTTTCCAAGATGGCCGCCGCATCCTCTAGTGCCGGCTCAGTGCAGCGTTCTTCGCGTTGCACCTTCTCTGCTCCTCCGAAGGTAACGCTGTGTATTCTGCCTTTCTCCCCGCTCTCCCGCTTCTTATCCATGTTTCTTCTCCGGACCACTTGTCGTCCAGTTATTCTCGTTTCAGATCCTTCCTCGCTCCCTTTGCTATCGCTCCGCTCCCTCCTTTTCTCTCGCCATTTCAGGCAGTCCTGCTCGATCACCCCTTTCTTCTCCCCTTTTTCTCCTACGTTCTTCGTTTACCTCCTGCTGGCCCGTTCTGGTCCCTTTCTCTACCCTGGTTGCCAGTACGCTGTTCCCTTGGTAAACCCTGCGGATTTATTATCTGCCTAAGATCCTGTATATTGTTGGACCTTCTTGTCAAGACCCATCCTGCCAATCTCATACTCACCTCTGCCTACTGCTGGGACCTCTAAGTTCCGGAGGATTGACATATCAGTCCCACCTCTTACCTGGTACTATCTTTGATGCACATCCCCCCGCAGGGTTTTTTCTGCCGTTAAGGCTTTTTCCCTGCTCAGGAGCCGGCTCCCGGGAGTCCCCGCTGTTCGGTTTCCCAATTATCCGACAGAGTGGCATCCCAGGGAGCTCGCCCCTACTTACACTAAAAGAAGATCAAGAAGACCAGTCGAGGACGGACCCGAGTACGCCAAGGAAAGAAGTTAGAGCCTCGGGATAGCTCTACAGACGATTCAGGTGCGGAGGAAGGGAGGGAAACCGTTGCAAACCTTGACAGTGTGCAACGCCGAAAGATTCCAATGGCTTCTCTTGAACAATACCAAGAATTGGTGGCAGCTATCCAGGGTCTAACGGTAGAAATACAATCCCTTTGATCCGAGAACCAGTCCTTGTGACAGCAGGTAGCAGCCAGTGATGAAGCCCGTGGAGACTTACCTCCTCTTCCTTTGCCATGTGTGAATGTGAAGCTGCGCCTCGGCTGGTGCCGCGGCGTGTAGCTGGCCCGCACGAGTCGGGAGGCGCTGCCATGTCCGCCCTTTGCCTTGTGGCAAGGGAAGGGAAACCCGCTGCTGGTAGCCGCGGCTGCGCCGCGGCTAAAACCGCTACTGGCAGCCGCGGCAAGGCCGCGGGAGGAGCCGCTATGTACAGCCGCGGCGTGGCCGCAATGTACTCACCTGATCACCCCGGTCCGGGGGAGGGGGAGCAGTGCCCACGATGGCACCGAGATGCGGGAGAACAGCGCCGGGCTCACCGCCCCCATGCTCCTCCTGACGGTGCCGGAGCTGCGCATTGCTGGGGAAGGACGCGCAGCATCCGGATGCGTCCCTATACGGCGTGGCCACAACCGCATGGCCAACGCAACCACCCACCACCACAAGGGGAACGGGAATGGCGACACCCCGGGACGGCAACCCTTAAGAGAGGCGGGACCACGTCCCAGGAACCAATGAGAAGGGGGTTAACCCAGACCCTCAGTGATTGGATGGGGCTTGAAACCTCCAGGTGTGTTAAAAGCGCGCCAAACAAGACTAATGGGTTGCTCTCATTCCACAGGACACGGAGAAGAGAGAGAAGAGAGAACCAGAGTGGTGGGCCTATCCGGACACCGGCTCGAGATAGGACCAAGCCAGGACTAACGCTGTTGTACTACGGGAGGCCAAGACACCGGTGAAGCTAACCGGGAGGACTTAATAGTTATTCTTTCAGTATTTGCTGCCCTTAACCACTGAATAAATATTGTTTCAGCATTTGCCTGTCTCCGACTATAATTCCACACTTCACACTGGCGACGAAGGTGGGATTTTAGACAGCGCTATGGAGGCTTTGATGAAGACCCTGTCTGAGGGCCAACAACAATTGCAACAGATGGTACAACTGCAGTCACAACAAGCAGCTGCGGATCGGCAAGCCTTTCAACAAGCCATCCAGCTGCAGGGCACTATACTGACCACTGCACAGGACAAACAGCATGAGACCATGTCCCGTCTCACGGATGCAGTGGCCAGTACTAGAAATCAACCACTGGTGCCCTCGGCCCTCCTGCAAAAGTATAGGGACGGAGAGGCTCTTTTGGACAGCGGCAGCAGGCAGACCGCCATATCACCAACCGTGAGTACCACTCCCTGCTTATCTAACGTAACCGTACCTATCCAATGCATTCACGGGGACACCAAGTGTTACCCGATGAAGGATGTAGTGATTGACTTAAATGAAACCTCTCCCTTGAGGGTTGCCGTCCTACCTTGTCTCCCCACCCCGGTGGTAATTGGGACCGACCTCCCCAGTTTCGATCAGACATTAATGGATATAAGGGAAGGGCAGTCCCCGCCCAATTCCGATGTTGCAGGGACGGACCCCGTTTTCCGGGAACCCCCACCTGGGCGAAAGAGGCAGACCTGGATGGCATGGTGTCAGGCCAGTTATATGACTCGGCCTATCGACTGGAAGCTCGAAGGTAACGAAGACACCATAAGGGGGGAGACCCTAACCGACCCCACCCTACGAGTGGCCAGGGAAAGGGCCGCCCGGGAAGGGGAACCCAACCTAGCCAGAGGCCCAGGGTTTCTACTGCGACAAGGTCTCCTATACCGGAGGTATAAGGGTGACGACGACGCCATAAAGAAACAACTGGTGCTACCGAAGAGCCACCGTCTTATAGTGCTACAACTGGCCCACAACCATCCCTGTGGGGGTCATATGACCTCTCTTAAAACCCAACAAAACCTACTAAAGAGGTTTTACTGGACAGGCATTTATGGGGAGGTCGCCCAACATTGCAAGAACTGCCCCACCTGCCAATTGACTAGCGGGATTCTACCCACAAGGGCACCGCTACAGAAAATGCCCCTCATTTCAATCCCATTCCAGAGGATCGGCATGGACATAGTGGGACACCTGGAACCAGCCAGCCGCGGCTATAGATACTTACTGGTCGTAGTCGACTACGCCACTCGGTACCCAGAGGCCTTTCCCCTAAAGGGAACATCGGCCCGGGTATTGTGCGACCAGCTAATTCCATTCTTTGCCCGAGTGGGGGTACCATCCGAGATAATCACCGACCAGGGTACTAATTTCATGTCAACCCTCCTAAAACAAGTATGTGGACAGTTCCAGATCAACCAGTTGAGAACCTCAGTATATCATCCCCAAACTGATGGGCTGGTAGAACGTTATAACCAAACAATCAAGAAAATGCTAAGAAGGGTGACGGGACCACCCGATCCCGTACCACCCCAGAGAGGGTCTATCACATCAACCTTCTAAAAAAATGGAACAAGCCTCTTCTGGGTCCCTTTGTGTGTATTGAGGAAGCCAAACCGGACGAGATCCTGAACACCGTTCCTGATACCCTGGATTCAGTCAATTGGGGAGACGCCCTAACCCTCGAAATGAAGACGGGCATCAGGAACAGGCTGTCCCCTTATGCTGACGCCTTTTCCGCCTTACCTGGACAAACCGATGTTCTTGAGCATATAATCAAAACAGATCCCGGACCACCTGTGAGGCTTAGACCGTACCGGATACCCGAAGCCAGGCAAAACATCATCAAATCCGAGGTGGATGAGATGTTAAGGATGGATATCATCGAGCCTTCTGTCAGCGTTTGGTCGTCCCCCATAGTACTCGTCCCTAAGCCGGATGGCTCGGTCTGTTTCTGTATGGACTACAGACAATTGAACGCGGTGTCCCGATACGAAGCCTATCCAATGCCTCGGATGGACGAACTCGTGGAGGGCCTTGGAGCAGCCAGTTTCTTAAGTACTCTAGACTTAACCAAGGGCTATTGGCAAATACCCCTTCGCTCCCAGGACAGGGAGAAAACTGCCTTCTCCACCCCACAAGGCTTATATCAGTATAAGGTCCTGCCCCGCCAAGACTTAATAGTTATTCTTTCAGCATTTGCTGCCCTTAACCACTGAATAAATATTGTTTCAGCATTTGCCTGTCTCCGACTATAATTCCACACTTCACAGGGAAGTACAATGGGAATCCCAAAACACTGAAAGAGTTTTTGGACGCTTGCAAGATATACTTTACTTTCCGCCCTCGCACTTATGAGTCAACCAAAGCCAAGGTGGGATTCCTAGTCTCCAATTTAGCAGGGGACGCATTGGCTTGGGCCTCGCCCCTAGTCATACAGTCTGATCCATCTACTAATGATTATGACCAGTTTGTACAACTTCTGAAGACTCGTTTTGAACGCCCTGAAGTACAGTATGCCTCATACGAAGCAATCCTTGACATCAGACAAGGTCCCCATGATGTACAAACTTACGTTACGTCTTTCATGCAGCTAGCCACCAACGCCGGATGGCCTGATTCCGCCCAACAGACATTGTTTCGTTGTGGCTTGCATGAGGATGTAAAAGATGAATTGGCATGCACTGCAAGACCTCAGACGTTCCAGGAACTTGTTTCCCTTGCACTACAGATCGAATTCAGGTTAGGAGAAAGAAGACAGGAGAGAAGACGGCCTCGACCTTCTCCCATAACTTTACCTCCACATTTCTCCAAGGAACATTCTGCTGCCACTTCTGGAGAGGAACCAATGCAGATTGGTACCGCAAGAGGACCTTTAACTGCTGATGAAAAGAAGAGAAGAAAGGAGCTGGGACTCTGTATGTACTGCGGTTCCAGTAAACACCTACTCCGCAATTGCCCAGAGGTTCCCCCACGCCGTCAGGGAAACGAATCTCCCCGAACCTAATCAGGGGCAGGTCCGGGGGAAGTTGGAAGAAATCCCTGTAATCATACTTTATCTCTCCTACCCAAAGAAGACAACCGTTTGATGGTTTTTCAAATCAAGTTGTCCCGGGGATCCTCTGCCGCCTGAGAAGCATTAGCTATGTTGGACTGTGGCGCAGCAGGAAACTTCATCGATGTTTCGTGGGCTCAAGAGAATGATGTGCCTATCCTTCTCAAGAACCAGCCTATTCCTGTGGAAGGAGTGGATGGCCAACCCCTGTCCTCAGGACCCATTACTCAGGAGACTCTTCCCCTTCAAGTTCAATTGTTTCATCATCAGGAAGAAATGGTGTTTGACATCATTAAAGCAGCACATTTCCCAGTGATTTTAGGGATACCTTGGTTGCGCAGACACAACCCTCTGATTGACTGGTCTAACAATACCATACAGTTCCAATCCTCCCTTTGCCTGAATCATGGTCTTCCACTTGGTCCCTTGAACCAGAGCGATTCCGTGTTGGCTGCCTCTCTTCATTTGGTACCAAGACACTATCACAAATTTCTAGAGGTCTTCATTGACAAGCTGCCACATTCCCTTCCTCCTCACAGAAGAGAAGACTACGCCATTGAGATCCAACCCGATGTGCCTATCCCTTTTGGGAGGATGTTTCCGTTATCGCTACCAGAGCGTAAAGCCCTTAAGGAATACTTGGACTGTAATCTTCAAAACTGACTCATCCAAGAATCCAAGTCTCCAGCAGGGGCATTGCTATTCTTCACACCCAAGAAGGGATCATCTGAACTCAGCCCTTGTATTGATTACCGAGGCTTAAATCGTCTTACCATTAAGAACCGATATCCGATGCCTCTTATCAAGGAGATTCTTGAAGCTGTACAAGGTGCTTCCATCTTCACAAAGTTGGATCTCATGGGAGCATACCACCTGCTCCGTATTAGACAGGGGGATGAATGGAAAACTGCATTTAGGACACCGCAAGGTCATTTTGAATATCGGGTTATGCCCTTTGGCCTGGTGAATGCACCCGCGGTTTTCCAACGCTTTATGGACAAGTTGTTTGCTGAACTCCTCCTCTCCGCAGTGGTGATATATTTAGACGACATTTTGATTTACTCGTCGTCTCTTACTGAACATAAAAGACATGTTCGCCAAGTACTGGAACGCGTCTACTCGAGAACAAGCTCTTTGTCAAGCCTGAAAAATGTGTCTTTGAGGCACCTTCGGTATCCTATTTGGGGTTCATCCTCTCACAAGAAGGCATTCGTATGGATCCCAGTAAGATCCAAGCAGTACTCCACTGGCCTGCTCCTGGAAGCGTTAAGGAAGTACAACGCTTCCTAGGATTGGCAAACCTTTATCGCCAATTCATCCCTGGATTTTCCAATTTGGTCCTTCGTATCACCTCCTTACTTAAGAAGGGGGTATTATTTTCTTGGACACAAGAGGCAGATTCTGCTTTTCAAGCCCTCAAAAAGGCATTCACCTCGGCGCCTATTCTTGTACAACCAGATCAAACATTACCCTTCATAGTAGAAACTGATGCTTCGGGAGGAGCTATTGGCTCAGCCCTCCTACAGAAGGGTAAAGATGATCTCGAACATCCGGTGGCATACTATTCTAGAACCCTATCCCCTAGTGAAAAGAATTATTCCGTCATCGAAAGGGAATTTTTGGCTATCAAACATGCCTGTGATGAGTGGCGACATCTCCTTCAAGGAGCTATGCACAGGTTAACCGTACACACAGACCACAGTAATCTCCGCATTCTCCAATAGATGGGATGTCGCAATGCCAGACACGCCCGTTGGGCATATTTTTTTTCCCAGTTCAATTTCGAAGTTACCTACCTACCTGGAAAACAGAACATCCTAGCCGATTCCCCTTCCCGTTGTCAAGGTTCAGATACTGAGGTAGAAGGTAACCATGAATTATTGTTGGCGGGCAAGGAAATCCGGACAGTGGCCAATACTTTCCTATGTGACGTCCGACCCAAACAACGCAATATTCCGATGAGGACAGATTTAGGAGCAGAACTAGAAGAAAGAGAGGGGTTCTTCTTTAAGGGCCGAGCTTTGTACCTACCCGACAAGATGCATCAAGACTTGGCCCTCTCGTGGTGTCATGATTCGCCCATGGCTGGGCATAAGGGCACACGAGCCACCAAGGATCTCTTGTCCAGGCTGTTCCGGTGGCCAGGATGGAGTCAAGATGTGCAGTCTTATGTATCAGCCTGCCCGATTTGTGCAGCTAACAAGTATCTTACCTCTAAACCCGTTGGCTTACTACAGCAGGAACCAGCGCCCAAACAGCCATGGACCCACATCTCTACTGACTTTATTGTAGAACTGCCTAAGTCCAAAGGGAATACTGCCATCATGGTGACAGTGGACTCATTAAGAAAATTAGCCCACTTTACGCCCTTGAAGGGGTTACCCACAGCCCCTGAGATGGCCAAAGTATTCTTGAGAGAAATTGTGCGACTTCGTGGCCTTCCTGACACTGTAGTTTCCGATCGAGGCCCTCAATTCACTTCCCAATTTTGGGGGTCTCTTTGCAAACAGTTAGGAATTCAGCGAGCCCTTTTGTCTGGATTCCACCCACAAAGCAATGGGCAGACTGAAAGGCTTAATCACACACTCGAACATTATCTCTGCTGTTTCTAAAGCAGAAAAAAAGATGACTGGTGTGCTTATCACCCCATGGCTGAGTTTACTTATAATAACACCAGACATACGGCCATCAACATGTCTCCTTTCTTTTGAACTTTCGGCTACCATCCGAAACATATGCCTCTGGCTGAGTTATGTCCTTCAAGATTACCCGCCATTGAACAATTTGTGAAGGAGCTCAAAGACACCCATGAGTTAGCCAGTGAAACCTTGAACGCCAGTCGACAGTCGTATAAGGCATGAACCGACAAGAAGAGGAAAGCAACACCCCCTTGGACTGAAGGAAGCAAGGTCTGGTTAGCCACAAAGTTCTTGCCTCGCTGGACACATATGGTATATTGGACCCTTTCAGATCACCAAGAAGGTGAACCCTGTTGCATTTCTCCTTCAGTTACCTTCCTCACTTAAAAATGTTCATCCCGTGTTCCATTCCTCTCTGCTAAAGCCCTACCTACCTGATCCTTTCAAGAGAAGATCTAAAAGGTTGATTGGTACCTTTCCGTCAGAACTAGCAGAATATGAAGTATCTTATCTAGTAGATTCTAGTTACCATCATGGAGTTCTACAATACTTGGTTCATTGGAAGGGTTATCCCATTGAGGAACGTACCTGGGAGCCCAAGAGGCACATTCACGCCCCCCGACTCATCAGGAAGTTTCACAGATTGCACCCGAGCAAACCGGTAGGCCCCCCAAGTAGAAGAGGCCATACTGTCATGCATTAGGTTGGGCGGCACTTTTGGGACTTGTAGAGGCGCCATTAAAATGTTCCACCACGTTGGCGGCCGTCTGGAATCACCGTTATAGTGTTTTCCAAGATGGCCGCCGCGTCCTCTAGTGCCGGCTCAGTGCAGCGTTCTTCGCGTTGCACCTTCACTGCTCCTCTGAAGGTAACGCTGTGTATTCTGCCTTTCTCCCCGCTCTCCCGCTTGTTATCCGTGTTTCTTCTCCGGACCGCTTGTCGTCCAGTTATTCTCGTTTCAGATCCTTCCTCGCTCCCTTTGCTATCGCTCCGCTCCCTCCTTTTCTCTCGCCATCTCTGGCAGTCCTGCTCGATCAGCCCTTTCTTCCCTCCTTTTTCTCCTACATTCTTCGTTTACCTCCGGCTGGCCCGTTCTGGTCCCTTTCTCTACCCTTGATTCCTTTTCCCCTTTCTGTTCCGTTGTTCTTCCTTTCTGAAACTAACTGATCCTCTTACTTTGGAGCCTTCCCTCACCTCCTTATTCTTAGGAGTGCCTTGCTGTTGTTCCTGGTTGCCAGTACGCTGTTCCGTTGGCAACCCCTGCGGATTTATTATCTGCCTAAGATCCTGTATATTGTTGGACCTTCTTGTCAAGACCCATCCTGCCAATCTCATACTCACCTCTCCCTACTGCTGGGACCTCTAAGCTCCCGAGGATTGACATATCAGTCCCACCTCTTAACTGATACCATCTTTGATGCACATCCCCCTGCAGGGTTTTTTCTGCCGTTAAGGCTTTTTCCCTGCTCAGGAGCCGGCTCCTGGGAGTCCCTGCTGTTCGGTTTCCCAATTATCCGACAGAGTGGCATCCCAGGGAGCTCGCCCCTACTTACACGAAAAGAAGAAGATCAAGAAGATCAGTCGAGGACGGACCCGAGTACGTCAAGGAAAGAAGTTAGAGCCTCGGGATAGCTCTACAGACGATTCAGGTGCGGAGGAAGGGAGGGAAACCGTTGCAAACCTTGACAATGGGAAAGAAATTGGATCAGCAGGAATTATTCTGGATAGAAAAACTGAAAAGCCTCACCCCCAGGGGGATGAATGAAGATGTCTACTTGGGTTTTTTTTGTGAAAACTAAATCTGATGTAAACCTATAGCAGATATCTATATAGATTTATACTATATTGAACAATGGTCCGAATTATGTGCAGTGACCAATAAAGTCTAACATAGAGTGAAACCATTTCTGCATTACCAAACAAACATACTTCTATGTATATAGTAACAATGTAGTATTACGGCGTTCACTTTTACCGGCAAAGTGGGAAACTGTAAGGTACTTAGATGATTGGGATAAATATTAGTGTGGAAGCATGCCATTTCATTAATATTGCACCTGGAATAGTTAATAATGTTGAAATGACTTTTTAACGAAATGGGATGTGCATTATAATTCCATTCTCCACAATCGAGCAGGTAAATGTACTTAACAACCACCTTAATGAACTGAGATAAAGTTAGGTGTTTCTCATAGATATCAAATTTCAGATAACAGTCCAGTACTGCCCCTCAGGGAGTTTCCTAGATATCGGATGTTCCATTTTCAGTAAGAAACGTATTTAACTTCACGATCCGCATTGAGGATTTAATATAAAACCTTCTGAGCGTCCCGAATCAAATAATGCACGTAACATCATAACGCCACAACGTGATGATGTTATGCAGTAAATAGCAGCCATTTTGAAATCGCCCGACATTCATTAAACAGTTAGCATCCATGAGATCTAAATGTTCCGGAACACTGTTAATACATTGTTGACAGGAAACCATGGGAAATTTAGTGCATTAAGCACAATTTATTTTAGACCAACAACCTCTATTTTTGATTGTGGATGGCATTACGGGTACCACGACATTGGTAACAACATTACAAATTTGAATAGGAGCGTGTCATCAACACAAGAGAATTCCTCGCTCGGTGAAGAAAGAGAAAGACACATCCTCCACTAGAGTTGAGGATACTAGTGGGTTTGGTAACTAAGAAGGATAACTAGTTTTGAATAGACCAAGTACTTTACATTTTTGTTTTCTACTCATTAGGGATTATTGTATTTTCTGGTCAACTTTATCAGCTATAATATTACTCTATGAACATAGTCCTCACAGTTTGGAGTGGGCTGAACAGACTGACACCAGGTGAATATTAACGAAAAATCATGATAGATATTGATTACCTAATGTATGTATAGAGTAAGATTATGTATGGATGTTCACACTAAATAAGTATACTCTCTGTTTTCTTTGCAAGTTTTGGAAAGCAATAAGCAACTTGACGCATGAAAAAGTATCAAAAATAGCTCCTGAAGAAGGGAAGGAATTTCCCGAAACGCATAGACCATGTGATTTTTTGTATTGATGATTTATGAATTGTGGATGTATGAATTCTGATTTATTTTGCACAGTGACTAAAAATATAAATATATACACAAAAGAATTAGGCATTACTAGTTTCTTATGAACAATTATAATTACTGATCTATCGATTGTGGAAGAAAGGGAGCACAGAAAGAAATTGATCTAGATGGTCTAAAATATTGATTGGATTACATTACAATTTGGTGTGCAGGGGACGGGAGTGGACACCTGTTTGCTTGTTTAATTATCAGCAAAGACAACATGAGTGTTCTTACATGGGAGTACTGGGTATGCTTTCATCAGTGGCATGGCAATATTTCTGGCATAAAGGGCACGGACAATGTGAGTGTTCTTACATGCGGTACTGGTCCAAAATGGCACATCCTGCATGGGCCCCTTTCTTACAGTGGCATGTCATTATGATTGGTATTATGGGTAAAGGCAACATGAGGGTTATTATGTGGCATAATGGGCTATACTGTCACAACTTATCTGGATCTGTTTTTAATACAGTATCATGGCAATATTACTGCCACTATGGGCAAAGCAAATGTAAGTGTTCTAATGTGTGATAATGGCCTGTAGTGGCACAGCATATACTGACATGTTTTAAACAGTGGCATTGCACTATAATTAGCATTATGGTCAAAGCCAACATGAGTGTTCTTAGTTGGGGGATACCGGCCCCCAGAGGCACGCCTTCATGGACATGTTTGTATACAGTGTCATGGCAACAATAATGCTTTATTGGCAAAGCCAACGTAAATGTTTTTAGATGGGCTAATGTTTATAATGGCACAGTCTGTCTGGGCATGTTTTTCTACATTGTGAAGGCAATGTTATTGGCATCAGGGGTAAAGCCAATGTGAATGTTATTACCTAGAGATGCAGGTCTATACTGGCACAGCTAGTATGGCATTATTATTGGCATTATTTTCAAATGTACGTGGGTATACTATACTCTGGTGGTGCAGCGAGTATTGATGTATTCTTAATGTGGCATGACAACATTACCAGCATTATGGGCAATGCCAAAGTGAGTGCTCTTACATGGAGATACTGCCACAACCGGAATATACATGTTTTCTTACAGTTGCATTTCTAGAATGCACTTTTGAGGGACTACTGACTTACATTGGCATGGGCAGCACGAAATTGTCTTTTTTCACTGGCAGATGTCTGGCATATGTTGTGGGTATAGCCAGCAAGAAAATGGGCCTCCTTATGACCCTGGCGGTGATGGTATGAACGGTGCCAGTAAGGTACCGGCACCATTCATACTGTCCCGCCGCATTACAAGTTCTGCTTGCGGGTTCCTGAAAGCCTGCCAGGTCTTACCTGGCGGGCTGTGTGGCACCCGGGAGCATAACTTGTAATTGCGCCGGCACCGTTATCAACCCCATTCTGCCCTATGGGGATGAGAAGCCCGGCAATACCGCCACCCGCGAATGGGCAATTACCGGCTAATTCATCTCTTTTTTTATTTTACTTGGACGTATAAATCTCCCACCTACCCACAATACAACAATTCTTATTCTCCTACAGGGATGGAGTGTCTCCTGTGGTGGCGTCTCCTGCGGGGCAGCGGCATGTTCCCGGTAAGATGTGGGCTCCCGGGCTCCCTGCAGGGTTGGGGTCCAGTTGAGGATACATGACTTGCATGGGCCTCCTGCGGGGCGTGGGGTCCTGTAGCACAGCGGTTGTTGGCAAGACACATGTGTGGCCTTGTTGTCCTGATTGTGCTGTTTCTGACGGCGGTACCTGAGCGCCGTTGGGTTTGCATGGCGGGCCCCTGCCCCTTTCCTCCGGGGCCTGGTTCCAGGCGGGGTCTCTCGGTAATTCGCTGTCGGTCTCTTGACTTCCTCCCTGGCTGCCTGAACTGGGGCGGGTACGGTCAGCTTATCTTGGTGGCATAGATTTTCTCATGAACTTCCTGTTTTCCTTCCTGGTGATACTAACAGATTTTACACCAGCACGTTGCAGCAGGGTTGGGTTTGGCTGCCTGATAGACAAACGGTGAACTAAACACAGACATGTGGACTCTCCAGAGAGTTCTCCAAGTCCTGACCGACAACATGCCAAAAAGAAACATAAAATGGCCATGGCTCGGAAGTTCTCTTTATCCCAGAGGGAGATAAAGGCTCATATGAAGCAGGCCATTACAGAGCATGAGAGTGTTCTGGGGAGGAGCAGGCGTCCGGCCAGCCCCTCTTCTGTCTCTTCATCCTCATCATCCCCATCCACGTCCTCTGCTTCCATCCATTCTTCAGTGTGTTCTGAGTGCGATGAGGAGGCTGAGGCGAAATATCTGTCCAGGGATGCAGTGGAGATGGTTGTATCCCAGGTTTGGGACACCGTGGGTTTTTCTGACCCTGTGGAGGGGGAGTACTCATCTGACCCTAAGATGCAGCAATATAAGCACACTCCAAAGCTGGGACTTCCCCTGATATTGAATATAAGGACCAAGGTGCTACATGAATTGAAGGACCCCGAGCACATCTCTATGCCGTGCTTCATGGCCTGACTCTATCCTTTGAAGGGGGCGGATCACTTTCTTCTGGACACAGTGGCCGAAGACAATATTTTAGCCAGTTTGGGACCCGGTGGACCATAGGGTGAATGCAGCATTTTAAAAAGCTTATATGGTATCCCATCTAGCGCTGCAAGCTAATGTCTATGGGTCCCATACGGCAGAGTCAGTTCTAGGGGGCTTCCGGCTTCTCCATAAGGCGATGGATTATGGCTCTGACTGAGCTCCAGTGCTTGATGATATGCAGCGACAAGTACAGCTCCATTCAGATTTTTAATATGATGGTGTGAGGGGCAACGTCACGACCATGGGTGCTTGCATTTCTTCTCAACGTCAGCTTCATTTGAGGGATTTGAAATCCAACAGCTCCCAGAAGGCCACCACTCTTAAGCTTCCCTTTGTGGGCAGTAAACTTTTTGGGGACTCTCTGAAAGACAAGGTTCACCAAGTATCCTGGGTGGACAAGCACGCAGACCGGTTGCGGCATAAGCCTGTGCCACAGGTTAGAAGTTCTTCAGGGGCTGCACCTTGGGGCCGGAGGCCTGGGGGTAGGGACGGTCCATTTCATCACTCCAGGGGATTCTGTCCCCTTGCCAGGAGTCCAAAGCCAGCCGAAGGACATCTGAAGCCCAGACAATTACTGTTGACCGCAGGGGGGCCATCTCCAGCAATTTATTTCCCAATGTCGGAGCGGTGGTCCTTCCATGCTTGTGTCCTGAAAATTGTCCGGGAAGGTTACTGGATTCACTTTCTGTCCCCTCATCTTCAGCCATCCTGGATCGTGACTACTCTGCCCAGGGACCCTGCCAAGAAAGCAGCCATGCCCTCTGCCATTGCTGAGTTTCTGCTCAAGGGGGCCATTGTGACTGTGCTCAGGGACCTGTGGGGTCTGGTGTTCTACTCTCGGGTCTTCTTGATCCCAGAGCCTCGCGGGAGCTTCTGTCAGATTTTCTACTTGAGCAACTCAGTACATTCATCAGGATGTTCGCTTTCCGATGGAGACATTGCAGGAGAACATTCCTCTCGTCAGGTGAGGGTGATTGGCTGGTCTCCTTGGATTTCCAGGATGTCTATTATCAAGTGCCCATTCACCCGTTACATCTTCAGTTCCTCTGGTTCTCCATAGGGGGGATAATTATCAGTTCCAGGTCCTTCCCTTTGGATTGAAATCAGCGCTGAGGGTCTTTACGAAGGTGGTGGCGCCATTGGTGGCAGATTTCCTGTTGTTCACATACTTGGGCGACTGGCTGATCAAGGTCGATCTCTGCTGCACTGTTCGAATCTCATCTTCTCCTTGTGTGGCAGTCGCTCCATGAGTGGGGCTTCCTGATCAACTGGGACAAGTCTGAGCTGGCCCCTTCCCAGGAGCTGGTGTTCATAGGGGCTCGGGTCTGCACCAGAAGTGGGAAGGTTCTTCACCCCGGACCAGGGCTTTCTGGCTCCAGTCCCTCCTTTCTGAAGTCCTTCAAAGTCCCTGGGCGACGGCAAGAAATCTCCTGCTGATACAGGGGCACATGGCTTCTTGTGTTTTTCTGGTCCCCTGGGCCTGCCTCCATCTTTGCCCTATGGTGGTACATCTTCTACTTCACTGGTCCCCCTCCTCTGAGTTTCTCAGCAAATGGGTAAGGATTTCAAGCAGTCTTCGGGAGGCTCTAGGTTGTGTGGGATATTTCAACCCATGCCAATGCACCCTACTACACCCCTTTGCCAATGGGGAGAGAAAACTGCCAGAAATGGAGGCGATAACCCCTGTGCGCACTGAATCTGCAAAAATTGGGCAGGGATCACAAACCACAAAAGACCTGCACACCCTGCCACACACACAGGCAAAGTTGGTGTAAAAACAGGAATCACTGCTGTCACCTGTCATCTGTCACCTGAAATAAGGCCACAGAAGGGCAAATCCGAAAATCCCCTTAAAAATTCAGTCCTTTTACCAGAGAATTATGGAAAGGAAAGTGTGCTGAAATCATGGATTCTCCAGGCAGTAAGAGGAATCCAGGCATCACTGTCTGACAGCTGCCTAAGGAAATTGGCTGTCAGACCCAGTATAAGGTATCGGGTAATATTTTCACCAGCAAAAATATCGCCGTACATATGGTCGTCGGGAACGGCCATAGGCGATATTTTTGGTGGCGAAAATATTAGGTGCAGGGTTTGCGGGGGTGTCCCCCACACATAGAAAAATGATGCAGGGGTTGCGGGGGTGTCCCCCACAGGGTCCATGTGTTATTTGCGCCTCAAAAATATGGCGATATTTTTGCATGCCGATATTTTTGCGGCAAAAATATCACATGGAACCGTTTAAATGTGTTTTCTTTTTCCTGAGGAAGTGAAAAATCCACCTGTTTAAAGCATTTTTCTGTGAAGGGCTTAATTCCTTTAAAATGTCAAAATCCATTACAAACTCTGTTCATTTTATATCTTTTAAATACAAGATTGTAGGTGAATTTTACAGGAACTCAGTCTGGAGCTAATCAACTCTTTAATTCTGATCTGACAGTGCCTGGCCTCGGAAAGTTGACATCTCAGCTTCACACTACCTTGCTATGGGAAGGCTTAAGTGATGCTAATGGTTCCCGCATAATGACAACAAGCAGTACAATGGGACCTCAATAGACTTTCGTCTGTGGCTGAGCCGAGGACAATGGCAAGCTGCTCAACTGATCTCTACAGGGGATCTTCCCTCCAGGAAGGGGGACCCACCTCCCTAATCAAAAGGAATGGACAGCTGCTACTTGAGAAGGGGAAGTTACCAAGGAGAACTTTGATGTGAAATCCTTATTTGTGATTCAAGTTTAGAACTCTTTAACTGAGTAACCTAAAGAGGAACAAATCTGAAAATTGGTAGACATTAAACTTGTGATTTGAAGACATTGATGAAACTTGTACCATTTATGGAACCAAAATGATGAAAAATGTCTTATTGTAGTAGAACGATCAATGTTGCAAACCTAAAATTGTATGTACATGATCCACTGATCAGTGCCCAGAGATGTACCAAATTAGAAATGATTAATCCAAACCGTTATAGTTCAAATTGATAAAAATCCATAGAATAACCAAGACAGCTCGCACAAAGATGGGGAGTGAATGTGAATGTAGACATTCAAATATAAAATATATGTGTCCAATTTTATTAGGGTTCATAATGTTAGAAATGTACATTTAAGTAAAAATGAAGGTGGGAGTTCCTAAATCCTGTCATAAAAATAACAGCTCTGTTCAGACTGCCAACCAGGATAAAGCAGATGCCTGTAGCCACTCACAGACATGGGGGCGGCAGTGTTTTTGAGTGTTTTTGAAGTTCTGCCCACGCCATAAACTTTGTAATTTATAAATATAGGAGTTTCACTACACATCGGGACAGACTGCTTCCGGAACCCATCCAGATGTTCCGCACAGCACCTTATTCCAGAACTCTTCATCTTATAGCTGACTCCAGAACTCTTTGAAGATCCAGATTTATTTGCAGAATCCAGACTTTAGCATTGCAGAACTCTTGCTAGCATGACCCAATTGCAAACCTCCAGAACTTAAAATAATAATTCTGATTCAGCTTGGCTTGCTGCCATTAAGGCTTACCCGCTGAAACTTGCATCCTGTCATCTGCCATGTGCAGTAACCAGAAGGGCCCATCCTAATCCAGCCTGAGGCGCAGTCCAAAATTGACCAGAACCGTGCTCCTGATCCAAATCCCTCCAGAGGTGCCCTGCTGCCGGTAGACCTGACCTGACCCGATTCATTGACCAGAGCTGACTGTCCAATTTAATTTCAAAGGACTGTAAGTAGTAACAGGAAGAACTGTGACCCATAGTATATCTGCATTGTATTATCCCAATCTCAACCCATCCCATCTTTAAATTCAGAACCCTAGTATTGTTAGAATCCTTCTTGTGCAGATTTTTTTCTCATCTGTGTTACAAAACCATAATTCCTTAGTGATTTTGAATAACTAAAGTAAATCCCAGAAATCGAGTATCCACCACGGGCTGGTTGCGCTGGCCACTTAGCTGTGAGGTTTCATGTGTGGCATCCTCTTTTTCTTAGTCCTTAATATAGTATAAAAAAACCTATCCATCATTTTTAAAACTAAATTCCTGTTTTCCATTTTCGTGTCTGTTTTGCAAAAACGCCTCTCACTAAAACCTCTATAACTTCTTCAGTTTTAAAGATAGAAACGAAAATTCAACTCTAACTGATACCTAAGACCCTTAGCTATATCCACAACTGCATCGCGGAACAGTGTCCTTTACCCGTTTTTCTCCAATATCGCATAGTAAAAGTTTGCTGCAAATTTGCAAAGTTCAAAAGTTTACACATGTCTTTGTCCCATTTCAAAGTGTTTCTTCCATCCCATCCTGATCTCACGTGTGTATTGCTGTTTATATTATCACTCATGTGTGTTAGGACTTGTTCAGTGTTGCTTACCTTGGAACCTTTCTCCATTTAAGCATTTTTTGCACCCGTTTGCATTATTTTACAAAGCCATTGTCACCGGTCAGTTTCAAAGTGTTTTTTGGCCAAACGGTTTTCCTCTCTTGTTTGGGAAGGGAAGATTGCCTATAAACTCTAGAACTTGGCTTTCATTCCTGAATACTTGCTGGTTACTCACATTGGTGTAGGATTGCTCATTTGTATTTAAACAAAACTTTGCAGGGGGAACTATTAACACAAACACCATCTGTGCACAAAGCAAAACTGTTATTTTTCCTGTGTTTCTATTCTGCATTAGTATAAGTGAATTCAATTGCTTTGCTTATATCTGAATTGTATTGTTACCTTTGGGTGATTACTGCCATATATATGAATTACACAGAAAACCTACGGGATCTAACACGCCACTACATGCCAAGAGTGGGCATCCAAAGAGTTTAATCTGGAGTATACCGTATGGAGAGTTTGTAAGAATAAGAAGAAACAGTACAACTCTCAAAACATATGATGAAGAAAGCAAAATCACGGCGAGAGGTTTTCAACAACAATGTTACCCCAAAAGAGTCATCGAAAGAGCATATTTAAAAGCTAGAAGTCATGATAGACTTAAACTCTTGGTTGATAAAGAAGAAGAAATCACGAATAAACAAATTGAGGAAGTGCGCCTCATACTAACGTATGACAGCCAAACAACTGAGGTCAAACGGGTGTTAAAGAAACATTGGAAAGTTTTAACCATCGACAAGGATATCGGGGGTTTGCTCAAAAAATATCCAGACATTAGTTATAGAAGAAACATTTCAATCAAAGATAAATTGGTCCATAGCTTTATGGGTAAAGAGGAAGCCAAAGATGCAAGTGCCTGGTTGAGTAATCGGAAGAAAGGTTTTTATAAATGCACAAGATGCAATATATGCAAATTTGCTATGAATTGCGCTACCTTTAAACATCCAGTAACAAGTTCGACCGAATATATTAATGAAAAAATCACCTGTGACACTGAATACGTAGTTTACGTCTTATTGTGCGAATGCAAAAAGTGGTATGTTGGAAGTACCAAATGCAAACTGAAAATAAGGGTCCAGCAACATGTTAGAGCCATACAAAACAAAGACGCGAACTATCCTATGGCAAAACACTTTTCTGAATGCCATGAAAGCAATATGAAGAGTTTTGCTTTCTTTGGAATTTGTGCAATTGAGAATGGCCCTAGAGGGGGTGATCGCGAAAAAAGGCTCAGACAACAAGAAACCCGCTGCATTTTAGATTTTGAAACCAAACAGCCAAAAGGGCACAATATAGATGAAGAACTGTACACTTTTTTAGGGCACTAATACAAGCATCGTCCCCTTATATAAGAACACTTGGCACCTCTTACCTATATAGATTGACTTATGCAAATTAGTGATTTCATGAATTGGGTTTAAATAAGTGTAAATCCATGAATTGTTGCACAATAATTTTTTTAAAAAAGCACTTTTATAGTATGTTGTTAATTGGGTTTATAGGCACTCTATTTTAGATTTTACCACGTAGGTGTAGTTTTAACTATTGATTATTGTATTTTTAAATTAAACATTGCCGCAGACTATTGACAGTTATGAGAAAATGGGAGTTGCAACTCAGTCTAAAAAAATTCAACCAGATTTTCACACTCAACAGAAGTTTTAGCACTAAGCACTTTATGAAAATTAGAGGCTGAAATACACTAAAGCACTAGGCACTTTAGTGAGCTGCTAGCACTAGTCACTTTATAATGCATTTTGCATTTTATGTGTGTAGAAAAGGTACATTCTCATTTTAAAGAATGGCAAAAGGTTGCGTGTATATTTATGGTAACTCGATTAAGCATAGTATGTTCAATGCAGGACTTTTGTTAAAATCAAAATAATGCTTTAATCATGAGGACAATTTACTTTGAGGTTAGCATTCATGTCGACTTGATCACTCGATCGCGATTGATGTCACTCAAATGTATAGGGACTAAAAACCCTTTAAAGATGTCCGACAGCAATTTAAACAACGTTAAGTCCCATCTTCTATGTTTACTGGAGTAGAACTCCCCTGTCCCATTTCTATGTCTATAGGCACATGTTTGTATTTAAACAATCTGGTGGTGGCAAAATGGTGTTGTGAGCAAGCGGCAAGTAATGCTGTGAAACGCGTCGATTTTCTTGGGAAGAATGAAAGATGTATTTTAACAAATAAAGAAGCCTTTAATGGAACGCTGGTAACCGTCTACTTTTTGAAGCCTGGTATGAAGGAGAGTGCTCCTTAAATGACTGACAACAAGCCAGTTTCTTTGAAAATATATATATATATATATATATATATAATGTGTGATTTGAATATTAAATTAATAAATACATCTTTAAATTTACTAACTAGCCTGATTCCTGGTTCAGTGTTATATTTTGAACCATACAACATTGGTTTAATGCTTTTATGATTGTGGAGTGTTTTTACTTATAATACACTGCATGTCGTTATGCATTGCTGTCTGTTTTTTTACTGTTATAAGATGGCCGCCATTTGTTCACCACATTGTATTCCCTTGTGAATGGGGACATTCAATGCACTAGTATCATAGAGGTTTTAAAGCATTGATAAGGAGTCCTTCTTCCATGTAATTCCCTACCTACGTGAACAAGCGGTCAGTGTACCGCGAAACGCGTCGTTTTGTTATCCAGGCTTTTCCTTTTGCTGCACCTTTTACAAATAAAGAAAAATTTGTGCTGCCTGGACCAGTTGTCATGCCTTTTCTTTGCTGAGACTGGATTCCACGCCTCAGCTGCTCTTGGGATTTTGCCTTGTTTCAGGGCATTATTTTCGTTTTGAAAAACAAACAATTATAATTATATATATATATATATATTCAGTGAAAAAACTTTGTTAAAGGGACGTTATTGTTAAGTTGCGCTGATAAAAACCTATGACATTCAGTGCAAAAACTTTGTCAAAGGGACGTTATGGTTCCAAGTAAAACCGAAAAACCCTTGAAATTCGCCAGTTATGGTAAGCTAAGAAACCATAACTCGCGCCACCACCGTGCACTGCTAAGACTAACACTCAGGACATCAAAGATGACATCACAAATGTCATTGCTGCCACCTGCAGATTACACCATCATCGAGATGGCATCACTGGCTGCTGAACTGCCACCTGGTGCTGCACCTGCTTCAGCACCACCCCCAACCCCTCCACCACCACCACCTCCCCAAGGGCCTGAAGAGGGGAACAGGAGTGAGGATGCATAGGAGGAAGAAGAGGATGATGAGAATGAGGTAGAGGAAAACCCTACTACCCGCACTAGGCGTGAGTCTTGGGTGTGGCGGTTATTTACCATTCATGGGAATGTTCCTAAGGCTCGTGCGAACCGTGTTACCTGCAATGAGTGCAAAATGATACTCAGTCGCGGGAAGCACGGTAAGTACAGCTTTAGGACCACTACTATGAAGCGACACCTGAGGTCATTTCACTCTGGAGCTATTCGCAGGGTTGTACCTTGCGAAGAACGTAGCAGGTTGATTTCCTCTACTTCATCCTCTGTTTCTGATCCTGTCACCACAAGGACCACCTCTGTGGGACAGCGTCTTCCTCAAGCTGCCTCACAGGCCATACAAAATGCTGATGACCCTTACCTTTTGAGGGTCACAGTTGTATGTATGTACTGTGACACAGTACTCTGCAGGGGGGAGCGACTTTGTAGTGCTTTTGAGACTATCGTCTCAGAGCACAAGAAGATCTGCTCACCACCCAAATAAAACCCACTCTACATCTTCCTCTCTCAGCTCGCCCTTTCTTTTCCCTGTGGTTGGTGCCCCCCCCTTTACCTTCCTTTCCCCTCCTCTTCTAGTGTGTCGTGTATAAAAAACCAAAACAAATACAAAATATCAAAAATCAAAAATAAAATAAGGCTCTTTTCAGAGCCACATTTCACAGTTAAAAAATAGAAGTGAAAATAAATGAAGCAGGGCCCTTTGTATTTTTTAGAAGTCCGCGGACAGTTCGCGAACATTTAAAAAATAGGGTTGCTACCCTATCACAAACATTGCAATTTTCTCTGGGAGGAAGTGGTGGCTCTGAAAAGAGCCTTTGGGAGGTGTTTATAAGTCAAAAATTATAAATGCTTAACACCTACTTCAAAATGGATGTTGTAATTCCAAAAAAGGTTGCAATGAATTTTGTACATTTCTCAGAAAAATCTGATTGCCACCATAAGTAAGATGGACTCCATCTTTGCGAAAAATGTTTGTACTACGAAACAGAATATTTTCATTGTGAAAAGAAGACATGCCAAAATCTTTTAGAAAGGCACAAACAGCTTTATTAACATTGCGCCTTGCTTTTTTCATTTGTGGACCAAATGAAGAAGAACAAAGCCACATTTGTCTCTGCGCAATCCGTGAAAATATCACTTGAGAATTAGGAAACATGTCCATAACCTTCCCAAGTCCTTCTTTCATAGCAAATTGCAAAACAATTCCAGTCACATGTCCTAAACTGTTCCCTCCACAATGAATTACAATTATGTCTGGATGTTGCTCTGTCTCCAAAGTAGCACAGAGAGGTAGCAAGTCCAACCACTTCATTCCACGTACTCCATGCCAGTGTACTTCCACATGTGGGAATCCAAGATCTACAGCTACTCCACAGCTTTCTGCATGCACCTTCAACCAATATATCCATGAATCTCCCAAAATCCATACAATCCTTTTTCCTAAAATACACGTTCATAGCTATCTGTTGTTCTCTCAGCACAAACAGTATATGAGAAACTCTCTTCTGGCACAACACACCCACTAAACTTTCCTGACCAATCCCTTTTAGTGCTCATTCTCATTTGCATGACTTCTGAACCCAAAAATCCCCGGATGTAACTCCCGATGTCCGCGAACTACCGCCATGTCCGCGGACATATCGTAACATGAACAGCCCTTCTACCATTTCCACTTCACTCTCTCTGCCATTCCCTCATTGGATGTAGCTAAGAAATCACATGACCATGCACCAATCACATTCAAGACCTCTACATCTAACTGCATCATCATAGATCAGCACTGCAAATGTACTGTGAATCTCTCCGAGTACAGGTGTCATATCATTGGCAAGCACCATCTACCAGAAATACTGTACAAGTCTCCAAGATTTCTACTTGCAGCTCCATGAATATCCATATGCTTGAACACAAACTTCAGGTATGCATATTTTCTGTACAGTAGATGAACACATTTTCAAACAGACTTTTAGCTTGTGTAATCTGTAAAATGAATTTACTGTATTTTTTTCAATTTCCTAAAATCAACTATCACTTATAAACCTTTATACTATTTACTTTCTTTATACACACACACTCAAATCATGTTAAACTAACATTTTTTAAATGAAATATATAGACAACATATATTCAAACAAAATTGCATGCAAGCACAATCTATGCTTAAATCTTTAAAAAAAATACTTATACAATTTCATATTTTTTTGTTTTTATTTATTTACTTAATTACTTTAATTTAGATATGACATTGAGGCGCTATTACCTAGAACAGCTTAGTTACAGAAATAGTGGTATTCATTGGTATATTATAAATTTCGCAAAACATAGTAAAGATATTTTTTTTGCTACAGTTAGTCATTCAATACAATTTGTTCATTAAGAACATATCATATGTACTGAACTGATGCAATGTATCTTATGTAAATAAATTAGTTTAATGGTTTTAAAGACAGCACTGAGGATTTCAATTAAAAAAATCAATATCTAAATTAAAAACAGCGCTATATACAAACAAAGTTACTAATTTGAAGCTTTTACAATTGCAGTGAAGACCAGTCTCCTGAAAAGAAGCAGCCGAATTCGAAGAACAAAGAAGAACTAAGAAGTTACCTGTTAATTTAAGAAAAAAAGTAAGTAGAATATCACCATAATATTTTTATTATTACTCAAACATACTATAACGTTAATACAAGCTATTTCTGTGCCTAAAAATAGAGATTGTGTACCATTTTGTCCAAAAATCTCCATGTCTTAAACAGCGATTTACAGCCAGAATGGGCCACAAATTCCTATTTTTAGACACACGAATTACCCAACTGAACCGCTACAATTTTCATATTATAGAACAAACAGCTGTTTTAATTGTATACATTAGATTTACTATTTGTACTTTTCCACACCACTAGCTTACTTTTTTTTTGCCATCTGAACCCCAGTTTAGTAACACATAAATTCAAGAATACCTATCCCTTCTAGTTATAGTTCCCAATGCACAATCACACACCATTACATACATCTTTATCATCTTACTCAAACACTCATGCACACAGCACACATACATTCCAGAACACCCCAACACATATCTTCTTTATTGTTTTCTTTCAACAGACCCTAAAGAATGCATACCAAAAGTCAAGTCCGTAGAAAGCAACACAAAAGTAGAGCAAATGAAAATAAAAGTGTCCAACATAAGCATCCATCTTTAGTAGAATTTGTAAAAAAAGTTGAAACAAAACAGCTAATACAGTCATTTAGTGAAACACAAGAAGTTTCAAGTACAAAAACTTTGCCTCCTCTATCAAAATGTAAAACAAACCAAAAAACAATTAACAGAAAATCATCTATCACTACTGATAAAACTACTTCTTCAAATTTTAATATAGTGCAAAGTAAGCATACCAAGAAATGTATTTTAGCCAAAATGTACCGTCACAAAGTCCTTCAAAATCTTATAAAAACAGGAGAGAAATCAGGTTCAATGCTTAAAACCTATCATAGGAAATTAATCTTAGAAGCGTTGATGGACAGTGCAATTCTTCTCAAAACAAAGTAATTTATTTTACTGTTAAACAAAATGAAACCACTTACAAAACTAATAACTAAATTACAAAAAAGACTTCTCAATAAGCGAAATGTCAACAGAAAGAACTTCTTAAGTATCTGCGGAGGTGAATGGAATCACACTACGAGCACAGAACCATATTTTAATGAAGAAGCGTACAAACAAAAGCAAACAAATACAATTGCCATACATAGCAGTGGTCGAGGTTATGAAAAGGTGAATAATACCATAATGGAACAAGAAGTACTCCTTACAAAAATATGCCCTGAAAACTTAGAATTACCCCTCCATTCAACTGAATCAGAACGTCTAGTGTACAAATGGCCGTGCACGTCAATGTGTAACATTCCCAAACAATGTTTCAAATCTTTACGCCAATTCCTCAATAAATATGTAAAAAGCAAAGACAAAATCAAAATTAAATTACTGCAAAATATGGATACCTGTCCAGTGCGCAAGTACACAGGACTACAAGGACATTCATTGGCCTGCATTACAGGACCTACTTGTAAAACCACTTTCCATGATATCAAAAGGATATCAACACATCATTCAACTATAAGAAATCTAGTCTATAAACTGTACTATGCTAAAAGTCCTGCTTTAGCACTAGCAAAGTTAAATAACATCCTTCTACATGGTACAGCAAAAGACCTACTTGAAGAAATTCACTATATCCAGAAAAAATATTTTGTAAGTGAAAGCCATTTACAGAATGAAATAGCTTTAAACCAATCTAGCAACAATTTGTACACATGGCAAACTTTTGCTAAACACATACAAAAAAGAAATACTAACATTTAAAAGTACATCAGCTGAAGTACCAAACCATGTATGTGTATGTTGCCGTAGAACATTTTATAAAAGTAACACAAAAACTGTAGACCTATCATACAAAATAGAAGACAATGAAGATTCTAAATGGTTTGAATTAGCTCTCTAACTTGTAGCAGAAAACAAATACGAAATAACTGAGCCCTTAATACTTTGCAGTTACTGCACTACAAAACTTGACAACAACCAAACTCCTTCACGTGCTATCACAAATAATTTGGAATTATACCCAGTACCAAAACCCCTACAACAACTGAATTTATATGAGAGCATCATAATTCAAACAGTACACCCATTTCAAGCAATAATACGCCATCAACCAAAAACAGCAAAATTACCTCCCTCTGAATTGGTAAAAGGCATTAGTGGAAAAGTAGTTTATTTACCATTAGATCTAAAAGAAAATGTGCATACTCTAGGAGTGAAACGTCCAATGCAGCAATCTTTCATTATATTAGTAAATGGAGTACCTACAAAAGACAAAAAAATATGGCAACAGCTGGTAGATTTATATAAAGTTAGACAAGCCTTCCAATATCTTAAAGAGAATAATGAATATTACAAAGAAATTAATATTGAAGAAAACTTGAAAGATACAACTGAAATAATTCAAGAAACACAAGAAGCTGGTCAATGTGAGCTACTAGATCCTGTTACAATATCAAATACTTTAGACCATTATACAATTCATCCTTTGCACTGTAATGACACCGTAGAAGATGTACTGGAAACTTACCAAATGCGTCAAACAAAAGGATCGCCAATCAGCATATGGGAAAAAAGTATTGAAGCACGTGCTTTTCCTCTACTCTTTCCTACTGGCAAAGGAGGAAGGTATGATGATAGACCTATTCAAATATCAGCTTCAGAATACCGCTCATTACGGATGTATTCTGAAGATCCCAGATTTAGACAAAATGTGGAATACATATTCCACCTACTCTTTGAAAGTGAACTAGCAACTTTATGTTACGGAGTTGCACACATATTAAAATCAGGATCACACTTTCAAAATATGACAGCTACACAATTATTAGAAAAAGTGCAACAAAAGGATGAGGTTTTACAATCAAATATTACAAATCTATTAGCAAATATGCGTGGTACTAAAGAGTACTGGTTTCAACGTCATGGAGATGTACGTTGTATGATCAGAAACCTTGGCCCACCCACTTGGTTTGTTACATTAAGTTGTGCAGAATATGCATGGGAAGATTTACGTGATTTCCTACGCATATCAAATAAAAACAAAACAAACATAGATATACTAACACCTGGAGAACTTTGTTCTTTGGATCCTGTTAATGTTTCAAGATATTTTCACCATCGCTTCATTGCTATGCTACATTTTATTTGTAATAAAACTGTTCCTCCCCTTGGAGAAGTGCAACACTTCTTTTGGAGAAAAGAATACCAAGCCAGAGGAGCACCACATATCCACATGTTTTTATGGATTAAAGGTGCTCCTAAATTTGGTCAAGATGCCACTGTTTTACAGTTTATTGAAAAATATGTCACTTGTGAAATTCCATCAGAAGCCACAAATAGTGATCTTCATGCACAAATTTTACAATTTCAAAGACACAAATGTGGAAAATATTGTCGTCGCAAATACAAAAACAAAGGGAAATACTACACCAAATGCCGATTTGGTTTCCCTAGACCAGTTACAAATACAGGTCACGTGAACAACCTCAGGTCTTCAGTTAGACATAGTGTTAAAGGTAAGTCACCAAAAAATACATATTACATAAAAAGAAAAGAAGAAGAAAAATATATCAATGATTGTATTATGATTATAATGCAATCATTGCCCACTTATGGAATGCAAACATAGATGTGCAGTACATTGCAGACAATTCTACTGCAGTTGTACGATATGTCACAGCATACTTAACTAAAGCAGAAAAGAAAGAGCTCCAAGACCTCTGGAATGACCTGTCATCAGACACAACAGTGTCTCATAAATTATACAGCTTGGGCATAAAAATGCACACCCATAGAGAATGTGGATCATATGAAGCAGCTGATCGTTTAACTGGTACTGCATTGTATGGTAGATCTGAAATATAGTATGGCTAAGTCTTGGTCCAGCTAAATCTAGAAAAAGAGTTCTAAAATCATATGAAGATATAGAAACAATAGCCAAACATGATCCCAACAGCCAAGACATTTTAAAATACAATTTATTGGACACATACTACCCAAACAGAAGTAATACTTTTGAAAACATGTGTCTATACCACATAGTCCAAAACTACACATACAAAAATAATATGAAACCTGATGAAAAAAAAGGTAAAAATAGAGTGACAAACTGTGAAGGCAGCTTAGTTAAACTCAATAAACCAAATTTAATTAATCATATCAAATTGTCATTAAAGACTCCTCAACATAAAGAAGTATATTACATGTCCCTGCTACAACTCTTCAAACCATGGAGAAAAGAAGAACAATTACTAGATAACTATGACTCATATGAGGATGCTTTCAAAGCAAATGAAAGCATCATAACTGATGTAAACTTTACACAGTACAAAACAATGTTGCACAATGAACAGCAACACGAAGAAGAACTCCAAGCCCAACTAGATAAGGACACTCCTGACAGTAGTCAACCTTCTGTAACAGGAAGCCAAGAACCACTGGGAGAACCACTAATAATAAATGAGGCAGAATTAGCTATGATAGAAGCAGAAAACACCATGTGTCAGTATGAAGATAAAGAAGACTTAACTATACTACAATCAAAACTAAACAATGAGCAAAGTAGCATTTTTCAAGAAGTAACAAAACAAATTGCACATGGTGTAAAACATGAAAATAAAGAATGTTCCTGCCATAATTATAAACCTATACTACTGTACGTCAGTGGTGAAGCTGGTTCTGGCAAAACATTCCTAATCAAAATCATCAGTAAGTTCCTTCAACAATTGACAAACAACAAACTGTTAGCTGTTGTCACTGTCCCCACAGGTTTAGCTGCCTACAACATAGGTGGTGTTACATTACACCGATTACTACTATTACCAGTAGAACACCAGAACAAATTGGACTATTACAAACTTTCTGCAGAAGCTGCAATGGAATTACGCAGAGTATTTAAACAAATGAAAATGCTACTAATAGATGAAGTGAGCATGGTCTCCAACCTGATGTTAGCTTTGATTCACCTCAGATTACAAGAAGTACTCAAAACAGACTATGAAGAGCTCTTTGCAGGAAAACACATTATTGTTTTTGGAGATCTGCTTCAATTAACACCAGTAAAAGGTGAGCCTATTTTTAAAACATTAGGACACAAACTCTGCCGTAAAACTGTTGGCAGCTTTGGAAATGTCAACCTTTGGCAACATTTCCAATACAGAGAATTAACAGAAAACCTGCAGCAATCTGCAGATCTCACTTATGCCAACATTTTAAAAAGTATCAGAGTTGGTATACTTTCTAAAGAAGCAGAAGAAATATTGAAAACCCGGCACATTAATGCACTTTATGGCGATAATGCATGTGCTACAGATGTTATGGAACAATTAGCCCACAAAAATGTCAATTGTATGGCCTTAATGCCAACTCTTGCAAGCTGTTTCAAATTCAATGAAATCATGCTAAGAAATGCAACCAATCATGGAAATTAGCGCCACAGACAAACTAGATGTACATGGTATTACACTACCCATGTGTGACCAAGCCACAAAAAGACTAAATAGTTTAGAAAAATCTATCTCAAACACAGCAGGCTTAGAAAAGATATTAAAATTATCCTTAAATTGCAGAGTAATGCTTAAACGTAACCTTGACGTGGACCAAGGACTAGTTAATGGAGCACTGGGTACAGTTGTTGGCTTTCAAACATACCCACGCGACAACAAAATTCAGTTTGTCAATATACTCTCTGACAAACTTTCAGAAGTAAAAAGGATAGAACGCTCAACAACTAGATTCCTTCTCTTCAAAGATATGTATGTACGCAGAGAACAATTTTCTCTAACTCTTGCATACGCAGTCACGATTCATAAATCACAAGGTCTTACCCTAGACAAAGCAATAATAGATATTGGTAACACAGTCTTTAAAGAAGGCATGAGCTATGTAGCACTATCACGCTTACGTACACTTGACGGTCTATTTCTAATCAACTTTGATGCAAGTAAAATAAACGCTGATATTCCTTGCATTTTAGAATACAATAGACTTCGCTCACTATACACCCCTCACCTAAACACATATTCTGTTCCACAAAAAGTAAAACGTTATAAAAGAAAAATAAATCAAACAGAAATGGATGTCACTGCAAATCCTCCAAAGAGAGTAAAAGAAACTAATACTTCATCAAGTACCACAAGCAAAAAAGAATCAATTAGGCAAAGTAAACCAGGTACTTCTTTAAAGAAGGAAGACAAACTCCAAAAAAAGCAGTTAGATACAGAACTACCTGGACCATTTAAATTCTCAAATATAGTTGGTGTAAGTTGCTACGCAAATGTAGCAATGAACATTCTATTTCAATTACCACCAATTGTTGGCAACATTTACTTACACAGTACAGACCCATTGTGTTTGCAAATGTTAGTACTTCACAGAAATGCAGCAAACAATCCTGACAACATGTATAGTGTTTATGGAGTAAGACCACAATTGGACTACTGTGCTGGAATGGTGTAATTCACTATAAACTCACAGGAAGATCCACAAGAATGTCTAATGTACTTACTACAAGTACTGGAAAACAAAAACATACCTATAAACGAAATCTTTCAAATTTCATACATGTGGAAACATACATGAACTCTCTGCAACAATGTGACACAAGAAGATATCCCCAATGAACACTTCATATATATATCAATACCAAATTGTGAATCCATTCCATTTCAGCGACTTGTACAAAATGCAAACCATGGTAGATTATGCTTTACCTGCAATTCAGATAATCGCTCCATGTTAGTAATACAAACACATAGTAAATACATAATACTAATGCTTCTACGTTACAATGCAGATGGTACCAAAAACAACTGCAAGCTGACTGGATTCACACATGGTCAAATATCACTTGGTAAGAAAACCTTCACAACAATAGGTATAATCTACCACGCAGGAGCCACAACCAATTCAGGGCACTACACAGCATATATAAAAAAAGAAATGTGGATGGTTTGAATGTAATGATAGTACCATTACTCTAAAGCCGAGATTACCAGGAAATCTTACAAACGCTTATTTGATGTTCTTAAAACCAAAATTTGATAACTAACCTGTATTTAAACCCTAAGTAAACTTGTGTTAAAAAAATATAAACTGTTAGAATACTCCAAAAGCTATCTTACTGCTCAAAGATTCTACAACAACTAATAAGATAAATGAATACCACTAAATTAGACCAAAAAATACACAGTTAGAATACGCCAATTGGTATCTAACTGTCCCAAAATTTAACAATATCCAAATAGATAAATCAATACCACTAAAATATATCAAAATATTAGACACTTAGAATACGCCAATTGGTATCTAACTGCTCCAAAATTTTATAATATCAAAACAAATAAATAATATGTTACTGCTCCAAAAAAATGCAACAAGCCAAAGTATAAAGCATTAGCCAGAAACAACAAGTGAACACTGAAAACAAACAAACAAATAAACTGTAGCATAACAGAAAAAGGTTTTTTTTTAATCCAACATGGATTTTTTTTTCTCCCACAGACCCAATGATTTTAGCAACAAATATAGAAACTGAGCAAATTGCACAGCACTCTGATTTGTAATCTACTAAATATGAGGGTACAAAAAAAAAAGTATGTTGATTATACAATGTAATAAGTCATTACAAAATACTAATACTAACATGCTATTTTCTTTTATCACAGAAATTAACAAGAAATACATGTACTCCGGTTACTAGACCAAACAGTAAGTATACAATAATAAGGAGAACCATAGCAGCATATAACATCCATAGTATCTAATACCTTTGTTCCTTATACATTTGTTTTTTACCCAAAGTTATAAGCAAATATGAATGTGATATGCTGCGGTGGTTGTTGCCAGGGTATAGAGTCTTGGGTGCATGGCCAAATGGCCATGCACCCAAGACTCTATGCCCTGGCAACAACCACCGCAGCATATCACATCCATAGAGTCAAACATTTCAACTATGGTCTATGGAAACTTTCAATGTCCGCGGACATTATGAGTGTTCTTAGAACACTTTCAACTTGCCAGCGAACAATACGGACAGCGTTTTCAGGACACCCCCTACGAACATTTCAGAACAACGCGATAGTTCTTACAACACTTTCAACTTGACAACGAACAATACGGACAGTGTCCTCAGAACACCCCCATTTCGTTTATTTGCGAACATTTCAGGACACCATGAGTGTTCTAAGAACACATTCAACTTGCCATCGAACAATACGAACAGCATCTTCAGGACACCCCCTACGAACATTTCAGAACAACGCGAGAGTTCTTAGAACACATTCAACTTGACAAAGAGCAATACGGACAGCGTCCTCAGGACACCCCCATTTTGTTTATTTGCTAACATTTCAGGACACCGCAAGTGTTCTTAGAACACATTCAACTTGCCAGCGAACAATACAGACTACGCCTTCAGGACACCCCCTACGAACATTCCAGGACACCGCAAGTGTTCTTAGAAACGTCTTCAGAACACCCCCATTTTGTTTATTTGCGAACATTTCAGGACACCGCGAGTGTTCTTAGAACACATTCAACTTGACAGAGAACAATACGGACAGCGTCCTCAGGACACCCCCCATTTTGTTTATTTGCGAACATTTCAGGTCACCGCGAGTGTTCTTAGAAGCGTCTTCAGAACACCACCATCATGTTTATTTGCGAACATTTCAGGACACCGCGAGTGTTCTTAGAACACATTCAACTTGACAGAGAACAATACGGACAGCGTCCTCAGGACACCCCCTACGAACATTCCGCGGACACCGCGAGTGTTCTTAGAAACGTCTTCAGAACACCCCCATTTTGTTTGCGAACATTTCAGGACACCGCGAGTGTTCGTAGAACACATTCAACTTGCCAGCCACAACCCCCCATTCATATTTGCGAACATTTCAGGACACGGCGAGTGTTCGACAACGTCTTCAGAACACACCCATTTTGTGTATTTGCGAACATTTCAGGACACCGCAAGTGTTCTTAGAACACATTCAACTTGCCAGCCACAACCCCCCATTCATATTTGCGAACATTTCAGGACACAGCGAGTGTTCAACAACGTCTTCAGAACACCCCCATTTTGTGTATTTGCGAACATTTCTGGACACGGCGAGTGTTCTTAGAACACATTCAACTTGACAGAGAACAATACGGACAGCGTCCTCAGGACACCCCCATTTTGTTTATTTGCGAACATTTCAGGACACCGCGAGTGTTCTTAGAACACATTCAACTTGCCAGCCACAACCCCCCATTCATATTTGCGAACATTTCAGGACACAGCGAGTGTTCGACAACGTCTTCAGAACACCCCCATTTTGTGTATTTGCGAACATTTCAGGACACCGCAAGTGTTCTTAGAACACATTCAACTTGACAACGAACAATACAGACTACGCCTTCAGGACACCCCCTACGAACATTCCCCAGACACCGCGAGTGTTCTTAGAAGCGTCCTCAGGACACCCCTATTTTGTTTATTTGCGAACATTTCAGGACACTGCGAGTGTTCTTAGAACAGTTTCAGTTTGCTTGCGAACAAAACGGACACATATTGAGTCCTCAGAACACCCCCCATGCAGTTTATTTAGAACATTTCAGAACACCCGTGAGGTCCGCAGACAAATCGAACACAAAAAGAACGTCTAACACATAGAAAAACACAACTTTCATCCTATCTCATACACTCCCACCCTCCCCAAACACTCCTACACACCAACACACTCTACTAAATACAAATTTTGAACAAAGTTTCACCGCGCTGTCCGCGGACGACCGCAAATCCAAGATGGAGGGCACTACCGAAAATCTGACGTGCTCCACGCTCCACGCCGTCCAATCAGCGAACACGTTGCATGTCCGCGAACATCACGCAAGCCGATTGGCCAATCAGGACACTGTCCGCGGAGCGAACAGGGAAGTGTGTCCGCGGACCGAACACAGATATCACTCATTTTTTTTTACTTACTTTTTGGTCATTTAAAAAAAAACTACTGGACAGATTTTGACCAAATTTGCAAAAGCACGCTTTCGGGACCAAGCCGCTGCTCCTGGTCCAAATTTGGTGAAAATCCGTCCAGCGGTTTGGGCTGTAGACGCGAGCAAAATTTTGTTCCCATTCAGTCTATGGGAAGAAAAAAAAATGTAAGGACCCCCCCTATAACTTTGACCCCCTGGACAAATCCTCACCAAACTTTGCAAAAAAAATTCAGTGACCCAAATACTTTTTTTTGCAAAGTTTGGTGAGGATTCGTCCAGGGAGAGCGAAGTTATAAGCCGCCCAAAAAGTGCTCTTCCTATGGAAACACCAACTTAACCATAACTACATGGCCACTACTGTGGCCATGTAATATAGTATGTGTGATTTGAATATTAAATGAATAAATAAATCTTTAAATTTACTAACTAGCCTGATTCCTGGTACTGTGTGACCTAGGGGGTATTTTGAGACGGGTATGATATGAGTGGTATATCATTCAGAATATTGAACATATAGACAAAATAAATAAGGGTTCACATTGCGCACTATATGCTAGGCAAGACCTGGGTGTGTGCCAGATTGAAATCCCTTACAGCTGGTGCTTGCGAGATTCCTCCCTGCTGAAAGGGGTGAGGTTGGATCATCTTCCTCGGGTGGTTCTGATCACAGATGCCAGCAGCTTGCGGTGGAGGACCTGCCTGAGGTCTCTGTCTGCACAGGAGCGGTGGGACATGGAGGAGCTCTGTTGATCTTCAAATTGAAGGGAGTTGCCGGCCATTCATCGGGCTCTCCTGTGGTTTGCTCCCCTGTTACAGGATTGGACTATGTAGGTTTGAACCGAAAATTCCTCTGCCATGGCCCATGTCAACAATCAGGGGGGTTTGGGTCGCGGCCCCTGAATTCTCTGTGAAGGTACATTACGGTTTGGGCTGAGAAGAATTTGTGGTCCCTGGAAGCGGTACACATTCAGAGGTGGAGAGTGTGGCAGCGGACCATCTCTGCCGGGTGTTCCCCGACTACCTAGAGTTGATGTTGTCAGAGCTGGTGTTTGCAAGAATTTGTCGCCAGTTCAGGACTTCAGTGTTGTATCTGTTTGAGTTTCCCTCCGCAGCCAAGGTTCCCCGATTTTGCTCCCGGTTCCCGTAATTGGGAGTTTGGGGGTTGGAAGCCTTGACTATCGAGTGACCTTGTGGTCTCATGTATGCCTTCCCTCCTCTTGCTCTCATTCTAAGGATGGTGCAGAAGATCCGCCAGTGTTCTACTCTGGTGATATTGGTGGTTCAGTTTTGGCCTTGCAGGGGGTGGTTCCCGTCGCTCATGGATCTCCAGGTACAGGAATCTGGAGGATTCCCAGCTGGCCTTGCCCTCTTCAAGGGGGTCAGGTGTCGGGGTTCTCTGTGATCCGCTGGTCTGCTTGGCTCCTGAGAGGGTAAGGTTGTTGACTTTGGGTTTCTTGGTGCTGGTGGTGGAAACCATTCTACATTCCAGGCGGCCTAGTACCTTGAAGGCCTATGATAGGCATTGGGCCCATTTTCTCTGCTGGTGTGAGGGTGCCGGATGTTCCTCCAGTGTGGTGATGTCCCGGGGGTGTTACAGATTTTGCAGGATGGTTTCGATAAGGAGTTGGCAGTGGCCACTTTGCGAGCTCAGTGGGCCTCATTGAAGACCCTGTTGGAGAGGTCCGGTGTTCCCCTGTTCAATCTGGGCCTGGTGGCCCCGTTTCCTTGGGAGCCTGGATTCTTCTCGGCCACCTTTGTGTTCGGGTTCCCCCCCTTGGTATCTGCACCTGGTTTTGCGGTTTCTTCAGTGGGCTCCTTTTGAGACGATTTTCCTTGTTGATGTTAAGCACCTTACGCTCAAGACGGCTTTCCTGATTACCCTCTCCTCTGCATGACTTCTGGGGGAGTTTGGGGCTCTCCTTTGCCATCCATCGTTTATTCGAGTCTTGCCTGACTGCTTAGTATAAAGGTGTGATCCCCGGTTCTTGCCTAAGGTGGCCTCTAAGTTTCATTTGTTACAGGAAGTGGTCCTGCAGCCTTTTATTCCTGACCCCCTGTCCCCAGAGGAAGTGGCCTGGCACTCCCTAGAAGTACGACAGGCGGTCGTGGAGTATCTGTCCAGGACGGCGCCTGTTCGGCAGTCCGACACTCTTCTGGTGACTTTTGAGGCAGCTGGAGCAGGGAGGAAGGCGTTGATTGTTTCCATTAGTCGCTGGATTAGGACAGTATTTACCCTCTGGTCTTTCTGTCCCTTTTGGTGTGCAAGGTCATTCTACCAGGGGTATGGCTGCTTCCTGGGCGGATGCTCAGGGTGTCCCGTTGCATGAGATTTGCGGGGCCGCTACCTTGGCGGACCCCAATACCTTTATTATGCATAACAAGCTGCATGTGGGCAATTCTATGGATGGTTACTTTGGAGTTGGGGAGGATGTTCGTGGCCCAGCTGTAATGTTCTGTTGTTCGATTGCACAATAAACTTTGAGTGTGTTTGCATTTGATTCCTGGGCGGCCTCTTGCTTTCCTGCTTCCTTTGGGCCCTTCTACGTTCTTTGGCTTAGGTATGCCTCATAGGTGAGTAGTGGGACGAGGAAGGGGGACGTGGAGGTAATACTCGGATTACTTACCAGTAATTTTCATTACTCCTAGTCCTACTCTTCCTCGTCACATTACTGCCGACCCTACGCACCCGCCCATGGTGTGGAAGGGCCAAGTATCTGTCCAGGCTTGCTATGCACTGGTGTATGGTGGGTAAGTAGGAGGTTTATACCTCCAAGTAAAAAAAGAAAATTCCTTTCTGGGAGGCGCAGCCTCATAGGTGAGTACTTTGACAAGGAAGAGTACGACTAGGAGTAATGAAGATGAGCAGTTGGTAATCCGAGGATTAACTGTAACAGGCCTTTGGCATGCTGCCTCTTTGACTTTTCTTGTAGAGGCAGTACAAAATGTCTCTCCCACAGTTTGTCTGTCTGAATTTGTCCATCCGACACACAGCGTGCTCTTTTTTTGCTGCATTTGCTGGCCACGTAGCCCTTTGGTTTCCGTGGTCAGCTACCGACCATGGTGTTCTGCGCGCATTTCCTTCCCAGCAGCTAGTGTGAACATGTATGCTGCTTGCTTCCCCACACCAGATTTCCTGTTCTGGCCAATTAGTAATCGGATGCTGAATTCTGTCAACGTCACTGCGTGGCTGCTCTTATCTTGTAATCGTGCCCAATCACACTAATGTGTGGACACGAGGATATCTTTTCAGCTATTTCTTACGGCACATGAACCTGCAAAGCAGTCGTGGGGGCAGGGAGAGAACGGGCTACATGAATTGCACTCAATGTGCAAATTTAAGACTCTGTAGTATCCTCCTTGCGTATAGCGTGCATCTGCACGAGAGCATGCTCGTGCAGAAGAATGGAAGGAGGAGATGGAACGGAGGAAAAGGACAGTTGGAGGAGAAGCGGAGCTGTGGAGACGCACACGTCGTTGTCCCTTGTTTATTTATATTTTAACTTAAAGTATAATTATAAAGTGATAAAGAAATAAACATATATATTTATATTAACTTGCCCCTCTTTACTTCAATGGCGACGAGGATAAAAGAAAAAAGAAGACGCAATAGTGGCCGTTGAGAAGGATCTCCGGCCGCTCCGCAGGTAGGAACGCGGTTCCCATCCCGGCCGCGCAAAGATCCTTGGAGACTGCCGGTCGAGTTAATTTTTTCACTGATTTTGGGCCCCGCCCGGCGCACACCGCACTGCGTGCTCTCGGAAGGGGGCGGGCCCCAGCTGTTAATTCCTGGTCCATTCACCGGCGTGGGTGTTCATACTTTCACCGCCAATAGACATTGCGTGCCCTCAGAGGAGGCGGGCCCAACCACGATACTGTTCATACTTTCACCGCCAATAGACATTGCGTGCTCTCAGTGGAGGCGGGCCCAACCACAATACTGTTCATACTTTCACCGCCAATAGACATTGCGTGCTCTCAGAGGAGGCGGGCCCAACCACGACACTGTTCATATTTTCACCGTTCACTGTCGTGCGCACCCTTTGCCTGCCTAAACCCATTACGCATTACTCGGTAATCCTCATTACTCTCCGTGATCTTCCTCTTCACAGTGGAAATCCAAGAAAAAGAAAAATATACACTCACAGTTACCTACGCCATAACCTTCAATACATATTTCAGCGATCCTCATTGCTCCTCACACTCTTCCTCTTCACAGTAAGAAGGAAGAACATAAGGACTTGGATTTATACAAAATACAGTTTTAAGCTGCATCCTTGAACCGATCACGCTCAATCAAAAATGGCCATGCAAGGAGTGCAACCACCACACATGTTTCTACCGGAAATTGGTGAACCTATACTTCCCTGGAAGCGATGGCTTAAAGCCTTTGAACATTATGCACATGTAGTTTGTGGGGTGAACTACAGTATAGAAAGAAAGAAGTCTTTACTATTACATTGTTTAGGACCAGCGGTCCAAGAGAAATTTGAGGATTTGCCTGACCTCACAGAAGATGAAACAAGGGACAAGAACATGTATGAAATTGCCATTGCCAAACTCAATAAACATTACGACAAGAAAATGAGCACCATTCTGGAAAGATACAAATTCGGAAAGCGAGTTCAAGAGAAAGAAGAATCTGTAGAACAATATGTCACTGCTTTGAGGAAAATGGCCCGGAATTGCAATTTCAACCAACAACTTGATGAAAGGATCAGAGACCAATTCATGCTTGAGTGTCGGAGCAGCAAGGTCAGAGAGAGGCTTTGGTCTGAAGATGATCCCACACTCGATGTTGTACTTAGATTGGCCAAGGAAGTCGAGCACACAGAAACGTGTGTTTCTACCTTAGAGAATAGAATGAAAGACTTGTCAGTCAAATCATCGATCAGTCTTGTACAATCAGATCAAGAGGAAGAAATTGGAATTATTAGAGGCAACAAAAAAAAGAAAGTGAGATCACAAAGAGACGGAACAATACCCAATAACAGCAATTTACAGCGAAGATCCTTCGAGGGTAGAGATGTTTACAACAACCAAGCCAATACAAGAAGACCTGGCGGAGTCGAGTCTAGGAGAAGGAATAGACCCGATGTGATGAGGACGTCTACGTCAGGTGCTGAACGTCAAAACAGGAGCATGTTTCCCCAGGATGGTAGAGGAAGGACCAGACAAAGAGGATGTTACCGATGTGGTAGCCCAAGCCACTGGGCTGACAATAAGGAATGCCCTGCCCTTAAGATGATTTGCAGAAGGTGTGGTGGAAAAGGTCACATAGCAAGGTGCTGTAGGACCAACCCAAATGGCCAACAAGAACAATCCTCTAATTGGATTGGAGATGATGACGAGGGAGAAGAATGTGTTTTCATGGTCACTGATGAAGACCCGCACATAGAGAGCCCCAGAGCTGAAATTCTTGTGAATGGATTTCCAGTCAATATGATGGTGGACTCGGGAGCGAAGTATACGCTGATACCAGAAGAGATGTGGAGGAAATGTGGCCCAGAATATTTACATGAAGTTGATGTAAAACCCAAGGCATACGGTGGAGTCAGAATAGAATTGCTTGGGTGGTTCGTTGCAAATTTAGACTTCAAAGGGAGAAAAGCAAGTGGTCGCATTTACGTATCTAAAAGCGGAGAGTCTGCACTTCTCAGTTGGACACACCAGAAATCGCTCAAGGTCCGGTTAGACCCTAATGCTGATGAAATGGTTTACCAAATCGATGGATCATACATGGGCGACATTCAGAAGATAAAGAATGAAATATTTAGAGATGATGTAATAGGATGTTTAAAAGGTTTCTCACATCGGATACTGCTAAAAAGGGAATCAAGACCGGTAGCCCAAAAGCTCAGAAATGTTCCGTTGGCTCTTAAGAAGGAAGTCAAAGAGGAACTAACCAAATTAGAAATGCAAGGAGTAATTGAGAAAATTGATGCAGCGGAATGGGTTTCACCATTGGTCATTGTTAGGAAAACCACAGGAAAAATAAGAATATGTGTCGACATGAGAGAGTTGAATAAATGTGTGATTCCTGACAGACACCCATTACCCAATATACAGGAACTAATACCTACTTTGGGCCCTGCAAAGTTTTTTTCTACACTAGATCTCACAGCGGCATATGACCCAATGAAACTACATGATGATTCCAAAACTTTGACGGCTTTTATCACGCCAGAGGGACTCTATCAATTTTGCAGGATGCCATTTGGGTTAATATCAGCGGCTTCAGTTTTTCAAAGGATAATGCAGAATATACTTGGTGATATGGAAGGTGTGGTTTTTTTTCAAGACGATGTATTGGTTTTTGCAGAGGATCAAGATAAACATGATATGAGGTTGAACAGAGTGTTGCACAAACTACACCAAGCTGGAATGGTTTTGAGTGAAGCCAAATCGAAAATCAATAGAAAAGAGATTGAATATTTAGGACATGTAATAACTGGTGATGGTATTAGACCCAAGAGAGACCTGGCAGAATCTATCCGATCCATGAATACTTCAGACAACAAAGATCAACTAAGGAATTTTCTTGGAATGGCAGAATATTACGCCAAGTTTATAGAGAATTTCTCAGACCACACTGTCGAAATGAGGAGTCTAATGAAAATGAATAAGAAATTCAGCTGGAACAAGAAGTGTGAGAAAGAATTCCAATTCATTAAAAAGGCGTTAGCCCAAGCCCCAGCACTGCAAAGTTTTGTTAGAGGCAGGAAGACTGTAATTACCACTGATGCAAGCGGCGTGGGTTTAGGTGCATCCTTATCGCAATATTATAATAGACAAGAATTAGTAATTGCCTTTGCATCTAGGTTACTCAAAGGACCAGAAAAGAATTACGCTACAATTGAGAAAGAGGCTTTGGCAATCAAGTGGGCCATTGAGAAATTCCGGTCCTTTGTTTGGGGTGTACAATTCACCATACACACAGATCATAAACCTTTAGTGGAAATATTCAGTACCAAAGGTGTAGACAGAGTATCCAGCAGGATTAGGAGATGGGTCACAAGGCTTCAGGAGTTCAGTTTCAAAGTCATGTACATTCCAGGTTCAAAGAACATTACGGCGGATTGTTTGTCCCGTTTGACCAATCTTAATGATGTTGAAGAAGATTTTAGAGATCATGAAGCCGTGTGTGAAATATCGAGCCAAGCAGTATCCAAGGAGGATTGGAACGATGGCATGATGAAGGATACTACGCTATTAGAAGTTGTGAAGATGGTGAAAGAAGGGAGATGGAAGAAGAATGAAGTACTTTCTCCAGAAGTAAAGGCTTTTTGGGACGTACGTGAAGAATTATATCTGCAAAGTGATTGCCTCATGAAAGGAGACAAATTGATACCCCCTACCAACTTAAGAGAAAAGATTATAACGATGGCTCACGAAGGACATCAGGGAATTGTAAAGACTAAAAGAAGAATCAGAAGCACATATTGGTGGCCCGGTTGTGATAGACTGATCGAAGACCGAGTTAGAAAATGTATCCTTTGCTCTAAGAGCGATAAAGTGTGCAAGGGTGCAGAATATCCAATGGTTTTGAGAGAGGTCCCTGAGAGTCCGTGGAGTGAATTAGCTATGGATGTGATTGGTCCCGTTTGGAGTGATGGGTGTGCTACGTATTGTCTAGTTATAATTGACATGTTAACCAGATGGGTTGAAGTTGAATTTTTACCTAAAGTTACCACAAGTGATGTTATAAGATTCATGGAAGAGGTGTGTGAGAGAGAGGGATATCCCAAAACAGTCCTCACAGATAATGGCTCACAATTTAAATCTGAGGAAATGGAGACGTATTTGAAAAGTAAAGCCATTTGCCATAAGTTGTGCGCCATTTACCACCCACAAACCAATGGCATTGTGGAGAGGTTTAACAGAGTGATAAAAGATGCTATAAAACTGGCATGGGCCAATGGGAAGGAATGGAAGATAGCGGTCAAAGAGACTCTGTTAGCCCACAGATTCACTCCTCACAGCTCCACTGGAGTCACACCATTTGAACTCAATAGGGGCAGGAAAGCCAATACAAACATGTCTCCAGGGTGGATGAATGACCTTGTGAGTAGTGAGAATAAAATAGAAATAGCAAAGGAAAATATTAGACATAGACAAATTGACAACAAAAAAATACATGATAAAAAACGCTTTGGGAAATTACCTGAATTTCAGGTGGGTGGTTGGGTGAGGATAAAACTACCTGTGAATTTGAGAAGAGATGGTTGCAAATGGTCCAAGCCCGTGAGAGTGGTAGAGGTTTATTCCCATGCTATTAGAACCCAGGATGGTAGAGTATGGAACAATGAAAGGGTAATGGATATAAGTGGTCAAAGTTGGGGAAGTCAGTTTGGTGCTTTGGGAAAAATGGATAGTGAGAGAAGTAGAGTTGGTACAAATGTTGACATTGTGGATAGGAATGTGCGAGGTGGGGGTGAAGTGTTGAGCAGAAAATCAAAGAGGGTTTCTTCCTTGGCAACAGATTCAGATGAGTATCAAGAAAGGAGTTACAGGATTAGATCCAGGTCGGGAAGAGAATCCAGACCACCAAGATATCTCGGTGACTATGTGGGATGATGAAACTATGCCAAAGAGTTCTTCCATATAAAGAAGGGAGATGTGTAGTATCCTCCTTGCGTATAGCGTGCATCTGCACGAGAGCATGCTCGTGCAGAAGAATGGAAGGAGGAGATGGAACGGAGGAAAAGGACAGTTGGAGGAGAAGCGGAACTGTGGAGACGCACACGTCGTTGTCCCTTGTTTATTTATATTTTAACTTAAAGTATAATTATAAAGTGATAAAGAAATAAACATATATATTTATATTAACTTGCCCCTCTTTACTTCAGACTCGCGTTAAATTGCCTTTCTGTGTAAGTTTGCTGCAGTTGCACAGGACATTTTGCAAATGCAATGGGTAAATTGAACAGTACACTTGATAAGCCATCAAGATAGCTCAGTTGACTAATGCATCCTTTGCCGATATCTGTGGGGTTTTTGTACGTCACAGGTTCGGCACCGGATTGGTCCATTCAGCTTTTCCTCCTTACTAGATCAATAAAATGAGTACCATGAAGTTGGGTAATAATGACTTGAACCCTAAACGCCAGCAAAACAGATTCATCTCAAGTCTGTGAAGTGGTAACTGGCCCTCTACAACCCCAACCCTTGTATGTACGTGTATACACCACTATGCTTGTAATATTAATAGCCTGCACTGCCATTCACACTAACAGGAACAGAGCTAGCTATAATGGGGGCTGAAGAAACAAGTTAGTTCTCTGTTATTAGAATACAGAAATAACTCGTATCTTCAAAGGATACGCCCACTATGCCTTACTTGTATTTGTGAATGCTTATAACCTGCTGGCTAGCCATTGGCCCTTGTTCCTGCACAAAAACGACCCCGGCTTGACTACTTAAGGGCGCATTAGCCTTTCTCCCTGCATACGGAAAGAAGCATCACTACACATTTATAAAACAAAAAAGATACACATGGCAAGATCCCACCCACTCTGGCGTTCACCTTGCCCATTTACTTGTTATGTATATCAACTTTGCCTATGTCAGCACTCTCATTGTGATAAAACACCATTGTCCCTGCCATCATCTTTATTCCGCCACAAGTGTATAAAGCACAGTTGCTCTTGTCAGCACTCATGTATGCCACAAGCGTGTAAAGCACAATGAAATATGCAAGGATTTGCATTTTCCCGAGTTACATCAACCATCATTACCCATTGTAACATCCACATTGCCCCCATGATTGTAAATTATTATTGTGCATGTCATCAGCATTGCCCCCAGTAGAACAAATGAGGATAGGAACAAGGATATTCTGCTCCAAGAAAATGTACTTACTTACTGTTGTTAAAATATGGACACTTCCCAAATGTGTCTGTGGCTTTAGGGCATTAGCAGTAAATGTAACTAAAAAAGAAGTTAAAAGAATTACCCATGTGCTTACTAAATTCATACGGAAGATAGACTCCCAAGACAAAGTTATAAAGAAACTCTGACTTGACATGGCGGGGTGGCTATTCAGCTGGGTATCTAACTGTAACAAAAGGAAAGCCCCTTGGCATTGCCGCTCAAGAGACACTCGTTAATTGACATTGTTTTTATTTGAATATCTCTGTCTTCCAGAATCTAGCATATTTATGGCAGTGGGGCTCTATACTGTCATGGGGGTATGTGGAAGTGTATTACAAAGTATACTTGGATATCCGAAATCTTCATAGATAAACAAAATTATTTGTGAATCTGTTGTTTCTAGAAATATTTAAAGATTTGCCAATTGGCGAGTTTTCTTCAATGCAATTTTTTTGACGTTCATTGAAATTAAAGTCAAATTGAGATTGCCAATCCATGCTAATTTTAAATATTTACAGTTAAAAAGAAAATCCAATAATGGAAGCAAGCAAGAATCTATTTCTTTACTAATTTCAAAATATGTAGTAGGACATGGTGCTATATCCTGCTATCGGAATCGGTTATCAGAAGACAATGCTATTATTGGGACCAATATTGGTCTTGCTAAGCAGCCATTGTTGCTGTTTTTTTGTTATATAGCAAAGTTTTTGTACTGCACCAAACCACCACTGTAGTAGTCTCAGAGCGTTGAGGCTTGTCCGGAAAGTGGTGCGCCACAGACTGTTGCCTGCAGGGGTAAGAAAAAGGAAAAGGGTAGAAAAGCAAGAGGGCAAAAGGATTAGGCTAATCAAATACCAGGGATTGTTGAGCTGTAATGTAATGTAAAGTGGAATTATATAGCGCCCGTCTGCCAATAATTGTGGCCTTGCTGCACATGGCTCAGTAAGAAAGGAGGGCAGGGTGCGTTAGTCGGATAGCGGGAAGGCAGATGCAGAAACCTTTGGTGTTGACGGATGCAGATCAGAAAAACCCGTTGCCTGTGTGTCGATATGAAAATCTCTATATTATTTGTGGTTTGTACCGACCAGCAGGTTAGTCATATGGGCAGCCCCGGGATTGTGGAGTGCAAAAATTAACAGCTTGGTTGTTGATAGATGATGGATAGGTTCTGAATCTGTTGAGTACACTAGACCTGGGGGGTCGCCGGTAAACTGAAAAAGAGGACCCTGTTGCCGTTTCTTTTTGAGGTTGGGGACTAGTACTAGTGCAGCATTGCTGGATCTAAATGTTCTGAAATGAGTGTAGTGTTGAAACTTACTTCTGAGGGAGGAAAGGCCACCTCCGTGTTATGAAAGATGGGCGATGCGCAAGGTTTTGAATTGAACCCCTTTTTTGGTGGGTAGCCAGCACAGAGTACGTAGTGCTGGCGTGATTTGTTCATATTGCTTCATTCTGAGAAGTAGTCTTGCAGCTGCATTTTGAACTCTTTGAAGTTTCCTCATTAGGTCATCTGGGAGTCCAAGAAAGAGGCTGTTTGCATAGTCAAGTTTGGATAGTATTAGATAAATTATGGCTATGGCCCTCTGGGTGAATGTTATGTAAGGTAAAAAGCAGTGTAGCATGCACAGCTGGAGGAAACAGCTTCCGACAATGGTTTTGACCTGTAGATCAAGAGTGAGGGTGTTACCCATTTTCGTTCCAAGGTTTCTTACTATGGTTGACGGGTTTAGGCAGGGTCCCATCTTGTCAGGCCAAGGGATTGTGGTGGAGTTATAACCTGTAGGATTACAGAGCATCACCTCTGTTTTGTTAAGATTGAGGGCTAGTCTGTTGGCTGTCATCCATGCGTCCACCTCTGCAAGACAGTTTTTAATGTCTGGGGCATTTGGTGATGGGTGGTTCACAAATGTGTAGATTATTTGTGTGTCATCCACATAGTTGTAGCAGGAGATATCAGACCTATTGATGACATCAAGTAGGGGTGTGTCCCGCCACTTACCTCCTCGTTACCTGGTCTCTGATTCCTGACATGGCGGTTATATCGCCGCTGGCGCTTGTCATGGGCGCACTCGATCTGAGCATGAAACTTTAGCCACGCCGCCATATTTACTGGGCAGTGCATGTGCGGATGTCCGTGTTTGGCACTCTGAAAATGCAGTTTGTTAGGTCCTGAGACAGCAACCGCTTGCGTTTCAAGCCTCATTTTCACCATGCAACCTATTTCAGGCATGCACAGCTTCCGGTTAAATGTGTCTCAACGTGGGTTCGTTCCTTATTGTGCCTCACCCCTTGGATTAGCTTCTGTTTGTTGCAATTGCTCTTCCATGTTCTTGGTTCTGTTCCTCTGTTTCCCTTATCCTGGCCTCTTGCTCCTCTCGGTCTCTCTCTCTCTCTCCTTCCAGCTGGCTCTGCACTGCCTCCTTCCTCTTGTCTGCTCATTCTCTGCTCCCTGTTCGCTGTTCTTCGTGCCCTTTGCTCTGTGCCTCTGCTAGGTGACTTCATCCTGGTCACTGTGTACTCACCAGTTATCCCTCCAACCGTCTGGATCCCTACGATCACAAGTCTTCTGCTGTAGACTTCTGGACAATCTGTAGAGGTGAGAGCGTGGATCCTTCGGGTACTCCACCGGTAAGTGGGCGAGGCCGGGAATAGAAGGGGCCCAAGTTTATGGTTTTCATTCTAACCGTGATGGAAGAGGTGATCGAGTGTAGAGCTGAATCTGTAACGCCAATATATTCCAGTCTTTTCAGCGGGATCTGGTGACTGATGGTGTGAAAAGCAGCTGAGAGTTTTCATCCGCATTGTTTTTAAGTGTATCCCAGATGAAGCACAGAGCTGATTCTGTACTCCTAAAAGGTCTAAACCCGTGCTGTGCCTCATTGAGGATTTATTTTTTTATAAGGTCACAGAGTTGATGATATATGCAGATTTCCAGAGGTTTCCTGATGAAAGGCGTGTTTGAGATGGGGCGATAGCTGACTAGATCATATGATCTGCTCTGGGCTTTTTGAGCGAAGGTCTGTTGTATGCAGATTTCAACTGAGCTGTGACTCTTCCGGTAATGATGGAGTCGTTGAGGAAATATAGGAGATTTCATGATTGATTTGTAAAGATTGGAAGGGACATGGATCCTGATGGGTTGCATAATTCAATGTGATAGCTTGTAGCTTCTCTGCAGACAGATGATGTAAAGACAGTAGAGAGGAGGCAGTGGGGGTTGCTGGTGGGATCTCGCTGGCATTCTGGTGGGAGAACCCTTTATTGTCAAGTTGACTCTGGATGGGTAGGATCTTTTGGTTGAAATATGCAGCAATCTGGTCACAAAGGTCTTGTGCAGGGGTAGGGTTTTTGGAGGACTTTTTGAAAGTTTTTTTCAGGGCAATGCTCTCCAACTGAGAAATGATCCAGTTGTGAATGTGGTGGAGTTTTGCATCCAATGTGTTTGTTGGTTCATCTGCAGGTACAACAGATCTGATTGCTTCCAGTCTTTCCAGCAGGAAGCTGATGTGTATTTCTTTCCGTGGTCTGGTCATGGTGGATGGTTCTTTTTTTAAGGTCCTCTGAGGCGTGGTGTTTTTGTGAATATTGTGAATGGGATAGATAAGGGAAGAGGCACTGGGGAGCAGATAGTAATAATGTTTTCATTTCATAAAATGCCATCCAGAGTGTGTCCAGCTATGTGGGTGGGGTCCTTGACCATCTGTTTGGGGTATAATGCAGCAAGTTCGCTCCAAGTGACTTTGTAATAGCGTTGGCTTCTTTCTCAAGCTAGATGTTGAAATCTTAAAGAATAAAGAATAATTTGTAGTTGGCGATCTACGCACAGGTTGGGAGCAGCGTCAGCAAGTTTTGTCAGCAAAGTGAGGGCTGTAGGAGGTCTGTAGATTAAGAGGAAGCTTAGTGTAGCTGTGGGACTAGGTCAGAATGAGAGATTTGCAGCCTGGGTTGGTATCAATGTAGGGTCTTGAGACTACGAAGGAGTCTCTGTGCACCAGAGCCATGCCACCTCCTCTCCTATTGTTGCGATTAGCACAGATGATCTGGAACCCTGATGGGATAACCGCGGATTGATCCTCTGAGAGTCAAGTTTCTGTGATGAACAGTATGTCTATCTGGTCTTCGGAGACAGAACGTGCATTGATCAGGAGTGATCTTGTGCCTGTCATTTCTGGGCCTTTCTGGGCTTGGGCCCATGCAGTTGGGTTGTTCAAGGTTGCGTTCATTAGTTTCCCAGAGCCCCACATTAAGACTCTCAGATTCAGAGGCTTAGCAGGTTCTTATTGGGGTCTGGCACATCTTTTAGTTCCTGCTGCATGGTTGTGGTGGATGGTACAAGGTGTCTAATGACAAAGGGAGTAACAGGCATTGTTTCTTGCGGGTCCCGTTTTATGGTTGGTTGAATGGCTGTCAAGGTAAATGCAAGGAAGATGTCACGTTGTTGATGAGTCCTGTTTCTTGGATCAATGTTAGGTCCGCTGGATGCTTCACGAGGTGCCTTGAGATAAAATCAGTCAATGGTCTCTTGAGGTGAGGTGCTGAGAAGCCTGTAGAGTTGCGAGATGCCTGATCAGAAGGGGTACTCAGGGCTGCGTCCATTTCTCTCCTTGTCCTTTCCTCCTTTCTGATTCTGCTATAGTTGCAGTTTCAAGCCATCTTTCCACCCTGTAGTTTTTGAGGATCGGGAAGAGGGGGAAATTAGGTAGGGATAGATATTTACCTTTTGATTTTCTTTGCGCCTGCATTTGTGGTTGGTTCGTTTAAGGATTTCCTTATCCTCCTGTGACAATGTTTAATTGGGTAATTATGGGACGGTCTTGAGGATGTTAAAGGCAAATTGGCTTGTAGCCTACACAGATGTGAGGATTTTCCAAGGGTCAGGTTATGGAAAGGGTTTCGTAGGTGTATCAGTGTTTGCGGCTATTGTTATGAATCCAGGATTTTTGAGGAATTGTTGGTGTCTGATACTCTTATGTTTGAGGGGCCTAGTTTCAGTGACATAGGACTGATTACTACAGAATAGGTATAATAAGTGTCTTGATTTAACTTAGTGCTGGTTGTTCAGGCAGATACGGTTGGTCCAACCAGTTATGCGTTGGGGATGTAGTTGAAATACCACAAGTTACACGGTTATTATGGGGAGTATGGTAAGTTAAGGTTTGTAAGTGATTGATATACAGAGCCTGTATGCATTTGGTTCGTAAGCACAACTAAACGTAAATTACTTATGCAATATGTATATAGGTAGCAGTAATAAGTATGCAGTTATCGTGGGGGCCCAGACACTGACTCAACCCTCCCTAATTACTGGGAATGTAGGCATATGGCAGGCATATGATGGAGCTATGCAGTAGTTAGCCATTTGTATAAATCAGTTAATCTATCATGCAGATGTTATGAGCAAATCACTATGGGACAGCTCCTAATTTGTTTGGTACTCAGGTAAGTACACAGAAGCAAATCTGGCTGCATGCTCTGTGTTCAAGTAGTTTAAAGATGTGAAGGCAGGCACTCTGATACCAGTCTTTAGCTTCTCTTCCTAACACACGTTTTCATGACTTCATCAATCGTCAGGGAGGCTGCGTTTCTGTGTTTTTTCAGGCGGGTCTGCATTTCTGTTTCAGCTGTAACAAATTAATTAGCTCTGAGGATTCTGGTACTTGTATTTTTCACACTTGATTTTGCTGGCAGGTGACTGGAAACAACTCCCTCGATAGCACAAATCTTCCCCTGGATGGGGGGAGGGGGAAAGCCATGGTTGTGGCTCTCCAATGTAAGGCATGATGGCCCCGCTGCACTGCCTTGTGAGCCCGGGACTCCTGGAACAATGTTTAAAGATGTGAAGGCAGGCGCTCTGATACCAGTCTTTAGCTTCTCCTCCTAACGCACGTTTTCATGACTTCATCAATCTTCAGGGAGGCTGAGTTTCTGTGTTTTTTCAGGCGGGTCTGCATTTCAGCTGTAACAAATTAATTAGCTCTGAGGATTCTGGTACTTGTATTTTTCACACTTGATTTTGCTGGCAGGTGACTGGAAACAACTCCCTCCATAGCACAAATCTTCCCCTTGATGGGAGTTGTTTCCAGCCACCTGCAAGAAAAATTAAGTACGAAAAATACAAGTACCAGAATCCTTACAGTCAATTAACTTGCCACACCTGAAAAGGAAATGAAGACATGCCTGAAAAAGCAAAGAAACACAGCCTCCCTGAAGATTGATGGAGTCATGAAAATGTGCGTTGGGAGGAGAAGCAAATGCAGGAAAACTTGACTGGCAACAGAGCGCCTGCCTTGTCACCGATTTTTAAACTCTGTGTTCAAGCAGTGCTGTTAAGTTAAACAGTTGTTATAGATACCTGTATGAATACAATTGATTTAATCTAGCCATGTGCTAGGTAGCAGGCCAAACAGTAAGTCAACTACAAAATAGTGGTCGAGTATAATTCAGTTATATGCTAGATATGCATGGTTGTAGTGTAAAAAGCCATAAAAGTGTGACAACAACGCAATGTTTCAGACTAGCTCTTTGTTGGTTGTATGTGTGAACCAAGAGTGTATGTGGCCATGTGCTTGGTATGAAGGCAAATACAAAGAGTGAAATGTAGCTCTATGTGTACTTTTTTTTATCGTGTCATGGTTTATAAATTAAACCTTTCACAAATGACATACAGTGTTACAGATGCAGTGAGCATTATAGTGAGAAGTCACATTGTTGTAATGATTAACTCAATGATTAGCAGCTTATGTGATATCCATGCTTGCTGCAATATAGTTAGCCATACAGGTCTAGTGGGTGGTAAACACAGATTTAGTCTAGACAATTGTTAGCCATGCAGTCTAACCATAATAAGTCAACATTTTTAGCAAGAACTTAAGGCAAAAACAGAATCAGTCTAGCTGTGGGTTATGGGGTCAGCACTATAATGAGCTAAACCAAATACAATTGTTGTGTATGCTAACGCAGTGATTCAATACAAGTCAGTGTTAGGTGTTCTTGGGCATATATTAAAAGGTAAACAGTTGTGGTGTGCTTACACAAAAACATATGAGTCTAAAAAGGCTATGTGTCAGGTATACAGGCAATAATAACACAGTGAGTCAGACCAGTTTGTGTGTCAGATGTTGGCTTCAATGTAATTAGCCACACATAAGTGTGGCTAGCATAATTATTTAATATAGCTGTGTACTAAGGTGTTCAGGCATATCAATTAGGATCCAAACAGATTTACTGGTACAGATGCACACAGTCAGTAGATTCAAGTTTTGTGCTAGGAATGCAGGGGAATATGTACACGTAGATTCACCTTACCTGTATGATGAGTTTTCTCTGCCCTAAACGGTGATGACACTGGACAGGACTCAGGCGCGAGGCGAACAGGCTAAGAGGAGGCACAGTTTGGCAATGCCCTTCGCCTGGCTACCCAGGCAGTAGCTGACCTAGGAGCAGAGCTTGAGAAATCTAGAGTGGGAGGGGGCGAAATGAAAAAGGGCAGAAACAAACAATGGACTAGACCACAAACACAGTGGACTCAAGGAGCAGCCCAGATAAAAAAACAGCCTGGAATTCACAGTAAAAAAAGATAGATCCCTCCAAAAAGGTGCCAAAGAGGCACTAAACCCCTTGCCAAGTGGTTGTTGTGCAGGATAGCTACAGATTACAAGCACAAAAGCAAAGCAGGGGAGAGCAGTAAGAGAGAACTGCGAATAAAAGACCAGGGACACTTGACCACCTCAGCTAATTGCTATGGGGTTGAGAGGAGAAAGGAAAAAAATCTGAAACAAAGGAATATATACCTCAAACACTGTGCACGCTAGAAACAGTCCAGATAAAAAAAGGGCTGGAACTCAGAGTAAAAACAAACAGATAGATCCCCTCCAAGATGTCACCAAACAGGCCCTAAACTCCTTACAAAGTGGTTGTTTTGCAGCTTGGCTACGGATTACAAGCAGGAAAGCAGAGGAGAGCAATGCGAGAGGGCTGCAAATAAAAGGCCAGGGACACCTAACTGCTTCAGCCAATTGTTATGGGGATAGAAGGGGAAACACAATACACCCTAGAAACAGTCCAGATCAAACAACGGGCTGAAAATGACAGTAAAAACACAGATATATCGCACACAAAAGTCACCAAACAGGCTCTAATCTCCATACCAAGTGGTTGTTGTGCAGGCTGGTTACAGATTACAAGTGAGAAAGCAGGGGAGGGCTATACGAGAGTGCTGCAAATGTTTGGAATCGCCTGGGGCACGATGCTCCTGTTCAGCATGGAACGTCAATCAATCTCTCAGGTGTCTGTAGATCTGGGAGATGTTGCTTGAGGGCAGATTTCGGCAAATGCACATATATTATAAAACAAAGGGGGTTCTGGGAGTCCCTCTACCGGCACAAACACAGCCCATTGACCTGTTCTTGGGTGGATGGCCCCCGGGAGAGTCTCAACCAAGTCTTTAGCTCACTATCCCTTTCACAGAGGAGAACTATCCCTTCATATCAGACTTTGTCCTGCCCAGGGGCAGTCCACCACCGAAATGCTAGGCAATTCTCCTATGAACAAGAGTACCAACAGCAACCCCAGACACGTGTTTTGGCCTAGTCGGGCCTCATCAGTGAGGTGGAGTTGTGCCTCTCTAAGAACAGTGAGCAAGGGGTCCATGTCTGGATTACCCTGGTAACTTAGGTGAAACCCAAAGTTACTTAATATGCAAAACAAAGGGGGTTCTGGGAGTCACTCTACCAGCACAAACACAGCCCATTGACCTGTTCTTGGGTGGATGGCCCCCGGAAGAGTCTCAACCAAGTCTTTAGCTCACTGTCCCTTTCACAGTGATTGGAAAATTCTCCTCTGTGGAAAGCATAGTGAGCTAAAGCGTGGTTGAGACCCTCCCGGGGGCCATACACCCAAGGACAGGTCAATGGGCCGTGTTCGTACCGGTAGAGGGTTTCCCAGACCTTTTTATGCACATATATTATAAATTGTAGTGAATAGCTGCATGATGGACTCCAGATGTGCTTCAACGACCCATTAAAGCATTTAGGCTTGTTGTTGTCAGTGGTGTGATGAAATGACAACTACTCTGCAGGAGTTCAGGGGTCGCTAAAACTGTCTACTCTAAAAACAAACCAACAATGTTCCCAATCAGAAAGGTGAAATAGGAAGAATCAAGAGAATACCTCCTTTGCCTTTTGTGAGGTGGAAGGCAGGCTATAATCCTAAAAGGGGTATGAATGTGATTACAGTAGCAACCCAAACAGGGATAGCACAAAGACTCCAAAATAAAGACTCCAAAATAAAGACTCCAAAATAAAAGAATGCTCAATCAAGGTTCTATCAAAATATCTAGGGAACAGATCCTCTAAAACGTTTTATGGCACAAGTGTGGAAATACACCAAAGAAAGGATCAGCCCAATTCTCAAAGGGCATTTGAAAGGGTGCATCTTAGATACCCTTTTATACCCTTTGTGCGTTTGCACAAATAAGGTGCCCTTTTTAGGGAATTTGGGAAGCGCATTCCCGGGATTCACAAACATTTGAAAGAGACGCAGGAGGGATGTGCAAATCGTAACATGGTAATTTCCAACCCTGATTTCTTTTGAAAACCGCAGCTTTCACACTAGCATTCCCATCCCCCAAATGGGAATGCAAATGTTTTTTATTTTTATTCAATCATTTTACAGAACCCGCCATACATTAATGTCAGGAGCGTGCTCCCGACACTAATGCATGCAAAGGGACTGGACAGTGCATCTTTGTACTAGTGTTCAGCATCTGCTGAAACGCTTGTGTCACCATTGTGAATAAGGTGACCTGAGCATTTAAAAAAAAATAGCGCAAATGAAATAAGCACATTCTCCTCTGGTCTTTAATTTGGGAATCTGGGCCATATACTTTAATTAAGCACTCAGGAATCCAAATAACTGACCTAAAATCATTTTTAAAAAGCCACCCCTGTGGAAAGATCACTTAAAATGCAAAACATATATGTAAAGGCACTATGGTACTGAAGCAGTGTTGAATACGCAAGGAATTACAGCGATACCACTTGAAAAGGATATGTCTTATTAGAAAAAGATGCCAAATGGTGGCTTAATAGTCACTTTGATTCCAAAAATGTACAGGGGGTCTGGGTCTATCGCAAGTACCCTATTCTGCTTTTTGGGGGGTTTGGCAGAGTCAAACCAGGCTTCTATGTGCTGCCCCTCCAGGTTAAACTGGGTTTGAATGCAGCGAGTAGCATTGTTCCAGGCGGTATTGAGTCAGGTTCGACACAGAGCTACATGCGCTTCGATGAGCCCACCATGGTTGGTTCAACGGTCAATATGGTTGGAGACGATTGGTACCACTGGGTCCACTCAGCATGTAACATGGTATGTCCAGCGGTTCGAGTTGAAGTTCATGTCGGGTCGATGCGAAGGTCCAGGTGTTTTGAGACTGTGGGATGTATTTACCCATGCATCCGAGCCGTACCTCAAAACTGTGCAGTACTGACATGGAAAACATCATGATGGCCAGAGCTTCCCAGAAAATGCACAGGGAAATGCATGAAGAATAGGCTGCCACCCATTTTTGCCGATGTTATGGGCACAGAAGGACACTGCCTAAAACCACCATTGGACTACCCACACAGTAGTCTGAAACCATTGGGAATGGCAATGCTGATTGCCAAAAGCAAACCCATAACTGTTGGGAATTCATTTCTTAAATCTCAAAAATGGGTGCAGTACCAGTACTCACCACTATCCAAAAGCCGGCATTTTAAAACCACACCAGATTTTACTTTTTTGTGTAAAACTGAATGAACCCAAAGCAGGCCAAAGAAAGACTTACTGAGAGGTGGATACAATGTAAAGTGATATTCTGAAGTGACTTGAAGGTTTATAACAAGACTGGCTGAGCTGTGGATTGCAGCAGTTTAAGTTGCACTGGATTTAAAGACACTAAAATCGAAAATGTTTAGATTAAATGAGTGACCTATGTTTGGTGTCACATGCCTTTGTAACTGTTGAAATGTCATAGTTTTGCACTTAGAATCAGCATTCTAGCTGCATGTGTAAAATTGCAAGTTAATTTAAAAAGCAACAAAAAACATGACAGTTAGCTGAAAGTCTGGCTTAAGGAACTGAATTCTGCCTGGCAACTACCCCCATCAGGAGTGAAACTTGAGTCCCAGCTGTGTTCCCAGGCCTAGCTGCCCTTTTTGCTGGCCACACTAAGGATATGCCATCTATCTGATAATTGAATTACCTGTGCTCTGCAGGAAAGTGAACAAAGCCCTGTCCTGGCTCAGGCAAAGGTTTTATTGGCAGGAGTCGTAAATGGTCGTAAAAAGTGGCTTCCTCCTGAGGAAAGGGGAGGGGCACTGCCTGTGAGAGCAAGCTGGCTTGGCAGAACTGGATAAACCAGTATTTCTACCTTGTGCTGAGAGGAAACCACACCCCTTTGGAGCCAGAACATAACTTTAAAAAGATGGATCATTCATAGAGCGGACATGTGAAAATTTTATAAATGATACCCTAATTCTTGTGATTTTTCTGCCCACATTTTAAGAGGTTTTTCGACCCGGTGGCGTGTTCAGGGGGGTTTTAGCGGAAAAGTGGATATTACTCTAAATGTATGCATGTTAAAAATCTGAAACTTCATCAGTTAATGTCCATACTCCCTGCACACATGTATGTAAAGTTGGGTCAATGTCAGAAAGTGAAAAATCAGTTAAAAAGTCAATTATGTGCCATTTCTGAATGCAAGCTCTTAGAAACAGCAGATTTGGACAGAGACATGGCTAAATTCAGCCACACCATGTATATGTAATTTCAAGCAACTGTATAACTGTGAAATATGTCTTTTGTTATCAAATATAGAATATGTGCAATCTGACAGAGGAGTGTCCTATCTGCAAGCCATAAAACGACATCACTCTGACACAATTTAGCTTCACCAATCAAATGATAAATGGAAGTTTGACCAATTAGAAGCTGAGAGAGAGGTAGGGTCAGTGATGCTAGAACACACCCACATTCTAAACACATAAAAGCAGACAGACAGGACAGATAGGGACTTTCAAATCCATCTGCCGCTGGAAGCTCTGCCGGAAAAATCCATACTTTACCTCCATCAAACCTCCAGAGAGCCAAACTAGAGACTTCAATCTATCCAGAACTAGAGACCCAGACCAGAGAACCAGAGAGAGCTGACCCAGATCACTGTGAAGTGCAGAGACCAGAGGCGAATTTAAAACCCTGACCAGATCCGTGATGAGGCCCATTTCACTCAAGAATATAGTGTGAGTACCTAGAAAACTGTGCAGAACCAATCTCCTAGTTAAAATAATATAATTCAATCTAGCTTAATCTAAGTAGAACTGTCTCCTAACTGTCACCTGTCATTTGTAAAGCTGTCACTTGTCATTTTCTAGTTGCAAGCTGCACTTGTCATTTTGAGCTTTTAAAATTTCAAATCTGAAAAACGACCTTTATTCAATCGCTCATATCTCCGCAACCGTTTGTGCTAGAGACTTGCAGTAACTTTTATTTGGAAGCTGAGATCCTAGGCTTTCCTAGGACCCCAAAACGATAGAGATAGTCCTTGTGGTTCCTCTGTAATAGCGCTCGGCGCATCCGCGAATTTTGCCGCGATTTGCAAATTTCTCCTCGTGTAAAAAGACAGCAGTTTTGCTTTTCCTTGCCAAAAACTTCGTTTACCTGCTAGTTACTACTAAAGCATTGTTAAGGTGATCCTGAATTCATAGAGAGTAGATATCACTCACCCTGAACCTCTGAAAGGGAATTAAAAGCATTTTTAGCATATTTTTTTTTTAATTCATTGCCAGCACATATCAAAGCAATTTGGGCCTGTGTTTTCAAACTTCTGTAGTGTAAGCTTGCTGGGGTGAACTGATTTACATTGATTGCATTTCTGAGAACTGTGTGTTTTCCTTCCATTTCCTTGCCTTGCATCAAGGGGGGGAGGGGATTGCCAGAGAAAAGTGATTACATTGTTTTGTTGAAATCATATTGAGTATTTTCTATACTGCATTTCATTCATTCAACCTTGCATTTCCTTGAACCATATAAAGCATTCTCTACCACATTATACTTCTGTACCTATTTACCACTGTGCTACCTTATCCATTTCATGTCAACTCCTTATTGATTATAGAGAAGCGTGTTAGTGCCAGATTCTCCGTTGTTAATCTTTATCATATCAGATTAAGTGTGATATTCAGTTATTAATTTATTATAAGGTGTGACATATATATATCTATTGTTTAAATTATCAAATAAACCTTTTAACTTGCAAAACAGAACTACTTCTTGGCTCAGTGGGGTCAGGTGGATTCCAAGAGAGGGGTGTTATATAGGGGTAGTTATCCAGAACGCATGAACTGGACATAAAGAGATATCAATAAGGGTTTTCATTCAGTATTCTAGACTAGGCGTTAACTTAGCTGTAGTGCTGAAATGAATCCTCTTACAAATTGGGGGCTCGAGCCGAGACGTTGGGTTAGATTTACCATTTGTGCAGCTTAATACAGTGTGCGAACTGACGGGATACATACATCCGTTCGGATCACCACGCTGCATTACGCTGTGAAGCATTCCTCAAAAGGGACACTCCAAGAAAAGTTCTGTTCTGCAAAAATAAAATACAAACTTCTGTAAGTCAGGACAGAGACCAATCTCTAGAATGACGACCTTAGTAGACATGAAAATAGCCAGAGAGCACCTCTTGCATAAGCTATTTGTGAGAGGTGAATGGACCGAACAGGGCCAGGATGTGTGGTTGCAGGCCATCACACAACAGGTCACTGAAACAGGGTCAGATATATATAGAGATCAGGGTCCCTTACATGTGGCCCTGAGTGAACTATATATGGCTCCTAAAGCCAAAGAGGAACACAATAAGATTGCCAGGATAGCAGCATACCTGTACCTATATATGGGAGACATGCAGGATAGATGTGCTGAAAGCCAACATCTGGCAAATAGGCAACAGATGGCATTACAGAAGGCCCAATCTGATCTGGACTCTTCTGAGCAGAGGCTGCAGAGGAGCCAGGAGGCAGAAAATGATAGTAGGCAATATATCATTAAAATAAAAGAGGATATGGGCATCCTACAACAGGAAAAGACAGACCAGGATACCCGATTTCTGGCCCTGCAGAAGGAGCACCAAGACAGTTTGGACTCCTTACTGCAGAACCAGAAAAAGCTGGAGCAACAGATCAATTTCAACAGGGCATGCACAGAGCAGGTAGCCACCCTGCAAATCCAACTAGACAGAGAGAAAGAGGAGAGCAATAAACTGATTCTGAAAGACCTGGATACCCAGGCAGAGTTTGATGAGGAGCGCCAAAAAGCTGGTGCCCTTCAACGGCAAAGGGACGACCTGGCGGCACAAATGCAGGCTCTTAGTCAGGAAAGAGACGCCATAGGCCAGGAAGTCTGCCACTTAAAAAAGGAAATTGAAGAAAATCACCTGGCCCTCCAGGGGCTGGGTGATCTCCAAAAAGAAAACCAGAACTTGGTAGAGCACACCAGAAGGGTGGAAGATGCTCTAGCAAGAAAGGAGCAGGCCAATAGGGACATTGCCCAGGAGGTAAACCTCCTGCAGCAAAGACTGGCCCAGTTCTCCAGGACCAACCAGGAAGCACAGAGGGAGAATGAGGCCCTCTGTCAACACAATGATAGGCTCCAGCAACAGGTAGCGATGCAGGAGAAACTGATAGAGTCGAGTAAGGCCTTAACAGAGGAACTGAAGGCACAAATGCAGGCTCTTGCATTGCAACAGGGAGCAGGGGCGGATAGAGATGAGGTTCGCTGGGAAATGGAAACTCCGGAGCATAACCTCAGGAGCCCTAGTACCAGAGGCCCTCATACCTCTCAGTCCCTGGACTCTGCCACCCCCATGTCCCCTGGTGCACATGAGCACAGGGCCACAGGGATGGCAGATTACTATCCAGCTAAAAGTATGGGGCTCATAGGCCAGTACCACTCAGGAATGGAGGGGTGGGCATCCGGGTATGGGCACCCAAGTACAGTACAGTTCAGTGGGGAACCCCAGGAGAGTAGGCCCATTAAGGGCATCCTGAAAACCTCTGCCCAGTTAGGTCAGTGGAGGGGGTACCCATCAAATCCTGGCAGCAAGGAGGAATCTGAAGACTCCTCTGAACTGCGCAGGACACAGGAGACCAGGTCCCCACATTCTGCCATCCATTCCCAGGCTCGCAGAATCCGGGAAAACCTGGAAGATCAGACGGGAACCTCTGGGAGCAGTGCCTCTGAGTCTGAGGATGAATGGACAAGGGTTACCCGAACCAAAAAGGCCAATAAGGCAAAAAGGGCCTTGCTTAAGGACCCCTTAAAGCAGATTAAGGCGATCAGGAGCGTCATCACGCCTTACCATAAGAACGCTAAGTATTCTGTTTGGGAGCACTTAGAGTTGTTTGAACAAATGATGGAGACTTTCCATTTGAAGGACAGCCAAAGCTGTATTCAATATGTAAAGTGGACATTCTCCCCGGAATACTCCAGTTTCTTTGCAGGGCTGGAGGACCAAAATCATTTAAGATGGTCCACATATAAGGCGGCCATCCTGAAACATTTTTCTGTTCACAGAAATCCTCAAGAGGCTCGCAAGGCAGCCTACAATTTGCAATGTGGGGAGGATCAGGCCCCACAAGAATTTGTGCAGGAGTTAAAGCGTGCTTTTGCACAGACCACAAGAAGGGTGCGCACAGATAGTAGAGAGTTCATAAATACGTTTTTCCATGCCTTGCCCAAATACATCATGACCCAGCTCATGTGGGATTTTCACGAGAAAAGATCCTTAGATTGGGTCATTGAACAGGCTACCCGGATCTATGAGGTGCAGAAACCGATAGATAGCAAAAGTAATGCCCAGAAAAACCCCAAAGCCAACAGCACCCCTGCTGCTGCCAAGGTGGCAGAGGTAAAGGTCACCCCCGTTTTGGATTTGGAGATGGGGGGGGCCTAAAAACCCACCTGCACCTAATAATGCTAAGCCCAGGAGGTCCTCGGGTCAGTCACAGACCGGGAGCCAAGGAGGCAGCCCCACAAATGGGGTCCCTCGCTCTCCTGATTATGTAAGTCCCCGTTACAAGGGAAATCGACCCATCCTGGGTTATGTGTGGACTCCTCCAGCCCAAGGGGGGGGATCCAGCCAAGCACCTAACCCAGGGAACTTCCCTCCAAGCTTCCCACAGGAGGGCAGAAATTTACCAAACCCTGGGCAGAGCTTTTTCCCCAGATATCCACCCGACTTTCAGCCCCAAAACCATCCATCCTTCTTTCCCCAATTCCCTGAGCCCAGACCACTGAATCCGGGAGAGGGGAGGCCAAGGGTGGAGGGGTACCCAAATCTTCCCAACCCGGGGTATTACCAGAGGAGGGACAGCTACCCTTCCCGGGATCAGCCCAGGGGAGAAAACAGGGCCCCGTATCAGCCTGAGCGGGTTTCCCAGTTAGAGCGCCAGGTTCAAAACATGGCGCGGGATATGGGTCACATACTGAGGGCTCAGCAGAACCCTCAGATCAGCATGCCGGCGCAGAACGCACCCAACTCTGGACCTGGTGCTCCAGAACAATGATGGGGGCAGCACCCCGATAACTCACCGGTTCCCAGGGAGGAGGCACAAAGGGAAGGGGGGTGTAAAGCCTTGGAGGAAGCTTCCTTCCTCACTTGTAAACAGCCCCTGGAAACCCAGGAACCGGAAACAAAATCTCTTGCCCCTGAAAGTCTGCCTCCTAAGGAGCAGAGGGGGGGTAGGAGAAACAAAAGACCCAAACAGACTCAGTTTGAGGAGGAGGTACAGATCTTCCAATTTGAGGGAGAGGGATCCTCAGAGGATCCTGAGAAAAGGATCTTCTCCTTCAGAGAGGGGGGAACTCCTCCCAAAGAAAAATGGGTCCCTAGGAATGCAAATCCAGACTGGGGAGATGTGGAGACTGAGCTACCGCCGCCCACCATCTCATCCCAGAACCAACAGCAAGAAAATCCCCGGGTTCAAACCCATACTGGGGACTGCCTCCAAAAAGGGGGTGGCGGCCCAGAACTGGAACCAGGGGAACCCACAATGGCTCTGATCTCCAGTTGCCAAATTTTTCTTTCAGATTCCCAAGACTCTCCACAGAATTCTGCCCAAATCTCTTCGCTAGCAATGTCCAAAACCAGAAAGTTAGCCCACCAGTTGTCCAAAAATGTACATTACCTGTGCCCCCTTGAGGAGAAGGAGGGAAGATATTATGCCCCGGTACAAGTACAGGGGCAGGGTACAATCTCGGCACTGGTGGACACTGGATCTCAAGCTACCCTTCTGTCCAGAAGGGCCTTTGACGAACTGAATGCAGGAAGGGGAGAGAATTACCAAATTCCTCTCACCTCTCTTCCGGGACAACTACAGAACTTTGACGGGAAGGAAATTCCCGTTGAGGGGACTGCAGACTTGGACATTAAAATTGGGCGACATAAGTTGAAACACCCGGTCATAGTTGTGACCCCGGAGGGCACCCCTTGTTTACTAGGGAATGACCTCCTGAGAAGGTTGTCACCCCTAATAGATTGTGTAAACAAGGTCCTCTGGACCCAGACTAGCCGACCAATAAAAGTAAAACAGAGTGACAACCATGTTAGTTTAAACGGCACATGCCACATGGTTGAACAAAAATCTGACCAAGTAGAATTTCACTTCCAGAACAACCAGATTCCAGACGTGACAGTAATAGCAGTAGGACAACAGACTAGTGATGGGGGGTCCTCTCTATTTCTGAAAATCAACCTTCCTTCCAGTTTAAGGTGGTATTCCACGCTGGAAGGAAACACTCTGAAATTCTATACCAATCCACAATCTGAAACTCCCACTCCTATAGTCCAGAAAGATGTGAAATCAGCTCAGAGCCTGGCTGATATTCAGCAAATTGGAGAGCAGTTGTTCATCCCTGTTCAGTTAAATGATGGGAAGGACTCTGTTCTCGCTCGAGTGTGTGTGAACAACGGTAAGAGCTTCATCAGCGAAGCCATGTTTCGCCAACTCCCAAAAGATCCAGCCATTCCCACCTTCAAACTGATAGACAAATGGGAAATGGACCTGGAAGCACCTCATTCCAAACATCTCCTGCCAAGCAGGTGTATGCTCAAAATCTCCATTGGCAACAAGAGCATAGTCCACAATTGTTGGGTCGTGCGAGACGTCCCTGCCGCCTTTTACTTAGGCAGTGACATTCTCAATCGCTTTGCCATTAGTTTGGACCTAATAAACTTCAAAGCGTGGTCCCGATTAGCGGATAATCCCATGGGCTTTGATGATCCAGAAAAAGCATTTAGGTCAGCTCAATTGCTACCTTATGCAGTTGAAATTCAGGTTAAAGAGGAAGTCACCATCCCAGAAAGGACCCGACAATTCTCCCTGGAAGTGAAAGTTAAAAGGGGACAAGAGTTGAAAAACCCTGATGCTTACATACATCTAAATGCTTCTCTCCAACAGCAAGGGTTGGGGGTAAACCCAACACCATTAGTCAACATAGAACATGACACCATTCCAATAGAGGTGGATAACAGCGACTTAAAGAGTATTACTCTAGCCGCAGGCACCATTATTGGAATGGCGGTTGATGACCGACATTTCTCCATTGATCTTAGAAATGAACTGTTAGGACCAATCCCCAAGGACTGTTTTGACAGTGACAGTGAGGACAATACAACACCAGACAGGATTTTTACCCGGCATGGGGGGAACTTCCTGGTGTACACTTCTTGCCCTTATGGTAAGGAAGATGTGACTTGTGACTTCAGGAGGGATGAGGTGATTTTCCAGGTTCATGAAGGCTGCCTTGCCCACCTGAAGCCTCCGGTCCAAATCAGCACTCTGACCAGGGACTTCTCCACCCAGCTGGAGGAGGCCGCGGAGATAGCCAAACCAGAAGTCTTCCCGGGCTTCAGGCAGATGGTGGAAGAGAGAGTCAACCTAGCTGATGCCTGTGTGACTCTGGAACAAAAGCAAAAGTTGAAACAAGTTTTCTTGGATTTCCAAGATCTCTTTGCGGTAGACTCATATGACTGTGGTCGCACTGACATCCACACAACCACAATCCCCACGGACCCTGGCATGACTCCTGTGTTTGTGAAGCAATATCGCTTGCCTCTCGCATCAATGGAGTCCCTTACTGAAATAATTAAGAACCTTGAGTCCCGGGGAATAATCCGTCCAGTCCACAGCACCTTCAATAATCCGGTGCTGGGAATATTGAAGCCAAACGGCCAGTGGAGACTCTGCGCTGACCTCAGGGAGCTCAACAAACGGGTCCATACTTCCCGATGGCCTCTGCCCTACATTGACCAAGGTCTGGCCCAGATTCAGGGGTCACAGGTATTCACTGCAATAGACCTGACCAATGGATACTGGACCGTGCCTGTCAGTAGGGAGGACCAATACAAGCTGGCTTTTACCTTTGGGGGCCAGCAGTACACATGGACCCGGACTCCCTTCGGATACCTCAACTCCGGCAATGAATTCAACATTTTTCTACACAAGGCCATGCCCGACTTGGGTGCAAGGGGTAACCTGGCTTATGTAGATGATGTCCTCATCAAAAGCTCAACTGTTGAGGAACACATAGCGGAGATCCGTTATGTTCTGACACAGTTGAGGGCCGCCGGAGCAAAACTTTCCTTTCAGAAAGCACAGTGGTGTAAAACCCGTGTTAACTTCTTGGGGCATGAGATTACTCCTCAGGGTCTTTGTCCCCAGGAAAAGAAAGTGGAAGCACTTCAGAAACTGAAAGACCCCACAACTCTGCGGGAACTAAGGAGCCTCCTTGGACTGACTAATTACAGCAGAAAGTTCATTGAGGGCTACGCAGAGATCACCAGACCCCTGATTCATCTCCTGAAGGGGGGGTCAAGTGGGAATGGGGTCCAGAACAAGCCGAGGCAGTAAAACAACTCAAAAGAAGCCTCTCACAAGCGCCTTGCCTAGCTTACCCGGTCAGAAACAAGGAGTTCTTCCTGGAGACAGGGTTCTCTAATACGTGCTTGACGGCCGTATTATACCAAAAGCATGACAAGGTCAATAAAGTAATCTCCTATGCGAGCAAAACTTTATCCTCTGTGGAGGAAAAATTCAACGATTGTGAGAAGGCACTCCTGGCAACGGTGTGGGCATTGAAGAATTACCGCCCGTTTATCCAGGGGGAACACATCATAGTGGAGACTCCACACCAGCCTCTGCAATATCTCCAAAGTGACAGAATCCGGGCCGGAAATGTGAGTAGTTCCCGAATTACTTCCTGGATTCTGTCAATACAAGGCTTTCCTGTGGAGGTCCGATATGGCCAAAACAAGAAGAGTCCCCTCGCGCAAGGTCTGGCTGACTTGCATGATTGTGCCAGAGAAAACTGTCTCGAGGACGAGAGTCTAAAAATAAAGGACAACACGGAGGCATACCTTAATTCCCCACACAAAGTCTTTGAAGAGGACAAGTGTGAGGGAATGCCCACTGTCTATCTGGATGGATGCTCTTACCATGTTGACAACAACGGGGAGAAAGAACTGGTGGCCGGCGTAGGGAATGCATGGGTGAATGAGTCCCCAGAACCCTCCGCTGGATACAAAATTGGTCCCCGAAGTAGTCAGGTGGCAGAATTGATGGCTGTGCATCAGGCCATCCTCACTGCTGTCCAGCATCAACTCCACGAACTGGTCATAATCACAGATTCGGATTATGTACGGAACGGGTTCGTGGAGCACCTGGTTAATTGGAAAACCAGAGGCATGTTATGTGCTAACAACAAACCCTTGAAACATGGGAAGTTGATCCAAAACATTGATGATCTGGTCACATCGAATGAGATGACCATCTATTGGAAAAAGATCAAGGGTCATTCCAAAGTAGAGGGACCAGACAAAACTGGAAATGACTTAGCTGATCAGCTGGCCAAAACCGGGGCCATCCAAGGGGATCTAATTGAGATTGAGTCCCTGTTGGGGGAAATCCAGGTCACTGCCATCACTAGGTCCCAGACAAATGCTCACAACGACCTTTCAATTGCACAATGGAGTAAGGAGACCCCTGATGCTGATTTGATTACTGCTCAGAAGGGGGATCCAATTATTGGTAAATTTTACCAGCACCTTGAGGACCCTGAGAACTTTCCCCTGACGGATACCGATTACATTGGGAAAGAGGACCTAAGAGTGTTGATGAAATGTCCAAAAATGTTCCGAATCCAAGACGGGTTGTTGGTAAGGAAATCCAAAGCTGGCCACGATCAGTGGGTGGTTCCTACCTCATTCCGAAGCCTGATGTTAAGTCACGCCCATGATGCGGCCACTGCCGGTCATAGGGGGTTTCACACAACACTGGAAATCTTAAGAGAGGTTGCATACTGGCCACACATGGGCCAGGACCTCAACCAATATTTGAAGGGTTGTCTTGTGTGTGCACAATTTCAGCCGACATCCCTCACACACCGGGCGCCTTTACAAAAGAGGGGGATGACCCTGCCATGGTCAGATTTACAAATCGACTTTGTAGGCCCTGTGATTCGCTCGGCTAGGGGGAATAAGTACATGTTGACCGTGACATGCTTGTTTACCAAGTGGGTGGAATGTCTCCCAGCCCCAAATTGCAAGGCAGAAACTGCAGCTGCCTTAATGATTAACCACATCTTTTCCCGTTTTGGTCTACCTCAAAGGATTGAGTCAGACAGAGGTAGCCACTTCACCAGTGAAGTAATGACAAAGATGTGGGAGATACTGGGGGTCAAGAGAAAGCTGCATATTGCTTATAGACCAGCTTCTTCTGGGGCAGTAGAGAGATATAACCGGACAATTGTGAGCATATTAAAGAAGTTTGTGGCAGATTCTGGGCCAAGTTGGGATATCCGATTACCTCTGGTCCTAATGGCTATCAGATCTACCCCTTCATCTGCAACCAAAATGTCACCATTTGAGTTGATGACTGGGCGCAAGATGGTGCTTCCTCAGCATTTGCTCTACAGGACCCAAGAGCAGACACTGATAAATGCCTCCACTACTCATGAGTATGTAGAGAATTTAAGGAAACACCTCCAACATGCTTTTGCTTATGCTCAGCGGAATCTAGAAAGATCAGCTGATAGCATGAAGACCCACTATGACCTGAAAACTTCCAGGAAGGAATATCAGGTGGGAGACCGGGTCTATCTATACAACTTCCAAAGGAACCAGGCCAAGCAGCGCAAATTTTTGCCTACATGGAAGGGACCCTTGGAGATCATCGACAAGATCTCCCCTGTGGCCTACAAAATCCACATCCCCAAAGGTCCTTTGGCAGCGGGGGAAGACAAGTGGGTTCACATAAACCAGTTGAAGTGTTGCCATCCCAGGCACACTCTGCAACAACTGGAGGAATCCTCTGGAATCCTAGCGGGTACTGTATCAGACTAATTCAGTTCCAATCATAAAACATACCACATCTAGTCTCTAAATGTTGTGATTTGTATGAAACTGTCTCTTAGTTATACTGTTTTTTTTCAAAATAAGAATGTAATATTTCGTTATGATTAAATGCATATGCTGCCCCACTATCTCAACAGTGGTGGAAAAACGTATATGAGTAGGTATTGCCGCTCTTCCTTTGTCGTCCTAGGAGAAAGAAAACCTGAAGACGGGCCAAGGAGGGCGATCCGGAGACCGGGAACGAAGATCCAATGGGCCCAGTGGACCGCCCAATATTCCCATCAGGACCGGCGAGGAGGACCGATCGATCAGTACCGGATGGAGGAAAAGATGCTGAACTGTGCCATCTATTGGAAGAAGATGAGGAAACATCCCAGGTCTTGCGAGTCCCATTCGTGAAATAGAATGGCCATCGCAAGAGGGGGGCTTGTGGGATGTATTTACCCATGCATCCGAGCCGTACCTCAAAACTGTGCAGTACTGACATGGAAAACATCATGATGGCCAGAGCTTCCCAGAAAATGCACAGGGAAATGCATGAAGAATAGGCTGCCACCCATTTTTGCCGATGTTATGGGCACAGAAGGACACTGCCTAAAACCACCATTGGACTACTCACACAGTAGTCTGAAACCATTGGGAATGGCAATGCTGATTGCCAAAAGCAAACCCATAACTGTTGGGAATTCATTTCTTAAATCTCAAAAATGGGTGCAGTACCAGTACTCACCACTATCCAAAAGCCGGCATTTTAAAACCACACCAGATTTTACTTTTTTGTGTAAAACTGAATGAACCCAAAGCAGGCCAAAGAAAGACTTACTGAGAGGTGGATACAATGTAAAGTGATATTCTGAAGTGACTTGAAGGTTTATAACAAGACTGGCTGAGCTGTGGATTGCAGCAGTTTAAGTTGCACTGGATTTAAAGACACTAAAATCGAAAATGTTTAGATTAAATGAGTGACCTATGTTTGGTGTCACATGCCTTTGTAACTGTTGAAATGTCATAGTTTTGCACTTAGAATCAGCATTCTAGCTGCATGTGTAAAATTGCAAGTTAATTTAAAAAGCAACAAAAAACATGACAGTTAGCTGAAAGTCTGGCTTAAGGAACTGAATTCTGCCTGGCAACTACCCCCATCAGGAGTGAAACTTGAGTCACAGCTGTGTTCCCAGGCCTAGCTGCCCTTTTTGCTGGCCACACTAAGGATATGCCATCTATCTGATAATTGAATTACCTGTGCTCTGCAGGAAAGTGAACAAAGCCCTGTCCTGGCTCAGGCAAAGGTTTTATTGGCAGGAGTCGTAAATGGTCGTAAAAAGTGGCTTCCTCCTGAGGAAAGGGGAGGGGCACTGCCTGTGAGAGCAAGCTGGCTTGGCAGAACTGGATAAACCAGTATTTCTACCTTGTGCTGAGAGGAAACCACACCCCTTTGGAGCCAGAACATAACTTTAAAAAAGATGGATCATTCATAGAGCGGACATGTGAAAATTTTATAAATGATACCCTAATTCTTGTGATTTTTCTGCCCACATTTTAAGAGGTTTTTCGACCCGGTGGCGTGTTCAGGGGGGTTTTAGCGGAAAAGTGGATATTACTCTAAATGTATGCATGTTAAAAATCTGAAACTTCATCAGTTAATGTCCATACTCCCTGCACACATGTATGTAAAGTTGGGTCAATGTCAGAAAGTGAAAAATCAGTTAAAAAGTCAATTATGTGCCATTTCTGAATGCAAGCTCTTAGAAACAGCAGATTTGGACAGAGACATGGCTAAATTCAGCCACACCATGTATATGTAATTTCAAGCAACTGTGTAACTGTGAAATATGTCTTTTGTTATCAAATATAGAATATGTGCAATCTGACAGAGGAGTGTCCTATCTGCAAGCCATAAAACGACATCACTCTGACACAACTTAGCTTCGCCAATCAAATGATAAATGGAAGTTTGACCAATTAGAAGCTGAGAGAGAGGTAGGGTCAGTGATGCTAGAACACACCCACATTCTAAACACATAAAAGCAGACAGACAGGACAGATAGGGACTTTCAAATCCATCTGCCGCTGGAAGCTCTGCCGGAAAAATCCATACTTTACCTCCATCAAACCTCCAGAGAGCCAAACTAGAGACTTCAATCTATCCAGAACTAGAGACCCAGACCAGAGAACCAGAGAGAGCTGACCCAGATCACTGTGAAGTGCAGAGACCAGAGGCGAATTTAAAACCCTGACCAGATCCGTGATGAGGCCCATTTCACTCAAGAATATAGTGTGAGTACCTAGAAAACTGTGCAGAACCAATCTCCTAGTTAAAATAATATAATTCAATCTAGCTTAATCTAAGTAGAACTGTCTCCTAACTGTCACCTGTCATTTGTAAAGCTGTCACTTGTCATTTTCTAGTTGCAAGCTGCACTTGTCATTTTGAGCTTTTAAAATTTCAAATCTGAAAAACGACCTTTATTCAATCGCTCATATCTCCGCAACCGTTTGTGCTAGAGACTTGCAGTAACTTTTATTTGGAAGCTGAGATCCTAGGCTTTCCTAGGACCCCAAATCGATAGAGATAGTCCTTGTGGTTCCTCTGTAATAGCGCTCGGCGCATCCGCGAATTTTGCCGCGATTTGCAAATTTCTCCTCGTGTAAAAAGACAGCAGTTTTGCTTTTCCTTGCCAAAAACTTCGTTTACCTGCTAGTTACTACTAAAGCATTGTTAAGGTGATCCTGAATTCATAGAGAGTAGATATCACTCACCCTGAACCTCTGAAAGGGAATTAAAAGCATTTTTAGCATTTTTTTTTTTTAATTCATTGCCAGCACATATCAAAGCAATTTGGGCCTGTGTTTTCAAACTTCTGTAGTGTAAGCTTGCTGGGGTGAACTGATTTACATTGATTGCATTTCTGAGAACTGTGTGTTTTCCTTCCATTTCCTTGCCTTGCATCAAGGGGGGGAGGGGATTGCCAGAGAAAAGTGATTACATTGTTTTGTTGAAATCATATTGAGTATTTTCTATACTGCATTTCATTCATTCAACCTTGCATTTCCTTGAACCATATAAAGCATTCTCTACCACATTATAATTCTGTACCTATTTACCACTGTGCTACCTTATCCATTTCATGTCAACTCCTTATTGATTATAGAGAAGCGTGTTAGTGCCAGATTCTCCGTTGTTAATCTTTATCATATCAGATTAAGTGTGATATTCAGTTATTAATTTATTATAAGGTGTGACATATATATATCTATTGTTTAAATTATCAAATAAACCTTTTAACTTGCAAAACAGAACTACTTCTTGGCTCAGTGGGGTCAGGGGGATTCCAAGAGAGGGGTGTTATATAGGGGTAGTCATCCAGAACGCATGAACTGGACATAAAGAGATATCAATAAGGGTTTTCATTCAGTATTCTAGACTAGGCGTTAACTTAGCTGTAGTGCTGAATTGAATCCTCTTACAAGACATTGCTGAAACGTTCGAAGTCTTCTGCAGAGATGAACTATTGTTTGAGTCGAAACGGCGATGAGCGTGACCGGTACAATGTGACATCCTACCGGTTTGAAGGAAGCAAGCAGCAGATTGACAAGAGTGGCAAAGGCAGCGCTGCAGGTCCTGTGTGTTTCAAGGTTTTGAAATTGGTCAAATCAGTTTGAGGATGGTTTGCAGTAGCAGAAACAGAGGTCCAAGCTGCTTTGGGCTTCTCAAAGTGCTGCAAGTCTTACTCCAGGGGCTCTAGAGCAAGGTGGGACGTTCCTACTCTTAACTCCCAGTCCAGGGAGCCTGGCTGGCACCTGTTGGGGCTCCTTCATCTCCAAGGTAGAGCTTGGTTCCAGTACAGCCAGCAGAGTGCAGGGCTTGGTCCACAGCAGTTCACCACTAATGTTCCCTGGGTATGGCTTGGGGGCTCAGGTTCCCCCCCCCCGAGCCCCCAAGCCATACCTGTCTTCAGCTCTGCGGCAGAGTACATTGGAATGGATTTTACTATACAGGGTTTGAGCAATGCCTTCTTGGTGCCCAGGAAAGATTAAAAGAAGGAGTGGGAGACCCCCCTTCCTTCTAAAGGTAGATGGCCACAGTAGATTGTCCAAAAGCAGGCGTGCTGTAAGCGGTTTGTTGCTGTGCCAAGTGGCCTTGGTCGTCTTGCATCATACTGAGAGTGCTGTGTTCCACAGGATGTGGAAGGTGCAGGAAGGAAAGAGAGCCCAGCAGAAAAGCAAGATGGTGAAAACCTTCTCAGTTCCTCTCTCTTCTCTCTGGCTACTTTGACGCCACTCCTTTCCCAAGTCTGTAGCTTCAAAGGCACTTTGATGTGCAGCACCCTGGTCGGAGGGTGTCATTTTTTTGTGCGTGTGCCTCTTTGAATTGTGGTTCCCGGGAGATCTGCTGGTGGGTTCTCCTAGGCTTAAGGGGAGGTGTTACTCTTCCTCCCAGAGAAACAAAGGAGAGCAGCTTTCGGACTTTTGTCTCACTTGCTGAAGTGAAAACAAGCAGGCTAGCTATGAATACACATACACTTCACATAGCTGGCCTGGGCTAGCAGGGTTGACACTTGTATGATGTCAATTTTCTTTGGCTTGGCTAATTGTGAGTTCCACATACAAACATGGGGTTTGTCTTATTTGTAGAGTTTACCCTGCCACCAGACTGACAGGGCCACAATTATGATGTTTCAGATCCGAGTTACAGAAGTTAAATGGAACTGCTATCACCTGGAACATAGTGTCATAGCAGCTATCAAGAAAGCACAGCTGACCTTTGGAGATTCTCTGTGGCAATGCAGGACAGGTGCGCAGATGCCAGGAGACTACTGCAGCAGGGCTCATGTGTGCACTATGCTTTTGGCATGGGGCTTTATGAAAGAGAGGTCTGAGCAGCATATCACCTTTTCAGAGCTGGATTACCTGCATCCTTTTTTAAAATTAAAAATAAAAAAGCTTGGTCTGTCTCACCTGCACCATATGGCAAACCTCCACACATGGAATGCATTTAATTTCTTTGACTAAAACAACAGCATAGTACTATTGGGAGTACCAAGCCAAGAGCCCTAGAGCAGCCAAGCCAAGAAAAAACTCTGTGGTAGGGGAATCTGCATGGGGGAACATGGGGAAAGTAGTGGGTAAGACTGTTGTCCGCATTTCAGTAGGTCACCCTAATTGTATGCAATATTCTGTCTTATTGTACAAAACCTATAGTGCGTAATTACAAATTATTAACTCTCAAATATGCTGCAACTTTACCATACAGCTGAGAAGATTAATCACTGGCATCCAGAAGCAAAGATATGTTGTCCTTTTAATCTTTGCAGTGAGTATTTAGACCATCTGCTTATAGATGGTCCGACAATCCATGAGTTTGGGTATCGGATACTTGAGTATATTTCCAAGATTATTGATGAAGATATTACAGATTTATGGTATATTGATAGCTTCAGGTTATTAAGGCCCACACAATTTACAAAAGATCATTCATTCTTATGTATTGTAACAACAATTTTAAGCATGCCGGTAGCGGAGTTGTTGGCAAAAGTAACCTCCTTCATGTAGTATGGATTGAATAACTATTGGGGATAATTTATGTGGAAAAAAACAATATCATTATCTTGAGAACCCTTTTGGTATTTTAACTCCTTGTGAGTTTTCTTTTCAAAACCTCTCTTTGTTTTTTCATTATATGTATGTGCTCATGGGCTTTGTAACGGGAACGCGCCAAGTTAAGCTGGTCATGACTTACCACATCTGCTGAATTTCAAGGGTTTTGTTGCGTTAAATCTGGTCAACTTAACTGCACTTTAACTAAAGATTTTTCAATTAATTTCAATGGTTTTGTTAGACCATAGTTTTTTTACAGACCACCAGCCTTGGCCTTCAGCCATGGCCAGTGGCCACTGCATTCGGCCATGTCTACTGTATATGTTCCCCGCATATGTTTCTTTTACACCCACTAGATGGCCGTGGCCACTACACATGTCTCTTGGGCTCACTAGCCACGTCCTTCAAGGGCTTTGTTGCGTAAAATCTGGTCAAACTAATTGCAATTTAACTAACGTTTTTCAGTGAATTTGGAGGTTTTTGTTATACCATCATTTTTTTACAGGCCACTAGCAATGGCCTTTGGCCGTATCCACTGTATATGATCCCCCAGTATGTTTCTTTTACACCCACTAGATGGCCATGACCATTGGCCATGGCACTCTCCATGTATTTTGGCCCCACTAGCCACGGCCTTTAACCGTGCCCACTGTATATTTGAAAACACTACCGGGCCACTAGCCATGGCCTTCGGCCGTGTCCATATATACATGTTCCCCCAATATGTTTTTTTTAACCCATGGCCACTCTACATGCCTTGGCCTCTATACACTATTTACATTCTTAATAACCTTTTCCTTTTTGAGAAATTGTTCCCAAAATGTCCAGTTTGTGGGGAGACCTTGACAATCCCTTGGTTTATAAAATTTCATTCAAATCCATCTAGCAAGTCAAAAGCACAAATACCGATATAAAGGTTTTAAGGCACAGGGGCACCCGGTTCTCTGTTGAATATAAGTCAGTGCTTTGTACCAACATTGTTTCTTATTTGGTCCAAATCTGCCAAGCAGTTTTCATGCTAGAGCTGTTCAAAAACTGCACTTTTTCTTTATGGGAAAATGAATGTGAATTCTTATTAACTTTTCATGTTCTAACGAATCGTTTCCATAATTTTCAGTTTAGTTGGGCACTTGATAAACTGTTTGTTTGAAAAAGTCATCATAATCCATCTAGCAAGTCAAAGGCTATTAACCTTGCTCAGCCACTCTGCTATAAAAAGCACCAAGGGCGATATAAACGTTTTAAGGAGCATGGGGCACCTCCGTCACTGTCAAATATTTTAAAAATGAATGGATGTTTTTACCCCCAATCCAGTCAGTAAATTCAAGTCAATGCTTTCTGCCCAGGTTGTTTCTTATTTGGTCCAAATATTCCAAGCGGCTTTTGTGCTACGGCTGTTTTCTTAATAACTTTTTCACTTGAGTCCATATTGTTCCCGCAGTTCGCAGTTTGGAGGGGCCCTCCACCTACATTTTGTTTTGAGAATTTAATCCAAATTCATCCAGCAAGTCAAAAGTTATTAGCAATAGAATTTTGGGGAAAAATGCTGCTTTTTCATTTCTGAAAATCAGGTCAACTTCTCTGCTCCAATGCACCATGGAAGATATCACTATAATTTTGGGACAAGGGGGCATCCCCTTCTCCATTAGGTATTTTAAAAAAATGAATGGATGCAGTCACCCGAGTCCCCCCTCTGTCCCCCAGAAATCGAGTCAACGTTTCATCCCCAAGTTGTTTCTTGCCTGGTCCAATTCCGTTCAGCGTTTTTCACTTTGCACGCCGGCAAAAATAAGCCTTTTGGGAATTTTTCCTCTATGGGAAAAAGAATGGGGAGTAGGCCAAAACTGTGTTGTGGTGTTCTCTTAATTACTTCTTTATTTTTTATGGCTCTTTCCAGTTTCCATTCTGGGGGACAGGGGTTACAATTTATTTTGCAAATCTTCAGCGAAATCCGTTGTACGAGTCAAACGTTATTAGCAATTCATTTCTTTTTTGGTTTTCTATGGTACTTGACACTCAACTTGTATAGTGCATTGACTGTTGAATACTCTTCTTGAGGTGCCTATTAACAGAATCTAAAAGATATTGGATCTGATGAAGTTGATAAAAATGGGTCTCCTGCCCCAAGAGAATAATGGAAAATGTATTGGTTATAAATCTCCCCTTGAGAATTTAGAATTTTATAGTGTTTGGATCTGCTGCATATGAAATAAAACTCATTTTTAAAGGCATAAAGCTCCTGATATACCTATGTAGGAGAGATTACTTGCATTAAGTACTGTGGAATCAAAGGTAATGCATAACTTGTTCTTACATATGCAATTTTTGTTAACAGTATCCTTATGTTTCAGTATTTCTCAGTATTTTTTCTTTTCCTATTAACACAAGTTGCATTAAATGATCAAAAACTATCCCCAATGATACCTAAGTTTGAACTTAGTTGACTTTATTTCTTATTGGCATTTAAATGTACTTACTAATAATTCACTTCAGAAACAGGAAGTAGACATTGTCCTGTTTGGTCTTCAAAGAGCAAGAAATATCTGTTAGAGTGAGTATTAAATTAGTGCTGGTGCCAACTTATATGCATGCAACATTATTATTTATGTAATATTTGGACATGTACTGCATGCATCTTCTTGTAGTGAAGCAATAATTGGCTACAGGCACTATTTATCAAATTATATATTGATTTTGGTCCTATTGATTAAGGATTTTTGAATATTTTAAAATTCCCAATTCAATAATTGTGACAGGAATTTCTCCATGAGCCAACAAAAGAATTAAAGAATTTATACATGTGAAAGTTACATGACGAGATCTAATAATTAAAAATGATTACAAATGAAATGTTGGTGAGTTGGTGGTTTAAACATTGATGATCACAAATAACTTGTGTCAATATTAAATTAGCATGAGTGCCATATTAGGTGCGTGCAACCTAATGATGCCATGGCGTCTAACATGTAATTATGTGTAATGTTTGATCCTGTATTGCATGCGCCATGGAGAATAAAATGTGCACAGGCAATTTTGATCAAATGATATAATAATGTTGGTGCTACTGATAAAGGAGTTCTTGAATATTTTTAAATGTACAATTAATGAAGCGTGACATACATTTCAAAGGGATTGTGTCCTCCGACGTATTCAACATCTATGACAGTTGTGTCCCACAACTTTTCAGCAGAGGGCATCCTGCGTCGATGGCTACGAGCCGATGTCCCTTGAGGGCCTCCGTTGAGGGTCGACATCATCGGATGTTATATATAGGATGCACGGCGCCGGTTGCGTCAGTTCTGTTTTTTCCGACAGCGAACATGTTAGCTTCGTTAAACTCGGCGCGCCTCGTGGATTCTTTGAATCTCTTATGATGTCTCTTACTCCAACTCCTCCGACTCCAAGGTCCGGGCTCAAGACTTGCTGGGACTGCAAGTCCAAGATGACGTTGACCGACCAGCACCGTATTTGCTTATGGTGCCTGGGTGAGTCGCACAACACCGATGACTGCTCCAAATGCCAGTCTCTAACAGCCAAGGCCTTGCGTGAAAGGAAGGGGAAGCTTTGTGCAGGTAAGCCATTGAAAAAGTCATGTAAAACCGGATCGAAATCTAGGGGTTCCACCGACGACTCGAGGGGCGTCGGGAGGAAGCTCGAGGTTCTCGGTCCCAGAGTGGTTCCCGCCATTCCTCGCCTTCGCAGCACTCTCAGAAGTGCCGACACCGGTCGCCTTCCCCATCCTCTTCGTAGGATGGTACCAGGCGCAAGGCCGCTTGTCCCACTAAGTCCTCGATACCGGAGGAGTGGGCAGCATTTAAAGAGCAGATGATGGCGATTTTTCAGTTGCAAGGCACGGTTCCTGTCGTGCCTTCTCACGAAGCCGGCAGAGAACGCTCTTGATCCGCAGCTTGCATGCTTTCGGGCTCGCGCCGTGACTTGCACCGGGAGCCCTTGAGGTCCCGTGCGGATAAGTGCAGTCGCAAGAGCCGTGCATCCAGGTCTCGGTCCTCGTCCCCAGCGAGACCGGTTCAGCCTGTAGAAGTATCGACACCGGTGTCGACTCGTTCGGCACCGGGACAGTCGGACTTGGACGATGCTTTTCCATCCTATCTATCAGCCTACGCCTGTAGCGGCTTCGACGCCGAAGGTCTTGGCGTCAACACCCTCAGCAGGGTTTCTGGCATCGAAGCCCTCGCTGGTCTCGACGTCGATGTTCTCGGCATAGAGGCTCTTGGCGCAAGGCTCTCAATGTCGAAGCTCTCGGCGCCTTTGGTCCTTTTTGGGCGTCATGTGTCTGAGGATTTGCCTTGGGTTTCCTCTTCGTCTGGGAGGCCGGTATTGGACTCCAGGCTCTCTTCTGTCAATTTGGCTAGGTTTTCCAAGCCTTTGCCTGACATTTTTGAAGAGGAGGAAAGATCAGACATTGAAATCCTGTTTCTCAGGATGAGGCTCCGGGATTGTTGAGTCCATTGGAGGAATTGCGGCAGTCCCTACATGACGCCAGTGGCCTGGATACTTCTCTGGAAGTTTAGTTTGGTAGGCCGGAGCCGGGGGCTCATGCAGACTCTTCCTACAGGCGGCTCATGTCTAGGGTTTGTGAATACCTGGGGTGGTCCAGTCCTCCTGAGGATTTTATTCAGGATGACCTTACTGACATCTTGGACCAAGGTCCCCCCTCTGACCCGGTATTGCTCTTTACCTTACATTGCAAAAAAGGGTGTCATCGGCTTGGCAGGCCCCGGAATCGCTTCCGGCGGTCATTAAGAATTTGGCGAGAAAGTACCACCCATCTGTTAGCGACCCCAGTTATTTGTCTACTTCCCCTACTCCTGAGAGTTTGGTGGTTCAGGCGGGTATGGCCACTTCGAGGCAGCAGGTATCCCTCTGGATAGGGATGACAAGCACTTTGACGGATGGGCTCGGAAGGTCTTTTCGTCAGGGAGCATGGCACTGAAAGCTGTCAACTCCATGTTCCTTGGCAAGGTTTACACACACTCTGTGGACCTGTATTTCATATGTGGCTGAGCATATTCCCAAGGGGGAGGAAAGGGATGGCTTCCTTGCCATCGTGCGTGATGGCAAGGATGCTATGTGTGAATCCTTTCAGTCAGGGTTGGACACGGCAGACTGTGTCAGCCGGTCCATGGCTGCGAGCACCGTTCTACGCAGGTTTGCGTGGTTGCCGAAGTCGGGGTTTGCTCCTGATGTGCAAAGCCGTCTTCTGAACATGCCCTTTGATGGCGTTTATTAATTTGGCAACAAGGCTGACAAGAGCCTTGAGAGGTTGCAGACCTCCAAAGCTGCAGCGAAGTCTTTGAGCGCTGTCTTTGAGCGCTGCAGTACGTCATCCTCTGCCCTTTCTTCCTAGGGGACAGCAATGAAGGGGAGGTTCCTTTTGTTTCTACTCCTCTTTTGATAGATCGAGAGGCGCAGCCAGTCAAAGGGGCCATCCTAAGAGTACCCGTGGTGAAAACAGGGTACTCGGGATGCCAAAGCCGCTCGGGCAGTTGCCTCTTTGCCCTCAGGCACTGCCGCAGCCGCTACAGCTCAGTCATGAGGACATGTCCCATGGTTCGCCGGTTGGGGGCAAACTTGCGCAGCATCTTGGAGAATGGCATGCCATTACTTCAGATGTGTGGGTTCTGGATACCATAGCCCACGGTTACTGCCTTCCCTTCCTTCAAAGACCTCACAGCAATCCACCGGGGAAGCTCTCTTTGAAGTGTCCGGATCCGCTCCTTGCGCAGGAAATCCTATCCCTGCTGGAGAAAGGCGCCATAGAACTGGTGCCTGTAGCGGAGAGGAACAAGGGATGGTATTTCCCTTATTTTTTTATCCCAAAGAAAGACGGGGGATTGAGACCCATCATGGACTTGCATTGGTCGAACAAGCTTCTCAGGAAGGACAAGTTCAAGATGGTCACTCTTTCTCAAGTCCTCCAGGCCCTTCAACTTCAGGATTGGTTGATGTCTCTGGACCTCAAGGATGCTTACTTTCATGTGCCGATTCAGCCCAAGCACAGGAAGTACCAGAGGTTCGTGGCTGGCGACTCGCATTTTCAGTTTTGGGTCCTGCAGTTAGGAGCGACCTCCACCCCAAAGGTCTTCACCAAGCTGATGGTGGTGGTGGTAGCGTACCTCAGGAGAGGGGGGATTCACGTCTACCCCTACCTGGACGATTGGTTGATCAGGGCGCATTCTCCCGGGCAAGCCCTGGATCATCTGTCTGTCATCTGCCATTCCCTTCACAAGCTGGGCTTCTCCCTAAATTTAAAGAAGTCGCAGTTGACACCTTCCCAGCAGCTCCAATATATTGGAGCATTGCTCATCCCTGGGGCAGTGTTCGCCTCCCCAGGTGAGGGCTCATCACATTCTGCAGATGGTGGACAATTTTTGACATGCCCAGAGTCTCCCGGCTTTCGAATTCTTAAGGTTGCTCGGCCTCATGGCATCCTGCATTTTTCTGGTGCCAGAGGCCAGACTGCGGATGAGATCCCTGCAGTGGGCTCTCAAGATGCAGTGGTCTTAGTTCTCAGGCAAGATGTCGGATTCCATTCAGATTCTGCCATCGGTCGCCCAGGATCTTCTATGGTGGGCCGAGGAAGGACATATGATGAAGGGGGCTCCGTTTTGGCAACCATGGCCGGGTGATGATTGTGACGGATGCATCCCTCACAGGATGGGTGCTCATGCCAACAAGTTGACAGCCAGCGGCCGTTGGTCTCTGTCGGAGTCCAGACTCCACATCAATCTGTTAGAGCTGAGAGCCATCAGGCTGGCCCTGTAGGCTTTTCTGCCATCTGTGCGGGGGAAGACTGTCCTGATTATGACGGACAACACAGTGGCCATGCATTACCTCAAAAAAAAGGGGGGGGCAGGGTCACATCCGTTGTGCAGGGAGGCGATGCGATGCAGCTCTAGTTCTGGGCCATCCAACAGGAAATCTCGATCTCGGCAGTTCATCTGGCCAGAGACGAAAACGTGGTGGCGGACGCTCTGAGCAGGCAGAGCACGGTCTCTCACGAGTGGGAGTTAGCTCAGGAAGTCCTTTTGGAGATCTTCGCCCTTTGGGGAACCACACAAGTGGATCCCTTCGCCATCAGTGTCAACCAGAGTGCAAGAGATTCTGCTTGCAGGAATTTCCTCCAAGAGAAGCCTTAGGGGACGCGTTCGTAGTGTGGTGGTCCTTCCCACTGCTGTACACGTTTCCTCCAGTCCCCATCATTCCTCAGGTGATGCAGACGTTACGGAGGTTTGGTTCCCGAATGATCCTCATTGCTCCGGATTGGGCCAGGAGAGCATGATACCCAGACCTTCTCGACATGTCCATCTGCCCTCCACGCCGTCTTCCCTACCGAGACGATCTGCTCTCACGGGAGGGGGGACAGGTTCTCCATCCAGAGGTCAGGTCGCTCAACCTTCCTGCTTGGTATCTGAAAGGTTGAGATACAAGGATTGGGACCTCCCAGATGACGTGATGGAGGTGTTGCTTTCGGCCAGGCGGCCCGCAACAAAATCCCTGTACTGTTGCCATTGGCGGAACTTCTGTGACTGATGCAGGGGTCAGAATGTGGATCCTTTCCAGTGTTCCTTTCCTATGGTCTTGTCTTTTCTGCTTTCTTTAGCCCACAGGGGCCTTCAAGTGGGTACCATTAAGGGTTACCTGGCGGCGCTGTCTATATTTAAGTGCTCGTCTGAAGAGTGTTCTTACTTTAAGATTCATTTGATTTCACAGTTTCTGAAAGGACTGTCTAATGTGTTTCCACCGTCCCCTTTCCAGGTGGCGGGTTGGGATTTGAATTTGGTTTTGAAGTTCCTGATGGGAGCTCCGTTTGAGCCCTTACACTCTTGTCCGCTGAGAATGTTTTTTAAAACTGTGTTTTTAGTTGCGGTTACTTCCGCACGCAGAGTGAGTGAATTGCAGGCACTTTCTACCAAGCCACCCTTTACTGTTTTCCATAAGGACAGGGTTGTCCTGCAGGTGCAACCTTCTTTTCTTCTGAAGGTTGTGTCTGAATTTCATTTGAGCCAGAAGGTAATTCTTCCGGCATTTTATCCTCCTCCGCATCCTGGTAAGGAAGAGCAGAGGCTCCATAGGTTGGATCCTAGGAGAGTTTTGAGCTTTTATCTTTCACTGATGTCCTGGGTCAGAGTGGACGATCAGCTCTTTGTAGGTTATGCTGGACATGGCTTGGGTCACGCTGTTTCCAAACAGTCCCTGTCCAGATGGATTGTTTTGACTATCACTGAGTGCTACCATTTGGCGGGGAAGGACCCTCCGGTAGGCTTACAGGCTCACTCTACTAGGGGTGTGGCTGCCTCCACTGCTGTACAAAGGGGTGTTCCGATTTGCAATATTTGTGAAGCAGCCACATGGGCCTCTGTCCATACTTTTGTTAAACACTATTCCCTGGACTCTATCCATGGGCAGGATTTGGCCTTTGGTAAGGCAGTCCTTTATTCAGCCATTTGATTGGGTACTCTAAATTTCACATTCTAAATTCTTTCTCTCCTCCATAGTGTGGTACTGCTTTGGGAGTCGGTCATAGATGTGGAATACGTCGGAGGACACACTCCCTTCGAAAAACAAGTTACTTACCAAACTGGTAACGTTCTTTCGATGGGATGTTCCTCCGACGTATTCCACATCGCCCTCCAAGCCTGCCCCTCTGGAGAATTTCCCTTGTGATTACAGCTTCCATTTCCGCAAGGATGACGGCTGTTATACTGGCAGGAGACTGGTTTCACACGTTCTGGGGGGAAAAAACTAAACTGAGGCAACGGGCGCCGTGTGTCCTATATATAACATCCGGTGAAGTCGACCTTTGACGGAGGCCCTCGAGGGATATCGGTTCGACGCCATTGATGCAGGACGCCCTCTTCTGAAAAGTTTCCAAAGTGCACAGCTGTGGGACACAACTGTCATAGATGTAGAATACGTCGGAGGAACATCCCATCGAAAGAACGTTACCAGTTTGGTAAGTAACTTGTTCTTCTCAGTGAGCCAAAAAACAAATAACAGAAGTTAAACATATGAAAGTAAAATAACTTGATATAATACATATTGACTATTACAAGTGAAATATTGTGAGTTTGTGGTTTAAAGATCGATGATCACAAATAATTTTTGGCATTTGGGATTGAGTTTTATAGATCAGATGACAATTAGTAATGGTAAAGTTGCATTGGAAGGAAAACCAATAGCAACATTAGCTCATAAAAAGACATCAAGTTAATGATCGATGTTTAATCCCTCCTTCATATTGTCAGTGTAGGATATTAGTTTTGCTTCTTTCGTCATCAATAATGCTTCTATGTTGCCACCCGAGGGTCTCGCTGAATTCTTTCAAGCCTTTAAATCTTCTTAGTTCCAACTTTGCTTCTGAAGATTCTTTATGCCAGTGATTTCTGATGGCTCGCAAATGTTCTCTAATGCGTTTTCTGAATTCTATTTTCGTACTGCTTTTGTGTTTTTTCACACAAATGCAATTGATCACATAAAGCACATGACAGCTCCTACAATTATTGAACGGTTAGATTTTTATCACATAGTTCTTGACTGTTAATTGATTTTTTTTGTTATCTTTGTCGAAGTTGCATATCTTGCAAGTACCACATTTGTAAATGCCTTGAAGTCCTTATTTAACTCAGTACTTGTCTTCATCAAGAACCAAGGGAGGAGAGAGTGTCGACACACTTCCCCGAACCACAGAAGCCGAATAGATCGACCCTCCCACTGTGGTTGGCACTGGCGCCTGGATTTTGAATTAAACAGGTAGCCACGTGGCAGCAATGGGGGGAAGAGGGATTAGGGAAGGTTGTGGATAGGTAAGGGGAGATAAGGAAAACCGGAAAGAGGAAATAGGGTAGCATAGTTGGATAGGTTTGGGGGAATTTAGGGAAAGCAACATACATATATCAGCAATCCTGTCCTACTCTCACCCTATGCCTGCATACCATTAGATCCTAGAACCCTAACCTGAAAGCTCCTACCTAAACCTTTATCCTGCAACAGGGCATATGAAGCACATAGAACATGGAACTTATTGCAGCATGGAAGGACATAACATGGAAGCACATAACATGGAACTTAATGCAACATGAGAACATAGAACATGGACCTTATTGCAGCATGGTTCAAATTGACTAAAGCCGGTGGGAGCAGTTTCCCAGTCAAAGCTGCAAAATTTTGGAATTCGCTACGCCCCTCCTTGAGGGCAGACCAAACTTATCTGAACTTCAGACATAACATAATTAAGTGGCTCAAAGAAAATGACCACTAATGCACTCCATTTACCTTCCTTTTGTTACGACTCCCTATCTGTAACTAAATTGCACAATGCCTGTTGATGTTGAACACCATTGTTAAATTATGTATGTATGGATGTATTGATTATGCCTCTTGTATGTATATAACTGTGTAACCCTAAGCTGAAAGTATCCACGTATCTTCTGCGCCCTGATACCCCTGAGTCTGGCGCGCATTACAAATAAATAAAGCAAACAAACAAACAAACAAACAAACATGGAAAAAAGACATGGACTCTGTAGCAAGCAGCAATGCACGTACAAGGGTCTTCCACTCTCATGAAAAAAACAAACACATGGCCTGGGGGCGAGCGAAAGCAAGCATGACGTGACATTACATTCAGGAGTTCCCCATTATGCAACCTATGGAGAGATGACCCCTTTCTTTTCATGTAATGGCTGAGATTCCTGACACCCTCCCTCCTGAAGTGCCTTCTGCGTGCCACTGCTACATGTAATCTATCTCTCAATGGTCTTAGCAATGCTTGCAACGTGTAAGTTCAAAGAAACAGTACCTTAATGAAAAGCCATAGTGGGTGTGGGCCATCGCCCTTCTAGTTCATGTAAACGTGCGAGCAGCGCACATTCTATACCCCCACACCCACGCTTACAGCAAACAATGGGCCAACACTTATTTGCATGTCTGGGGCCCCATGGGGCAACCCGGACCTGAAGAATAACAGCAAATCACTCGCGGGGCCGTTCCTAATCACTGCTGCGGCCCAGACTGAATAGACTGCAGCATTCCTCCGGCGTCCATGAAGTCTTCAAACTTCCTCACACATGCCGCTGTGATCACCCGTGCTGGAAACACATTAATAATCTGCCCCTGAGCACGGGCGGTCGGCACCTTAAATAATCCCTCACTCAATGTCAGCTGGTGAAATGCGCGAAGTCCCAGAACTACGGGCCTTTCCCAAGACTGCTGGGAAATGTAGTTCCTTCACCAATTCGATCATTTTACATGTACTCCACACTTTTTCCTGCCCGAGCCCAAGTTCCTGACAGTCTTCTTATCCTGGCCATGTACATGGCCAGAACTGATTTTATTTTGGATTGTGAGTGCTTTTCTAGAGAACATACATTGGTGTTTGTCTATATATTTTGAAATAATCAGATCTGCTGCGAGTGAGTGCCAATGCCTTTGTAGTAACTTGTAAATACATTGATTATTGGAGCAATATTGAATAATGAATCTGGCTTTGCTATCTTTACTCTCTGTAGGTACTGGTTTGATGCGATTATCTTCATCCTTGAGATATGGCTTTTTTGTTGCATCATTCTAATGTCTTTGTTTAAATCTGATGACAATCTCCCTCTTCACTCTATTGTAATCTACTGGATCACGATATACTGTGTTTGCTCTAAACAACTCTACTCTATGAATATTGTTGATGACATGGTTGCAGTGGCAGCTGCTTGCTTGAAGTATCGAGTTAAAATCTCTTTAGTTCTGGATGAAAATGTCTAAATAAAGACAGACAATCTCAATGTTGCTGCAATGGCAAGTCAATTGTATGCCCAATCCATTTTTATGTAAATAGGTAATTAAATAAGAAATGTCTTCTTCCTTTCCTTGCTATATTAGCAAAATGTTTTCAATATGCTCCATCCATTACACTTTGTTTTTGATGTGGTCGCTCTAGCTAGCTAATGCATATTGCATTTCAAAGTACCTCATGAACAAGTTATCAAGCAATGGCTCATATTTGGCTCCCATCGCTACTCCATTCCGTTGATTGTATAGTTGCTTATTGAATAAAAAATAGTAATTTTTTTATGGCGAAATCTGTCATTCCCATAATCATATTATATTGTTGGAAATGTATTTCTGACTTCTTTTCTAAAAAATTTGTGTGAGCTTTCAATGCTTGTGTGTGTTTGATCAATATGTAGAGTGCATTAACATCTAACGTGACAAGAAAATAATGACTTTGCCAATTCACATTACTTTATTTTCTGTAATAAAGCAGTGGACTCTCCCACACATGAATCTAAAACAAGAACTAGACTGAGAAAGTGATCTAAAAACCTGGCCTTGATCTACTGCTTAAATGCATCACCCCCAATCATAGTGCGTCCCACGAGGATGTGGTCGCCACATCCTATGTAACAGACAGCACTTGCACAGGTCGTGGATGGCCATGCCCCGTGGAGGGAAGTGGTTAAAGTCCTGTCTCGCCGTCCCATTGTAAAGAGTCCAGTCCTAATTCCTAGATTGGACTGCTGCAATGCCCTTTATGTCGGCACTAGCTGCCTTAACCTAACCCATCTACAAGTGTTACAGTACAACGCATTAAGAGTGGAACTTAAAATTCCAAAAGCTAACCACATTACCCCTACCAGACAAAAGGTGCATTGGCTTCCAGTGAAGAACAGAATTGCCTTCCAAATGCTATCATTAACCCACAAGTGCCTTCCGAACAAAGCCCCCAAATACCTAAACTATATATTCACCAAGAACCAAACTAACAGACCCAATAGAGCCTCTCAGGTCAACCAACTCACGATACCTAGATACAAACTAGAAAAAACAGGGGGTAAAAGTTTTCCAGTCCTAGCCTCTAAACTCTGGAACGCCTTGCCATCTGACCTCAGAATTGAGCGAGCCTAATGGGCCTTCCGAAAAAAACGAAAAACATGGTTATTTTCACAAGAATAACTATGACCCAAGTACCAGATCATTGACATATGCAGGGAACTTAATGTACCATTGCACTATAACTTTATTATGTTCTGTACTATAATTGTATCTCCATCACTGTTATTGTGCTATTGAGGTGTATTATAATTTGCATTATTGTGTTGTATTATAATTTGCCACCCCTTATCACTGTATGTACTTTGCTAATTGTAATGAAATTACTTGTACTTCAGTTGTAATTTGTAAATCCGCCCCCAAATATCTTTGGGTTAGGAGCGCTACATAAATAAATAAATAAATACAATAAAAAATAAATACCTTTGGGTTAGGAGCGCTACATAAATAAATAAATAAACAAACAAACAAATAAATAAATAAATAAATAAATAAATACAATAAAAAATAAATTCGTTTGTGATTGTGCTGCCTTTGCTTAGTGACCAGCAAGAGGGATAGTGCTAATTTATTTGGTGGGTACACGTGTATGGGGTCACTGTAGCCCTGACTGGATATGGTGAACTCTCCCGAGGGTGGGATGTACCAGAATCCCTTTAAAATGTCGACGTGTTTGTAAACTGAAGAATGTAACACACTGTCCTGTGAAGCAAACTGGTTTCAAAAGGGGAACTGTTACCAGGCCTGTTGTGGGGACATAATTTAAGGAAGTTGTAGAGGCGGTTGCCAGCGATAAGTTGACGTCAGGTCGAATGGTACGTAAAGCTGAGCCACAGGGCATGCTGAGGAGGAGGATATGTACAGGGCTATAGGAGAGAAGGCAGACATGACGATCTAGCAGGTCCCAAAGTCCAGCTACGCTTTACCCACTAGAGCTGGTCCAACCAAAAAACACCTCCTTTTAAATCTGGTCCCACAAGCAATTGGTTACATTGACATGCTGGTGCAGAATGTGGCGTTGCACTGGCATGTTGATGCAAATGTCACTTTTTGACAAACTAAACTCTATAAGTGAAGTACTGCAACCACCAGTGAAATGTTGTTGTAAATGATTATTCGAATAAAAATATTCATCAAACACATACATATATAAAAGTCAGAACTAAAACATATAACATTGGTGCATATTTAAAGGAACAATCATCGTAATGCTTTGAAACAGAATATACTAAAAGATGCAGCAACTTTTCCTCTTAAAGACCCCCGTCTATAAAACATGGCAGCCTTCAAAAACAGTTGTGTCTCCGCCCTTAATACAAAATACATTGCTGGGCCATGTTGTCTCAAATCCGTACCTTTTAGGGCTTGCAAAATGGTCCCTTTTCTAATATTGACATAACCAGGGCAAAACAGAATAAAGTGACTTAGATTTTCATTCGTAGTGCCACACACAGGACAGCCTTGATCATCGGGGTAACCCACCCAGTTCACTGTTTACCTCTTAATCATAAACAATCGAATCATGCCCTTATGATGAGCCAGCTTTAATGTTTTTCGCTGGCCCAGACAAGGTACGACTGCATGGTTGATGGCCCACTTATGAATTAATGCAATATGTGCAGTTGTGACACTGATGCTGCATTCATACGTTTAATCACAGTTTCCCTGATTACTGCTTCTTTGTATGACCTTACTTCCTGCGTTATTAGCATCATAGAAAAAGGTGGCACAATCGGCAAGTGAGCCAGACACATAAACTCTTTTACAAATCTTAACCATGGTATTTTGTGCCACCAATCCTTGTTCAATGTAGCTTTTATTATAAAGTGGCACAGTGTGGCATTTTTGTTCACCCAAATCTTTAAGCATAGGATGCTGGGGGCAACTGCCCAATCGTCCTCCAGGAACGCCATCCCCAATTCTCTGTGCACCGAGGCACAAGACGAAGAGCCAGCGAGTTCCAAAAGATTTTTAAAGTAACGATTTGCTCTGGCCTGCATATTACGGGGCTTACAATACCCACAAAGAGCTGCTCCATATTGTGTTGCTGCCTTTACCCGCTTAGTGTATACCTTGAGGGCTGGTTCCATGTGCTGTTCCTTACAGTTAGCAGAGCAATGAAAGAGACCCCCCACGAGCCTACCAACTCTCCCCAGGACCCCATTCAGACGTTTCTTCACTCCAAATGAAAAGGACTGCATTAGGAACCATCCTTATATCCATTAATTGGGGATATTATTCCCATACAGCCCAAGCCAAGTTTGAGTTTGAAAAACCTAAGCCCATTTAGGACAGGTCTCTCGGAAGAGTGTTCAGCTTTCTAAATTTTCGGGAGCCTGTGACACGTCGCTTGTTGCCCAGTTTGATGCACCAGGCCTCACGCTTTGTTAGGCCTTCTGAATCTTTGGATGTGCTCACCTGGGTTCCGGTCAATTCATCTGTGACTATGTTGTCCTCTGTTATCAGGTGATATTTGTAACTATCATTTTCAAAGGATATTGAAAAAGGGAAGCCCCGTCTGTATCGGATACCCTTGTCATTGAGCCATCTGGTCAAAGGCCCACACAGCCTGTGTCATGCCAACGTATAGGATGATAGGTCCTGAAAAACTGTAATCTTGTCCTCTCCCTGATGCACTGCACCCACCAATATCGCTTTCTCCAGGATCTTAATTTTCTCAGGGTAATAATGAAAGCAGGCCACCACTGACCTCGGACCTCTGGTCGTTCGTCCTGCTCTGTTGGCTCTATACATTTTAGCTTCATCAATTGAGTTGTCACCGAACAGGAATTCTCGGTCTCTCCCTCCTTCTCTGGTATACCAAAAAAGCATAGGTTGTTTCTTCTTTACCTATTTTCGAAGTCGTCCATCTTTATGGTTATTTCCATATCTCTCCTTTCCGATAGCCTCATGTCCATCTGTGTTTCTAAGGTGTCCAAGGAGGATTGGTTGAACTTGACTTGCTGTATTCTCTCATCCTTTTTGTCTGCACGTTGATTCAGTCTATCCAGTTTGCCCCGAATATCAACTCTCATTCCCCTAATATCTTTTAGTGAATGCTTGGTCACTTATTTCCTCCTCTCATGGCTCTACAACTCGTTGCCTGTGGCAGGGGAGTATGCTGCGTGTATTGAAACTGCTTCAGGGTGGTTTTCCAGTCCCCGCAGGGTGAATCACACTATGCAAAAATCTGGATCACTTTGCCCCAAGGTGAACTTCCGAGTCCTCTCCCTGACACGATGGGCATTGGGGGGCAATATGTCTCTGTGAGCTGACCGATCTCTGGATGGAGGGGGTCCGAAACTCGCTCTGCAGCACCCTCAGGTCAGAGCCCAAGTTCCAGCAGAGCGCTCTTTCTCTTGCAAAGTAAGTGGATGGGCCAGGGGACCAGGGGCCTCCTCTATGGTTTTCCGGTGACCTACGCCGCGCCGGATCCCCTGCTCACCTGTGGAGCCGTGCGTGCCTTGTAATGGAGGCGCGCCTTGTAATGGAGGCGCTTCTTGTCCCTCTCCAGCCCACGGCGTATCTAATCACTCCCAGCTGCCTCCGATGCAGTGCGGCGCCGCACCAAGTGTCCCCTGGATCCTCCTCACTTGGGACAGCAATGCACGGACTCTGCTTCCAGATGGGGGGGTGGCCCGCCTCGCCGCCTGGTAGTCCCTCAGCTCTGGGTGCCCCGACAGGCTAACTCCGGGCTCTGGCAAGGGGCATCTTCTCAGTGCCCTTTGATGGAGAGGCAGTCCCGCTCCTGGAAGACACACGAGCTGCGGGGCATCAGTCCCAGAAGACGCTGGGGCACACTGCTCAATCCAGCCCTGTGTCTTCCAGAGCGCAGGCTCGGGGCCCGCCTCCACCTTCCCACGGGCCAGGCCTTCCTGGTCAGTGCTCCGGTGTTCCTGCACCGATCTGCATGCAATTCACACCAGTCACGCTACACCTTGTGGGGGGGGCGCTGCTCACATCAAAGCTCAGTGGGAGGGAGTTTAAGGGGGGGGCTCAGGACCTCTTTTCACTCCGGCAGCCAGGAGCAACGTGTCAAGGAGCGTTCATCAACGCGCCCCCTGGTGGCTTCCAGATGTGCTCCTCTTTCCTATTTTTAGTTGGGTGTACTTGTACTCCCTATTTTTATTTTTGGGGAGTATTTGCCTATTTTTAGGGTGTAAAAGTGGACGATATACCCCTTATCTGTAGGGCTGGTGCCTTCTCTACCAGCCTTCTAGAGGTAACAGACTTCCATCAAATATCCCCCTTTTAATATACCCCACCTCAAGTGTACTCATGTTCATCACTCAGACGAATGAAAGACAGTGAGTCAGGACACATGACATAAGACTGTCTCTGCCTTGGCCCTGCTGTCCTTTTCAGAATGACCAGCCTGTGAGGAGATCTCCCAATTGTATTTTTTTTAATCACAATCAGAACTATTAAAATATTAAAAACTGAGTGAGGAACACTGACGATACCACTGAGTCTGTCTCAGACCTAGTGGCCTCTCTGAAGTGCCAACCTCCAATGACGTCTTCCCATTAACTTATTTTCACCTCAGTGGTACTCGTTTAATTGCTCTCAGAAGAATGAAAAGCTGAGCCATCTGTTGCTAAATGCCCCACAAATGACCAATATAAATAAATTAAATGTACTCATTGTATCACAGGAAGAACGATAAATGGATCATCCAGGTATCCATGACATGTGACTGTCTGAACCACCATTCTTACTCTGGTCACCCTGTAAAGGATGAAAGTTTCAGTGAGGCACATCTGAGGTTAGACTGACTCCGTCCTGCTCTACTGGCCTTTCACGGGCCTACCTGTCAAACAATCTCACCCTTGTAATACTAATCCATTCACGAGGTACTCATTGAATCAACCCCAGATGCAAAGAAGGCTTGTGCACAGCTGACGTTTGCTAGTGGAACACAGCTCATGTCACTTGTTTGAGATAGCAGCATTTTGTGAAGTTTCCAGAGTTAATATTGTAAAGCCCTGACATGAGACTGATTCTTTGTAAGGCAAACCGGAATCTCAGAGGTATGGCATGTAATATTAGAACTCACCATTTACCAATACCCACCTCAATTGTGCTAGTGTATTCATCTCATGGAGGATGAAAAACTGGCCCTGGCATGACTATAGCGAGCTCTACTTGAAGGTTTTGGTCTGTTATGAAATCCCCAAAATTTGACATTATCCGGTTATTCAGTTGGTAATCTTTGAAGGATGAAAGTCTGCGTTAGACACTTCTCCCATGTGACTGGCACTAACCCTGTCTTGCTGGTCTCACACCTATCCCTTTTTTAAATTACACGTTCCCGAAGGATTGTAAACCATTTACGTTCAGATAAAACAAAATGTTGACATACTTCACCACGTTCTGTTTGAAGGACGTCTGAAGGAAGCTTGGGTTTGGGAAGCTGCTCCACAGAGCTGTCAGGTGGCCCCATGTCAGCAATGAATGATAAATCCAGTTCCTGTATTTTTCTTTGCATTCCGGTTATTGTAATGTTGCGTTTTCTTGACCAAACACAGGACTCTACGCGTCAGAATGCACAGAGATCCCCAGACATGACGATTAGTGTGTGTTGAATCATACCCTTCTTGCCATAGCCCCATAGCATGTTTAGCGTCTTTATTGCAAAGCTGTGCTTGCATCATTAAACTAAGATGAAGAGGGGGAGCTCCAGACTCCTTGCAATGCACAGATCTTACGCAGGGGTACACATTTCAGGTTACAAGCTGCTAGCTAGGTATAAAAAGTGACTTGCCACCCCAATCGTTCACATACACACTATTTCCTACCCACCAGAAGTCAATTACAACTAACCAATGAATGGTGGTAAGTGGATATTTTGATGCCTGAGCTTAGTGAACATAACACCTAATACTCCTACGTTCCGTCCCCTTTCCTCCATACTTATGGGACATCCCTCTGTCCTGTGGGACGGGACCGGAGCACTTTGTGCGGTAGTCCGTCTATGCCCTTTCAGCTAGACTTTCCAAATTGTTCTTCTTGTCAGCAACGCTTTGCTAGGGTGGATCCCCATTCTCTTTGTTTAGAGTGTTTGGATCCGGACCACCGGTGGGACTTGCGCTTTTACTGCGACTCCCTTTCGGTCCGGGCGCTTCAACGTCGTTTAGAGCAGTGGGAGGAGGTGTTTCACCGTACTCCCCCGGCGCACTTTCAAACTTTCATTGACGAGAAGAAGAAACGCCAGGTGAGTTCTTTACTTTTTAGAGCACCCTGGCCGGGGGACTCCTTCCCGGGGTCTTCCCTGTCTGGGAGGAGCGTCAAAAGCTCTGTTACTGGGGCTTGCTCTGAGGTGCCTTCTAGGCCTAAAAAGTGTACCAGAGTTTTCTCTGAGGCCTCCATAAGGGGCCTATTGACACCGGACTACAATCCGAGGCCCCTCCAGTGGGGGCTATTTGTGGGCCCAGTTCTACTGAGGCATCGGGTACCGGTGCTTGCTTTGAGGTCTCCTTGATTGGAGCCTCCCGTATGAACACAGGGGTATGCCCCGAGGCCTCAGTTGAGGCTGTTGATACCGAACAGAAGTTCGAGGCCTGTCGTGGAGAGGCTTTTACTGGACTCGGGTCCGAGGTCCCTCGTTTAGAGGCTAAGGTGATCAACAGTTCTGAGAGGCCTATTAAGATCTTGTCGGTGAGGTGTGTTCCTCATCGTTCCCGCTCCAGCGGTGACTCCAGACCTGTTGAGGAGGCAGAGAGTGAGGTCTTGGACTGTAATCCCTCCGTTACCGGCAGTGCCAAGGTCCTTCCTTCGAAGGCTAGTTTGGCTGATAGCATGTCACAGAAACATCCTAGGCCACGCAGTACCGGCTCAGCCGAGGTTCCTTGTGTTAAGGCTAAGATGAAGACCCCTGACCCACCTGTCGAGACCCCTGCCTCACTTCCACTCATATCGCAGTTCTCTGCAGGTGCTGACAAAATGGCGGCCGTTCCCACCAAGACCACTCTGGCCATTTTGGATACCTCCCTTACAACTTACACTCCCTTTACTGGCTGGGCCTACCCCGACTCTTCCACCCCTGCCTCCGTTGTCCCCAGTGGACAAGTCTATTGTAGTGCCTGATGCGACTCAGCCTGATCAGGACCTGTCGAACGACGCACAGGGCGATCAGGACAGCGAAGACCATCCCCAATCTGTCAGAGCCTTTCACGACAGGCTGCTGGACATGATGTGTCTATTGGATGTTTCAGTACCCGAGGCACCCGCTCCACAGGAGCGTGTGCTTGCGGGGGCGTTCACCTTATCTCCTTCGGAGCGTACCGGCTTGTTCTTGCAGAAGGACGTTCTGGCCAAGGTCCATAAAGTCTGGGAGAAACCACACTGTCGACTGTTCGTCAACAAGAAAATTGACACGCGCTACAGGCTCCACTCTTCGGAAGAGGTGGCCTTAACGTCGTGTCTGACCCTCCTCCACGGTAGTGGCTGCGGCCACTTTACAATCCAGACCTGCTGCATCCTCTTCTATGACGGCTACGCAGGTTCTGGCCAAAGAAGACAAGCTTCTTGACTCCCTAAGGAGGAAGATTTTCGCTAATTCAGCCCTGCAGCTGCGTCAAGCGAATTCAGAACTGGTGTTAGTGGGGGCGAATATGAAAATGTGGAAAATTCTGTCAGAGTTTGAGGAGTTTATTCCCGCTGAAAAGCTAGAAGATTTCAAAGCGGGATTGTCAGATGCCAGGGTCCTGGCGCAGGATTTGCTGGAGGCAGCGGCGCATCATGTCGACACCTCGACCCGGGGCCTTATGCTTGGCGTGGATACCTCTCGTCAGGCTTGGCTGCACGCCACTAAGTTCTCTAAGGAGGTGCAGGATAAGGTTTTGGACCTGCCCTTTGATGGCAAGGACCTCTTTCATTCTACAACAGACGTGGAACTGACCAAAACTAAGGACAGTACTCATACTGCCAAGTCTTTGTCTGTCCTGGTAAAACCACCTTTCAGGACACAGAGTTCGTTGTCGCAGCCTCGGCCTTCCTCTGGTTTCAGGGGTTTTCTAGATCGAAAATCCCACAGGGTTGACACCTTTTCGGGAAATTCCCGCCAAAGGCAGCAACTGAGTCGTTTTTTCTCCCGCTCCTCAGCCTCCTCCTCAGGTTCAGCTGGTGCCGCCACCGAGAAACCAGCTGAATGAGGGTTTTCTGCACTCGCACGAGACCCCGGTGGGAGGACGCATTGCGTCTCATTGGGAGGTGTGGCAGACTATCACCGAGGACCGGTGGGTCTTGTCAGTCGCTCGGGCGGGCTTCCACTTACCCCTTCCCTCTACCCCAGCCATCAATCCTCCATTCCAGCAGTCAGGATCGCCCTCCCTCAAAGCCGAAATTCAGAAATTACTGGATCTCAGAGCGGTGGAACCCATTCCCCAAGGGGAGCGAGGGGAGGGCTTCTACTCCCAGCTGTTTACGGTGCCCAAACCCAACCAGGCTAGCCTGCGCACCATCCTAGACCTTTCCCAGTTCAATCTTTCCATACCCCAAGAGAAATTCAAGATGATCACGCCTTGTCAAATAAAGTCCTCTTTGCAGAAGGGCGATTAGCTCAGCGTGGTGGACCTTCAGGATGCGTATATGCATATTCTGATCTGGAATCCACACCGGAGAAACCTATGTTTTTCTGTAGGGGAGGAGCACTTCCAGTTCCGAGTGCTCCCCTTTGGCCTCAGCTCGGCACCACGTGTCTTTACGAAGATGATGTCTGTTATCGCAGTTTATCTTCGGTTTCAGGGTATCCATGTGTATCCGTATTTGGACGATTGGCTGTTGTGCAGTCTTTGCCCGCTGAAAGCCTCGAGCAATCTTCAGTCTCTCTTCCAGCTCCTGTTCCATTTTGGGCTGTCGGTGAACTGGCGGAAATCTTCCATGACGGTCTCTCAGGACCTGACTTTCCTGGGTTTTCGTTGGAACACGATCGACTGCAGAGTATACCTAAACGGGGACAAAATGGCGGATCTGTTGGCCACGTGTCGGATGTTTGCGCAGTCGGAGAGCATGTCGGCCTGGTGGTTCCAGAGGCTTCTGGGCCTCATGGCCTTGTGCGTATTGGCTCTTCCTCTTGCTCGGCTCAAGATGAGGCTGACGCAGATGGCTCTTCGGAGTTCTTGGAGTCAGGCTGTGTATCCGGACTCCAAGATAATATTGATTCCGGCTTTCATGAGAGTGGACCTCGTCTGGTGGTCGTCTCTCAGCAATCTTGTCAGTGGGCGCGGGTTTTCAAGACCCCACTCTGATGGTGACAATCGCGACGGACTCTTGCCTTCTGGGCTGGGGTGCAATGTTGGATCTTCTTCAGGTCTCTGACCTCTGGTCGCCCCAAGACAAGCTCCTTCATATAAATCATCTGGAGCTTCTGGTGATCTTCCTGGCGCTCAAGGCATTCAGGCCGGTCATTGCCAACAAAGTGGTTTGTGTTCGCACGGACAATGTGGTGTCCATGTTTTACATCAACAAGCAGGGGGGCACCAAGTCCCTTCCTCTTGTGGATCTTGCCATTCAGTCCATAGTCCCATAGCCATAGGCCATAGCCCGAGAGCAAGTGAGATCAGCCGACACCACGCATTAATGCACAGGTGGCTGGACGGCTAATTCAGAATGGAGCGCTGACGAAGACAGGTGAACCAAGAGGTGTGCATTGTATGCATGTTATGAAAATGCAACTCTGCACTCCCACCACTGGCCACTTGTAGACAGGCCCCACTCTTCCACTAGCTTGCATTGCCATTGTTAATCTCTCTCCCTTGATGGACCAAAGAATCTAAAGCTCCTCTCCACCCCTTATGGCAAAGCACGACGATGTGAAATGGGGTAATGTTTGCAGGTGAATTACCTTATTGGCAGGGCATATTTCTCCTAATAGGTGCAGGGGCCGAGTACAGCAATGAATCTCCAAAAACCTAAGATGGCAAAGTGGTGGCTTAAATTATGCAATTGTGAGAACATTTGGGTGGAATGCCATACAATTTACAGTTGGTTTGTTAGGTAACAAAAGGACACAAGAACTTTTTTCAATGCATGTTTATGATTCCTGCCCACAATACATGCCGGTGTTCTGCCTGTGTTGAAAAGCATGGTTTTGATGGTTGTGCCAATATAAAACAGTACTGCCACTGTAAAAACTAAATCATATTAGCTGTGCACAATAACGGCACTTTTACCACTGCAGCATTGTCACTGTAGCAAAACAATAATGTGGGCTGTACCCAACTATCTAATTATTGCAAATGTAAGAACACAGCCATGTTCTCTGTGACCTGTAAGGCCAGTATTTCCACTTTGAGAAGACATTGACAAGCTGGCTTGGTCAACTTGTGCCAGTATTGGCACTGTAAGTACAAACTTGTGTTAACTGTGCCTAATAACATCACTGTAAACATTGTTATAGCACACTCAAGTAGTCTATGCCCAAATAATGCCAGCAATGATACTGTAGCAGCACAGTCAAGTTGCTGGACTCATGTATGTGACTATTGCCACTTTAAGAAGACGTGTTCTTGTTTTGTCGCCAATAATGTGTATCACAAGCACTGTTCAAAATATTGTTCTGCAACACTTTGCCATTCAGCCAGTGCCCTAATGAAGCCAGGCTTGCAATCTGAATCATTGCTGGCACCTGACCCCTTTCTTCACCCCCTACAATCATTGGCCTACTAGAATTGCCTGCTATCAAAAATATTTGCCGCCACCTCCATTCTACCCCACTGCAATCATTGACCCCAGGATTGGCTGCCATCAGCAACCTTTGCAAGCACATCCCATCCCCCATAAACTCCTTGCTATCATTGGGCCACCAGGATTGCCTGCTCTCAGAAATGTATGCCAATACCCATGCTTCTCCTTCTTCCACAGTCAGCTCCCACCTGCCCCCCAAAAAAAAAAAAAAAAAACACACACACACACACACACACACACACACTTCTCCACGCAAATACACCCACAATATGTGTAGCTTAGTTGCTCTATCGGCTGCATCAAGACTCTTCACTGTTGTCCAGGATAGCTGAACCTGTGAACTGTCAGGAAACAGAGGAAGGTGTCATCACCAGGCACTGATGGGCAATAAAAACCTATCGTGCTTTTTAATAGGATTGATGTATTTTTGAGATGTTTGGGTGCTTGACATTATGGTTTTAGTTGGTTGGTTTGTCAAGAGAAAATGTGTTTGTTGTACAATGTTGATACAAGTTTGTTACAATTGTTCATATTAAAGCTTTGGCCTATTCTATATTTTCCCATGGACACATTTTGCATTTGTAGACTAGACCTTGCATTGATTATACTCTGTGAATGGTCGCGCCCTCATTGATTTTTGTTTAATTGCTTAAGCATTGGAGTGGGGGATGGGTTGTTTCTGGTTGGTTTGTACTTGCATAGCCATATCAATTGTGGGGACAATACCAGGACATTGGGGGATAATCTTATCATACAGCTCTGTGACTTTCATTTTACAAAATAACCCTAGCTGTAGCAAATGGTAAGGACATTGCAGTCCTGAGAGCACCAGGCTTCCATACACATTCCATGAGTAACGTGGTGAGTTCTTTCAAAATAACTTCTCCATGGCCATGGGGATATTTTGAAACATACATAACATTTGGGAAGTATAACCATTTTGATAAAAGAAATTCTACCAATGAGCAACATAGGAAGCTCACCACATTTCACAAGTATCTTCTTTAATTAAAGCATGTAAGTTCTGTAGTTATATTGATATAAAGGATCACAAAATCTAGATATAGTTATGCACAAGTACTTGATATGCTATTCCGTACAAGTGAAATCACCTAAATGTTCAGGCACTTTTGTCTCAAGGGACACCCAAAATCCTATGCCTCAGTGTTTATGCTTATCTCTTATTACGTCAGCCAGAGTGTCTACAACTACTGCAAAAAGCTGGGGAGAGGGGGCAAACCAGACTTGCTAATTGAAATGCCAGTGATATTGTCCCATTGTGCATACCCCACCTATCGGATTTGAGTAAAGCACTCTAGCATCGGAAATAAAGCAAGAGCCAACCACACATTTTCTCAGCACTGTGAATAAGAATTGCCAGGACACGTTGTACACCTAAAGCAGCCACAACTGCCTTTGTGTCACAGTCTATATGTGACATAATAGTTTCTATGAAGATTCAAAGCTGTGGAGCAGCCCGGAATAAAATATGACTGGCGAGGGTGAATCAAGTAGATCACAAGATCCATAAACCTATTCATAAGCCTAGTTGCCAAAACTTAAACCAACATTTTTGTGTTGAAAGGTAAGAGGGAGGGAGGGTGGTAAGACCCACAATCTTTTACAGGCTTTCCCTGTTTAAGATGAAGCAAAACAATTGCTTGACACAAAGATGCTCGGAGAATTCGTCTAGTTAACAAGTCTTCCCATAATTTCAAAGAAGATGGGGCCAGTACTTGCTGCTATTCTTTGTAGAATTCAGATACCAGTCCGTCAGCCCCTGCTGCCTTACAATTGGGTAGCGCTTGTATTGCTGCTTTAAATTCTTTAATCATAACTGGGACCTCAAGCTGGCTTGAAGCTTCCATCGAAAGTTAGGAGCTTTGTGCCTGACCTAGCTGGGCTGATGGGGTGCTAGCTTCATTATCTACTGCATATAGAGTAGAACTGATCGAAGCTCTCCTTCTTGTCATCACTCTTATGTAGATTCTGACCACCATTGGACGTAATAAAAGAAATGCTCACACTCAATCGTTATCATTTAACAGGTCATGCCGGAAACCTACCTGGCCTGTCATTTTTGCTGTATCGCCGGACCAATTCTGGCTACGCAAGATAATTCAGTTCTCTCTTAGCTGCCTCACGGAACTCATTTAATAACGTTTTAATTTCAAGCCCAATAAAGCTGCGGGTTCAGATACAGATATTTCTTTAAAAAGTCAAGTATACAATAAAGTTTAGAAAAAATCCAAAAATATAGATTACACACACATTATACAATATACTGGCTTGTAGGGCACAAGACCAATTTGAAACATAAACAAAACACACATAATAAATGATGATTTGTATAGGGAAAATGGAGAACAACAATTTAACAGACTAAGGGGTATTGCAACAGCAAGAACACTGCACGCTAACTGCAACCATAAATGTGCATAATCGATTAATCAATGAAAAGTACATAAAGGGTCATTGGGTTGACTTGTACGTTTCAGCGTTTCGATGGTTGGTTAACCACCAGTCATTCGTTAGGACCAAGAAAACATTTAAAGCCACACAAGGCTAAGTTCACTGAGAGAAGGCCATGTGTAAGTTCATCTAGGGCGCACAGTAAATAAAATAGATCTAATTACGTATAGTAATCAAAAGATGCCAAATGTAATATTTTAACAATTTCATTAGCTGGTTCTCCAATCCGAAAGAGCTGAAAAGACAAAGAATTTTGTGCTCCTGCTTACGTACTCATCTTCTCGTTAAATGTCCTCTAAATTCAATCTAGAATTTAGTGTACACCAACAAACTAATAGTCAGGCCGCCATTTATTCCCAGTTTCACATATGATTTTCTCAACCTCGATACTGTCTGGAATGCTCTAGAACACTCAGTGACCTTCCTCAATCACTGTCTCACTCACTCACTCACTCGCTCAGTCACACATATGTTCCACTAGTTCAGAGGACAGAATTTCTCGGGTAAATAATCGCTAACTCAAAAGCTCTCAAAGGCTGAAGTAAGGTCTGCCACATAAATGGACAAACTGTGTAAGTATTCATTGAAACAATACAAAATTACATTCATGCAGTGTATGGTTTTCCTAATACCAACATATATAGACGAGATTGGAGAAATGTCACTGAACACTGGCAGATTATCAGATTATCAGACCTTCTGAATCCAAGAACATGCACCCTGAAGAGCAGGCATTACAGAAACTGAAACATAGCAAATAACTGCACAATGTAGTGGCAAGAGGAGTTGTTGGTGGACAAGTGTCCAAAAGTGAGTCAGACAGGAAAAGGAAACCAGGACTATATAATGAAATTGCTCAAATCAGCTATACAACACAAAACACCATTGACCTATTGCAAGGCATTCAAAATCTTATACAGATCATTGTCCTAAGCAAATACTTTCTTAACAATTTAAGACACGTCTTGGCTGCTGTCCATAACATCACAGTCAGCGAACAATCAGTCAAACACTTAAACCAAAAACCTCTTGACTTGTGTCTAAAACTATGCTGTCGGAGAAGCATCAGTCTAATGTGTTACTAGCAGAATAATACAACCACTCAGGTATATTCAAAAATGACTCCAGATAGTCTGAGCCTTCAGGCTAATTGTTAACTCAATAGTGCATTTAAAATGTTACGCTTTCCTGCTTTAAGATTAAGGGCCTCATTACACGGACGGCGGTAAGGGTTAACGGTCACCGTTAATGGTACAGGTGACCGTTGACCCTTACCGCCTTACTACGAGGTCCCTTTGCGGGTTGGAGACTTTAAAAACCAACCCGCAAAGGGACCAGGGAGCTAATTACGGTACGGCAATTTGCGGTGCCGTAATTAGCACCTTCCCCATTCCAATTATGCCCTATGGGGCAATGGGGGAAGGGGGAATTACCGCCCCACCAACCTTGGAATATGGCGGTAATTCCCCTTTCCTCCAAGGCGGTGCCAGTATTTTACTGGCATGGACCAAGGTGCTAATAGCACCTTGGTCCACCGCCGTCCGTGTAATGAGGCCCTAAGTCTCGAGCCAACATGGAGATGTACAGGATGACTCAACAAGATGTAGCATAATGAAACCTACTAAGAGCAAACAAACATGATCAAAAGCATAGGTCTGGGTTTGCAAATGTAGAGGATTTCAGTTTTTTAAAGATGCCCGAGCACAAGCATATTGCTACGTTTACAAGGTCAGACCTATTGCCTTTGACATTGTCCGTTTTTGAACATTTATAGTTGAAGATCATTCTCAATGCTTTCACTTCAAGGTGATTGCCAGATTAGCAAGCGTACTGTTTGGTCCGTGTTATTTGTGTTTTCATATCTCTGACACGCAATTTTGATGCATGCTTCAGGTCTCATTTGTATAACCCTAAAACCCTGTTTGTATTAGACGCCACTGCTTTCTGCTTTTAATCCATGTTATATTTTCACATAGTATGTACTAAAAAGAAGTGGGTGGAGAAAGTTGTTGAGTAGGTAGTGTTGTGAGAATAAACACAAAAACAACTATTTTTTTATGTTTTAGAACAACTGCTCCACATATACCAATTTATTCTACTTTTGAAAGGCCTGTTCAGTCCAACACAATGGCTAGAAAGATCGAACACCTTTCTTCAACAAAAGTGACGCACATCGCCAACACCTCTCTATCAGCTTTGTACAACTTGATGGAAAGACCTACACCAGGGTTTTTCTGGGGGGCCAAGAGCACCTTACTTCTATGGTGAGCCAGGCTTTGGATTTAAATGGGCAATCACAATTATTCTGTAAGATATTCAAATGGCAAGGGACTATTGTACTTCTTCATTAAATTGAGGACATAGTAATCCGATCCATACATTGCTCATTGAAGAAGCAATTGTCTCGAGAGAAACTCTATATTGAAGAGAATTTAAAAGTCACACTTGATGATATTTGGACTCTTACTGTTAAGCTCTCAAAAGTAGCAAATAAAGGGGTTCAGATTTTTAATCTGGTTTTCATTTTATCGTGTCTGCAAATGAGAGCTTCAGCACACCTACAAACAATGTGAATATATATATATATATATATATATATATATATATATATATATATATATATATATATATATATATATATATTTTGCAAGTATGGTGAGATATGATTCCAAAGAGCAAAATGCTCAAACTAATTCGGTATTCTTTCCACAGCCACTGAGACCTACAGCTCGTAGCAGTCTTTCTGATGACCTGGGAATGCACCATTTTTGGGAGAAGAGCCTTATATCGACTTTGTGAGGACGTCAGGCACTTGTGTGATTCTGTGCTGTGATTGATGTCTGCTTGGTCAGCACACTTAGGCTCTCACAGTTCGAACTTTGCAATGGAAATTTGCACACCTTCAATTTTGTGGTTCTTTTTCCCTGTGGCATTTTTGGTGGTCCTCTGCGAAACAGAAGAGTGATGCGTGGAAGGTTTTGAATCAGTCATAACCTCTGGTAGTTGCCCACGGCAGTCCTTTAAACTACTGTTTTTAAGCCTGACATGCCATTATAGAAAGGGAAAAAACATATTCAAATCAAGCTTGGTCCACCAAGAAGAAGGGGCAGTGCAGATCACACTGCTGGGTCTCATTCCCTCTGCACGAGACCACAAGCAACCACAGACATGTTTTGGCCTCACTGGGCATCAATGGTGAGGTGTAGCTTGTGAACCTGGGCAAGCAAACTCGGGACTCATTTCTTGGTCCGAGCCCTCGTCCTTGTTTTTTTCAGGCTCTTATGTGGACACTAAGACTCATGCCTGCATCTGTTCTCTTTGAGCTTTCTAGACCAAATATATTCACTTTTCTTGTTGATCCCTTGCTCACCGTTCCTCAGAGAGGCTCAGCTTCGCCTCTTTGAAGAGGCCCAACAAGGCTGAAACACGTGTCTGGGATTGCTGATGGTACTCTTGTTCAGACGAGAATTGACTACGATTTCGGTGTTGGAGTGCTATACTGGGGATACAATTTGATATTTCCCACCATTGAGGGATGTCGTAGGCTAAAACGTGGCTGTAGAGCCTCGTGAGTGGGCTACACAGCATGGGACAAGTTATTTGAACTGTGTTCGTCCTTGGTAGAGGTGCTCCCACACTTCTGTATTGCATATGTAATACAGACTTCTATTTTAAATCTCTCTTATTATCAGCACACTGATCTTTCAAATTTCTCTCTCACTCTGCTTTCTCCCCATTCTTGGGGAACACAGTTTTTATAAGGTGACCACAGCGTAGTTGGTCACTAGTATCCAGTGGGCCCTCTGAGCATTTCCTTTCGTGCTGATTCCACAACAGAAGTCTATAGCCATACTCTTAGCATGGGTAGTATAGCACAGTGGCAATTTGCTCTGTGGAAGCAAGATGACGCAGAGCAACACGTTTTCGAATCCCGGATCCGTGCTTAGAAACATCTTTGGTATTAAACGTGTTATAAAAAAACAATTATATTATACTCCCCTGTCACAGCAGCTCATTAAGTTTGTTAGCGCATTTGCACAGTTTGTTGCTGACTTGGTCTTAATTCACCCAAATCTTACTGTCATGGGGAATTGTAATGTGCACCCTAATGACCATACACGCTAGGAATCATATCACCACTTTAGCTGACATTTCCTTGGTCGTGCATTGGAATGAGGGACAGGCAGCCAGGAGTGGAATTTAAGTAAAACCTTTATTCAGGATACAGGAATTCAAAAAAGAACAAAAAGTTCAAGAATGCTTCTTCTTTTTCTTGGAATACGGATGTGGCTTCTCGACCATGCAGCTAGTCCTCGTAAGCCCACAGCGTCTCAGGCACAGCTCTCTCTCTCTCGAAGTCCTAGAAGAGAATGGCAAAGAGACACACAGTCCATCATTTGTTTTTACCTTATATAGGGGTTGGGGTCCAGGTAGCCAATCAGCACGGACTTGGCTTGGTTCTCTATAACTATCCCCATAAGCCCCGCCCCCTTTCCCTTGGTTTGAAGGAGGGTTGCCTGCCTGGCCCGCCAAGTCCGGGTCCCTGCGAGGAACCCCCGTCTTGAAGAGGTCTGGCACCTTCGAGGTCTCTGTGACGCTTTCTGAAGGTGGGTGTTGGCGGTGAACTCGGAAGCGGGTCTCTGCCTTCCGTGTCACTGGGTACGGCCTCGACCGTGTTGTGAAAGGAACCATGTGGGAAGCCGGAGTCTGCCTGTGAAGGCGTTCGGCTTGCCACGGTCCATGCTGCACTCGGAGTGGAACCCCGCCCCGGTAAGCCAGAGGTTGTCTGGGAAGGACGGCCCAATCGCCTCCGTTCCGGTTTTTCCGTTCGCTGGAACATACTCTTCCCGCTTATCCTATACTCATGTAAGCAGTGTCAGCCGTAGTCCTTTCGTCCACGTCTCTCTTAATGCTGTCTTCCGGGGTCCCAAGACTGTTAATTATCTGGACTGTGCTCTCCCGACCTCGCAGCTTGGTCGGTTGGTACCCCCTCTCAGGTGGTCTTCCTTTGATCGGGTGCTCTCTCTCATGTGGTCCCTCCTCTCGCCTCTTCCCTTTCATGCCGTCCATATCCCTCTGATCACATACTCCCACCGAGGAAACAAGCCGCTCGGGCCGATCAAGGCTCCTGGAAAGGTAATCCGGAACCACCTGGAAGGATGCGGGCTTGTGTAACGTTTTAAAGCGATATTCTTGTAGAGTGAGGAACCATCTTAGCACACGCTGATTCAAATCTTTCTGTACGGCCAACCACTGTAAAGGCGCATGGTCAGTAAATACATAAATGTCCGACCCAGAAGATAGTATCTCAGAGATTCGATTGCCCACTTGATCGCTAAACACTCTTTTTCTACCGTTGAGTACGGCTCTTCGTGGGGAAGCAGTTTACGGCTGATAAAGGCGATGGGATTCAGATCCTCCTCTGTTCCTTTTGAGAGCACCGCGCCTAAATCACAACCAGACGCATCAGTCTGTAGGAAGAATTCTTTATTGAAGTCCGGAGAACATAGGACATGTAGGGCTGAGATTGAATTCTTCAGATGGTTAAATGCCCTGACTGCGTCAGGATCGGAACAGACGTCCTTCTTATAGGTGCTTTTTAAGGCCTCTGTCAGTGGGGCTGCCACTGAGGAAAACATGGGTATAAACCTTCTGTAGTAACCCACAAAACCCAAACAAGCCCGTATTTGTTTGTGATTGCTAGGCATGGGTAGTTTCTGAATGGCTTCGACTTTGTCAAGTTGGGGCCGGATCCTTCCCATGTCTGTTGGGCCCCGATGGTTGTTTTCCTTGGGTTGATTTTCAGTCCGGCCCTCTCCAGTTCTTTTATAACTCTTCCAAGATGTTCAAGGTGTTCTTCCCAGCTCTTGCTGAACACTATAATGTCGTCTAAGTAGGCTGAGGTGTAATCGTTGTGTGACATCAGTACTTGGTTCATCAATGCTTGGAACGTAGTAGGAGCCCCATGGAGACCAAATGGTAAAACTGTGAACTGGTACAACCCTGATGGGGTAGAGAAAGCAGTTTTAATCTTACCTTCTTCCCGTAAGGCTATCTGCCAGTAACCCTTAGTAAGGTCTATGGTGGTTAGGTACTGGGCGGCTCCAAGTCGTTCCAGTAACTAGTCTATCCGAGGCATGGGGTAGGCCTGATAGGTTGAGATCTCATTAAGTTTCCGATAGTCCATACAAAATCGAGTCGTGCCATCAGGTTTGGGCACCAGGACTATCGGGGCAGACCAATGACTTGTCGATCTCTCGATTATGCCCAGTTTCAGCATTTCTTCGATTTCAGCTTGCACCAATGCTCTTTTAGCCTGAGGAAGTCGGTAGGGTCTTAACCGGACGAACTGGTTCGGTAGGGTCTCGATTCGGTGTTCTACTAGTGGAGTTCTGCCTGGAAAGAATGAGAAGACCTCTCTCAGTGAGTTAAGGACTTCTAGGAGTTCTGTTTTTTCTTTTTCCGACAGGTTCGGTCCCCATTGCACTGCCTGCAGGGCGGAGACCTCGGAACTACTGTCTGGTGTATCGGGACACATTACATTCATTCCGCTTGGAGCTGTGCTTGGTTCTTTCCAAGCTTTCAGTAGGTTGATGTGATAGTTCTTGGTTTTCCCTTTTCGGTCTGGTTGTTCTATCAAGTAGTTGACCGGCCCGAGTACATCCAGTACGGTATAGGGACCCCTCCATTGGGCCAGCATTTTATTGTAAGACGTGGGCAATAGTACCAGTACTTTGTCGCCTTTCTGAAAGGACCTTACTCGGGTGTTGCGGTTGTAATATTTTTCTTGTGTCCGTTGTGACCGGCTCAGGTTCTCCCTAGCCAGCTCTCTCATGTGTGTTAGAGTATCCCGAAGATTAATCACATAATCTGTAAGTTGGGTTTCTTCCTCTTGGTTTTCCCATTTGCTGCGTGCTAGATCAAGTACTGTTCGGGGTTTGTGACCAAACAACAACTCAAAAGGGGAGAACCCGGTGGACGATTGTGGGGTATCACGTAACACCATGAGTACCCAGGGTAATACCCGTTCCCAGTTAGTGCCCATGGGCTCAGTTGCCTTTTTTAACATTTGTTTGATAGTCTTGTTATAACGTTCTACCAACCCATCCGTCTGTGGATGATAGACGATGGTATGGATCTGTTTTATGTTCGGCTGTTGGCAGACTCTCCGCATTACCCCGGATATGAAATTCCACCCCTGGTCGGTCAGTATCTCGTCTGGGAGTCCCACTCGACAAAAGAAAGGGACTAACAAATTACAGACCTGTGTAGCGCTTGTTCCCTTCATGGGGAAAGCCTCGGGGTATCATGTTGCGTAGTCTACGATGACTAGGATGTAGTGATATCCGTGGCTGTTGGGTTCTAATGGTCCCATTATGTCCATTCCTATCCGGGAAAATGGCTCTTTTATCAAAGGTAACGGTTGTACCAGGACCTTCAGTGGTAACCGCGGATTGGTTTTCTGGCAAACCTCACATTCCTCACGTCCCGGAACACCCCAGGCCAATAAAACCTTTTCAGCACCTCATCCTGTGTTTTTTCCCTCGCCAAATGTCCTCCTGTGGTAACGTGATGTGCTAGCTTCAGGACGGTGGGTCTGAAACTATGGGGTACCAACAGTTGTTCCAGTTCCCGATCAGCCCTGTCCTTGGTTATCCAATATATCAATCCCTTCGATGATTTGAACCAAGGATATGCTGTTCCCTTCTCTGGGTATGCAATGGCCTGGTTCCAAGCGGTTTTTAGGGTAGGATCTAAGGCCAGTACACCACGAAATGTAGGTTGTTTGTCATCGGGTAACCAATCTATGACCCCCTCTTTTCTTTTTCCCACTTCATATTTTCCCTTCTTACTTCGCTTCGGCTTTTCTTGGGGGTTTTTGGGATGGGAGGCCTTATGTCCATCCGGGAAAAAGGGGCTGTTTGCAACCACTTTGTGTCCCTTACACATTCGGGGAAAGAGGGGAGATCAGTTCCCAGGAGAACCGGGGTTGGCAGGTGTGGCATGACGGCAACCTTCATTCTGGACTTCACCCCTTTTACTTCTATGTTAACTACCTTAGAAGGATAGGAAACAGTGTCGCCATGCACGCATTTTATAGGTATTAGAATATCCAGTCCGACCTTCTCCCCACTTACTTCCGGTCTGACTGCTGTCTGTTCGCTTCCGCTGTCCAGCAGAGCCTTCTGGGTAGTTCCGTCCACCCGGACATCTAGAAAGTATGGTTCACGACTCCTCCGGTATTCCCTTCCTTGAATGAACCCGATTTCCATGGGCTCCGCTGGTTTAGGTTTCTTTGGACAAAACCTCACTATATGGCCCCATTCACCACAATCAAAGCTTTGGGGCTGTCTGGTTACGTTGGGCCATGTTATGTTTTTGGCTTCCCCTCGTGCCGGCCTTTGTTCAACCGTTCCTTGTGGTTTCATCGCTGCGGTTCTGGGAAAGGGTTCAATCATGGATGCTCGGACTGAACCTACTTTCTGGAAGGCAGAAGCGATGTCGATGGCTTCGGTCAGTGTGGGCCGGTGGTGTTGCCTCACCCACCTCTGCATCGTTGAGGGGAGTGCCTCTGTGAACTGTTCCAGTTTAATCTTGTCCACCATCTCCTGAATGCTGCTGCTGGAAGGCTTCAGCCACTTTTCTGTCAAGCCGTGGATCCGATAATACAGCTGACGAGGTGTCTCCCTCGTCTTTAGTTTAGCATCCCTCAGGCGGATCCGGTATGACTTATCATCCATTCCCATACGTTCAAGTATGGCTCTCTTGATGTCTGAGTAGGCAGTGTCCCCCGCTGGGTTGGCCGCTTGGTATGCTCCTTGCATGCTGCCCGTCAGCAAGGGTGCAATGAAGTGACCCCACTTCTCCATGAGCTATTGTGCATTGCGTGCCACTCTTTCGAAATTGGTGAAGAAGTAACAGGGGTCTTCACCGATTTGGTATTTTTGTAACACAGCTGTAGGAGCCATCGGATTGCCTCTACTGGTTACCACAGCCTCTGTCATTTTCTTTAGTGCGTTTTGGTTTGCTGCATGCAACCAAAGGGTTTGTTGGATGGTTTGGCGGTCAGTCTGCGCCTGATGTGACTGGACCTGTATGTTCTGCTGAAGTTGCTGCTGTCCTTCTGCCAGGGTTTTAATGATACCTTCCATGGTGTGCTGTGACATCCCACCGCTGCCACCAAATTTGTGAATGAGGGACAGGCAGCCAGGACTGGAACTTAAGTAAAACCTTCATTCAGGATACAGGAATTCAAAAAAGAACAAAAAGTTCAAGAATGCTTCTTCTTTTTCTTGGGATATGGATGTGGCTTCTCGACCTTGCAGCTAGTCCTCGTAAGCGCACAGCATCTCAGGCACAGCTCTCGCTCTCTCGAAGTCCTAGAAGAGAATGGCAAAGAGACACACAGTCCATCATTTGTTTTTACCTTATATAGGGGTTGGGGTCCAGGTAGCCAATCAGCACGGACTTGGCTTGGTTCTCTATAAATATCCCCATAAACCCCGCCCCCTTTCCCTTGGTTTGAAGGAGGGTTGCCTGCCCGGTCCACCAAGTCCGGGTCCCCGCGAGGAACCCCCGTCTTGAAGAGGTCTGGCACCCTCGAGGTCTCTGTGACGCTGAAGGTGGGTGTTGGCGGTGAACTCGGAAGCGGGTCTCTGCCTTCCGCGTCACTGGGTACGGCCTCGACCGTGTTGTGAAAGGAACCGCGTGGAAAGCCGGCGTCTGCCTGTGAAGGCGTTCGGCTTGCCACGGTCCATGCTGCACTCGGAGCGGAACCCCGCCCCGGTAAGCCAGCGGTTGTCTGGGAAGGACGGCCCAATCGCCTCTGTTCCGGTTTTCCCGTTCGCTGGAACAAACTCTTCCCGCATATCCTATACTCATGTAAGCGGTGTCAGCCGTAGTCCTTTCGTCCACGTCTCTCTTAATGCTTTCTTCCAGGGTCCCAAGACTGTTAATTATCTGGACTGTGCTCTCCCGACCTCGCAGCTTGGTCGGTTGTTACCCCCTCTCAGGTGGTCTTCCTTCGATCGGGTGCTCTCTCTCATGTGGTCCCTCCTCTCGCCTCTTCCCTTTCATGCTGTCCATATCCCTCCGATCACAGTGCATAATCATCTCCCTACTCATTGTCAGGGCAATGAACTGGACTTAATTTTTCGAAGAGAAAGCTTTAGTAACCACCTTTAATCCATTTCCAGTGGTTTGGTCGGAGCACTTTCTCTTACATTTTGCAATTACCCTTCTGGTCCTCCCTGGACCCCTTCCTAAACTGCCAAAAACCTGCCATTTTTGGGGCAGGACTCGCCGTCCTGTTGTGGCAGACCTTCTCGTTGGGCAGCACCAACCATTTTATCATTACAGAGGGACAGGACACTGGTACGGCTTTCGATTAATGCCATGACTGATGTGGCTGACACTTTAGCCCCAGTGGAGACGCGCATATGTCGCTCTAAGTCCCCAGCACCCTGGTTCAACCCGAATCTGTTGGCCTGCAAGCTGGCCTGTCGCCGTGCAGAAAATAGATGGTGCATGGAATATGATCTTGAAGGTAAATTAGCGTATAAACAGACATTATATTCTCATCCCGATGCCATTAAAAAAGAGAAAGTCCCTTTTTTTGCTATCTGTATCACTTCCGCATCTTGCTCCTCACGAGAGCTTTTTAGAGTTACAAAAGAGTTATCTTCATTACCCCCATCAGGAAATCATTCCTCTGGTTCTGAATCCCAGTGCGATACAATGAATGCATTTTTTTTAGAGAAAATTGGTAAAATTCGACAATCAATTGCATCTGACACTCGTAATCTCTTTAGCATTCCTTCTCATCTGGTATTATTCCTGGGTCCTTGAAAAATGCACTTGTCACTCCTCTTTTAAAGAAGCCTCACTTGGACCCATCCTTATGTAACCCTGCATGAAATGTTGGGGTTAATACTATGCCATCCAATTGTATGGGTATGTGGAAAAAAAGAGAATAGAAACCATGATTTATTTCGTGATTTATGCTATGGTATTTAAAAAAAAAATCATAAATGAAAGGCATGTTTAGATGGTAAAGTAAAGTGGTTTGTCGATAGTAAAGTGGTTTGTGTGTCATGTACTGTACCTGGGTCGTGTGTTTTGTTTGTGGTTGTGCACAGGCAGGGGAAGGGTATCCCTGTTCTATTTCGTTGTATTGCACTTTCTTAGCCATTCATTTTGGGTTTCATTGTCGAGTCAGTATTGTTTATTTGACTGTCCAGGCACTTAAAATGGCAGTCAATGGTGTTTTCCGCCTGCAGGGGGAGCAGATATGGCCATGAAGTGATTGTACCTCAGTCTGGCGGGGGTGTACCCCTTCGTAAGCTCGTTGGTGGAAGGTCCCTGAATAGTATTCTAGTTATCATGTATTATAACTTTCTTCAGCTGAGTCTTACTATCATTTGGGAGTTGCTGACCTTCCTTCCTGGGCTGGTTATCTGTTATTGTTATATGTGTTTGTGAAAATCTTGTTGTGGTGTAGGGCAGACTGCTTCTGCCACTAGGCCTGGTAGGAGTCCTAGCTTTTACCAAGGTAAATAAAAGAAAGTAAAAGAAAAGCACTAAATGTTCTGAACTTGCTAATAACTGTATTTTTATCCTCCAAGGCATCTGTTAACAGGGCTTTTCTGATTAAATAAGTTGGCGCTATTTGATTCATTGTAGTTTCAGGCACCTGGTTCTTGGTCTTCAAGCAATGTTATGAACTAAAAGTGTTACTGCTGCTAATAAGGCATGTGCATAGTAATTCTTCTTCTTTATTTTACATAGTATGGCCAGTGTTTTGATGCTATTTATTTATTTATGTCTGAGATATAAACGCCACCCATCCATTGTCAATGTACTAATGCTATTTACATATTTATCGATGTATAAGATATAAACGCCATCCATCCATTGTCAATGTTTTGATGCTATTTATTTATTAATGTATTCATGCCTAAGATATAAATACCACCCATCATTTTCATCCATAGTATACTGCAAGAGTAACCAGTTCATATATGGTCTGATATAGTGTATGCTCACTGAGCATAAAGGGATCCGAGGAGGTAGCCCAGCAACACCCTCCTTGTGGTGGAATTACTACACAGTCATAGGATCCAGGTTGGTGCTCATGGTCACAAATTATTTCCCCCGATTCTTATATTCGCAAATGGGTGCGTTAAAGTGTGTGTCGTTTTCTCCTGAGCCTTATAGGTTGCTAACTTAGAGATTCACTGATAACCCACTCAGTGGTTCATCAACCCTCAAGGGCACTTACACCTTACTCTTAGATGTCAATTATCATCCCATATCCCTCCTTCCACTTATCATGGAGCTTATGGAGGCGATCATAACACCGCAGCTTTCTCGCTTCTTGGAAGCTAATAAACTTCTACACTCTTTCCAGGAAAGTTTTAGACAACGTATGGGTACGTAACCAGTCATGGTCTCACTATTAGACGGCTTTGTGCTGCTTCTGGACCGCAGTGAGATTAGGGGTTGATTCTTCTTGACCTCTCCGCTGCCTTTGATGCAGATGACCATGTGATTCTCCCGCAGCGACTGGAGCAGGCCGGCATTTCTGGAACTCCACTTGCATGGATATCTTCATTTCTATCAGATCGTCTGCAAACAGTATCCCCACGGTTTTACAACTCTACCATCAATTAATCTTTTGTGTGGTGTCCTAGAGTTCTTCTCTTTCTCTGCCTCTTTCTAATATCTACGCCCTCTGGTGGATCTCATCTCTCAACATGGGGTGCATTTTTACACCTATGCTATTGATACGCAGCTAGTGTTCCGCCTGACATCACGGGCTCTGGAGTCCCCTGGTAAACTAAAAACCACCCCGCGTCTTACCTCATCATCAGCTCCATCGACTTCTGGTGAATTCCCTGATTAAATTTAAGACTCTATGTATTACTCGACATGCAAAACACAATGTAGGCAAAGAGTTTTTACAAAAACATGTGAACCGTTACATCCCACCAGGTGCTTACAGTGATGTGTTTTCCACTTTAGTGCTGCATTACACTGTGCTTGTGTTTTTATTATTATTGTTGTCTGCAGCTGCCTGTTTGTGTTATAAAATCACATACAAACTAAGTTCTCAATCCAGAATGGTTGGCGAGCAAATTTTGTAGTCCTCTTTACTTCAGTGGGCTCGTAGTATAATGGACTGGTGTAGTACTGCAGCTCTGCCCATTCCTGAAGCATGGTTGGTGTACAATGTTTATAGCTCTGCTCCTATTATATATACAACTATGTTCATATATAAAACTCTTTGCTTATGCAGATGTGATGTAGCACTGTCAGCGCTCCCCTCTACCAAAGTAGGGTTGTGGCACTCTCATTCTAGCTCTTTACCTGTGCTGTCTACATCTGCCCCTGTTCAGAAAGCCGGTTATGGCACTTTCGCTCCTCTTATAGCTTGAATAAGTGCTTTGAATGTAGCAGCAGAGATCTCAAGTAGTACTGGCTTCTGTGAGCTCTGTACTGTATTGTATTTGCCATCTGGTCATGCATGTGAAACCCTTCATATAATTCTGGGTTTAGCAAAGACCGTGGAATGGGAGGTGGAGGGGAATGAAATGAAAATATAACTGTGCTGACCTCAAATGTGAGCTTTACCTTGGTAAAATGCATGTATTGGTAATGTGGGGGCTGTTATCATTGATATTTGCCCTCTGTGTTCCACATATATGGATATTTGTTTGGTATTGTCAAACTTCCCCAACACAGGTCTAGTGAATGAAGGTTTCCCTTTTCATGATTCTTAAAATGGCGGATATTGGTACTGTTGTTTCTGAGTGGGGGCGCATTATTCTGTGAGGAGATTCAACCTCAAATTGGTCTTGGTTCCCCACGGGGCATGATAGCAGTTGGTATGGCCCTTGAAGATAGGCCGGCATAAGGTGTAATCGGGAGTATTTGGGGGGTTTTCTGAAGAGGAATTGGCCGCCAGGGATTCCTTGTGGTGTCCTTAGTGTGCCGGAACGTTACCGTAGATTTCTTTGAATACCATTTCCACTATTGAGATTTCACTGAATATATTTCACCGAAAAAGGGAGGGGAAATGGTATATGTGTAATGCATAATAGCTGGAGAGTGGGGTAGGGGTATAAGTTAGGGTAGGGAGGGGTGAGGGGTAGCTATGGGGGGTCTCCCCTGCATTAAAAAAAGTAGAAAAAGTAAAAAGAATGAACTGGATAGTCCAGCCCCTTTGATGAGCTGCAATTACCCTTGAGATGGATGGGGATGAAGATCTTACTCATACATCAAATTATAGAGCCGACTCAGGAAGTTGACAAAAAGGAAGACTGTTGTAATGTCAATTATCTAAAACAGGGAGCACAATGAACATCAGTGCAAACGCACAATCTTCAAACTGGTCACTGGCAACGTCATCCTACGTGGCAAACTATAAAAACCTATCGGAAGGAGTGATTGGCTCTGACATCAGGTGGGCACTGTGAACGTTACTAAATACACAATGTCCCATTGGTTTACACACTATAGGACTCCTGAATAAGCAGGTCCTCCTCAATTGGTTGGCACTCTATCCACCTTCAGTACTTTTCCACCTACATTAGCAGCCTGCAGGCTGGCCGTCCAGATGCTGGTGGGGTTGCCTTAACTTTAGCTTCCCACCAATTAGCATATCAATCCATCATCACCTCAGTGGTCTACTGTCAATTAGGCCTTTGAACTTCGTCCTTGAGAGTGTTCTTAGCTCTGAGAAAATTAGGGAGTGAGCAGCACAGTCTGCCTTCATGTGTAGGTGCCTTTGAGTGTATTTAATATTTTATTCCAATAGACCTCTGACATATTCCTTGTTATGTTCACTCCTTCTGGACAGGAGGTTTGTTCTTTTACACGATTTTGTATCCAAAGTCAGTTTACTACAGTTTGATAAGACCATGGCTTCCTGGGGCTCATCCAACCTCGCCATTCTGAGCTCTGCTTCTGTAATTCAATGTCTGCTTTTTTAACTGCAACACACTGAACTGAAGCCTTTTTGCTAATTTCCAACCTGCTTTAATACGTTTAGTGGAAACATCCATAATTCTCTCATTCTAATGTATACATTGGCACTTGCCTCAATTATTTTACTATAAGCTTAGAGCTGGCTTCACGATTACTTTTCTGCTACATCTGAACACGTGTAAAATTATTTAATATCTTCGTCTGTTTCTGTGGCATACGTTTTTTCACCTCGAGCCCAAGATGTCACTTATCCTTATTGCTCTCTTGATGCCTTCTAGAATATCTGCATTATCTGATCACTGCATCTTTTTATGTACTTCATCTTCAGTTCCATATACATGTACTTGACAATGGCTAGTATTACTACCATTCATCCTTGCCGTTTATTGGCTCTGCCTTTTCAGGTATCTCGTTCAGATGGCCATCATATTTCTTTGTATGCAGATAAGGTTTTCTCAATGGGTTCCTTGGCTCCCAGATTCTCTTTGGTACTGGCCCTTTCACTGGCACTGGACTGAGTCCATATTCTGCTCTTTGTTGATTCAGCTGTTCTGTATATGTCACATCCTCTGGTTTCCAGCATACAGGTAAAAGGGGCGTGTCGATTGAGGTGGGGTACTTGGCTCCTTCTCTACACTCCCCCCTCTGGGCAATTCATCGACTACTCCCACATCATCCTTCACATCCAGGCAGCTTGGCCTTAAGAACAACTTCTTTGGGACTCATATTTTTATGACTCCCTTCAGGAATCCTGCTGTTTTCACATGCTCATCCCTATTGCATGTCATAAACTGGCACTGTCCGCTTGCACTGCAATAGATCCACCTTCCCACATATTTCTTATGATTCTTTGGATACAGGAACTTTGTCCCGTCAGATGCATGGATACTGGCTTTCACAAAGTCTCTGATCTCTTCATCTGTCAGGTCTTTGGGCTTCCATCCTGATACGACAACGAGCATAATCTTCACCCCTATGGCTTTCTTTGCTGTCTTCTTGCATTGTGAGATTCACTGGAGTCTTAGCCCCATGGATATCAAGGTAGTTGGATGTGCGGACTGTGAGTGAGAGCAGTATAATTATAAACAGAATGCATCCATAAATAAGGCAAAGGTATGTTGATGTACAAGACCTATTCCGTGGAGAACGTGAATGTCTTTCTACATCCGGGATCACAAAGTTGCTACTAGTACTACCAATTTTGTATTGCCTAAGGAAGGAAAAAGTAATTTTTTAATACATCAGCGTTACATACTCCTCCTGGAAGTTGCTGTCCTGCCTTGGCACCTTCGGCCTTGATCCACTGGTCTGCTTGCTGAATGACAGGAATGAACTCTCGATCTTTATTTTTTCCTGAAACCAGTTTTTAACCATGCAAAATATAAATGTCTCCAGCAAGAAGAAAGCTGCTCTCAATATGTCTAGATCAGTTCTACGAAATATGTCAACTCCCAGTCCACTCCTCGAATTTGTTTTAAGCCAGATGACATGATGAACTTCTTTTAGCATAAAACAAAATGTCTGTCTTTTGCCAGCAGCCTTCTTGATCTGTCCCTTGAAGGAAAGTTTCACACCACCGTCCTGTGGGTTCTCTTGGAATATAGGCTTACTTGGATAATTATTCACTCCAAAATCTCAGCCAGATTTTCAGTATTACTGGGATCCCTTAGGAATGTGAGCATATCCGTGTGTCTGCCAACAAGATGTGGGTATTCTTCAATCAGACGAAAGAAAACCCTTCCAACAAGTCTGTGTGCAGCTTCAGGTGACAGGGGCATTTCTGCTATCCCCACTATACTCCAGTAACTGCAACATTTGCTCGATAATTGCTGCAGGTAGTCTCCTTACAATCCTGCCATTTTTAGGATCTTGCAAAACTACGTATATTAGAAGTTCTCCCCACAATCGCTGGATATGAGCACAGCACACAGAGACAAACTTCAAATATAATCCTTGAAACATTGTCATTGGATAACACCATGGGCAAATCCAAACAAGAACTCAATATGGAATGAATCAGGATACTGCACTCTCTTCCAGTTATCACAGCCACGATCAAAGTCTGGCATCTGTCTTCTTTTCAAGGCTTAAGCATGCCTCAGTCCAAAGTCAATGAGCTACTGTGGCTTTAAGAATATAGATCTTCCCTTAACAGATTTGCACAGTGTTTGAATTTTGCTTCCTTTAAACTTTTCAAAGACAGTAAAAGGAGTGTCCTGGACAAAGCTGCAGTCCAACACTTTTTATCTTTCTTATTTGTCAGCTTCTGCGTCCTTATTCATCATCGTAGATCTCGTGTGCACGTGCTGAGGTTCTTCCATGATGCTTGTACTTGCTTTACGGTGGGGTGTGGAGGGCAGAGAGGTTTCTCCAGAAAATATCTTGATGTCTCCAATAAAAATCCAAGCACGCCTGCCCTGCACTGTGACAGCAGACGGTGTGACATCTTCTACTATAAACGGGCCATTGAAACGGGGCTCGTCCCACCTTTTTCTTGTGTGGTTCCGAATTAGGACCTCATCTCCGGTAAATAATTTGGGAAGACAAAGCTTTTTAGATTGACTTGTTGTAGCATCTCCTTCTGTGTTCTGTACTGCCCTGCACCCTTGTCGCTGCAGCTGTTCTGAAATGACAGAAATACTGGAATCATACAGTTCAAATAATCATCCATTTCCATTCCAAACAAATCTGCAGTTGACTGAGCATCACTTCTAACTCTGGATGGAGGCACTAGGGGTGTTCTCATCGGCCTCCCAGTCACAATTACGTGAGGCGTGAGATGGTGGTCAGAACCTGGTTGGTTTCTCAAAGCATATAATGCCAGTGGTAGGCAATGCAACCACCCTTTCTTCAGAGTAAGCTTCAACTTGGCTATCCTTTCCTTAAGCAAGCCATTGAGCCTCTCACAGATCCCATATCCTTGTGGATGATAAGCCAAGGAAAACTTGTGCCTTATACCAAGCAACAAGCTGATCTGCTCGAATGTTTTGTTCACAAAATGTGGACCATTATCTGACCTTATTACCTCACATACTCCCCATCTAGGAAACACTTCCCGCATCAAATATTTAGCTGCACAGGTGGAGTCTGGAAGCATACAGGGACCTGCCTCAATCCACCTTGAAAAGGGACATACAACAACAATCATATACCTATATCCATTACATACTTGAATCATATCGATGTAGTCGATATGCAAATGCTGAAAGGGGCAAATGGGTCTCGGAATAACCCCTCTAACTGTGTGCAGTGTATGCCCAGCCATGAATTTTTGACAAATTATACAATTTGTCATAAAGAAGGTAACGTGCTCTAACAATCTTCAGGAATCGTTGCAGCAAGGTTATGTGTTCAGGGTAGTGAAGCTGTTCCAGTGCCACCCTCAGTAAGGCTACAGACATCACAGGTTTACCAGTGCTGTCCTGTCACCACAATGCTTCAGAGAGGTTTAAAGAACACCCTCTTCGTGTCCACAAATCTTTCTCATCTTGAGGTGCTTCCCCCTGAACCTCCATAAGCTGCGTTTTTGACAAATCACTATATTTTTCAAACACATTCAACAACACAACAATTTTTTCTTTTACATCAAGTGTTTCAAAGGACATTATATTTTCTGAACATGCAGCAATTTTTGCTTCATCGTCTGCTGCTTGGTTTCCAAGTGAAAAAAAGTCTGTCTTTTTAGTATAAGCTGCACATTTAACGACCGTGATGACCACTGGCAGTTGTAGTGCCTTGATAAGCCTGTCCAATAAGGCTGCGTGCTGCACTGGCATGCCATCCACTCGGAGGTAGCCCCTTCTTTTCCAACATGCTAGCCCTGCATCCACAGTTGTTGTCACATAGGCAGAGTTGCTGTACACTGTTACTTCCTGGTCTGCATAATTCTCGAGCGTGACAATCAGCGCCACTAACTCTGCTGCTTGTGCCGAATAGTGAGACAGTAGTCGTGCACATACCAATGTCTGAAACTCCCCATTGGCTGTGTATTTTACCACAGCGGCACCTGTATATCTCTATCCATCATTTTGATCGATTCTCGAAGAACCGTCAATAAAAACAATTTCCCAACCTAGCAAGGAATTTTCTTTTACTCTTGGGATTTCATCATAGAACTCTTCATAGTTTGATCAGTCATGCGCATGCTCATCCTCTGCCAGTTGTTCAGCTACCAACATGGCAGGATTCACTACTCTACATCGAACTATTTTGATCGCTGGATTTGATATAACTACCTCGTAGGCAGAAGCCCTTTGAGATGTCAATGTGCCCTTAGGTTTCTCTAAAATGGCAAATAGTGCATGATCTACAAATAATGTCATGCAACATCCCATCACTATGCTCACAGCTTTCTTTATGGCGAATGCGGCGGCAGCCAAAGACTGTTCACACGGGAAGTGATTTCTCATTGCTGGGTCTAAAATCACACTGTAATATGCAAGGGGCTTGTACTCCAATGTGGTCATCTGTGTGAGGGCTGATGTCATAACAGCGCCATCTGTGTGCAAGAATAAAAAGAATTCCTCAGCATAATTAGGAATCCCTAAAACTGGAGCTGTACAAATTGCTTTTTTCAGCTCTTTAAATGCTTCCTCTATTTTCTCAGTTTGCACAATTTTCTTCTGTGCTACCTGTGCTTTCTTTAAAGCCTGTAGTAAAGGCCTTATATATGAACTGTAATCAAAGACCCATGCTCTGACGTAATTGCATAATCCCAAAAACCTCTGCATGTGTTTTATCGTGTGTGGTTTTGCGGTTTTCAAAATAGCCTCAGTCCTCTCAGGAGTAACTTTCTTTCCTTCATGTGAAATCAATTGGTCAATATGCAACGCTTCATGTTGAAAATACTGTAACTTTTTTTGTCAACCGTATATCCTTTGTCAGCAAGTATTATCATCAGCTGGACAGAATCGCGTCTGCACTCTTCCTCTTTGGTACTGCAAACTAATATGTCATATACGTATTGCAGAACCACACTTTCCAAATCAATATTGTTCAAGTCCATCTGCAGGACTCTATTGAAAATCGACAGAGACTTGCAATACCCTTGGGGCAGCCGAGTACTTTTCAGTCGCCTTTGTCTGAACGTAAATTACGTCAGATCCTGTGAGTCTTTGTGCAATGGGATTGAGAAAAACGCATTTTTCAAATCAATCACAGTGAAATATCGTGCTCCAACAGGTATATTAGATAGAATTGTGGACGGGTTAGGGACTAGAGTGAACTTGGCATCTACAATTTGGTTTATCGGTCTTAAATCTTGAATTAGTCTCCAAGACCCCCCCTTAGATTTTTGATAGCATGCACAGCAGTATTACACGGTCACTCCAGCATACAGGTAAAAGGGGCAGGTCGATTGATGTGGGGGTACTTGGCTCCTTCTCTACAAGAAGATTTTGTTTTTCGGTGAAATGGATTTGGTGAAATCTCCAGTAGGAGAAATATATTCGAAGAAATCACATAAATCTGTGCCGGAAAGCCTTTTCAGCCTGTTTTTGAGCCTGTCTCTCTCACCTGTAGCTGATGAGGGTAGAAGTGATGCTCTGTTGGACTGGCTATTCTTGGGCAGGCTGGAAGGAAGGTTTGTCCCCACCCACCGCTGCGTAGGGGATTTAAAAGATAGAGGGTCCTGTGTTGACCTTTCTTGTCATTCCCTTCCCCTTTCGGCAGGCATTTTCCTTGCCTTGGTTGGCCTTACTCCTCACAGGGACGCGGCAGACTAGGCAGCGAGTGAACGGAGGCTGCATCTGCCAGCTCAGCAGGCCTTGTGTGCTCCTGTCAGCTCTTGACTGTTGGCGGTTTTCTTCCAACGGCACGGGATCCCAACTATCTCTCACTGCCTGCCAAGTTTTGGCATCAATGACAAAATTGAGTGGTAAGCACTGGGTGGTTATGCTCTACCCCAGGGGAAGGTAAGTATCAGGATTATCTTCCTCAGATTCTTAAGACTCTGGCCCTCATTACGACCCTGGCGTTGGACCATGGTGCTAATAGCACCATGGTCCATGCCGGTAACTTATCGACTCCGCCATGGCGGAATGGGGAATTACCGCCCCATTCCGTGGTTGGCGGGGCGGTAATTCCCCATGCCGCCATGGCCCTTCCCCATTCCCATTTTTGCCCCATAGGGCTCAATGGGAATGGGGAAGGCGCTAAGTATGGTGACGCAAATTGCGGCACCATACTTAGCACCAAGGTCCCTTTGCGGGTTGGTTTTTAACGCTTGCAAAAAGCAGGCGTTAAAGTCTCCAACCCGCAAAGGGACCTCGTAATCAGGTGTTAAGGGATTAACGGCGCTGCCACCTTTTACGGCGCTGTTAATCCCTTAACGCCTGGGTTGTAATGAGGGCCTCTGTCTCAAAGTCCCCCTCTTCCTCCTCTCGAGTGGGTTCCTTCTTCTTTCTCCTGACTGGTATCTCCTATTTTTTTAATGAAGATAAGAACTGCCTCGGAAGGAAGCCACTGTGACTGCAAAGTCTCAGCAGGCCAAGGGCCTCTCTTCCGGGACAGCCAGGTAGTTGGGGGAAAAAGCCTCCAGGCATAAAAAAACTCTAAGGAATCCAGGAAACGAAATGCCAGTGGAAGTCCAAGAAAGAGTTAATCCGAGACTTAGTAGGCAGAGGATTCCAGGTAACTTGTCAGGAAGCTCAACTCACTAGCCGATAGACTGCCGGCAGAGATGACATGTGATCCACAATAGAAGGAATACAAAACAGGAACACAGGTGGTAGAAAGGATTTGGAACGACTGCAAGAGAAACAGAACAAACTCTGATCAAGGAAGATCGAAGAAAGCAAATAAGCAGCGGTAGGTATAAGAAGGAAAACGAGGCAAACAAGGAGAAAGTAACCAGCGAGCGAACGTGCTCTGCTACCCGCCGCGGGAAGCTAGGAGAGAAGCCACAGCAGAATGGAGGTAAGGCAAGCAGAGACGTGAACAGAGGGAGCACGAGGGAACACAAGAGGGGGAAAAGGGATTGAAAAGAAGATAAGGACCAAAGCGGGTCGGAGCGAGATCCGAATGCAAGAGAAAGGAAAAAAGGGGTAGAGGAAGCGTAGCACGGCCAAAGAGAAATAAAACACGGAGCGAACACAACAGCAGTGGACAATCCCAGTTTGTTGCAATGCGCCGGCCGCCTGGAGAGTGAAGGAATAAGAACCCCCTGGCGGCAGCCATGTTGTAAAAGAACTAGACCGCGCTGCAGAGTGCGCAAGAAATACATGATGGGGAAATCAATGGAGCCGGTGTCTCCAACGGCCCCATATGCGCCATCCCCCTGGATGCTTGACAGTAAGCAAGGTTGTTCAATTTTTGTTGGTTCTTGTAAGTCTGGAGGAACGGAGGCATTACAGTGAGGCCTGGTTTGGGGGTGTATTTCGGTATCCACTCAAAACCTGAGGGAAGCATATATAAATATAAGTTAAAAAAATAAACCCAGAGAAAAAAAATCCTTTGGCTCGTATATATCCAGAGCCGTTTTCTAGTAGAAGTGTGTAAATGTTATTGTACAGTGGCTTTCAACACTACAGAGTCCAGGAACTCGTGTGAGGTCAAAGTTAATATTGTACATGAGAAGATAGCCCTCTTTTCGCGTTATGTGGATTTTCAAACCAAGGCGGAGAGATACAGGTGTAATTACCGGGGACTCTGAAGCGTTCGGCTTTTATTCATTCTGTCCTCAGGTGCCCTTTATGGTCCAAGACTCCTCTGCTTAAGGGCACGGTTTGGAGTTTGGTTTCCATACAGGCGGGGATCACATTTTAAAGACATGCTGTGTGTCCCTATGGTTAAGGTTTTACTTTTCCACACACACCCCTCCCCCCCTTTTCCAGATTACCGAAACGCTTAGGATGTGCAAATGGGGGGTGCTGCTTTGTACATTTTACCAAGTATCGTGGAGGGCCTGTTCTAGAGTAGTCACTGGGATTGTTTTTCTTCCACAGTGATACGTACAGGATGGTGCTGTGGTAAGAGTTGCTGTTGGGGGTCAGTGAAATATGTGGGGCGCTCCTATTCAGGAGTGGCCTCTGCCAGGTCTGGTCCACATCAGTCTTGAATGGGAATTTCACAGGCTGTGTATTGGATTATTCACTTTACGGCCTTAGAGTGACACTAGGTCTCTCTCTATGTACTCCTGTGTGTCCTGTGGTTGCTTGATTTCGTCTTATTACCGTTTAGGAATAATCCAGCCAGTTTAGAAAGTCCAGTTGCCTCAGTTTTCCCCTTCAGGGTTCCAAATTGAGGGTATCTGGGAGCTATTTAGCTCCTGCTTGTAGACTAGAAGATCCTGTTAGCTTGACAGCAACAGCTACCAGGAGCTACTTATGACTCCCCAGGGCAACTGATGCCAAACAAACTCATCTAAAAGAATGTAACTCTATGCTTTGGGACAATCTATAAATAAGCAGTAGGACACACATATATACATGACATTTAAAGCATAAAGGGTCATAACAATAAGCAAAATCTTAAATGTGCATCTTTCATTGAAGTTAGATTTGTAGAAGGCAAGGTACTAGCTCTTGGTTCCCTGGTGGTAGCTCCTGCTCACTGGTTAATGCTGGATGCCCAAGAACTGCTTTTTGCTCCTGCTTATCTTATCTTAATTTTGACCCCTGCCGTTGGTTATTCCAGGAACCCTGGGAGATATCATTATAGGATTTATCTGACCTTGTCATGTTTTAATTTGGTCTGTCTATGTGTACAGTTGTTCGTGTGTGGTAGACTGCAGCTACCGATAGGCATGTAGTTTCATGAGGAAAAACAGCAGGGTCGCAGCTACCATTCCTTTGTTATATGTTGGTGCTGTGAGGCCATCTAGGTGGGGCCCTAATGATTAACTCTTTAACCTATGTGCTCATCTCTGAAAGCTGTGAGTGTGTTTTGGGCCTGCAATTTAATTAGCTAGTACTTTTGTTATGTAAGCTAGCTGGCTATTTATCCAAAGTAACCATAGCGGCTGCCCACTGACTGGGTTCTTTAAGCCTGTGTGGGGCTGAGGTGTTTTAAAGCATTTATTTAATATCTGGTGCCTATGACTTAATTAATAAATTGCATTTTATGCCTTTGATTTCTATTGATGTTCTGAATCATACCTGGAACTTTCTCATCAAGTAGCGCGCAGATGAGCTGAAGTGTTGTTATGACATTATTTGCATGTATAGACCACTCATTGGGTTAATGGGTGTTATGATGCTGCTGACATATTTATGTGTTTAATACTTCTTATTAAAGGATAGTTCCGGGACTTTTTTTTTATTGTCCCTACGGGTCGGCCATGTGTTTGTAAGCATAAATCGGTAGATCGTAGGAAACTTTCCTATGGACCTTACCCGACTTTTCGCCCATTATCGCACTCGAAATCAGCCTCCATTTTGTGATAATCCTATCATTTCGCCCCATCGACCTGGCTCACCTGCCTTTGCGGCACTAAATCAAATCCCCCGCCCCTGAGCCTGACATCAGCAGACGCGTACTGCCCATTTCAAGCACGTCTCGTGTCAACAATCGCTGCGCCTCAGCTATTGACGTGTTGCCATGGAAATGGCAGGACGCCTCTTTCCCCAATAAGTATAAACAGACCGTTTCACAACACACAGCAGCAGATTTTCGATTCCATTCCTCTCTCTGTGTTACTTTGAGTATTCTGTGACTCGTTTCTGTGCTCTGGTCAGCTACCTTCGCCGCTTGTAGCCCGTGTGAACACCTGTACCATCTCTGTAAATTATTTTACTATCTTTACCGCACAATGGCCACAATAATGCCGTATATGTACGAGCCCGAGTACACCGAGGAGGAACTACTGGAAAGGCAAGCACGCGAAAACGATGGGGATTCGGACGGCAGTTGGGAGGACCAGTCAACGGATGAAGAGCCTGGACCATGTCGCATGGACGGCGTCTCCACCTGGTGCACGTGCAATCGGTGCGAGCTAATGCCAACTGAGGAGGAGAACTGCTGCTGCCGTGAAAATTCCGGGTGCTTGGCCTACATTTCGGAAAGCGAGCAAAGTCTGCAGGAAGGCGAGCAAAGTCCGCAATGCATCACCGAGCTGCCAGAGTTCAGGGAAGCCTGCCTCTCACGGACAGTGTTGAGGATGATGATGGTGCTTATGCACGAACTTCGTGGCACTGTTCGTCCGCGTAATCCGAGTAACGAGTAAGTATACTCTGTTTGTGATGTCAGTGATGCCACCACTATTTCATGGTCGTCTCCCACATATAAAATTACATTTACATATCATTCGAACGCATGTAAATTGGTTCCATATAGTGCATTTTCTAGATAGAATTTTTTTCTAAGAAAAATGACATGTGTTACCTGAATCGACATTGATAAGAAAGTTTGGTCAGTTTAATACAGTTTGCATCTTTTTTTTTCACAGGTGGTACAGGCTGGTGGCCTATCGTTGCTTCACTTGGTGGCTTCACGGGAGGCTCGGACACCGCGTTCGGAGAGTAATACCTGCCTGTGCGGTACTTGCCATTAGACAACATTTCCCCAGTGACAGTGGACAATACCGCGGATTTTCCCTCGATGTGCTGCAACCTCAACTTTACAATGTGTAATGTTTATTATTTATGTTTAATTAAAATCTAAAATAAAGCCCAACATATATTTTAACAATGGTTGTTTTGATTTTTTAAATGAATCTAGTGTGTCTCCGTTGAATAGCCTTCCAGTGCCTTGTCTTGTCACACCACATGTCTCCGGCCAGCATCCTAGATCCTGCAGCCATCCTCTTACATTCAGTTAGATGGCCTCTCCTTGGTGAGGCCCTGCGGCAAACGGGTCTTGTCTGCACGACCACCGCCCCGATCCACCCCCCGCCCTATCAAAGGCAGTTCGCACCAGGGTACTTGCGCTGCTGGCAAGTGGAGCTGTCAGGGAGCGATAAAGGCCAAGAGGTGCCAAAGACCATGTACACTTCAAAGTGGTCTATAGAGCATGGGTTGTTGTTCCCATGTCTACCTCCAGACCCCGTGTCTCCTGCCAAGCATCCCCCTCACGATGGACGCCCCCCTGCAATCCACATAAGTGTGTCTCCATTCACAAGTCTTCCTGTGTCTTGTCTGCACGACCACCGCCCCGATCCACCCCCCGCCCTATCAAAGGCAGTTCGCACCAGGGTACTTGCGCTGCTGGCAAGTGGAGCTGTCAGGGAGCGATAAAGGCCAAGAGGTGCCAAAGACCATGTACACTTCAAAGTGGTCTATAGAGCATGGGTTGTTGTTCCCATGTCTACCTCCAGACCCCGTGTCTCCTGCCAAGCATCCCCCTCACGATGGACGCCCCCCTGCAATCCACATAAGTGTGTCTCCATTCACAAGTCTTCCTGTGTCTTGTCTGCACGACCACCGCCCCGATCCACCCCCGCCCTATCAAAGGCAGTTCGCACCAGGGTACTTGCGCTGCTGGCAAGTGGAGCTGTCAGGGAGCGATAAAGGCCAAGAGGTGCCAAAGACCATGTACACTTCAAAGTGGTCTATAGAGCATGGGTTGTTGTTCCCATGTCTACCTCCAGACCCCGTGTCTCCTGCCAAGCATCCCCCCTCACGCTGGACGCCCCCCTGCAATCCGCATAATGCCACGACATATACACGTCATTCATTCACAAACACACCCCTGTTTCGAATTCTTTATAACCCACTTCATATTTCTAATGAGAACTTCTTTGCGCTTTGCTAGTCAACCCGTGAAGGTGCTGGTTATCTGCTCTTCGTCTCTGTGAACTTCCGTGACCACTTTGAGCAAACTCGTCAGTTTGCAACCTGTGAACTGCTCCCTGTTCTACGACAAGAAACTACTCTGATCCCTGCATCTAACTGTTTGTTCGTCAAGGTAAGTCCATGTACCATAATCATTTTGCGTCCAATTTTTTAATTTATATCTATTTGCTAGTAGTCATCAAATTGCATCCATGTTTTCTTTTCGTTCACGACAGTACATGCAAGGAACTAGTCACATGTTCTGAGTTTAGTCAAATTACTTTTTCTATTTTTTGAAAGTTATTGAAATACTTATCCGCATGTGAATAACGTGTATAGTTCCAAGAACCAAAACGGACCTTGCATTGAACCTTTTATGTGTCATTTAATGTTTTAACACATTGGTATTCATAGAGAATTGTTGATCTTTACTTTTCAGAACTTTCCATAATGCCTGCCTGTTCCATTGGCGGTTGCCCTTCGAAGACCCATAACAAATCTGAAGATACTATAATGCATGTTTTCCCTAAGACAATAGATCAGATAAGAGAATGGGTCCGATATTGCGGATATCCAGCCTCTGAGCTAGAAAGTAGAGTCCTAGAAGTCTTTGCGGACAAGAGGGGTGATCGATACCGCATCTGCAGCAGGCACTTTAGCCCAGACATGTACTCCACATCATTGCTAATAAAGAAGAAAACACCGCGAGCGAGGCGAAAATTGCTCTCAACCGCTATTCCCACTCTATTCGTCCACATCCCTCCACTGGTGAGTCAAGTTTACGTATTTGTCTCTCGGCCTTGCGGTAGTGTGTAGCATTAGCTAACAATAATTTCCCCATTTATGTATCCACTCAATATGAAGGCGGAAGATTCTCCATCCGTGTCGTTATTGCAGTCATCAGCCACTTCAAGCGCCTATCGGGTAATCTTACTTAGCTACTCTGACACCGACTTGTTTTAGGCATGTAAATCAATAGTTTTAATTGATCGTGTAATTATTTTACCTAATGGTACACCACAGTACTCGTCCTCTAGTCTTTGTTTTCAGTTATAATTATTGTTATCCAAAATAATGCAAGTACTGTCTTTCAGGGAGATGCTGAGGAGTCCAACGCATTGACGACAACCGTAGATGTCACTCAGATGCTCGAGGTACGTTTCCGGACAGTTCCATCGATGGAGATCATCAGATCTTGCATTCTTGTAGCGTGATTGTTACACACAATGTTTCTTTCGTTTTTAGTCATTGGTATGTCCTTCTGTCGTCGCCCTCCTATGTGTCTTCTTTTTTCAATATTGTGTTCATTACTAATGAAAGTCCTATGTTTCAGGGAGTCGATGGAGCATTATTCCAAGAAGAAGGGGGAGCATGCAGTTACGGGTCGGCGCAACAGCTTGCAGAAGTGTGCACCGCAGTTACAGCGTCCCTTGATGTTCTTATGCATTTCGAGGTATGGATACTGACAGATCAATCATGCGAGATCAAATGACGTGATTACATCCGCTATACTTCCTTCTTTATTAACGCAAGTACTATGTTTCAGGGAGCTGACGGAGCTTCTTCAACAAGAACATCACCCCTAGTAGTTGATGCAGATCTCTGGGTGGTGACACTTCCAACGATGGAGCAAATCGAATCATATTTAGATATCCATTATTTATTTTAGACAACTGATCATTTGTGCAGGTCTATTTAGATGAGCCGTTGACGCCTGCAGAAAGTTTATGTTCTTTTAAACAAAATAGAAAACCATACTAATGCAATTACTGTGTTTCAGGGAGTTGCTGAAGCGTCATCTTCAATAATATCATCAATGGAAGTCTATGCGGAGCCCGAGGTATGGATCTTGACAGTTCAATCTAACTAGATCAACAATGCGTGAACTATTGTCGTTTGAATGTTCTACACAATGCGTTCATTCGTGTTTTGCTATTGAGATGTACGTATGGGTATTGGTCCCCAAGTACATTTTGTGTTTTCAATATTATTATACATACTAATGAAAGTTCTATGTTTCAGGGAGTCGATGGAGCCTCAGTGAGTGATGGATGTGCTTATCATGAAAATATAGTCGTTGCAGCGCGAGAGGAAGTGGAGACATGCACACACGAGTCGGAGCAACAGCGTCCAGATGTTGAAGTTCGAGGCAAGAAAGTTTCAAAGAAAAGAAAGCAAAAGAAGGTTAGTGTCCTGTTCACTATATTATGTTGTCTTTCACTGTCAATAGTTCAATACTGTAAGTTGTGTTTAAACTGAACATCCCTTTTCTAATCTGTCCTCTAGTTGCGAGTGGGTGTAAGAACTAGATCTACACAGACAGTGAAGCGAACGAGAGATGTTGCTTGTCAAACCTTTTGGCAGGGACTTGAGACTGGAGATGCATCGTGCCAATGGGAAGAATATGAAGTGATTGACAACGGAGCTATACCACCACCAGCCATTGATAGTGAATGTCCTCCTGGTAGTTTGGATGCAGTCGGAGATCAATTCACAGAATCCACACCCGCAAAAAATAAGAGCGCGCGAAAGTTGAAGACATTGTTTTTTTCTCCCATCTCCGGACAAGGAACAGATGTTGCAATGGAAGAGAATGAAGTGGACGACAATGAAACACCATCAATATCACTCAGCATAGCGGAAGACGATATCAGAGATTGTACCTTTCATGCGAGTGACATGTCCTCAACGTTACAGGCCGAACCAGCTGGGATGCAGAGTGACAGTATAAGGAAAGAGGCCAAATTCATTGTATTCGATAGTTGTTTGATGGATATTATTATGATGATGAAATGTGGGCATTGGGTTGGTGGGGAAGTATGTGGGGAGCCATTGATTAATGTGACTCGTGCAATTCGAGGCACTAACCTTAAAATACATGCCACCTGTACACAATATCATCCGTTCGCATGGTCTGCACAACCCATGCTGGGGCAACTGCCAGCAGGCAATCTACTTTGTGCAGCGGCCGCACTTTTTAGTGGTTCAAGTTTTAAAAAGTTACAGTATTTCTTTCAGTTTGTGGGAATCCATTTCATTGCGAAAAGTCAGTTCTACAAATACCAAACCGATTATCTATTTCCAGCCATCAGCGAAGCTTGGAGAATGGAAAAAATGTCAATGGAAAGTACATTCGCGGGCAAACGCTTCAGGCTAGCCGGTGATGGACAGTGCGACAGCCCAGGATTTTCAGCCAAGTACTGCACCTACCACTTTCAGGACATGGAAAGTAAGAAAATTGTGAGTTCGGTGGTCGTGCAGGTGTCACAAAGTACATCCTCAGTGGCCATGGAGAAAGTTGGCTTTGTAGCATCATTGCAAGAACTACAATCGCGGGGAATGGTGATCGACCTGATAGCCACGGACAGACACGTTTCAATTGCCAAGACAATGAGAGAAGAGTACAAAAATATAAATCACCAATTTGACGTTTGGCATCTTGCAAAATCAATCAATAAAAAATTGTCGGCTGCAGGTAAAAAAAAAGAATTGCAAGGTATTTCACAGTGGTCCAAGTCAATCAGCAACCATCTTTGGTGGAGCTCAAAAACATGTGAAGGGTCGTTGGAAATTCTACTGGAAAAATGGCGGTCAGTAATGTTGCACTGTAGCAACGTACATCGATGGTCGACAAATGAACATTTCCACAAATGTGAACATGGCCATTTGTCCACAGAGGAGGCACGGAAGAAGAAGTGGTTGATTCCTTCATCACCCACTCACAAAGCCATTGAAAAGATTGTATTTGATAAAACTATAACAAAAGCTTTGAGGGGACTCACGGAATTCTGCCACACAGGAGATTTGGAGGTGTTCCACAATATGTGCCTCAAGTACAGGCCCAAAAGATTGCATTTTGGCATGGAAGGCATGATAAATCGGACTCTTTTAGCGGTCTTGGCACATAACCATAATGTTGGCCGTCAACAAAGTAGGACGACCGGAACTTTAGGGACGCTTCGCTACAATAAGGCCTTCACTAAAAGAAGTAAACAATGGGTGATCAAACCAGTGTTTGAGGATATGCAATATGAGTTTATTGAGAGACTTATCGTAGATGTCCTCGATAGGCACATACATGGAGTGGTGAACGAACCTATGCAGGGGACAACTGCATTGCCACCCAACATTGCCTCTGTTCCATGTCCACCTAAAGCAGAGCTCATTGAGAAATACACATCACGGTTTAAATGATTGTAATTTGATTGTCTGTTCTCTCGAGTCTCCTCATGTTGCAGGCCCATTGCAATTAAACCAAACAGTAATATAAATCATTTTTACAAAAATTATAGAATGTTTCCGTATTACAAACACATGGCCGACCCATAGGGACAATAAAAAAAAAGGCACGCAGACAAGATGTCCCTAAAACTAACTGCAGCTAACTAGAAATGTGTGCTCGCTCAAAGTGAAGGTCAGCTGCTTTGATGTTTTGCTCGGGTGGCGGAACGGCCCACGACCCAATATAAGGTTCTATTGTGATTTGACCTTGACAGGCCGGGACCATCCTGAAAGACTAAGAAAAGATAATGAATAAAATTTCAGAAACGAAACGATGAGCCACGTTCATTAGAAGAAGTAACGTCGGCAAAGAAGGAGTGGTGTTTCGGGTCTGCCCTACACAGAGACACAATGGAAAATGCAAATATAATGTAAGTAACTTTTGATGAGTTTATACCGCAATTTCATTACTATACAGTGGCTTTAAAGACGGGTTCAGTTGTACTTGTTCGTTCTATGTGGCATATTGTTTTCTACCGCGCACTATCTTGAGGAGAAACATCTGCTTTTACTGAAGCACCTCAAAACCTTCCTCTTTGCTTCTGCTTTCTCTCTCCCTCTCCCCTGCTACAACTGGTCCACTGTCTGCGACCTCAGTCCTGGGCCCTTCCACTCTCCACCTGCACTGCCTCCCTGTCAACCCCTGCACTGGGGGACTGTCTCAGTATCCTACAGCCCCCCCTTCCCAGCACTTGTTCTGCACTTACCTTGCACTTGCCACCAGCTGGCCCTATTTATTTATTATTTTATGCTACTTACCTTGTACTCCACTCCCCCCCCCCTCCATGCCTCGCCACGCCTTTAAACACTTGTGTACACCCAGTAGCGCTGTCCTCGCTATGAAATGAATAATTTTAATAAGGATCTGATGGTGAGACTAATTTCATTTTTTATGTTTTTAGGTACATCATTCACTACTGTCTGTGTCACGAGTACCAGACACCGGCGGACGGCTTCTACAGCCGCCAGTTGCTTCTCCGCGTGAACAACGTTACCACCCTGACCATTTTATGGGACGATCGCCAAGTACAAGTATGCCCTTACGCGGTACTAACGGTTAGATGCAACATACCTACCGTTGTGGTGGCCTAGTGCCTCGTTGTTGGAACAGCCATGCGATTATCAGTGCGACCGAAGAGCTTATTTTTATCGTAAACCAACACCCTGTGTACTGCACACGAACATCGCTTCCCTCAAGACGAACTAATTTGGATCGAGAGCAAAGAAAAATGCAAATCGCTGAATATTCTCTAAACATTTGATGTCCAATAAACGTACTTTGCCAAATGTACAATCTTGCCGTTTGCTTTTAAACCACGGTTTCACATTCCGAATTGTGGCGCTGTATTGTGAGATGCTCTAAGACCCTGTGTACAGCAAAGGACCATCGCGTTCCTCAATACGAACTTTTTGGAACGTGAGCAAATAAAAATGCAAATCGCTGAATATTCTCTAAACATTTGATGTCAAATAAATGTACTTTACCACATTTACAATCTTGCGGTTTGATTTCAAAGTACAGTTTCATATTCCGAATTGTGGCGCGCTGTATTGTGAGCTGATCTGTGTTGATTTCCGGGGTCTGTGTGGAGTCGCGTAGAAGACGCCTGGGCGCGTTTGCCTACGCAGCTCAGTCACGTCACGGATAGAGGCGGGGAATATGAATGTTTTGATAAAGTCTGTTTCAGGGGCGGGGGATTTGATTTAGTGCCGCAAAGGCAGGTGAGCCAGGTCGATGGGGCGAAATGATAGGATTATCACAAAATGGAGGCTGATTTCGAGTGCGATAATGGGCGAAAAGTCGGGTAAGGTCCATAGGAAAGTTTCCTACGATCTACCGATTTATGCTTACAAACACATGGCCGACCCGTAGGGACAATAAAAAAAAAGTCCCGGAACTATCCTTTAAGATGTGCCTGTTTAACAGTGTTTTGCAATGAGCGAATTTCTTACCGGCGTTGTCACTAACCTCTTATTTTCACAGGTGTTATTTGGAGCAATATGTCTGTGTTCTCATCCTCAAGGGAGATATAGATGCCTAGGCCCTTAATGGCCACTGGTGTACCAAGTGTAAAACACACGCATGTACACTTTACAGTGTAGGCTGGTTATTCATTCCACGTACAGGTTGTGGGCCATACTAAAAGACGGGGGAACAAACATACCACGGTGGGTTAATGGAATTAGCCCTTTACACGCACAGAGGCCTTCATGTATTGTCATGTAATGACCAGCTTCTGATAACCATTCCTCTAGGCTACCCCTCCTCCCGCCCCCAGATTGTTACTCGTGCATGTGCTCAGTAAGGCAGGTGCCCTTCCTATATTTCCACATATATTGCATCATTCATTAAAGGGCATTTACACCTTACACAAGTCATTCGTTTCTAAGGGGGAGCAGCTAGATTACATGTACTGTATCTCTGATCCCCATGGGTGGGTGGTGCTGTTAGGTATTCCTGTTGCAGTACACTGCAGAGGAACGATGATCTTACCAGGAAGACAAGGATGTCCAAGTCCATGCAGTGTGCGTGTTTCATGCCACGTCTTCATTGGATGCCCAATGTAAGTTTGCATGAACGCCTCCTAAATATCACAGCTGGAAATGGTAACAGTCGATCTGCTCCTAGAGGTCCCACCTGGACTCTGCACTCACTAAAATCCCCACTATACTCTCTGTATGACTCTGCCTTGATCAATGTACATTCAGTACCACCTACTGCATACTCCTTATGCTTTGTCCACTTCTGTGTTGCCAACCTCGTCCGGAACCAGTCACTGCACCCCACCCACTGCTTGAGATAACATCCCAGAAAATGGCATCTCCCCCACAGACTCCTCACCTGAAGGGCACCCTATCGAGACGTTGACATTGACACATCAAAATGGAACTCTAAACAGCCTACTAGGCCCTCCACTAGCCTCCCCATGGTAAAGTTCTCATCTTATACACTCAATCAAACTATACACAGACAAGCTGTGGCACTCAAGCACATCAATCTAAAGATCCCTCTCAATAGACATCAAACAACAGGACACTAGACAACGATAACCAACCTACATAGCACATTCCCGGCCAATGCATTCTAACACAGTGGGCACACAAGGATCCCCTCTGGACAAAAAAGGCTTCTATTCTCCTGACACATAATACTCCCACTAAGTCCCTTTATCCCCACATTATCCCCACTTACTGCCAGATCAACCAAAGATCATACTATATGAGCGTGATCATGCAGCATACTGAGATATGAAACACATGGCAAGCAGGAATCGAGAGGAGTGGCCCCAAATTAGTTAAATAGTTTTTTAGGCAATCCATGCCGTGCCAGCATTCCCTACGACACATGGCCTCTCTGTGGCATGCCATTATCATTTTAGTACCACTGCCCATATATTGCAGTTCTTTGTTCCGGGTTGACTGGTGTCATAGAGAGGTGTCTAGAAGGGGGCAACCAATCGAGGACACTGGCATCACTGTTGAAGAGGCTCATATATTCTTTTAATGAAACGGGAAAGTGTGTGCATGTGTGTTGTGAATGCAATATGTGTGCATGAGAGTTGGAATGTGGGTAAGTGTGTGAGAAAGTCTACATGTGTCTGAGAGTCGAGTGTGTCTGAATGTATGAGTGAGTGAATCTCTTTGCATGCCTGAATGCGTGTTTGTGAGTGAAAATTTCAGTGTGGTTTGGGGTTAGGGAGTGAGAGTGTGAATGTGATCTACAGTGACATGCTTGCATATATTTCAGGCCCCATCAAGGGAGTGTTTTACAGTGGTAATATCAACATATATTTTGGTACAGGAAGCATGAACCTTTTTAACAGGACAATGCTGGCATGTATCGTAGATATCAGACTCAAAAACATGTGCTTTCCAGTGGCCTTGCTGACATTTATTGTTTGCACCAATATGAATGAGTGTTACAGTGAACATAATTAAACATATTTGGGCACAGGCCGCATGAATGTCTTTCACGGGGCAATGTTGATATATATTGTAGACACGGGCATCATGAATATATGCCAGACAGTGACAGTGCTGGCATATATTGTGGCCGACATTATAAAAGGTTTACAGTGCCAATGCTGGTATATATGTAACCACAAGCAGCATTATAATACTAGTTGTGTGGCTCCTATAGAGTTCTGCATAATGGATACTTCGAGTTTCTAATCAGTGTAATATTCATTGACACCATTATTAAGCAATTAAGATGCTTAATGTATTGACCTCAAGAGGTTGAAGGACTGAGTTGGCCCAAATAGGATCTCAAACCCATGTCACATGGTTCCAGCCTGCTTCCCTTGGCAGGCAAGCATGTTGCATGTGAGCTATACTTCCTGCATAAAAATGGTTTACATTGTAATGCCGGAATGCTAGAATATATTTTAGGCATCATGAACATGTATGTGCTTTACAGTTGCAGTGCTGTCCTATATTGTGGGCACCAACATGAAAGATTATCACAGTGGAAATACTGGTATATATTTGTGCACAGGCATCATGGAAATGTTCTACGGTGCTCGTGTATACTTTTGGTGACCTGACAGATATCTATTGTATTTCTCTCAGGTATTAACTTACAGAGCAGATTGCAAATTGCATAGCTTTTTGCCCAGTTCTAATCAAAAATGTTGCTGTAAAATGCACCATTTGCACCCTTAACTCCGTCCACCTAAACACACCCATTCCATCACATTAATACATTCATCTAATCACACTCATCCAGTCACACTCAAACACCCATTCATACCCTGGCACACACATAATTTCACCCATTCATCAATCACACTCATCCGTCCTTCTACACAATCCCTCCCACCCACCTTGTTTCCCCAACCCTACAAATGCACACACATATCCGCTCAATAAACCCATTCACAGAATGACATCCATCATCCATCCAATCAATTACGCTCATCAACCCAACCATCCATTCTCCATCCACACATCCATGTTCAGCCAGCCAAACTTCTGTCCATCCAAGAACAAACACAAGCATGTATAAAAATTTTTTTTTAAAAAAAGCAGATGTAATGGCTTTGCTGATGCTGCTTGTTAGGTCTTCCGCACTCGTCCTGATTTTGTGATACATTTCAACCTTGGTCAGAAGCCACATTGCCTCAACAACTAGTAATCTCTCTTTCAAGTCTACGGTGCTCACGAAGTCACATTTGCCCTTCGCCTCCCACCCAGGCTGCTGAAACTGTAGCCCGTGTATGTCGTAATTATTACTGTAATGTAATAAAAAGGAATAATCCGAAAATAACTGACAAAAACCCGAGATCAGCAAAATATTGCATTGCTCATTTGTGGGATGGTCACTCATCTTTGACCTACTGGAAACATCCGGTCCTTCCACCGTAGACCATGGGCCTAAATGAACCGTAAGTGCTGCGAATGTTTCAATCAGACAGCCTGGGTGGCACTTCTTTAGCACATGTTTGGCTATGGATAGGATTAGTGCTCCTTATATATTTCATTTAAAGCATGCACGCATACCTAGCATTTGCTGCAAAGTTATAAGTAATTGCACACATGGGGCTTTCCTACGTGTGCATCAGGCATGCACTGTTGGAAATGTCCTTTTCACAAGCACAGAAGTAGGAGGCCTTTGACTTTCTTTTATGAGAATCTGTGGACAGAATAGGTAAAGGAGCCAAAACGCAACATAACATTGGGAGTGATTGCATAAAGGCACTGCAGACCTAGTGTATGCCTGTTTGCCAGTGCAATAATGTTGCCCTGGAAATATTTGTACTGACTGTATTCCCAGCAGCAGCAAATCCTGCATTGGTGCTTACCCATTATTACCCATTAGGTGCATGCTGCGCCTCCACTGGCTAAGTAGCAGAATGCATTGTGACTTGATGCAGGACCCACCAAAGGCAGCCGCAGGGGTGGGCTATCCAGAAAGGGATGCATATGGCAATAGCAGAAAAAGCATTAAAAGTAGCACTGTACTATAATTACCAGAGATAAATCCCTATTGGCTGTGACTGCAGATTATTTTTTTGATTGGAGGGCGGTAATTATATCCCACAAATATGTCAGAGCGTCCGAGCATAGCAAAGGGGCCAAACCAACCAAGAGTGGTTTGAGGGGATTCTCCCCCCAAGAAATATCTTTGAATAATGGGTTAAATAGTGCATCATACTACACATTTGCTGTGCAAAATTGGGTAAAAAAACGAACCAGTTTGCAATTGGGTTTGTAGGATAACTCATTAGAAAAGCCAATAGAGGCAGGTCACTAACCATGCACAGGAGCTTTTCCAACTGATTTTCATGATGCCTTTGCCCACAAAATATGCCAGTTTGAAAAATGTTCACGCTGGTTGTGCTCATAGACTTCCATTCTGTCTGCACCAATATATACCAGCATGCCCATATAAGAACATACTCATGTTTGCTTTTGCACATGATACACAAGAAAACATGCTTGCGCTGGCACTGCCAATATATGGCAGAATCCCCATGACGTAGGAACATTCTTCTGTTAACTTTGTCATTAAAAATGCTTTGCCACAGCAAGAAAGCATGCCCAAATTGGCTTCACCAATGTAGTACGCCAGTCTAGCCACTTAATAACACTTACCATGTTTTCTTTACTGTTGACGCCCAGTAAAAAATGCCTTGCCATAGTCAGAAAACATAACCAGATTGGCAGCAGCAAATATACCAGCCTAGTCTTGTAATAACACTGATCATGCTTGCTTTATCATATATGCTCAGTAAAAAATACCAGGCCACAGTAGGAAATGATAGCTAGACCTACTTCCCCACAGAATGCCTGTCTAGACATTTAATATCTCTTATCATGTTTGCTTCATCATAGATGCCCAGCTAGAAATAGCATGGCACAGTAAGAAATAGCTAGACTGGCGGCCCCAAAATGCCAGTCTAGCCACGTAACAACACTTACCATGCTTGTTTCATCATAGATGCCCAGTAAGAAATGGACAGTGACAGTTGGCTGAAGTGGCTGCATTAGATTGCCAGTCTAGCCACATAACATCTTTCAGTCCTACTGTATATAGAGGCCCAGTAAAAAATGCCATGATGCTGTACTATTTGCATCCTCACTCCCCGTCCCCCCTCCACCAAAATCAGTGCTCAGCAAACAAAAGCCCCCCCCCACACACACATACACACACAACATTCACTTGCTCATTCACACGTGCACCCATATCTCATACTCTCACTCACTACACACGCATACGTACACATATATTAAAACGTAAAGATAATTGTGCCTTCTGCCCTGGTCCGGATGCTCGTCACCACTGGCACCTCTCTAAAAGCCACCCGGCTCCTGCAGCACAAACAGGAACCAGGAAGAAAAACATGCTTTCTGGTTCCTACACATACGGTCAAATCAAAGCGCTTCTAACACACCACCCTTGGCTATCAGAATGCCAAGTAGGTGCACATGGGCCCGCTATGCATATTCAGAAGTGCCCAGCTCTGCATGGTCCATTGGCTATGTGTGCTGGGGAACAGAAACTGCCAAAGGGAAACCACATTTCCCTTTGACTGTTTAAGATGCAGCTCCTCCATAATGGGTAAGGGTACTGGTGGGTTGGAGTCCCCTCTCCTGATATGGACCAGCTGCCCCTGCCTCTAGGTAGCAATATGTCTCCTTAACATGTTGACGTCCCTGCTCCACATCTTCATGCACTTCAGTTGGGGTTCTGACAGAAACCACGAAGTGACATGTGGTGGTTTCATCTTGAAACTAGGAGTCTACAGTCTTGATGGTACCTCACTGCTGCCACGTGTTCTGCACATTTGACTTTGGAGAGGAAGTTGTGAGCACACTATGCACATACAGCATGTATACGTGTACACAGACATTTGCCTCACAGTGTTCATATTGAATACTGTGGTCAAATGTATGGCATTGTATGCATGCCTGGCTTCAATGCTACCAAAATATGGGTTCTCCCAACTATGATCAGCGACTAATGCCATGACATGGCCTACAATGATTGCTAGGAGTGCCTCTGGCCACCCAGGCCTATCAGTGCCCATCAGCTTGCCATGTACATGCGCCAAACCTGCCTCCTGTGACCATCTAGGCTCTCCAGAGCCCATCAGCCTGCCAATTACTGGCACCAAACTGGCCTCCTACTACCGTCCCTCAGTTCGCCACCAGCTGCATTAAGTCAAATGATCAAACCTAGCCAGGTCATTAATTCACTGATCAAAGGAGCATTATCAATGCCAGATCCCTCACGGCCCATCCATTCAACATCAGTGATCTGATCACAACTAAAGAACTCGACGTACTCGCCATAACAGAAACATGGTTGCATCCGGCCTCAGGCCCAACCAAACCCTGGCTGTCCCTAACAACTACTCAATTGTTCGCAAATATAGATTGGACATTAGAGGGGGGCTATTATTGCCATAGACTCCCTAAGCATCAGAGAAATAAACATCTAGACATACCATTAAGAGAGCTACTGTCTATCAAGTGGTCCCCATCGCACATTGCGACCATAACTTTGCACCTGATCTATCTACCACCAGGCCCTTTACCATCCTTCGAGGACGACATTGTACATCTTCTCTCTGCGGAGGCTAAGCCATCCTCTAGAACCATCCTCTTGGGCGCCGTAAACTTAGGCTATAATGACAGAACTGACTCTAATGCCTTTGCTGTAGCTAATGTCATCAAGGCCCTAGGCTTCACTCAATGTATCACCAGCCCTACCCATGATAAAGGTTGCATCCTAAACTGGCTGGCAGACTTAAACTGTAACATCACAATTGTATCTAATGTGCTTGGCCCTTGGTCAGATTATAATATTATCTTGTTGAATATTCTGATCTGCATCCAAGCTCAAGTCTTGCCAAAGCCTTTGCCTGCCACCCTAACTAGAAATTCCAGGAAAATGACTCATTCCCGTATCCTGCCCTTGCTCAAGGTATTCACTGACTATCAAGACACTTCTAGTGACCCATTCAAGATGATGGGCACTTACAATCATTCCTTATTGTGCCCCATTGATACTGTGGCACCATTGACGCAAGGCCAAACCAATTGCCCGCTTCAACACATGGTACATCCCCGACCTCAAAGTACTCTGCACAAATAAACGTGCTGCAGAAACCTCTTGGAGGAATTACCCTACAGATTCGAACAAAGTACACTTCACCACCCTATCAAAAGACTACAAGCAGGCCATACTCCTAGCTAATAGTTCTACCTACAACGCTCGAATCAACAAAGCCAACTCCTGCACCCGAGAGCTCTTAGCCATACTCTGGGAACTAGAATCCCCAGTCCCCCTGCCAACAACTGCATCAAAGACCTCATCTGGTGCACTAATATACAAAATGCACTACTTGACAAAATATCATCCCTCCAAAAAAAGATTCTACTAAAGAAAAGCACAGTGACCACTCCAGCTGCCTCATCTGAACAAAAATGCACACCCTCCCAACACAGCATCCTCCCTTTTGACTTCTAGCCTGTCTTGGAAATGTAGGTAATCAAATTCATTAAAGGCCGGAAGCCTTCCAGATGTCAAGGAGACATCTTCCCTGACACAGTAATCAAAGACTGTGTGAAAGTACTTGCGCCATTTATCTCATTGCTCATCAATTCCTCATTTGCCTCCAGCTCAGTTCCAGCCAACTTAAGACACAGGGGCCCTACCCTTGCTATAAACAGTGCCCCTTGACCCTAGCATCCCAACTACCGCACAATCATATTTTGGTACCACAGTGCTATAGTTGATTATTTTGGTACCCTTTGAGCTAACATGCCTCAGGCCCATAACTCAGGCGTGTGTCCATAACACCTGTTACAGCACTCTCCAGCAGGCCTGTATGTCCTCATTATGCCATGGCATTGGTGCTTTTCATGCCACAGATTAAATTCCCATTATCGTGCTACTGAATATGGTTTTTGTATTTGTATTTTATTGAATTTATATAGCGTTTTTTAATCCAAAACACTTTACAAGAGGAACAAGCAAGATACAACAAGCATTAAACAATTGAAATTGAATTAAACTAGAAGACAGTACAAAAACTATTTACATTATAGAAGAGGATTGGTGAGACTAGAGGGGGGTTAAGTGGGTATGAGTAGTGGTGCAAGCGAGAGGAAGCAGAGGGTGTAAGGGAGAAGAATGGATGAGAATTAAGGAAGAGGGGTTGGAGGGGGGTAGAGTGAAGGGAGAGGGTGAAGTGGTACAGAAGTAGGAAAGGGAGTAGGATGTGTGGGTAGAAGTAGTAGCAGAAGAGAGGAAGCAAAGAGTTTTAGGATTAGCAATATGGTGTTGCAGTGGTTTGCACAATACATACCCATAATTTTGCAACAGGCTATACATGTGGTTTTGGTGCCTCCCAGTCCATTAGATTCCTGATGCTTTGCACTCTGGTATGTTCAGAGCGTTAATTCACTTCTGGGTATCTGAAGGGTAAGCTTCAATATTGAGGAAACAGGAAGATACTCCATGTTGATTTCTTTCTGCAAACAGTGATAACTGCTGCCGGAAACCAGGGTATGCTTTTAAGCGAATGAAATGCTAATCAAAAATTCCACTTCCATTCTAAGGCAGTACCACAGTAATACAGCTATCAGTTCCACATGCTGATAATGATAACCTTCTCTATTTCCCTCAATGAAAACTGAATTGTCTCTTCGATCTTGAATACTTGGTGTTACTTTTCAACGCACATGTGATCATATTGCCCATCTCAGACTGATGGAAGTAAGACATAGTTCATCTGCTATATGCTTAGCGAGGGCACTGTGTCCTAGGGACACTCTGCAGGGTGTTGGTTGTGTGAAGCATGTGTGGGTGTAATGCTGAATATTTGGTTGGTGGTAGCTGATGGATGATATGCTTGACAAGGGGGGGTTGTCTTTTGTCAATGGCACATATGGTTTTAGGGTGTGAATTGTTTAATCCTGAGAGCTTTTTATGTTGAAAGGGGCTACCAGATATTGTCCAGTTACATAGGGCCTCATTACGAGTCTGGGAGTAACCCTGCCAGTGCTAACAGTGGGTTACCGCAGAACTCGTAAAGTTTTGCCGGCGCCTAACTTCCTGGTGCCAACTGGGAGATTACAAGTCTGGCGGCCCAGGAAGTCAGGTGCCGGTAAAATGTAAGTCCTTTTTCCCATAGAATCCACCAGGACCCTATGGGAGCTGGGGACTCGGAAGCGCCGGCAACATTAACGGTCCCGGCACTTCCGTGAAGAGTCTTTCTACTGTGCTGCTGCGCCCGGCAGGGTCAGAACTGTCGGGCACAGCGGTCATGGCAGGCAAACACGTAGTTTGCTGTTCCAGAAACAAGGTTGACGGTGAACTTACCGGCACCCATGTTTCCGGACCGGCAAACTTGTAATGAGGCCCAAAATGTTCCTATACATGTGTTGTTATCTTTTATCCCATGAGTACATTTCGGGTTGTCTTGCGCAGTTGGGTGAGACGTGTAAGTGGATCAGTGTGTAATCCTGATTGTGTGTATTGTCGTATGTGCCAGTCCAGTCAGCGATCTATGAGTTGTTCAGCAAGTGACGGCAAGGAGGCGATTTCCTGGAATGGCGTCAGCGGTGGGATGGAGTGAGAGATTACGCTTATGTGTTAGCGGGAATGGGTGCATGAGAGGGTTTGAGGGTTCTGCTGCCTGGGCTGGGATGCCTGTACCACCTGCATAGTTGACTCTTGTGGCGAGGAGACGATTAGGAAAATGGGGCACAGAAAGGGGATCCCAGCATCTGTAGGAAAATCGGTACTTTGGCAGTTAAATGCATGGTTGGTTCATCGGGAAAGTACCATGTTTTAAGTCCATTGATGAGGTAGTCATGCATGCCGCTCCAGATCGCACCTGGATGGAGAAGTGTGGACTGCAATCAAATTTCTTTTTCTTAAAGGGTGGCACATTAAAAGGTGGGTACAATTATATGTTAATTGTCAGGCAGTATTTGGTGATCTTCCCCTGCTGCTCCGACCCATGAAAGGCAGGAGGGGACATGCCCGACATTGGTACGGCCCTCTGAAGACTCTCACCTAGTTTTCTCCCAGGAACTAGTGAGCATGCTGCCTGCAGACATCAATGCATTATGGCTCGTTCTGTTAGTCTCCACGATAGACAACGGGTGCCATGTGAGGCATGCTAATACGCTGCTATTGTAGTGTTCAACGGCTATCGCATTAAAGTGAAGTTAAGTTTATTGGTTAAACAAATTGATTGGTCGCAAAGCAACATTCATTATACAGAGTCTATTCCACTAGTGCTATAAAAAACCATGAAGAGTGTAGAATTAAAAACATCAGATTAGAAACGATGTGTCCAATTTGCAATCAATTTACCTTATGCATGTTCATTTTATCTCATTGGTCCTCACCAGCATAAAAGTAATCTATGTTTTTGTAATAAACAACATAAGGTGAATTACTAAGTATCTTCTAGTTTCCCAGGCTCCATAAATATACTGGTTGTCCACAAATGGAACTGCATTGTCGGAGCCTTTGCATAGCAGAGCAACACAGTTTGCTTATCCCGTGGCTCACCATCATAAAAGGTATTTGCAACTTGATTCTAATGTTTAGACATTAAGTGCATTTGTAAAGGAATGGCTTTATTGTCTCTTTTTTAAATTTTTAAAATTATTTTTAAAGGTTCATGAACAAAAAATATAGGACAATCATGTGTATGTGCATATTGTAGAATAGATACAAACTTAACTCAGCTATCATAGTCGTAACGTAAAAGGAGTAAAAAAACAAGAACAACAATAAGAAGGGGAGGAAATGAGGGGGGAGAACAATAGAGAAAAAGGAAAACAGAAATACTAAAACCATCCACCGCACACAGATCTTAATGCCGAGTCAAACCAAGTAAACCTTAAGGCACAATTGTAAACAGTTAAGCATAAAGGTCATTAAACACACCCCAGATGCTCTCATACCGATGATGTTGATCCTCACCATGAAAAGTTACTTTCTCTTTTTCTTTTTAGAGAGAAGTGACAAACTCAGCAGCCAATCATCAACACAAGGGGCAGTATCAGTTTTCCAGAATTTCAGGATGTGTCTTTTGGCAACCAATAATGCCCTGTATGCCCAAAAAACATTTTCCACTGTAGGTTTTACATCTTAAGTGTAAACGTACACACCACCCTTCATTGTTGCACAGGGTTCTGTTGCTTTTCAGGTAGGTATGCACTTTAAAGATCCCTATGCATACGGACATACATACATACTTACCCGGGTCACTTCATGTGGACAACAGTTATTTCCATCCTCCTTTCAGTGTAAAAAATATTAACTGTTTGAGACTAAGTTTGAAATAAAGAGATCAGAATTCCTTGTACATATTCCAAATAAGATCCACACAGTTTGGATAGTCCTGTTTCAGTCTACTCTTGGCTTACCTTTCCATGCTTACAAGGTCCAGCCATGCTTAACACTCATGCTTTACCCTACCTATATCTTTAAAGCTGGCTACTTAATATTCTCAGCCAGCATTGTTTCTCAGAAATTTGAAAAACCATTGTTGGTTCACCAAGGGTGGCGCCTCCGCAAATTGCCATCCTCCTTTCTTAGACTAGGATTGTTAATGGGCCTTAGATTCATAGATTTGTAGGTTCCCTTCTACTCTTCTATCTCCCTGCTAAGGACTTTGACCAGGACGTCCTTATTCCCGTTTTCTGACTGTGAACAGTCCTGATGGCTGCAAGTCACCCTAGACGTGTTCCCTGACGCATACCAACATACGTGCATACCCTTAGGGATTTCCACTAATTTTGAATAGATGCCATTGTCCCACTGCATTTCACTCATACGATGCCTGCAGAGAGTCCACAGACTCTCTAATGACCCTGTTACAAGAAATAAGATCCTGAAAGCACAAAAAAGGATGCACAGATCTTGCCCTCCTTTATTAAATGCACCTTTAGATTCTGAGGCTGTGAAGCTTGACAGGGAATTGGTAGTCCTAGAAACAAATATATGTATATCTCGTAATTCATAGGGGGCGAGAAGCCACTTTAGTTAAATATGAGAGTGTCTTTTTTGTCATTTAACTCAGAGGGCTAAGGCCGCTGGGTAAAGACATACCTCAGACTAGAGGAATCTGATCTTACCACTGTGAATATATATCTACCTTCTTAGAACCCCTCTGGGGTCCTTAATTTGGCAAAGATGTCCCCGATCAGTGACTGCTTGACATCGCCGACTGCATTACAGACACCTAGCTTACTGGTTTACATAACTTACACCTAACTATGGACCCAATGCTGGATAAGTTTGAACGACCCCTGAAAACTAAAGCAGGGATAGGAAAGTGTTCTATGCTTCTATGTCTTTTGGAGAAACAAAGCTCCCACATCAATTTCGGGTGATGACAAAGAGGCAGCTTTATTTGTCGACTTGCAAGACAGGGAGCAACATCCTACGCCTACCAGAAACCTGGCCATTCTAACCTCGCTCGCCAGCCAGACCCCTCACCTTTATAGGTTCTTAGTCACCTAACTGATTCGAAAGCTAACAATATTCTGGAAACCTCTCTAGGCCTTATGGCTTATCCCACCTTCCACCAAGACAATATATCCTTTCATTCTCACCTAGTCCGTTGTCAATGTCCACTTCCGGTTACCACTTCACATGATGAATTCCTGTCCCACGACTCCTGCCAAGAGGCGTAGGCGCCCGGTCCATCATGACGACCTCCCTTAACTTATGAGCAGTCAAATGTTCATACCAATCCTTGCCAGTCTGATCCATCACGTGAGCTAATACGATCCTGGCTCCAATTCCGGCTGAACAGCACGTTTCCAGTCTTGCCATCTGGGCATCCCATAAAAGTCAGCAGAAAGAAACAGTGAGTGCAAACAAAATAAATATGCCAGACATCACAACGTCCACTCAAAAAAGAAACCCACATCATAGAGTTTCTGTCTGTGGTGACATTACTGGGGGTGTAACCAGAAATGTATTCACATCTGATATTCATTCCTTTATTTACTTCTCGTGTATTCCCCCACATGTCTAACCTGGGTCTTGAGGACCTTTGGAGATTCCTTAACATCTCCATGAGTGAATACACATAAAACTCTGCCACACACAAATCCCTTGCCTCACTTATTTCCTAACAACCCAGTCTCTGATACATTCCAATGTCAATTGTCAGATAGGCAACATCCCGCTGACTGACCATGCTTCTGACACTCATAACCTTGTCCTTTCACAACCACATGCCGAAATCAGGACCAGATGATGGCACCTGAACTGGCCCATCATTTCAGATGCAACAATAGTGGACAGACCACAGTGAGGAATCCCCCGGTTCAGACATTAGTGCCAGAAATGTGTGGCTGCTATGGAGTCACTGCATTTCTCCTTACAAGGTCTCCTTAATGAGGAAAGAAGATTAAGCTGTTCCAGGTGTCTGATTTAGGGCAAGTAAGTATAGACACATAAACTGGAAAGGGCAAAAAAGGAACAGAATGAATATCATTCAAATGAAGGCTGAGTATGCTCATTTACATACCAGTAATTAAGCAATATTACGCGAGCAGTGGGTCCATTACCGGGCCAGGTAATGCTCCGGGCCAGGTAGAAGTCCACGGGAAGCAAGGGCTTTACCATTAGCCCGGGCATTACCAGGCCCAGTAATGCCCCCTTCTGGGAGGGTAATATTGCTATTAATATGCGGTACATATTCCCTTCTCACTTTCCATGGCAGCCATTCAAAAGGAAAAAAATAAATAAACAAGCAAGATTAGCAAATGGGGAGGAGGGTCAGTAGACTGTTGGCTCATAAATTGGACACGGCCGAGAGTTGTAAAGCTATCTATGCCTTGACTTTGCAAACTTCAAGCATAATCTTTTGTGACAATGTGCTCAATAAGTCACATGTTAACGTAGAAAAGTCTCCAACTTTTAGTTTCAGAATATGCACAAAAACAGACAGTTTGGGCTCCCACTCTAGGGGTGGTCTCTGTACCTTTTTCCTCAACCATCTCCCTACGCAGGCTGCTTATTTCAAACAGGCTTGCTCCAGCACTGGTTTACTATTGCAGGCTACCCCTACTGTCAAATCTATCCCTGATATTGGGACCTAAAGACCATAGCCTTATCTATCGCCTTATCTATCTGTTTCCTTCAGGGACTTTCTAGGTTACCTAAATGAGGTAGTGTGAGAACCCTGCTGTGCCTTTCATCTGGATGACTGTCTTTCAAGCTTTAACCTCACTCTCCTCTCACTACAGCTATGTCTAATCTTTTGTAGCCCCCTACATCTATCTGTCTCTCTCTCTCTCTCTGCCTTTCTACACCCTGCCTCCTGATGTTATCACTTCTCTTCTTTTCATGAATCTACTCACAACCTCTTTACTGATGTGGCCCCCGTATCACTTCTCCTGTTTCTGCTCTCCTCTAACCACCTCTGGGAATATAGTACCCGGTTCACCTTCAAGGGGCATTGTGCCCTGCTCACAGTGTTGACCTCACAGATATAGTCCCCTGCTCACTGAGAACCACACGCAGGGATATAGTGCCCTGCTCAATTAAATGGCACCAGGGATATAGTACCCTGTTCATTGAAGCCAGACCCAGTGATATAGTGCCCTGCACACTCAACTACTTCATCTCCCCTTTCTCCTTACCGCCTGTACTCCTTATAACTCTGGCCTTATGTATCTTTCACAACATTCACCCACGCACATACAAACAGCCAAAATGTGCATCACTCTGTCATTCCTAACACCTTACCTTCACTCTCTCCAAATACGCAAACAGTCTCCTCCAAGTCCTCCTCCACCTGCTTCACACTCCTCTATGGTCTCTTGGTCCACCTGCTCCTCTGACCTCTCCTGCATGCCTCTAACTGCAGACTGACACTTTTGGCTTTGTGTGACCTCCCCTTTTTGCCTAGAAGTTTCTCTTTGGTTCCATTGGCTACCTGAGTCAGCTGCTTCCGTTGGCCAATATCTAGCTAAATTAATCCCCTCTCCTCCCATCTCCTCCCATTGTGAAATGGAATTTCCCTTGGAAGTCTTCATAAGGGCCCTTATCCCTGCCTTCTTTTCACTCTCCATTTTCTTCATGGCAACCATGCTTTCATTGGGGTTGTTTATTCTCTTGGTCTCTCCAGAACTAAGTAAATCTGTGGTCACGAAGGATTCCCTTGTCTCCCCTAGGGTTGTCATTATTTGATGGTTCTAGTTCTGCTGCTGCTGCTCCCTGACCCCCTGTAGTTTAGATTGACAGTCTGCAGCAGGTGTTCGGTCTCCCGTTCAGCTCCTGTATGGGGAAACCTATTCTATTCCCATTAGGGCAACCAGTTTTTTTTCTCCTGTTCTGGACCAGGTCTTATCCAATGGGTCTTTTTTTAACCGTGCTATCTCCTGGGACGGATTACCTATCCCAGAGTTTTGAGGAGTCTGGTGTATGCTGGTATTTGTAGTCTCTCAAGAGCCACCCAAAAGAGAATTCAAAGAGTCCTGACCAGGACCGAGGCTGATAGGCATCGGGTCAGGGAAGGGGTTACCACTATACATGCACAGCTCCATGTAGACTGAGAAGCCGAGGGCAGGGGTCGCTCTCGACTCACCCAAACCACCTCTTAGGTATATCTGGCTCTTGTGTTTCCCTCGTAGGCAATGACCCCGAGGTTTGGGAAGAGTCAATGGCCCACTTGATACAGTCACTTGACCCTGACACACTTTGCTGGAACTCAATCCAGAGAAGCCTTGCCAGAGTTTTTTCACACACGTATGCTGCCGATGCTGAGTGACTCCGGCACAGATGTAAAGGACCAACTGATAACTCTGGAAGAGGTCACATGCCCTATCTAATCTCTGAAGCCAGGCAAGTCACCAGAGCACAGTGGTTTGAACCAGACATTTTACACGTCATTTAAGAACAAGATGTTGCCCTGTTACTGCATGTCTGTAACACCCTCATCCAATCAGGCAACTTCTCAAAGTCAATGAAGATTTTGAACGTTGTGCTTCAACCAAAAGCAGAGCATGACCCACTTAAATTTGATAACTGCAGGCCAATCACATTAATTGGAAATACCTGCTTGTATGTGCATCTTCCATAACTCCTTGGAACACTATGGAGCTCATTTAGTTCCTAAGCATAAATTGCTCAAATGGGACTGCTTACGTTACACGTATGTGCAAACAGGTCCCCTCTGGCAATTTTCATCATTTGCACTGCCAAGTGAAAATGAGAAGTGTAAAGAGACAGCAGAAGTCTCTTTACACCTGCCTTTTGCACTCTGCAGTGCAAACAGAGTAAACGCCACCTGTCATGTACGCATGGTAGGCAGCGTTTACAATGAGCTCCTATGCTTGTAAGCTGTTTTTGAAGGTGGGGGTCAAACGGGAGGCGGAAACGTAATTCCCATTCTGCCCCCGCCCTCCACCTCCAGATACGATAAAAAGCCCCATAGCATGAATAGAGGCGTAATACTGTCTTTAGCCCCTCAATTTAAGCTCTATTATGAGCCTCTATGAAAGAGCTATGGTAAGATGGACACACATGCCCAATGTTCCTTGGGCGTGCCAACCCACCGATGCACGAAGCAAGGTTGCCCTCTCTCTTTTCCTGTTATTTAACACCCCCAACACTTGCTCCGTGAGCTCATGACTGATCAAGGGATTCAGCAAATTGTTCTGTTTGGGCGATCAAATAATATGGAAACCTCCACTCTTCAGTTATCAAGAATGTTCTGGGAGACTTTAAATGGGAAAGAATGGAACTGAAATATTTGGGAAACCTAATCATGAGGAATGCACCAACCATTCTAACGCACAATGCTGAGAAGCACATGTACACTGTCAAGGCAGAAAGCGTCAGGTGGAACAATCTGATTATGCCACTCTGGGAAAAAGACAATGTAGTTAAAATAAACTTTCTTGCTAGGGTCACCCGATAAATTGATGTTGGCATTTTGGGTGGGTACATTTTGATTCTCAGATATAAGGGTTGCCACCAGACCTTCACCTTACTCCAATGGTTCCGCTGGCTCTTGGATGGTGGGGTGAATGCCCAAGGTGGACAAATATTGTGAAACGCTGTCTGCATCCGATTAGCTTTCTAGCAGAACTAGCCCATGATGCAGAACCTTTGCTGACGGAAGATACTGTCCAGTGTGTCCTTTACTAGTGAAGCCTTTAGCAAATATGTCAGGGTCCTGGGTCAAAAAGCTAGACCTGCTGCACAACGTTATTCAAGACACCTGGTGCATTGTCACCCTGGATATTGGGGTCGTGTGGAAATCTTGGAAGATCTCAGGCATCAAACAGCTAAGAGACGTGTAGGAAAATGGGGCACTTCTACCTCTCAGACATATTCGTGTTCACTACAATCTATCTCATGTGGAAATTTGGAAGTACTTTCACTTGGTGCAGAATCGGAAGGGCATTGTGCCGATGAGGGACACAGAAACTGACGTCTTATTTGATAGCTTCGTCTTCGTACAAAATCGTGACTCCAGATTGGCCTTACCTTTTGAAAAACAGTGTTCAGACTGGGAGGCAAAATGGGGAATACATATACTGCCAGAATTGTGGTAGAAGTGGTTAAACTCAGTTTGCAACGGGAATGGGCATTACCTGGGCATTACAGCCCCTGCAGACCCAGTAAATGTCCATTTGCAGGCGCCATAATAAATGCTCCCTATTCCCATTCGAGCCCCATAGGGCTCAATGGGAATGGGGAGGCCGGATGCACCGGCGCCATTGGTGAATGGTGCCGGTGCATCCGACATGGTCTGCTTGCGGGTGCCGTTCCGCCCACCAGGACAGACCTGGTGGGCGAAAAGGCACCCGCGAGCAGACCTCGTAGTTTGCCGGTCCGCTAACAGTGGTACCGGCAAGCTTACCTGTACCGTTGTTACCGGATTGGTAACCTCATAATGAGGCCCAATATCTACGTAATTTCTACGTACTATCCCAACACCATTCTCTACGCCACTGCCCTTTAATCACCCCATGACTCCTTTATCCTCTCCCTTCAAAACCACTCTGGATTGTTCTACCCTCAGCTACTCCAGACCTCTTACCTCCCCCTCTTATTTACACCCAACACCTATTCTTATCGTGAAGAATATGGTTATGTGTTTTGGCTGACCAGTCTACTTTTCAAAGCAGGTAGGAATTGACTGAGGTCCTTACCTGGATTAAGGCAGGGGAAGCACTGTATTTTATTCTTCCAATGAGCTTTACTATGTAATTTACTTGGGCATGTTTGTTATCCTACTCTTCTCCTCCATGGGTTAAAGCACCTCAATGAATATTGCTACCTCACCTGTATTGCTTGATAGCATAATAAACCAATATGCCCCAAGCGGCAGGGGCATTACCGACTCAGGTAATGCCCTGGGGCCCATAGTTATAGGCCCGAGTGAAGAGAGGAGCATATAGTTATTAGTACCCCGGCCGGCAAGAACTGCGTGACCGGTGCACTAAAAGCATTTTTTTGACCAAAACGCTGCAGCGTTTCGGGAGAAAAAAAAGACTAAGAAAATGGCGGCCGGGAAAGGGAAAACTGAGTCAGTTTTCCCTTTCCATGGCAGCCCTCGGGAGTTGGCGCTCTGCGAACAGAAGCATACACAACGTGTCCGCTCCTGAAAAAAAAGAAGGTGAGGGGTTGGGAGGGCGTAAGGGAGAGGAAGCAGGAAAAAAAACGTACCGCGGTCTCCGGCGGGGGACGATGGAAGCCTCCGGCCGTGTGGAGGCTTGGAGCGGGGATGGCCCCGCTCTGAGTCTCCACACGCCTGGAGGCTGCCATCGTCCCCCACCGGGGACCAAGGGATAGAAGGTAAGTGGGGTGGGGAGGGCAGTGAGGTGGGAGGAGGGAGGAAAGGGGGAAAAAAAGCCTTACCTGAGTTCCCGGCGGGGGGCGAAGGTAGCCTCTCAGCCGTGGGGAGGCTTGGAGCGGGGATGGCCCCACTTCGAGCCTCCTCATTGGCTGAGAGTCTGCCACGCCCCCCGGCGAGGACAAGGTGGTTGGAATCCCGGCCGAGAATCAAAAGATTCTCGGTGGGGTAATGCCTCAGCGAGGGGCAATCAGAATGGCTATTTCATTCTGATTGTGCCCTCAGCGAGTACTAATAAAGGTTATTGAATCCAAAAAAAAAAGAGCGAAAGCTCCTCATGGAATGGCCACTCCCGCCTTGCAATACAAAATTAGGGCGACTTCAATAGTTACATGTGTACCTGGAATCCAGGGGGCAAATTTAAGAAGTGTTTTCACCATTTCTCGCAAAATCTCACTGTGTAAGCAAAGAAAGTATTTAAAAAGCAAGAATTTATAACCACATCCACAAAATAAATTTATGTAAGTATGGATTATTAGTCATTTAGTGTAAAGTGGTCTTGTATAGCTTGACTGATTCATTTTCGCAGCCTCTCAGTACCCTAGAGATACAGAACTCACTTTGGGTAAATAGGGTAACGTACTAGTTTAAGGCAAATGTTTTAGCGATTCTTTAAACCCATCATCATTGATAACATTTTGCTCAGAATCAATAGGCGATACGTGGAACATGTTGGCCATCCATCCATAGAAAACAAAGTAAACATGCTTTTCTCTTATGGTAAATTAATTGACATATGCAGGAAAAATCATTCCTCAAGTGATGAACTTGCCTGTCAAACACTGCAGCAAAATCAGTATCTTAAGTAGTGGCCTTTTCCCTGGCTTTGCCCCTGTGTTGGTGCTGCTGGCTGGTGGCTGTCCTCTTATTGTCAAACCACACTGCAGTAGCAGAGCTGCACCATTGTCATGCAGGATGACTGGAGCACCCAGCCCAACTCATTATTATCCATGAAAACTAGCACTGTCCTGCCCAGCTGGGTCATTAGTTACATGAATAACAATGAACCGGCCCAGAATGAAGAAACTGCCCCCAGTGCACACTGTTGTTCCTTGTGGTGTGACAAGTACTGAATGAGAGTTCAAATAATAACGTTTCTGAAAAACGTCATGATAATCAGACACTGAGTCTGAGAAAATAAGTGCCGGGGTTCAGGAATAAGTGCCGGGGCTGAGCCCTGGCAAACACTCCCGCAGATTAAGCACAGACGCCACTCCATTCCGGGGACTTTCATGCCGATTTATGACAAGTTGACCATGAACAGTAATTTACTGAGAAAAATCCAAGAGTTTTTGGCAGTAAAATGGATTTTTACCTTTAGCTTTTTACTGGAGGTAACACCCTCCTTACTGCCATAACTCGTAGTACAGCAGTGCGCTAAAGTGGCGGTAATGAAACTGATTTTTTCCACTTCTTGCCACACCGTCTGACTTGTAATCAGGCCCATTGTTTCTAAATGTAGATCACTTAACCGTGCAATTAAATTAAAGTTTAGATGCATTTTAGATGCAGTTGGCACATGTAAATATCTACTTAGTAATGAACAACTGCGGAGATGAAATTACAAAGACTTGGCACTCTTGTGCAATCACCTCAGTGCTCCTTTTTCGAGTGCTCTCAGGGTAGCACAGGATGGTGTCAGTCTTATGGGATGCAGGACTACACGGGCAGTGCAATACTTGGTTGCATTCGCATGACTATATGATGTTATGTTACTTTGGTAATTGCCGACCACTTAACTACCACAGGCACGGCTGAGTACATTGCAACAAATGGTACACCGTCATTTGGACATTGCATAGGTTGCGAACAGTATGGGTGAATAATTACAATTTAAAGAGATTGCCTTAAAGGTGTGCACTACATTTAGCAATACCTTATAGACCGAGGTCATAGATGTTGTGGTGTACTGTGTGAGGCTATATCTGTGGCGTGCGTCATTTGCGCAAATGGTTTCCAAGCAGTGCGAAATGTCAGTAACAAGTTAGGGAACACTGTGCAAGTGAGGTGACTGGTGGTAAGTTGTAGTGTGCTTGCTAACTAGGGCTTGATTTTGAGCTCCAGTTAAAATAAGAAAAATGTCATTCAGCGATGGAGCAACACTTTTCTTATTTGCACCATATTCTGAACCTATATATGTATATATTCAGATATGGGCCATGATTAGCATTTTGTGTATTTCAACCATGAATTCAATAGTGTTTGTAGAATACAATGAAGTTGTGCATACATTGACAGGGACAGTACACAGTAAACATTATTCCAGAATACTAACTAACTCAAGGTAAAAGTGAAGACACAAATAATGTTTTCTGAAAGTAACTACAGTAAAAACTAAGACATAATAAGTAACATTTATTGTGCAAAAAAGTGTATTTATTCTAAATATCCTGTACAATTACTCATCAATCACTTTAAACTGCCTAATAGTTTAAAAATAGTGTTTAAAGTAAGAGTCAGCTGTTACAGTAACAAGTGAAGAGTGTTATAGCAATGCTATTAAAGCGGGTTTCGGGGTCATACTTACAGGCCGATTCATGGAATTAATGTGTGCCGAAAAAAACGGCGCACGCGTGCGAAAACATGCGATTCGCAGTGAAATAGCGAAAATCGCAGTGCAAGTGCGATTATCGCACAGAAAACATCGCACATCAATTCATGGAAGTCCGTGCACGCGCAAAATGTGGGATGTGCGCTGAAAAAGTGCGCGGTGCACGCTGGCGCACAGGTCATCGAACGCCGTGCGATAAGGCCACAGCGAATTCGCACATAGCGCGGCGCACATAACAAAAGTAGGCGTAACACGGGGCGTCGCACGCAGAATGGGGAACAACTCGTGAAAATGTGGGCGTCACGGGGGAAGTACAGGAGGCAAGTGCGCAGAACGCCCACACGCTCGCCTACAACACGTATTCATGGAATCGAATAGGGAAAAACAGCGCACGGCCAAAGACGTGCACAGGCCCATACATGTCCGCCACACGAAAGCAGGCGGTAGCGTCCCTGCGCAGGAAAAAAATGTGCGCCAAAGTTCTACACGCGCAAGAAGGCCCACACGCAATCGGGCCTGGGGGAGCGTGTGTGTGTATCTCAGAGGTGTGGGAGAAGTTTCACACGCGATCGGGTCTGGGGGAGCGTGTGCGTGTATTTCAGAGGTGCGCGAGAAGTCTCACACGCGATCGGGCCTGGGGGAGCGTGTTTGTGTATTCCAGAGGTGCGCGAGAAGTTTCACACGTGATCGGGCCTGGGGGAGCGTGTGCGTGTATTCCAGAGGTGCACGAGAAGTTTCTCACACGAGATTGGCCTGGACGCGTGTATTTCAGGGGTGCGCGAGAAGTTCCACACGCAATTGGCCTGGGCGCGTATATTTCAGGGGTGCGCAAGAAGTTCCACACGCGATTGGCCTGGGCGCGTGTATTTCAGAGGTGCGCGAGAAGTTCCACACGCGATTGGCCTGGGCGCGTGTATTTCAGGGGTGCGCGAGAAGTTTCACTTGCGATTGGCCTGGGCGCGTGTATTTCAGAGGTGCGTGAGAAGTTTCACAAGCGATTGGCCTGGGTGCGTGTATTTCAGGGACTTGCGGGTGTTTTCACACGCGATCGGGCCTGGGGGAGCGGGGTACGTGTATTTCAGGGGCTCGTGGGTGTTTTTACACGTGATCGGGCCTGGGGGAGCGGGGTACGTGTATTTCAGGGGCTCGTGGGTGGTTTTACACACGATCGGGCCTGGGGGAGCGTGTGCGTGTATCTCAGAGGTGCGCGAGAAGTTTCTCACACGCGATTGGCCTGGTCGCGTGTATTTCAGGGGTGCGCGAGAAGTTCCACACGCGATTGGGCCTGGGGGAGCGTGTGCGTGTATTACAGAGGTGCGCAAGAAGTTCCACACGCGATTGGCCTGGGCACGTGTATTTCAGGGGCTCGCGGGTGGTTTTACAAGCAATCAGGCCTGGGGGAGAGGGGTACGTGTATTTCTGGGGCTTGCGGGTGGTTTCACACGCAATCGTGCCTGGGGGAGCAGGGTACCACTCACCCGTCTGCCTTGCGTGTATAAGAACGCGTAGCCAACACGCAACGCCCGTGTGCGATACATCACAGACGCGCATACGCGCTAAGGGTCTTTGGTCCAATGGAATCGCGTATGCGTGCTGACGCGCTTACGCGCTAAGGGCCTTTCCTCGAATTACACGCTGACGTGCAGAATTTTCACGTGCCAAATCACTCCGTATCAAGCTGGCCACGCGTAAGCACACGGAAGACCACGCTCCTGCCCAGAAGGCCGAACTACTGCCCCCCAGAGCCCCGAGCACACTCCCACCTGCCATCTGCTGCTGCCTGACTGCCTGCTGCCCACGTGTCCTGCCATTTGCTGCCTGCACATCAGCCAGGGGTGCTGTTGCTGTGACCACCCCTGCTGGAACCGAAGACTCCTGACTGGGATTCCATCGCTCCACAGCCCAGCCCCAGGACCCAGTTGCCCACCCACTCCTGCCTCTGGGGTTGTCATGTCAGGCACTGCAACATCTGGCACCACTGACATCCCCCGGCTAGAGAGGCAGAGGGGCACCAGCTTCAGTGCCACCGAAGTTGGTGTCCTGGTGGAGCAAGTCCTGGGGCAGTATGATGCCCTCTTCGGAAGTTCCCGCGCCGACAAGGAAGGACGGACTCGGATCTGGACTGACATCGTGACTGCCATCAACGCGGAGGGGGTGGCAGTCCGCGACTTCCAACATGTCAACAAGCGCTGGGAGGACTTCAGGTCCAGGGCCCTGAACAAGGCCCGGCGCCTCTTGAAGGCAGCGGATGCCAAGGGGCGCCACTTGTCAGAAGATCAGATGAGGGTCCTGGAACGCATATCCCCAGCGCTCCACGTCCAGGTCCTTGAGAGGCAGACCCGTCTGGAGTCGAGCGGTAAGTGTACATGCATCCTGATTGTGAGCTGTGCGTGTGGTGATGTTTCAGTAGTGTGCAGGTTGCACATCTGTTTGTATGGGGTCGAGTATGGGTGGGGGTGTACAGGGCCGTGGGGCTAACACATGCGAGGGCTGTAATGTGTGAGACATGGTGCTTGTGTGTGTAGGCTTGCATGCCAAATGCAGTTGTGTGGGCACACATGTTTGGATGAATGTGTATGTAAGTAGACATGTCCGTGATGTCACGCATGTATGTTGTTTTTAGCTGCATGTATCAGCACTGTGTACATGTGCATTTGTGTGTATTTGACAAGGGTGCAACAGTGATGCAACATGGATGCATGTGACAGCGGGATGTGGAAGCCTGATTGGCAGATGTGACATGGATGCCCATCCGGACACTGCGACACTTGGCAGAGGTGTACACATGCATGCAAGTGTGGTGGTGTGTGTACATGTGTGGTGCACTTCCTGTGTTGCATGTGATGTCTGGCTCAGCTTTGCCTGCTCATGCTGTTGTATGTGTATGGATGGTGCTGGCAGTTGCGATATGGCTGTGGTATGGCTCATGTGTGCGAGTTGAAATGACATGTGTGTTGGGGATTGTGATGGCATGTCTGAGGTTTGCCAATGCCACTCATGTACAACTGTCATGTGTGTATGTGTCCATTGTACAGTGCCCTGATGCCTGTGTTTTATTTCTCCCTGTCTGCAGCGTCAACTGATGAAGAGGGCGGAGAAGGTGCTGTGGAACACAGCGGCGGGGATCCCACCGCCATCCGGAGACGCAAGGCCCGGCTCCCCTCCCAGGTTGTCATCTCGTCGGGGATTGAGGAGTCCGGTGCCGCGTCCCAGGCCGCTGCCGGGGGCAGGTCCAAGAGGCGGAGGTTGGAGTTGGACTTCTCGGCAGCAGAAGGGGCAGCTGGGACCCCACAGGGCCCAACGGGGGAAGATGGCACGGAGTCATCCAGGTTGGTGGGGGGTTTGGTGGAGGAGGAGGCTGTGCAAGCAAAAGAGACGGGGTCTGGAGGTGGGGATCCCACTGGTGCTAGTGGTGCAGTGCAGGACCAGGGACAGGAGGCAGCACAGGCCGCCGCGGAGGTGCCTGTGTGCAATCCTGTCCCTGATCCTGTCCTTGCATCATCTTGCACCAGCAGGGATGCCTACGTCCAGACCCCTTTTCAGGCAGGGGATGAGCAAACGACAACTGGCCTTCCTCTGCCTGCGGACGTGGCTATCCGGGTCCGGGTTGAGCCTGTCCTGACTGGTGTGGCGTTGCGTCAACGGGCCATGCGAGGTGACCTGCAGTCTTTTCATGAGGAGACTGCACGTCATCTTGAATGGCTCGTTGACCATGTCAGCCTGCTGGGACAGGTCACCCAGGCTGGATTCCTCCGTTTGATGGGGCTTGCTACGACCCCCTCCTCAACTGAACCCCCTACGCGCCAGTCGTCCTCCGTGCCATCTTCCCACCCATCACCTGGGTGCCCTGTGGAGCTGCCTCTGACGGTGCGGCCAGGCTGGTGAAGGAGGCATCCCTGCCACAGTCGGGAGTCGGACGTCCAGCAGGGGTGGCCACATCAACGACTGCACCCCAGCCGGCGGAGGATGTGCAGGCAGCAGGAGGCAGTGCACGGGCAGAGGCACAGCAGCAGCAGCAACGTGGTGGGAGCCATGAAGGCTCGGGGCCTTCAACATCGGAGGGGCAGGCACCGGCCGGAGGGCAGGAGGACCCAGGACAGAGAGTGTCTTCCGTGTGGCAGCGGTTGGGCCACGCCATAGATGCGGAGCGGCAGCGGGCGGAAGAGGCACGGCTCACAATGGTCAGGGCGGAGAACTCCATGCGGAGGGCCCTGAGGCGGGCCGAGTGCCTCGAGGCAATCCGCAGGGGGTTGGAGGTGGACAGGTCGACGGCCCTGCGGACCCTCGGGGCCATGGAGGAGGACCGCCTCCGGGACATTGAGCAGGAGTTCGATGATGCCCTGGGCCGGGACATCCAAAAGTGAGCCGTCAGACTAGCCCGCTGCCCTTGTACATAGTTATGTAGGCAGTGGTAGGTTTCCTTTGTTTTTTGATTTATTTTGGACCTTTTGGACATTGGCCACATTTTTGTATATAGTTTATTTTATTAGTTAGTGTTGTTAGATAGGTTTAATTTCTTTTGTTGGGATAATGGACCCTGGCTTGTCCGTCTGTACATAGTTCACTGTTGGATTTAATTTTTCATTCACAACTTACCCATGGAGCAATGGCTTTCAATTATTATTTCCCATTGGGTTTGCTTTTGTGGACAGTGACTTTGGACACCATTACTTTGGATTATGATTTTTGGTTTTGCTTTTTTCTTCACGGAAATGATTCTTTTCTTTTTTGTACATTCCCATTTCTGTTTCTTTATTTTTGAATCTATTTATGTTTCCTTTAATACATATTTTTTTATCGAACTTCAATGTATAGTATCATCTCATTGGTTTCATGCATATCATGATATGGGTTTTGAGATTCACTGACACCCATTGGATGTAGGTGAGGGACATGTGTTTGTTTCGAAACTTGCAATTGGTGTTCGGTCATGTAATTGCCATTTCTGAGTGGGTGGATGCAATACTCGGGTGGGTGTTTTGCATTTGGAGGCTGACCATAGGGACCAGGGATCTAGATTGTGATGACATGTTGGCTGGGGAACATGAGTTGGGGCCTGCTGGCAGGTGCCCCACAGTGCTGGGGGGTGGGGGTGGTGGGAGACATGGGTGGGGGCCTGGTGGAGGGTGCCCCTGCACTGCTGGGGGTGGGGGTGGTGGGAGACATGGGTGGGCGCCTGGTGGAGGGTGCCCCTGCACTGCTGGGGGGTGGGGGTGGTGGGAGACATGGGTGGGGGCCTGGTGGAGGGTGCCCCTGCACTGCTGGGGGGTGGGGGTGGTGGGAGACATGGGTGGGGGCCTGGTGGAGGGTGCCGCTGCACTGCTGGGGGGTGGGGGTGCAGGGGGACATGAGTGGGACATGAGTGGGGGCCTGCTGGCAGGTGCCCCGCAATGCTGGGGGTGGGGGTGCAAGGGGACATGAGTGGGACATGAGTGGGGGCCTGCTGGCAGGTGCCCCGCAATTCTGGGGGTGAGGGTGCAAGGGGACATGAGTTGGTGATCATTAGTGCAAGGAGACATGTGCCTTTGCTGGGGGGCATGCCCATGTTGGGTCGGCTGCCTGCAGGACATGACCAGGGATGCAGGATAGTCCCCTGTGGTGTGGGCTGCCTGCAGGGGCCGTGGAGGGTGTACAGGGAACACCTGGGAGGACCCACACTGCCAAATCACATGTAGGACTCCCCGGCACCCCTGAAATACACGTATCCTGCTGAAATCGCGTGTAAAACTTTCCGCGCACCCCTGAAATACCTGCACGCAGCCCAATCGCGTGTGAAACTTCCCGCGCACCCCTGAAATACACGCGCCCAGGGCAATCGCGTGTGAAACTTCCCGCGCACCCCTGAAATACATGCGCCCAGGGCAATCGCGTGTGGAACTTCTCGCGCACCCCTGAAATACACGCCCCCAGGCCAATCGCGTGTGAAACTTCTCGCTCACCTCTGATATACACGCACACGCTCCCCCAGGCCAGATCGCGTGTGGAACTTCTCGCGCACCCCTGAAATACACGCTCCCAGGCCAATCGCGTGTGGAACTTCTCGCGCACCCCTGAAATACACGCGCCCAGGCCAATCGCGTGTGAAACTTCTCGCTCACCTCTGATATACACGCACACGCTCCCCCAGGCCAGATCGCGTGTGGAACTTCTCGCGCACCCCTGAAATACACGCCCCCAGGCCAATCGCATGTGGAACTTCTCGCGCACCCCTGAAATACACTCGCCCAGGCCAATCGCGTGTGAAACTTCTCGCTCACCTCTGATATACACGCACATGCTCCCCCAGGCCAGATCGCGTGTGGAACTTCTTGCGCACCCCTGAAATACACGCGCCCGGGCCAATCGCGTGTGTAACTTCTCGCGCACCCCTGAAATACACGCGCCCAGGCCAATCGTGTGTGAAACTTCTCACTCACCTCTGATATACACGCACACGCTCCCCCAGGCCAGATCGCGTGTGGAACTTCTCGCGCACCTCTGAAATATACGCACACGCTCCCCCAGGTCAATCGCGTGTGGAACTTCTCTCGCACCCCTGAAATACACGCGCCCAGGCCATTCGCGTGTGGAACTTCTCGCGCACCCCTGAAATACACGCGCCCAGGCCATTCGCGTGTGGAACTTCTCGCGCACCCCTGAAATACAGGCACCCAGGCCATTTGCGTGTGATGCTTCTCGCGCACCCCTGAAATACACGCACACGCTCAACCAGGCCAGATCGCGTGTGAAACTTCTCGCGCACACGTGTTCCCGACACCCGTAATACGCGTTCCCCGCTTTGCGTTTGCTGTTTGTCAGTCCGGTAAACTGGTACAGGGTTGGCGCAGCCCTTTGCGATGGTTTTGCGATCTTGATGGCTTTTCCTTGCGCGAGGGCGTTCTTGGGGGCGTAACTGGCGCTGCTGTAGGGTCGCTGCGCCACTCTGCGCCACGTCTGCTTTTGGAGGCGAGAATCCATGAATACGCTGTGCGCAGAAATTGATTTTATCGCACGCGGCTGGCGCAGACATTCGCACGGGCACGCTGTGCGCCAGCCGCGTGTGACACTTTTGTGAGGAATTACATGAATCGGCCAGTCTGTTTCCCCATGCAATGGTATTACATAATCGAGGCAGTTAAGCAGGTTGAAGAAGAGGAAGTCCGAAATATCTGAAACCTGTGACATGGATGCGCTAACATTAAGATTCAATGAACTTGTCATGAAGTTCCACGTCCACCTATGAGGAGGCTGTGAACATGCGCCGAGGCTCCTCTTGCTCGAGCATGTTGTGAAAATGTGATCACGGTCATTTAACATATATTTGCCCCCGATGGATGTGATGAGCAACTTCTCATACTGTGATGCTGAGAGCATGTTACGAAATCGATGGAACAAACTACAATGTACTCACACGTAATTATGTCAGTCTCGATTAACCTCAGATGCCTGGCGGATGTATTTTATTTTACAGGGTGACGACGTAGCACAAAGACGCACCTTTTACCAAAGTTGTTACAGTAGGATGAAATTCCCACCATTTAAAAGTTGAAATGGGTGACGTTTTGGGCTTTGCTTTCTAGAGTGCACTACCACCCAAACTGATTGTTAAACTGCAACCAGGCCAAAACGCCGGTCTCGGGATGATTTGGGGTTTGATAAGGAGCTATTCCGTGCCCCAGTTCATGAGGGCATTGCTCTGGCTGCGAGGAGTAAGGAGCATTGCATTCAGGCGGGTCTGGCTGGCCATCATGTGTCTACATATGGCGGCTCAACTTTGCGGGGAAGCACCCTCTCACACACCTCTCCTGCCTGATTCATGTCCCACATTTCTTTCGTGAAGAATCGGGTTGCCAATGCATGACATGACCTCCTGTATTTTCCGAGTGAGATCCACTCCATGCCCCTGTTAAGGAATCTCTAAGAGGAATCCCTTTTCTAAGGCTTAATCACAGCAACTTGACACCAGAGCCTGAGGTTAAGCGTGCTTTACTCCTTTGTACTGTGAGCAGTGCTTTAAATGGGCCGGCCCCTGCCCTGCCCTCAGTACCTGCACTTCCTATTTAGAGGGCTAAACATCTGCAGCCTTTGCTGGGGTAAGCAGAATCCCTTCCTCATCCTCTATCCATCAGCAGCAGTGCCCATAATGACTCCTTCAGAGCCCACCCTGCAGAACAAAAGGAGAGACACATGCATCTACTCTGCTCTCAGCACAAGAGGCGTGGAACACCGTCCCGCTAAGTTTGCTACATCCAGTACCAATGGTGTCCTTGCATGATATGATATGCTAGGTTATTTATAATGCGCTTAATACCCAGAGGTTTCTAAGCGCGGACCCGCTGATCGAACCTGTGGTGCTCCGTGTCGTCTTGCTTCCAAGGCGAGCGCATTGCGCCTGAGCTATCCTCCCGAGACATGCAGCAGGGATTGATCTGGAAAATCTGTGAAATTACTTTTTAAAGATGTTGATTTGTTATTAGCAGTGCCTATTCTAATATGTAAATGTTTAAGTAATTGGAGTTGAGATGAAACGTTTTAGACTGAAAACTCCCACACAGCTCCAGGTAACTACCAAATGTCTTATTGGGCAATGAAAACGAGCAACAATAACACTCCTCTTCTAAAGCTTAGTTTACAGCTATATCTGCCAGTTTGATACGCAAAAAAGAAAGTCTCATTTAATATAGATATTCAGACTTTGTTAACACAATGCATAACAACAAACCGGACGTTTGTGTGAAAGGATCGCTGATACACTGCTTTACCAAAATGTGTGATCCTTGGCATATCATTTAATATCACTGGGCATTGCCTGCAAACAACAGGGTGTGTCTAAAAGGGACCTACGCCGAGGCGCCTCGCTGAAACAGCCGGCGCCGAAAGCGCTGTGTCCGGAATGTGAGGCTTCCTAGCTTGGCTAATACCTGCCCTTTTTTCCATTTAAAGCACTGACTGTCGGGTTTGCCGCTAAATCTTCCCGAACTTTAAGGGACCTAATAGGACTTTTAAACAGCAAAAAGAGAAAACTTTCACAAAAGTGTCATTTAAGGTCTTGCTCTTGTGATTGGCCCACCCAAAGGATGACAGCACTGAGGAAAGAGGGCTGCCGGATTGCGCATGCTGCCTTTTTTTTCGTTATTTCCAGCAGTTTCGTTTGAGCCGTTGACCTGTCAGCAACAGGAAGAGGCGGTGTCGTCCAGCCGGTGTGGTGTGAAACCACTTCCTCCATTTTCTAAGAAGCCTCTTTTCACAAGAGCGCACGTCCGGCGTCAGCTCCAAGGGTCACAGAAGCAGAGCTGTTTTGTTGAGCTCTTAATAGGACCGTGTTATAGTTGAGCGGTGCGCTTTCTGGTAACCTTTCACCAGCGTTCGCTCGACAAATGACAGACACATAACGGCAAATCTCTATAAAGGACCCATGAGGGCAAACTGTGCAGAATTCACTAGAGCAAACTGCTAGACATGTGGGACCATTGAAAGACAGACCGAACCATTTTTCTCAGAAATTGGCAATGTGCTATATTTCTTAAGTTACTGCTCCGAGAACAGTGACTTTCCTGCCCGAATATGTCAGTATGTACGATAGCAGCGTATTTTCCCAATAATACTCTTCAGAAATGAGAAAGAGGAAGCTCGGTCACTCCCTCGGCCCAAAACAGACACCACAATGTGTGCTATGCCGCCATTCTGCTCCATGGTCTCCAGCCATAATTTGTTCTAACGCCACTTCATTTTCAACTTCTGCGTGCAATCTCACTATACGAAGACCAACTGAGCCAATCACACGTAGTCTAGACTCAGGAACGTCATTTCACCAAAATGCCAGTCGGTAGCAGAAGTGACATCACACGACCCATGACCTCTGATGACATCTCAGGAAGTGATGTAATTTGACCCCTCCCCAAAGTGACGCCACGGGAAGTGATGGAACACGACCTTTCACCCTTTGACAAAACAGGAAGTGGAGTCACATAGCATTGTTTTTAAGTACACTACGAAAAATCACTGAAAAGTGATATACATTGCATACAAGAATGGATCACCATATGTATCATTAATATGTGTGTGTATAGGCCCATATTACCAAATTACTGTGAATGCAAGCAGACTTTCAAGGCCAAAAGATAATGATGTGTTATTATATAGCACTTACTCATAAGCGCTTCATATAGAACAAATATAGATACAAAATCACCCAACCTGTGTTAGTACTCATTTAACTACCTCAGCAGGATGAAAGGCTGAGTTGACCTTGTTGGGAGTCGAACCTGCAACCTGCAGATCACATACACATTGCATCAGCGAGCGCTCAACATATGGATCTATCTTACCGGGTATAGCTTTCAGAAAACCAGCCACATGCTTCTGGCCACAGCCCGGGAGCCTCAATTTTAGGGGTAGGAAGGGAGACCACAGGGGTTACAAGGGAGACCTCAGAAGTCGCAGGTGCAATCCCTGGTGACCCCTAAATGACGTCGCTGCATGTAATATTTTAATATCCCCTCCCTACAGATGTCAAACAACAAAACAATACACATCCAGAACCAATTAACGTACCACAGCCCCGGGATAATGCATCCCAGCACTTTGGGCACGCAGAGCTCCTATTAAAACACAAATGCCTCTATGCTTATGCAGTACTATAGGTAAGATTTGGAAGTTGTATTATTTGACATTATTTTTTAAAGGTGTGATTAAAATTTTTTTTTAGGGATTCAACATGTAAGTACAATTCCCAGTGAGAGTATTTTGTAAGCAAGTAAACATATGTTTTAACTGGAAACCGGAAATTTTTTTGTTATAATTATTTCTTTTCTCCTAGTTACTGATGTACATTAAAAGATACATGTTTACTTCTTATGATCGGGCAGTGATAGTAGCAGTTTCTTCCTGTGGTACTACATGCACTGGTCCAAACATATCCATGGAGCTGCGTGGGTGAAAACAAGGGCACAAGGATCTACGTGTCTGTTTCCTATTTTCTGTTAGGAGTATTTTTACTACCCCTTTTTTAATTTTTTGGGCGTATTTGCCTATTTCTAGGGAGGACAAGTTGCCAATACACATCTTATCTGTAGGGCTGTGCTGATGACACAGTACACCTAGAAACATACCTGAACACAGAGCTAAGGGTACTTTGCTGTCTGCATGCTTTAACAAAACAGAAATGCTATCTTTTATTTTTTCCTCTATCCTAACCCATCCTCCTCGCCTACTGATTCACCAGAGTAGAAGGAGACCATGCAAATGGCAGCGGTGCATGCCATAAGTCCCAGTAACACAACATAATTAGATTCGAACTGCCTATTCATGAGATATTGGTTTATTTTTATGTGCTGCCAGGCCGCGTTTGGAAAATCGCGCATTTCTTCTGCTTTACTGGGCTGCCTTATGTGTTGATCCTCGTGCTCAGTGATTATTGCGACGCAGATCCGTATTATCTCGCAATTGCGAAGTCATTGAGGTACAATTTTGATGCCATTCTATTATGCCTAAGTACTCTGAATACTGATTTCAATATGAAACAAATAGGATTCGATAAAAACGAGTGGTGTCGTTTATTTACTTTACAGTGACAAAGCAGCCCAAGTGGCTTGACAGCAGGTTAAAACTATATTGGGTAAGTCTACTTTCGGCTGGTATTCTCTAAAAGTGCCCGATAGGAGGGCATTGATATTTCATTTTGGTTAAATACCCTATATGTTTAGGAATAAGACTATTTTCCATTTTTCTTTATAGTGAAATTCAGGAATATTACAAGACATAAGGTATACAATTTAAACAGAAGCACCTGCGCATTGGCTTGTGTGGCCCTTGGACACTTAGCCACTTTGTTTCTCTTTGATTTTCGATTCATACTCATTTTTGTGTTTCCTTTTGTTTTCTCCATTTTGTGCTGGTCTTCTTTCTCGCAAATTGTTTATGTCTTTTCAGTTGTCATGTTTAATTTGGGATGCCTTGTCTACACCTACAATGGCGGTCATATGTATTATTTTCATTTGATAATGGTTTTATGTTAAACCGCTCCTGTCACCTTTACTTGCTTTTGACTGTTTATATATATGATTATATGTATTGGATTGGATGGTTCATAAACATGGTGATTATGTATAAGCCTCAGAGGAAGAGCCTTGAGCTCGAAACACGTGTCAGGCTGTTGTTTCTGTGCAATAAAATACAAGCAACTAAGCTTGCACCGATTTTGGACTTTGGCACAGTGCAACTGTTTTTGTGTTCACACTATTAAACCTGGCATGCTCTCCTTATAGCAGACATGTAAGCCATTGCATGGCGATAAGCGACCAGATTTTCGCTATCCATTCATGATCTTGCAGAGAGCGTCTCTAGACTTCCACTTGCGTGCCAGAACCAATGCTGCCACCATCATCATGATGACGTAGCGTTTTCGGTTTGCTTTAGTCGTGATACTTTCAAAGGCCCCATTAAATCCTATCATTGCTAGCCCCCTGTTCCCTCCGCACTTGATCCCTAGCACCTGGTCTATTCCTTCGTGAATACCCCTCCATAATCTACTTTTGGACATTCCCACCATATATGGCTCCAGGTGCCCACCCCTCCGCAATTCCTCCAACAAAGTTGTGAAGCCCTGGGTATATTTTATGTAGTTTGACCGGAGTGAAGTGCCACTGCAGAATTAGCTTCAGTATCTCTCTAATTTGAAGGGATCTCGATAATTTGGGGATCTGGCCCCAGAGTTTCGCCCATTCAATTTCCTCTATCGTGCAACCGGTGTCTGCTTCCCATTTCCCCATATATGCTCTGCTCGGAAGGGGCTCTCTGTCCTTAATGAGTTTGTATATGTTTGCAACCACTTTCTTTTCCCCAGGGTCTTAGTTTAGGTACTTTTCGAAAGGGGTCATTTGTCGGGTTCCCGCCTTTCTCACAGTAGGATGTGACAGCCAGTGCCTCAGCTGGACATAGCTGAACCTTTGATTTCCCCCACCCCAAAGTCTGCTTTACATTGCTCCAAAGTTTTAATCTGTTCTCCGTCAAGCATGTCTCTAACTCTATGGCATCCCCCTTGCTGCCAGGGATGGATTTGGGCGTTTTATGACAAGAGTGTTGTGCATGGGGAGGGAGAAGGAGGTGATATGTGATCTTTTCACTGCGTGGTCCCATGCCTTGCTCACTGCTGTTAGGATCAGGCCACTGTACATTTGCACTGGTCTGTCTGCCCTTTGTTTCAACAGTATCCCCCCTAAATCAGCCCCTGAAACTGCCTTGTCCATGGACCTCCATATTTTCCCCCTGTTGTCCGTTTGCCAATCTCTAATGACCCTTGTTTGAGCTGCAATGTAGTAAGCCCTGAAATCTGGCACCCACATTCCCCCTAGGACGACGGGGATTCTCATTAATTTCGCTGGTAGTCTCGGTGGTTTATTGTTCCACAGAAATTGTTTTTTTGTTTTGTGGAGGGCTTTAAAGAAAGGGAATGGGATGTGGATCGGGAGAGTCCTGAAATAATAAAGAAGTTGCAGAAACACAACCATTTTCAGGACGGTGATGTGCCCCAGCCATGATCTAGATAGAGGACCCCAGTCTATCATTTTTGTTTTCAATTTCTTCAAGAGGGGTGGATAGTTGGCCTGGTATAGCCCTCCCACGATTTGATCAGTTTTACCCCTAAGTACGTTATGGAGTTGTCGACCCATCTGTAATGGAAGGACTTTTTAAGATTGCGTTCAGCTGTGGTCGTGAGGTTGAGTATTTCGGATTTGTTTGTATTCGCTTTTAGTCCTGCTACTGCCCCAAAGTGGGTAAGTTCTAGTTGTACTGCTCTTAGGAATGTATCTGGTCGTGTCACCGCCAGGAGCATATCCTTCTGCGAAGGCGGCGACTTTGTGGGAGTCTACCCCTACGAGTATTTCTGCTATGTTCTCGTTTGGTCTTATGGCTGCTAGGAAGGGCTCTGAATGTAAGGCTTATAATATGGGGGACAGGTGCCAGCCCTGCTTCGTTCCTCTCCCGACATTTACAGGGTCAGTGGTCTGCTCATTTATGGCAAGCTGGAGGAGAGGATGTAGGTAGTTAGCTTTTATTTGCCCCAGATATTTCGGTCCAAAGCCCATCTTGGCCATCGTGGCGAAGAGGAATCCCCACTTCACCTGGTTGAAGGCTTTCTCTGCATCAGCTGCTAGGAGGAGAGCGGGGATTCCCCTCTTTTGGGTCTTCTCGATTTAGATGTGCTATTCTCCTTACGTTGTCCCCAATCTATCTACCCCTGATGAAGCCTGACTGGTCAGCCCAGACTATCCTGGGGAGAATCCTTTCGAGTCTGATGGCTAGGATATTCGTGTGAATTTTCGCGTCAACATTTATTAGCGCAATGAGGTAGTAGGACCTGCACTCAGTTAGGTCTGTGCTTTTTTTGGGAATTAGTATCACTTTGGCCTCTTCCATTGATTTGGGTAGTGCTTTGGACGTTCCTATGTGGTTGAATAAGTTTGTGAGGTAGGGTATTAGTTTTTCTTTGTGGGTTTTATAGAATTCCTTGTGGGTTTTATAGAATTCCGCCACATATCCGCCTGGCCCTGGGGATTTATTAATTGGAAGTGAGTTTATAGCTGTCCTAACCTCGTCTCTTGTAATTTCCCCTTCTAGTGCTTCCGTCTCCTCCAGCGTTGTTTGTTGTAGCTCTATCCTATGTAGGTAGGCCTTCTGGCTGTCGGGTGATTGTAGGAGCTGTATAGTTTGGAATAGAACTCCTTCTCTATGTCTTGATTTTTAGTGCTAGTCAGGCCTCCATGTAGCTTTATTTTTAGGATTGTTTTGTCCTTTTCTTCCTTTCTCAACATTCTGGCTAGGAGGCGGTCTGATTTATTAGCTTTAATATAATACTTTTGCCTAAGACGTAGGAGGTTGTCCTCCGCCGCCCTGGTCTGTATAAGATCTAGTTGCCCCGTACCACCCTGTATTCTCTTTTTATAGCCGCAGTTTGCTTCTGGCCCATTATAGCCATTATAATTTGTAGTCTCTTTTCTAGTCGGGCCTCTTCCAACCTCAGTTCCCTTGCTCGTCTTGCTTTTATGGCTATAATCCTGCCTCTTATTGTCGCTTTTAGTGCATCCCACCAGGTCTGCGGAGTAGTGTCCACGGCCTTGTTGTTTCCCGAAAAGGTTTCCAGCTCTTCTGCTATTTCTCTTACTAGTATTGTGTCTCTGAAGTGTTGGGTCGGATATCTCCACTTTCGCAGGCCGGGTGGGACCCGCTTTCTTGTTATGGATAGGGTCATTGGCGCATGATCGGAAAGTGCGATCGTGCCCAGCTCTAAGTCACTAGTCTTGCCAAGCAGTGTTCTTGAAAGCCATATGTAGTCAATCCTGGCATGTGGTCTATGTGCCTGAGAGTAAAAGGTGTAACCCTCCCTGTCTCCCTGCATTTCTCTCCATGTGTCAATTAAGGCAAGGTCCTGGACTTTCCACGTGAGGTCACCTGATGGTCGCACCGGAGGTCCTTGGTGCGTTGTACTCCTATCTTTGGAGGGGTCCCAGGCCAAGTTGAAATCCCCTGTTAGGACGACTGGTGATCTTGAGAACTTCTCTAGTCTAGTTAGGGCTTTTTGTTTGTAGGCGTCTTGGCCTGTGTTTGGAGCGTATTTGTATTTTTATTTATATTTATTTATTTATGTAGCGCGCCTGGCCCAAAGGCATCTGGGCGCATGTCATAGTTACAGAGGTTGATAAACAATTGCAATGCACATGTATACAGCATTAGTTCTTACAGAATCAATATTTACAAATGTAATTTACAAGAAATCTACAGGTAACACAGAATCGTCAATATGCAGTATGCACAGCACGACAAAAAACTGACAAGTACTGTAGATTATAGCCAAATTTATATGGGGATACTGTTGGACTCATGAGCAAAGAGCCACTGTTTAGCTTTACTCTTAAATGCTTGAAATGAAGGTTCCAGTCTAAGTGGGGTGTACAGGGAGTTCCATAGTCTGGTGGTTGAGCACCGGGAAGCTGACACCACCAGAATTATGAGTCTAAATCTGGGCACAACTAGGCAATGCACTTGGGCAGATCTCTGTGGCCGGGTGGCGAGATATTGAGGGGCCTTATTAACGAGGCATTTATGTGTTAGTGAGAGAGATTTGAGGGCAACTCTTTGGGCTACTGAGAGCCATCGCAGATTTGTGACGACTGTCCGAGATGTGTTGGTTCCTAGGTATGTTCGGACAGCCCTAATGGCGTTATTTTGGGTGACCTGAAGTTTGCTGAGGTTGTGATTACCGGTTCCTAGGTAGAGGGCATTGCAGTAATCGCTTTTAGCCATGGTTAATGTTCTTGCAATGATGATTCAGTTAGAGGCAATGAGAAAAGGACGGCAGGCTGTAATGAGTTTACTGGTATACGCAGAGGCTGAGACTCCGGCGTAGTTTGTCTTGAGGTGGATAAGGTTGAATCAAGGTAGATACTTAGGGCCTCATTACGACTTTGGAGGCAGCCATGCCCTTAATAAGGGCATGGCTGCCTCCAAAACCGTGTCCGGGTTCCCTGAATGGGGAATTACCGGGCCATTCTGAGTTTGGAGGGCCCGGTAATTCCTCCTTCAGGGAACCCGGCCCCGAATCTTCCCCATTCCCATTTGAGCCCCTCTAGGGCTCAATAGGAATGGGTGCGGGATCTAACAACGAGCCGATTACGACCGGACCATTGTTAGCTCCCTGGTCCCCTCACGGGACCCGCTCTGGAGACTTGTAATATTGCGGAATAGGTTTAACGGCGCCGCCACCATTAGTGGCGTCCGTTAACCCATTCCGCAAAAGTCGTAATGAGGCCCCTAGAGGTTTGGTAGCATTGTCGCTAACGTGTAGGCCTCTCCCCTCCCCTCCAGTAGTAGTGTGAGATATCTCCCCCGGGCGTCTTTTTCCATACCCTTTACAGATAAATGAAGCCCATCCTTCAGTGCTACCAGGTCAGGACGCCCCCTTTTTTGCTGGTTTGTGTGGTTTGGAAGATTCTCCTATAGCCACAGATTCTTATCCTATGAGTGTCCCGGGTTTGGATGTGGGTCTCTTGCAGGGTAACTATATATGGTTGCTCCCTCCTTAGGAATCTTTCCACTTTTTTTCCTTTTGATTGGGAAGTTGAGCCCGTTGACATTTATTGATAAGACCCTTAGTTGATCGGAATTAGCCATATTCTTTCCCGTGGTTTACTGTTGTCTGCCCCCTTTAATTTGGGGGTGCTCCTTTGTAACCCCTCTGCCACTGGACGTGGCCACACTGCACTCCCATCTACACCCTCCGGATCCCCTTTTCCCTTAACGCCCTCCCACTTCCCCTCTCCCCCACTACCCCTGCTGTTTGGGTTCAGCTGGCTATCGGCACCCCTCGTTTTGTGGTCCTGAGAGATGAGCCCTAGTAGATGCCCAGAGTTTCCCCACGCAGGATAACCCAATCCCATTCCAAAGTGCCGGACCCACACTCCCTCCCTCGAGGAAATTGATTCCCTTCTTCTGCCCTCCCCAGGCATGTAGGCGTTGTGGAGTCCATGCATTGGTTTGCGTTCATTTCTCATTAGGGTTCCCCGTTTTGTCCGGGTCCTTGTTGGTCGATGGGCTTCTGTGGGTGGGGGGTTGATTTTCCCCCTTCTTGGATCTTTTGGATTTGACCGTGGACCATTCCCATGGGCTGCGGGCTTTAAGTTGACTAGTAGACAGGGGGATTGTAGGTTGACCTTCGTCTTCGATTCCCAGTAGCGATGCCCCCTGCACACATGTCGTAATTTTGTGTTGTTTTCCTTGCCAATAGAAGCTCAGTCTGAATGGGTGCAACTATCTGTATCGAATATGTTGGTCTCTCAGGTGTGTCAGAACTGGGGCCATGCACCTTCTTCTGTTGAGGGTCGTCTCTGATAAGTCTTTGGTATAGGAATATTTCCGCCCCGTTGTAGGTGATCTGATTGGCCTTTCTGGCCTTGGCCAGGATTTGTTCCTTGGCTGTATAGCTGCGGAAGGCCACCAAGACATCTCTTGGCCTCACCCCCGGTTCTTGGTATCGTAGTCCCACCCTGTGGATTCTATCAAATTGGATCTCAGTGCCTGCCTCCGATTCCAGCAGGTCCCCGAAGATACTCCTCAGGACCTGAGTCAGGTCTTGGTCTTGGGTTTCCTCTGGCAAACACTTGACCCGTATGTTGGATCTCCTGGACCTGTGTTCCAGGTCTTCTATCTGTAGCTCGAGGTTGTGGGTGACAACCGCCAGGGTCTCCAGCAGGGTGTCGACTTTTCTCGTTTCTTCTGTCAGTTCCTGGATGGCCCTCTCATTGGTATCCACTCTCTCCTCAATTTTGTTAATATCTCTCCTTATTTCTTTTATTCCTTTGGCCAAATCTTCTCTCAATGTGTCCATTTGTTTTTGTCCTGCATTGGTAATTATATCCACTATTTCTCCCAATATGAGTTTCAGTGAAGCGAGCGTCACCGGTCTCTCCTGGTCCTCCTGCATGTCGACCGTCTCTATTTCCACTCCCCAGTCGCTCGTGGCTTTGCTTCCCGGTGGGTCGGTTTCTCTGGCCCATATCTGTGCTAGGGTTCCTTCCTGTGGTTTTTTTGCATTTTTAAGGGCTGCTGGTGTCTCCTTATTCCTCTTTCTGGACGTCATGGGACGTGCTTGTTGAAGGAGTGGTCCCTGAAGAGTTCCGCCTGCTCCTGATGTGTTTCAGGGACTGAAACTGCCTGTGTTCTGTTGGGCCCGGTGGTTGTCCTGTTTTACGGGGGCCTTCTGCACCTTACTGCCTCTCGTGAGCCCCATCTTAGAGTCCTCAGTACTGCTTCAAAGGGCCGAGTTTTGGAAACTGCTTGTGGTCTCTCCTGAGTCCCTTCCTGAGGCGATGTGCACTGAAGTTGGCTTGTTAAGTCCCCCCGTGTTAGGGTTTGGTTTCGGTACCTGTCTAGCGTTAGACTGAGTTGGTGTGCTCTTTCAAAGTTCCATTTGTTTTGGTAACTGGTGCATTTCTCTGCCGCGTGGCAGTGGGGCTCTGTAGCGTGGGATTGTTTGTGTCCCTGGTGGAAGACGGGTTCCCTGTTGGGTTTGGGGGCCTTCGCGGGTGCGTTGCGGGGTGACCAGAGCCTGGGAAGGGCACCTGTAGCTTTGCCTGGAAGGGGTTCGTCATGTGATACTGGTACGGCTGCTTGTGGGTGAGATTCTGTGGACTGTGCTTCTTCCTGTGGTGGAGAGACTCAGCCTGTGGCTCGGGGTCCGGTCTCTCTGAGGTGCGAAGCTACTGCCGGTCTCGGCCGCACCTCTGCAGTGCGTGAGGCCTTATGTGGGATATGGCCCTGAAGCATCTTGTCAGCATTGACTCCCGGCCCTTCTCTGCCCGGCTCGGGTTGATGCCTGTGAGCCGGTCCATGTCCCGGATGGTTCCCCACCGTGCGCATGCAAAGGTTCCCAGGGATTCGTCCGGGTTCCACCCCCGGCACTTACTTGTAATTGTGGGACAGTCACGGTTCCTGGGAGGTCTGGAGGCTGCCTGGTTTCCCAGATGCGTGGGCTCCCTTCTGAGGGCCCGCTCTGAAGATTCCTTGCTTTCGGCTGTCTCGTGTTCTTTCCCTTTGGTTGCTGGCTGGGGGAAGCGGGGACTCTCTACTGAGGTCTCTGTTTGTTAGTGTCCTGCAATTCGTGGTGCTTGGTTCGTCCCCGTTGCTGGCCAGAGGGGGTTATTGGTGTAAGGATGGCCGGTGCACCTGTAGCACTACTGTATCTCGCAGTGGTTGATCCCGGCAGGAGGCCGGCCCCGGGCCCGTTGTCCCGCCAATGGATGGTGGCTCTTCACCCATTCTTTCATGCTCAAAGAAGCACTTAATCGGCCAGCGGGTCTTCTATATTAGCTCCTCAGCTGGGTTTACTTGGGATCTGGAGCGTGGGTTTGCCGACGCGATTTGGCGGTTGCCCTGCCGCACTTGCTGCAGTCATGATAGTAATGACCTTGGTGTCCCGTGTATCCTAGTTAACTCGGTGCTCGGGGGCCCCGGTTCCCGTGCTGTAGCCGCCGATGTCGCAACTTGCCTGTTTGCAGTATGCACTATGCAGTGGCTCATGTGGAGGGCTTGCTCAGCTGCTTTTTGTGCTTAGTTGCTGCCTCGATACGGGAGCTCGGGGGACGTGGTGCTCACCCACGCGTGGCCATCTTGGAATCCTGATTAGCAAATATTTGCTTAACAGCAATGGTCTACATTGGTGTGGAGTGGTCATCTCCATTATAGCCTTATAGACCCAGGGAGGGGTCATTGTCGGATAATGACCTGCCACCAAGTTATGGCCCGAGGGGAAGGGCCATTAGCCCATGCTCCTGTTAAACCCATCAAATGGGTTTAACAGGAGCATGCATTAGGTAAGCATCATGTAAAAGTAAATGTTTTACTTATAAGAAAGCAAAAGCATATTCCCATCTTTTAGCTCTCTCTCTGGTGTGTTAAATTGGATGTTGCTCTGAAATTAAAGTCCCCCCAGAAAGGAGGAGTGTTTTTGAAAGAAACCTTGCTCGTAAATTGCAATATTGTTTCTCTGCTTTTGAAGTCAAGATATTTAGAATACAGTTAATACCAGTAGTTATTGACTGCACTCTGCAAAAGAAGACCTTGGCACTCTGAACAGTTTGATTGGTTGAGAGGAGTCAATAATGATCTCCATGTGCTTATGATCTTTATTGCCTTCAGTGAGCATACATGGTTGTTTTGCCATTGTTGTCTTTTCTCAATGACTGTCAATACAGAGATTTAGCTGAACCAAAGCTGGTGGCTGAATTTCTTGCAAGGCTTGTATATCTGCTCTGGTATTAAACGCTATGCCAGGCATCATTTGTGATTATTTCAAAAAGCTGGGTACTATATTGAGGTAGATGCCATCTTGACCTCCCAGGCACATAGAAACATAACCCTCTGGTTTCAAAGACCTAAAACGTACATCCAAAGCTTTGACATCAAAAATCTCCAGTCGCAAACTAGATATACAAGCATGGTTCATTTAACTCTTGAACACTTAAATCTAAGGTCTTCATTAACTCAAGAAAAATGGAGTACCCTGTGAAGATCCAACATATACATATGATGCGTTAAGCTTAATGCTCTTTGACAATGCTCTTTGACATATACAATCAGATGCGTTAAGCTTAATGCTCTTTGACAACTGAAAAAGCCACTGATTGTCTTCCAAAGTGATTGTCTACTAAAGTTATAGTTCTGCAACCATGTAAGCTTAAAATATCCTTGTCCTCGCACCCTGATACCTCTGGGTCTGGTGCGCATTACAAATAAATAAATAAACAAACAAACAAAGTATGCCTAGCAAATACTGCAGATTGGTAAATGCTGATCAGTATATACACTAGGGCGCTGTAGTGTGCAGTTATTTGCTTGAATAGCTGTCACGCCATCTTGCCCTACTATGGGGATCTGCTTTTCCCCTGTCTCCTAACGTAGTTTGAGATCTCAAATAAAGGTCTTATTCTGGACTTCAGAAAGGCACCTGGATCTGTTGAGAATATCCCATACTTGCCTTCTACTCACTACAAATGATCAGATGGTCACAAGACTTTGAAGGGGTCCTCTTTTTGCATTCCACTGCAGTTCCAACTCTTTGACCAATACAATAGACTGGGAAGTATGGTAACAATGATGTGTAGAATGAAAAACCAGACCCATATTGTGCAGGCATTCAAATTAAATTACCTTGATAAATTTCTCATGTGGTGGGTGACCTGTGATAATATGAAAATATACATATGAACACTGGGGCTTGTATAGAATATTAGATTTATGATATTTTATTTATATTGTGATTTTGTTGAAATACCTGAAATAAAGCTTAATCATTGTTTTGTGCTTGTAGTAAAAGATTTAGATCCCTGCACAACATCCATCTTGATTCTCCCTGTTCCTCATCTGCGCTCTTTCACGACCTATGCGATCCACTCTCCCTCTCTATTCTCCCCTCTGGCCCGACTCACTCTGCTGGTCACACACTTGATGTCTTGATCTCCTCTGGCCTCCCTCTCTCTATTCCCCTCACCACTCCCCTCTCCTGGAGTGATCACTGCCTCCTCTCCTCTCATTTCTCCATCTCCTCCCCTCAAGCCAAGCCTACCCCAAGACTTACACCCACCTTCTCGGACATCCGGCCCATGAAGCGTGTGTCAGTCGAGGCTTTTGCCGCTACCTTCTCTCCCCCCTGTACCCCAGGCCGACTCACACCCTGACACAGACCAGGCCCTGCTTTACTCCTCTATTTCTGCTACTCTTGATGCTCTTGCCCCGTCATGAGGATCCGCTTGAAGTCCAAAGCCAAGTGCAAGTCTTGCTATGACTCTGACCTTGCTACACTTAAACGTAAGTGTAGGGCAGCTGAGAGGAAATGGAGGGCCTCTTGTTCATCCTTGTTCATCCTCTGACAAACTGGCCTGCTGCCTGCTCCAAAGGCAATACCGACTCTATGTCTGCACCAAGAAGAGAGTCCACATTCAAGCCTGTGATTCTGCAGCATCTAACAATTTGGCCGAACTCTTTAAAATCTGTAAGGAGCTGGCCAATCCTGCTGCAGACTCCACCCCGCCTCTTGCCTCCCAGGCCCTTTGCAATTCTCTTGCCTCTCACTTTATCTCTAAAACCCAGGACATCTTGACCACCCTCTCCTCCACCCCCTCTCCTCCCCCCCTCCTTCTCTGCCTGCTGACCCACCTTCAGCTACCCCCCAACCAATTTTTCCTCCTTTCCTCTTTTCTCCCCTGATGAGGTTGCTAGACAAGTTCGATCTATGAAAGCCTCATCAAAACAGGTCCATCCCTGTTCCTCTAAAACCATTAAGGACCACATTGATACCCTTGCTCCGGCCCTTGCCGATTTCTACAACCTCTCCTTTGCCACTGGATCTTTCCCCTCCCCTCTGAAGCACTCCCTTGTTCATCCTCTCTTTAAGAAACTTACAGATGATCCTTCTTATCCGGCAAACTATCGCCCAATTTCCATTACTCCCTTTTTGGGTAAACACCTGGAAAAGCTGGCCATCTCTCAGCGTAATCTTCATTCTGACTCCGTTGGTTCTCTCCACGATCACCAATCTGGCTTCAGGGTGGCCAGAAGCACGGAAACTGCTCTCCTGTACATCCGTGAAGATCTGCTCTCCAACCTTGACTCTAACATTCCCTCTGTCCTTATCCTACTTGATCTCTGCTCTGCTTTCGACACGGTCAACCATACCACCCTGTTCAACCGTCTCCGTGACAACCTGGCCATCACTGATCAGGCTCTGGCCTGGCTGACCTCTTTCCTCTCTGATCGACCCGCCCAGGTGCAACTTGGATCTTTCCTATCTTCTATCTCCCTTTCTACCTGTGGTGTTCCCCAGGGGTCTCGGGTCTCACCTCTCACCCTGGCTTTTCAACCAATACCTGGCAACTCTCGCCTACTGCATTTCCTTGTTCTGCTCTTATTTCCAGTGCTATGCTAATGACACCCAACTCATTTTCAGGCTTCCTTCAGCCACCTCCTCTCCTTCCCTCATCTCTGATTGCCTAATCTCCATTCAAAATTGGTGTGCCGCCAACAACCTTTGTCTAAATGCCAACAAGACCGAGATCCTGTTCATTGGTACACCTGCTCCATCCTTTCCCCTCACTCTCTGGTCGGCCTCCCTTGGCCCACCTCCTACCCCTACTTGCGAGGCCAAGGACCTTGGTGTAGTCTTTGACTCCACACTCTCCTTCTCTGCACACATCTCTAAAAAATTAAACTTCTTACTACACCTCCGCAGAGTACTCTGCCTTTCCTCTCTTTCCCTCAGAAGCTTATTGTCTCCCAAGCTCTGATTCTCTCTAGGTTGGACTACTGTAACAGCCTTTTTCTAAATCTTCCTGCCTCCACTCTCCGCCCTCTTCTACTAATCCAGAATAGGACTGCAAGACTTGTCTTGGCCTCAAGCTCTGGGATCGTACCTCTCCAGCTCTGAATTCCCTTCATTGGCTCCCAGTGGATGCAAGGATTACATTTAAAACCCTCTGCATCGTCCACAAGGCTTTTTGGGGCCTGTGTCCAAAATACCTTCAACTATCCCTCCGTAAATACCACCCCTCTTGAGCCCTTCGCTCCTCTACCTCTAACTCCCTCAGGGTCAGTTGTTTTTCAAATAAATGCGCTGGGGGTAGATCTCTTTCTTCGGCTGGGGCCTCCCTTTGGATCAGCCTCCCTTCCACCTTGAAACTTGTGGAGAACCACCTCCGGTTCTGGAAGCACCTGAAGACCTCCTTCGCTTCTGCCTTTTCCACTCTTCTCCCCTGCTGATTTGCTTTCTCTCTCGGCACCGTTCAACTGCCCATTCTCTGTCCTTCGGGCACAGGTACCTGCTCACCCTGCCACCCTCCTGCACTGCCTCCTGGCCACCTCCTGCACTGGGGTCTTTATCTGTACCCATACAGACCCCCATCCACTTCTCTTCTGCACTTATCAGATACACCCTATCTGCTTAACCTAGCACTTGCCACTGGCTGGTTGCACCACCACCTTTAATTATTTTTATTTATTTATTTATTTATTCTGTTCCGCACTTTCCTCTTTTCCCCTTCCATGCACTTGCACGTTCTCAATGTCACTGGGCCTAGTAAGATCGTTGTTTTTGTTCTCCCCTGTTCCCCTCCCTTTGCCTGGTCGCGCTCTGAAACATTTGTGTACGAGCGCAATATAAATAAAATATAATTTCATTTAATTTGTGAATGAGGTAATGGCTGCTCTGTGTGCAGAGTGTGGTTTGCGCTTAGGCGTGGCAGGTCCAGGGTTTGGGTGTTGCAGGTCTGGGTTAGTGGAGTTTTAGTTCACCCCTGCTGTGGGCACTTTTGGAGACTTTCTGTGTAAAGTCTTATGGTAGTCTGATTGTCTCTTTCCCTTCTAAACGTGCAAGAATTGTGAGATAGACAGAGGTCTTTTGACTTGTCGATTGGTTGGTCATTCAGGTGGTTGTGCCACAGTTCTAAAGGTGGTGCGAGCTTGACTTTGAGGCTGCACTCATTCCCCATTTTCCTTGCATGTGCATGCTACACTTGCTACTCGCCGTCTTGTGTTTGAATGTTGTCAGTCACATCTGTGAAGGTTGACTCATTGCCTTAGGTCATGAGGTTGTGTCCCCCGTCCACCTGCTGTACTCTGCCTGCATGTTCTCTTTTCTCTTGATTGAGGTGATGTTTTTGCAGAGTGTCCAGGTGCCTGAGTGTGTGGGTGTATTTGTGCCGTGTGGTATGACTCTGAGGGGTCTGATGCTTGTGGTGTACACTGTGAGGGAGGAAGAGGTGTTGCGGCCTGTGCTTGTGCTGCAGACCACGGCGTCTGATGGTAGAATATTCACGAATGCAGTGTGCATGTGCAGCTCAGTGGAATGTTGAGCAAGTGCTTGAATCAAAGATCTTTGTGAGTGGCAGTTGGGGCTGAGCTGTGACTGAGTCTGGTGGCCGGTGGGAGTCTCCCATGATATATGTAATTTAGAGTTTAAGGGACATTCCTAATAGGGATGTAACGGTATAACGGTATACCGTTAAAGATACCGTGAACCACTTAATTGAACAATAATAACCGTCACATTGTTTATACCGTTATACCGTTCATACCGTTAAGTGTGATTTTCAATCTGATTTGGAAAGGCTGCAGTAAGCAAGTGCTGCGCAGTCTTGGTCTTGCACTGTTGGATGTGCCGTCTGCCAAGTAGTTTCATTTAGAGCAGTTTTTAATGCCATTCCATAAACCACACGTGCCTGACACAAAATCAATATGTTAGCAATAGGAAGAATAGATACAGTGCCAAGAAGGAAAAGGGTTTACTTTGGGGTGGCGGCTTTTGTGTTTATATATTTATAATGGATAATGTTCTCTAAACATATGGCAATGGGGGATTTCCCTGGTTCGATCATTGAATTTACATATAATAAGTCACACTGCGAAATTCACTCATCTGTCGGTATTCCCTGCTGCCGTACCAAAACTAAAGGCTGTAACGTGTTGTGTGCACGTGCGTGTGCACGTGCATGTGTGAGTGCGCGTGTGTGTGTGTGTACAAGCTTATACTACCATCATCCTCCATTGATCTGTGGCATGCAGGTTATCAAGATGGCAACATGTTCATTTTCACCAGTAGCCAGTGGGGGAGCAAAAAACGCCTAAATGACCACAAGAAAAGCTATTCAGTTTGCTTTGCCAGTTGCAGCAGCCTCCCCCCTCTCCACACGTGTGTTTGTGTTTGGTGGAAGCAAGCCATTTCAGTGGAAAGTATGTTGAAATGCCCAATACTGGCCCTGGGTGCCTGGTTTTGTTTGTGATGATAAATCTGTCAATTTATGACCTTTTAGAAAATATTTAAGATTAGTTAACTCCACCTGCTATACCGCGATAACCATGATATACCGTCATTTGGCAAGAAGATTATTGTACCGTCAGAAAACTAATACCGTGACACCCTTAATTCCTAATACTGAAATCTAAGAATAAAGCCTAAGCACATGTTGCCTACAGACTGATCCTTGATGAACCTTGCTGAGCCAAGATATAACAGCAGCCCACGTGAGTGAAGACACAGGCTTCATTGGGTTGCGCTTTTAAACCAGTTGCCAGAATTAGAACCTTGAAAGTTATCCAATGCTATCATTTTCCTGACTGCTGTCTACAGGATATGGTAGTACGGATGCTCGTTGGGCATAGTCACGCCATCAATAGGTGAGATAAGATCTACTCGATCTGGTCGACCATACTATTCTGGATGAAAGGTTAATACACTCGGCTGACTTCACGCCGTCAGCAGTAAATTGGCTAGAGTCCTTACTATCCGACTGATCAGATGGGGTATTCAGTAGTACCGCAGCAGCTGTAGTGGTCAAACAACCCCATGGTTTTCTGCAGGGATCCTGTCTATCGCCCACATTTTATATTATCTTCACCATGCCATTGTTCATAGTGCTGGATAAGAGAGGGATCATTTACACCAAGCACAATGAAGACACAGTGCCTGATCCCCATTTCGCGGGACTATGAGAAGTACACAGAGCTCGTCAATGAAGTTTGCTCCCTTATTCAGAATTGGATGATTACCAACAGTATGGCCCTGAATGGCTCTAACACGGAGCTGATGCTAGCAGGAACAGTCAACAGATTAACTAAACTAAGTGCTGAATATGACAGATTTACTGTGACTGGGTGGACCATTTCAATGCTTAAAAAAGTAAAAGCCTTGGCCATTATCCTTGACTCTGAGCGGAGCATGAAATCGCAGGTGAACAATATAGCCTCCACATCCACCTACTATCTCAAACTGCAGAGACAGCTACAACCTTTCTTATCTAACTGGACCTGCACTTTGATAGAGCAATAATTGGTGCTAAACTGGGCTGTTGCAGTAGTCTACTTCAAGGGATCAACAAGAGAGGGATCTCAAAGTTGCAAATGATTCAGAACAGCGCATTTCGTGTAATTCCTAAATAGCCTCTTGTCACTTCTTATATCAGGTCTTACCACTCTTTCACAATGTCTTTTGGTTGTTCTTCCCCTTTTGGGATAGTACTCCAATGCTCCCTTTTTGGTGTCTTTATTCTTCTCTGATTCAGGTTGCTATACCCTTTTGAGTTTGGTACCATATATCTTCTTAGCTATGAAATGACATCTTGGCTCTTAGGATTCCCCCTCTCCTCGGATGGTTTACTCTGAGTATCTCTTTCCTTAAGTGTTTCACTTAGATTATCTTTCCATTCACAGAATTCTCTCTCTGATATTCTCCACTCTGTACTTCTTGACTTATGGGCTATTTGTCCCTCTTCCCAGCGGATTTGTACCTTGGTGGTAGAGATATCCTTTTCCAAATTAATAGTTCTACTTTTTTGACTTTAAACTCAATGTCTCGTCAATTCTACTAGGACGGGTTTCTCCTGCTTCATAACAATTCGCCAACAGCCTGCCGGTCCTCCCATTCTCCCTGTTACCTTTGAGATTCTGCAGGGAACCATCACAAGGGCTTGTACTGGCTCGGGTTCTCTTTGTTGGCTCCACTTCTCTGTCGACTCCATCAGCATCCCGCTCTTGAACCTTTCCATCCCTGAGATCAGGCATGGCTGCGGGTAAGTAGATATCTTGCTGTTTCCTCTGTTCTGTGGTTTTGGCATTGTTGGATTGGCACTCTGCCCACCATGAAAGGGTTGTGGTCACGCCTCCACCAAGATTTGGATTCACATCTCCTTGGCTTCTCACTGTGTAAATGCTGCGCTACTTCTGAATGTTGCATGCTCCGTGGCTCTCCTTGGCTCCACCTCTCACAGGTGTCACGCCATCAATGGGCTTCCCCTGCTTATGCTCTCTGCTCTCTCTCTGGACTTGGCTTCGGCTCGGCATGTAATGATCACTCTTCAGTATACTTGTCACAGTTTTATGGAGGCGATCGCTCATTAAAAAAATATCCTATTTCTTGTTTGCAAATGTATGTTTTAGTTTTGTCTTCTGCCAAATCCCTGGCTTCATAGTGAAAAGAAGCACGTTTTGAGCATTAGTCTTGAGATAAATAGGGAAGGTTTCTTTTTAGACAAAAAGATAACACAAGTGCATTGTATGAAATTGACCTGGGATTTGACCAAGTATTGCCACTGGTGACATGAAGTATTGGTGAAAGTTCACCTATGAACGAACGGGTATACTTAAAAGAAATCCACAAGGCATAAAAGAAGCTATGTGGGAATTCGTAAAAGAAGCAGGGAGACTACCAGAGTGAAATAAAATAGACGTGGTTCACAATCCCTTAACTGGCTTACACTACATTGGTTGTAACACTAAACAGCTTTTCACCTTTTGCGCTCCATATGGGTTGTCTAATCACCTTCTATGACCAATTGCTCATAGTGAATTGCTTTGTCTAATCACCTTCTATGACCAATTGCTCATAGTGAATTGCTTTGTCTAATCACCTTCTATGACCAATTGCTCATAGTGAATTGCTTTTTCTAATCACCTTCTATGACCAATTGCTCAAAGTGAATTGCTTCGACTCGGGGAACCAATTGATACATGTGAGAGCATGGATGCATGTGGCAGTGGTTGGAAGCACCAGTGATTAATTTGTAAAAAAATATAAGTTCCTGGACCCAAAAAATCTTGGGTCGGTAATGCCAAACCCGGCAGTGGTGCCGGTGGCCTGGCTCAGTGCGAGATCGATGAAAGCAACACTCCTGGTGCAATGAGCATAATACACATACCACAGCATAGATGGGGATGCAGATTAGTTAGAGGTCCCATTTCTATAAGTGATGTTGCCATGAGTGTGCCAAGAAACACATTGTGAAGCTTTATATACCAGAGCTCCCTATTACTATACATGAAGCAGTGCTATTGCCATTTAAACCATGAGTGCAGATTTCTTGAAGTGTGCACACTCAGAACTAAATTACACGGAGGAGCTGACCATTTTGAAATATTAGGGGCTGGGCCTGCCAATATTTACAGATTAGGCACAGTGAGATTGAACAAGTTGCCTGGGATCAGACCTATTTACTCACCTTGAGCCAAGAGCATGCAGGGAGTGGGAGCTGCACTGGAGTGGAGCCAGAGGAGGACTCATCTGTCTCTGTACCGACTGCTTCAAGGACCGAAAAAAAAGGCTCAGTTGCCGCCGGCCGCCTCTGCTGATTCCTGTGCCACTGCCTGCCTGTGCGCACTAGCCAGGATGTGTCTAAGACTCACTGAGTCTGCAAACCCCTATCTGGCTGGCACGCATGGACAGTGATGCACACGTTCAACAAACGGGTGACCTCACTGATTGACGCCCAGCGTTGCAAGAAAAAAAACAGATAAGCTGGTGTGTCGCTTAGAGCATGATTGCTTCGGGCGGCACAGAAGCAAGCAAGTTAGGGAAACTTACTGTGTATGCAAAAGACGGGTCAGGTCCTCCAGGCCAGTTGACTAACTTGTCACAAGTTTTTCAAATGGCCTGGAGGACCTGTCCCGACGCAGCATCCATGGGCCTGGGCCCTGATGGGAACGTCAAGAAGGTTATGCTGCTTATTGCCGGCCCCCGCCCGACGGCAGTGAGCATAAATTTCTGTGCCGCTGGTACCATGCAGTGCCGATGGGCGCAGTGCAGTATCACTACAGCAGCACTTATGGGGGAGGGCGAGGGTCTATGCCCAGTGGGGATCTCCACCCAAACCACCCCCTACTAAAAAATGGCAACAACGTGGTGGTGCGGCAGCTGCACAGTGCACCAAGGCCTCTGCAGCTGGCCTGCTATTAAACACTGTGTGGAGTGCTTAATAGCAGGCAAGCTGCAGAGGCCTTGGTGCACTGTGCGGTCGCCGGGCCACTTCGTTCTTGGCATTTATGTTTTGGAAGAAGATTTGACTGTCGCAGCGGTCAGAGAAGCACTGGGAGCAGTCAGATCTCCCAATAAAAAATGCCAACAATGTGGCAGGCCGGACCGGACAGCGCACCAAAGGTTTTGCAGATAGCCTGCTATTAAACACCGTATGGAGTGCTTAACAGCAGGCCAGATGCTGCAGAGGCCTTGGTGCGCTCTGCGGTGCCTCGTTGTTGGCAGTTGTCTTTAAGAAGATCTGTTTGCTCCGCAGCGAAGCACTGGGAGCAGTCATATCTTCCACAGAAAAAAGCCAAAATCGAGGCGCGGCCTGGTCCGAGTCTGACCAAGGAAGGAATCAGCAGCTCAGCTGCAGAATCAAGAGTGCCTGTGCCGAAAAAAGAGTGCTGGTGTAGGCCACTGACAATCACTGGCACACATTAAGCACTGGGAGGCACACAGTTTCTCCATTCAATGGCACAGCTAAGAGCACAATGCTATGTGAGATGCAGCTGTATGCAAGACGGCGCTGGAGGGAGAACGCAGTCAGACAGAGAGATGCAGGTGCAAATAGGATGCCCCATAGCGTTGTTGCACAGCAGACTTCTTGGGCCTTAACATTTCTGAAGTCTCTTTTCTATAGCTGGTGTGAGGCATCACTATCCAAACCTTTAGGTTCTAGAGACAGTAAATGAAATGTACTTCTGTGTGTGGTTGGTAGCCAGTGATGTTGCCTTAACATTTTTGGGGTATGACTACACTATGTTGTTCCTTGATTTATTCAACATTTTTATAGTAACTAAATAAATAATTTTTTGCTTTTGTAAATTGCATCCTCTGGATTCTCTTTTTCTGTTAAAAAAAAAAGTATACACTTTACAGCACTGCCCACAGCAATGGCTGTAATATTCGCTGCTCCCTTCCTCAGCGAGTCAGCAATCCTTTGGGTGAATCAACATATCAGGCATTGCAGTAATCTAGCTCAGCTCCCATTATTGCTTTGCCATGCCTGATAGATGATCTTGTTCCAAAAATGAATACATGTATAATCTGATGAAATATTCGGTGCACTTCCTATCATCTGAGACAGTTTAGGATTGAACATGTATCCAGAGGATTGCAACTTTAGGAGTAAGGGGACAGGAGATAGATACAAAGGGAAGGTATCATAAAATACCCAGGCAGTTTTAGGGCATTTTTGATGTTCACTCTTTTCATCTCTTTTTAGACTGTTCTAATTCGCGTGCATCCAAATTCGAATCAATGAAAAGCAATCTTTCACTGTGTCTAGTCAGTCTTATGATTTTCCATATTTCGAAATATAAAGTTGTGTGTTGTCTGCCACAGCAAAACCCTACATGGCAACCATTTAGCAGGTCCTGGAGAGTCGTAGTATATTTCTTAAAATGAAGCCATGACAGGACCAAATCCTGTCATGCAGACCACTTTGAGGAGAAATTCCGAGATCTAACTTGGATTATTTAGTCATAGAAGACAGTGAATCATGATTTTAGTTCTTCTGAGACTCCGGCCTTTGATGTAAAGTGAAGTACAACACAGTACCCTGGTTCTAGAAGTCAATGGGCCTCATTACGAGGTTGCCGGTCCGGATCCAATGGTACTGGTAAGCTTGCCGGTCCCGTTGTTACCGGACCGGCAAACTCTGATTTGTGCTCGCGGGTGCCTTTCATTCCGCCGGGCCTGCGGATTTGAAAGGCACCCGCGAGCACAGCATCCGGTAGCACTGGCACAGTAATGAACCGTGCTGGGCCGGAATACCTGGGTAATTGCCCATTCGCGGATGCTGGATTTTCTTGCTGGTTTGGAGGTAGACTTGCCGGTAAACCTCATAATGAGGCCCAATATCTGCTGACAAGTCAAGAGTAAACAAGAGGATCTATTCACAGTTATTGGACCGCCACAGAATGTCTTGCACCTTGAGTAGAATAGGATATAACTATTGCTTCCGCTGCCAGTAACCAACATGATGGTGCCATGTGTTGAAACTGTTAATCAATTTATGTGGCTTCTGACATGCTTGGTAGAGGGTCAACCTTTCAAAGTTAGGACCGATCTGCATGAACTTTGACTGTTGAGGGACCTTCGCTGCCTGTATGTGGTGCGTGCAGTGAGGTTAATGAATTTGGTAGTTCAATGGGTTCCATCACAGAGCAAAGATGTATTGTGCTGTATTTGTATTCTATACAGTGCAAACCTAGCTTGGGTGCAACAGAGCACACTGTACTTACGTTAGGGAGAAAGAAATGTGCATAATTGTAATACAATACCGGAGCTGTGGTAATGTGGGAAGAGTGCATCTTCTATCACCCCCAGGAAATCCCAAATAAGTAGGGTCTTACATTATTTTCTGAACTGCAGGAGCTTTGGATCAGTCCTGATTGCAACCAAATGGTATTCCGGTATGCTGGGGCACAGCAGACGAACCATTTATTTATTCTTTGTATTTATATACAGGAGGAACAATGCTCTTTTGATCACAAAAGAACATACAATAGAGAAGAAATCGGATTTGATGGGAAGCAGTGAGCTTGAGGGGCATTCTGACCAGGTTGTGGAGGGGAATAAATGAAATAGTCACCAGGGACAATGCATAAGTGGACATACATAGATTAAGGACAACCAACACTGAACATTTTTAAGTGCAAGTAGGTGGTACGGGCAGTTCTCCTTGGGATGTGACCATTATGGGTGGAGTGCTAGTGTGGCAGCAGAGGAAGTGCGGGACAGAGGCAGGTTAGAGGCGAGGTAAAAGCTTTAGCTAGAAATCCGATGAGAGGTAGGTTAAGAGGGTAGCTCGGAGGTGAGGAGGTACGCATTTAGTTTGGTTTTGAACAAATTCATGTGGACTGTTTCTCGGATGTCTGGGGGAAGAGAATTCCATGCAATGGGACAAGAAGAGAGAAAGAGCGGAAGCAAGAGGAAGCACAGGGAGGGCGAGGAGCCACAAGGGTATTTGAGGAGGCAGAGCAGAAATTAGGAGAAGGCTTGTAGAGTTAGAGCAGGATAGATAAAGTGGTGCCTTGCCGTGGATAGATTTGTACACCATGAGAAGAAATGTTAATCTGCCCTGTTATGCATTGTCAGCCTTTCAGTCTGGTGACTGTACGATGAAATAGGTGTGAAGTGAGAGAGTTCAAAGAGAGTCTTGGTAGCAAAATTAATGATATTGTCCAGAGGACAGAAAGCACAGTTGGGGAGACCAAAGAGGACGCAGGCGCATTAGTCCAGTTCGCGAAAACAAGAATGGTTACGAGATGCTTGGCGGTGTTGAAAGGACAGAGGTGCCTGATTTTCCTATTTAGGAGGTTGAGGCGAGCTGCTGTTCCAGTTTTGGAGATGGAAGTAGAGAAAGTGGGAGAAGGGTCATAGATGACTCTGAGGTTTATAGCTGAGGAAGAGTATGGGAGAGTGTCAAGTGGTAGTTGCATAGGTAGAGGAAATTATGAGAGAGAGAGCACCTTTGAACAGATGGAAAGAGTCATGCCTCTGTCTACTAAATAAATATGAGAAAACAACTGAAACTCTGACAAACAGACCCATGGAAGCAAAAAAAAGGATTCGTCAAAACGACTGGATAAATACCAATGAGGAAAAGGTCCAATATCAAATGACAATAAACTCAAAAATTGACGTTAGAGCATCGAACAAATTAGCACAGTATCAAACAAAATGTCCCTGTCGCCGAACGAGGGACACCTTCCTCAGACTTCGTCTCAACATTCTGCCAACCAGCAAATATTTTGTGAAGACAAAACAATCTCTTCCAGAGAACATAATGTGTAGATTTTGCAAACAATCTGACAAAATCTAATCGCTTTATCACATCATAATGGACTGTTCTGCACTCTCCAATCACAAGAAAGTATTCAGAGACATGCTACCTCCAGAACGAGTACAACATGATGCAATTGAAAGATGGTCACAGATATTATCCGGCAATAACAAAATCCAATTCTGGGAAAAAATCATGGCTAATAATACTTGTAATTATAAATATGTGAATGGTGCTGATTTAAGAAATGTACTATTTTAGATGAATGAAATGTTAAAGGTTTGTATGCAAACTATAAAACATCTAATAAAAAATAAATAAAAAGATAAGAGAGCATTTTGTTAGAGTTTAACATCAGAGAGTGCAAAGCCATCCAATATTTAATGGCAGAGAGACAGTCAGAAATTTTGAAAGAGTGATCAGGAGAAAAAGAACAGATGATTTGGGGATCGTCTGTGAAGAGTTGGTACAAGAACCCAAAGGAGGAGATTAGTGCCCTATAAGCAGAGGTGTAGCATGTGAAGAGGAGAGGACCCAAGGCAGAGCCTTGTGGAACACCAGCAGTTAGGAGAGTGAGGCGTTGTTGCTACAGGAGACAGCAAATTGTCGAGGCGCCAGGTAGGATTCAATCCAGTCAAGGACTTGATTGCGATTCCCAAGTAGAAAGAGAGTATTAGGGAGATCAGTGATAGGCAGTTTTAAAGGCATCAGACACGTGAAGGAGAATTAGGATAGAGTATAGGTTGGAGTGCTTAGCTGATGCACTGAAGTTGGACACATTCATGAGAGCAGTTTCTGTGGAGTGACGGGAGCGTAAACCTGCTTATAGGGTGTTACAAAGGTTGTGGATATCTAAGAAATCGGTAAAACGGTTGAACACAACCCTTACGAGCACTTTAGAGTAGTGCAGAAAGAGAGAAACAGGGCAAAGGTTAGCCAGCAGGTTCAGGTCATCGCCTTGCTTTTTTAGGAGAGGAATGACCGTAGCTGTTTTGAAAATAGAGGGAAAGCAAGCAGAGTTGAAGGACAGGGTGAAGAGTTAGCAAGGTGATAGGCCACTAAAGGGTGATCGGCTTGACTAGCTGAGAAGCAAGAGGTTCTGATGGGGCACATGAGGGGTTAGCTTTCATCCGTAGAGATAGAACATCTTCAGTGTTAGTGTGACATAAGTGGGCGATAAAGGCTGAGGATGATGGTAGAGTAGGCTCAGTGAGAATTGTAGAAGGAGGGAGTGTGAGGAAGGTCAGGAGAGAGTCTCTAATTCTGGAAATGTTTGCAGCAAACTACTCAGCTATGTCATAAACCGTGAGAGTGGAGTTGATAGTCATAGACTTAGGAGAAGTGGGGAGTCAGTTTAGGGTGACCTGCAGCAAGCCAGGATGGTTTGAGTGAGAGCCAATGAGGGTTAGGTAGAATTCTCTTTTCGGTCTATCAAGAGTGAACTTGAAAGAGTTCAGGGCAGAGAGGTAGAGTTGCAGATCCTCATGCGATTGGGTACACCTTGATTTGCATAGCAGCTGACGCATGTCTGTGCGGACAGAGAGAGCGTATGAATGGGGCATCCCATGGTTGAAGATGCTGAGATTTAGGGGTGAAAGTAAGCAGTGGGAAGTGAGCAGTGAATGTGTCATTTAGTAGAGATTGGAATCTGGAGAAAACAGTGTTGGTGGAAGAGGTATCGGGTGTGAAGGAGGAGAGTGAGAACTGTAGGTCAGAGAGGAAGGGAGGAATGGCAGAAGCTTTACATTTCCCTCTTTTAGTAATAGGTGAAGCAAGTGGTGAGGAGATGTCAGAGGGTGGAAAGGAGATTGTGTTGGAAACAATTAAGTGATCAGATATGGATGGTGTGACAGTAGTATTAGTGGCTGAGAGAGAGGTGGAGATTAATAAGAGATCCAAAGAGTTACCCTCTTTGTGGAGGTAGGTAGGTTATGGATAGATTGGGGAGTGTGGTCACTAAAAAAAGACTGAAGTTCAGATTTCGGAGAAGTGATTAGAGAGGAAAAACTAGTCACCCAAGGGAATGGCATGATGTTTAGTGGAAAGAGAATAAAGGAGTTGCCCAAGATCATCAAAGAATGGTACAGTGGGATCCCGAGGGCTATAGTTGTAGATAATGTGAACCAAGTGAGGTTGAGCAATATTACAGATGGTGAATTCAAAACAGGTAGGATTGGACATGGCATTGGAGATTTGTGGGGCATTGAGGTGGGAAGAGAGAAGGTGTCTGACGCCTCCACCTCTGCCAGTCAGTCGAGGAGAGTGAATGGAGGATAGTTTGGAGTTGTGAAGGGACGCCAGAGTGGTGGTGTCAGATTGAGAAATCCAGGTTTCAGTGATAGCAAGAAGGTCTAGGAGAGGAGTGCTGGAGTGAAAGTAGTCAGTGATAAAGGACGTTTTTGTCCATATAGACGGAGCATTCCAGAGGTATGGTTAGCTTGTGGCTTTGTTTGTTGGAAGACGGTGGAATAGGGATGGAGTGGTGGGTTTTTCAAGAGGTGAGTTTTATAATAGGCATAGGAAAGGTGGAATTTGCAGTGTGATTAGAGAAAATGTAGGGCAAGGTGAGTAGGATGCAGAGCAGGAGTGAATTCATTATAGGTGAGTAGGACATTGTGGAGAAACAGCTTAGTAATTAGGACGCTTGGAGTACTTGCAGGTGCAACAGCCAGGAAGGCCAAAGCAAAGGCTCATAGACAAAGAGGGTGGTCAATGGCTGGTCGTCACCCTTCACAGTTCCACCCTCAACAGGGATGCCCCTGGCTAGACGCCCCTAGGGAGTTCGGAAAGGATGACACAAGCTCTTGTCACCTGATCACCTATTCCATCAGTATCCTGGTCTTCTCCCATCATGCTAGTTTTATTTTAAGCCTTGTTATGGTCTGGCTCCTGGAGCAGCATGTGTCGCCAGCAGTGCTATGTTTGGCAGCAAGGTAGGCAGGTATTTGTGTATAGGATACAGGAGATTTTGAAGACAATCCTCGCAGGCATAGGGAGTCATTGTAAGTTACACAAAAGGGGGTGGTGTGGTTGATTTCTTATTACCTGCTTTGAGGTATACCACAGCATTATGGCCTGTCCTGAGAGGGGCGAGGTGTGCGACAGGGAGCCCAGTGAGGGTGGCCATGATACAGAAGTCCTGGGGTGGGCGGAAGGGCTTATTCTAGCCGATATCAAGTGATATCAAGTGGTCTGAATCTGTCTGTTAATATGCTGTGTGAGGGAGATGTTTCTGTATATGATGAAATTAGGGATTTGGCAGAGGGGATGGGTTGAGGACTGATCCCATGCAAGCACATGTCACTTAGCCATCCTTTAATGATTTCCTGTTTGGATGAGTGACCGAGAACAAATTCCATTTTGGTTGGTTTAAGCTTTAGGGTATGCACCTGTCATCCACATCTGAATTATGGCAAAGCATTTCTGTAGGCTTTTGATTTCGGGGTAGCAGTTCGCTCTGAGCTGTAGCTGGATATCAACTACATATTGTTGTTGGGAGATTTTTAGATTGTTGAGGAATGAAACTAGAATTTCGTGTGCAGGTTGAAAATCACTGGGTAGAGTATTGAGCCTTGTTGAACTCCGCAGGTAACGGGGCAACCGTCAGATCTGACATTGCCCATCTGTACAGCTTGATGTCTGTCTGATAGATATGAAGAGAATAAATTGGGATTTGGGAATCGTGCCTGAGAAGCCCATTCTTTGTGCAAGAAGACTGCTCAGAGTGTTGTGTTTGACCGTATTGGAGGTGGCAGAAAGGTATATAAGAACCAGGAGGCAAGGGCCCCCTTTATCCATGATCTGGGGAGCATCAATAATCACCTGGGTAATAGCTGTTTTTGTGATGAAACACAGATTGGTAATCCCAGAAAAGGCTCTGGTAATTGATTTGCTCATGGAGAGTACTGGATACTGCTTTTCTCAATGATTTCACAGATACATAGGAGGCTGGTGATTATCTGGTAGTTGTGAGGTCTTCTGGATTTAGGGTGGGATTTTTAGGGAGAAGGCAGATCAGTCCTGTTCTTAAGCAGCTTGCAAAGATGCCCTGACTGAGTGAAGCATTAATTTTTGGGAGGAGAGTGGTGACAGTGGGTCCTGGGAAACTTTGAATATGGCAGAAGATGAAACCTTGTCACTGTAAATGGTTGGCTTTTGTGACGTAAGAGTTTTGGTGACAGCCTTTGATTTGAAGGGGGGCGAAGGTTTGGGATACACAAGTTGGGACTGTTATTAACTGTGCAACCAATTTAGATGCAACAACATGTTGTCCAATTGTGTTGATTTTAGAGATAAAGAAATTGTTAGGAAAGATTTCCATTTCATGTGTAATTTTCCCTCGAGTTGTGTAACCCCCCAACTTTTGCTGATGTTAAACACCATAATCTGACTTTAACAGAGGAGCCCAGCCTTCTGTTGCAATCCTTTGGGCTTTTCGCTCACTTTTTATGGGAAACTGACATGCCCTTAAGACAGTCAGTACTGGGAGATTTTGTTTCCCTTAGTCCTTTCCAATGCTGCAACCTTTCTGCAACATGTAACAAGTGTACAACTACATTCCAGTACAGTGCACTTGGGTCTATTAGTCATTCCCAAAGGCCCTAGATACTCTTGAAGGATTTTTTAGGAGAAGTGCAGATGTGCCTTGAACAGGACTGGTGGCAGCTTATCATTTTGTATATTTTTAACCCTTTCGTGCCAGGTAAACCGTGATTACCGCGTTTGGCACGAAAAGGTGGCCTGGCTCCAAAATGGCCATGCCATGAGGTTCTTTGTCCTGTCCTTTGGCCATCTTGCCCCTTCACCTTCCCCAGGTCGAGCCAGGCTGGGCTCTGGGCATGCATTCTCCCACGAAACACCAAGCTTTCGCAGGCTTCTGCATGCCTTGTGTGTGTGCCTCCAGGATGTGGGCTGGGATGACTGTTCCCAATACACATCCTGGTTGCCAGAGAGTCTGGAGTGTTGTGAATGCTTGGGCCCACTGTGGTCCGTGATTAGTCCACGTATGGTATGCCTGTATGTGAGCAGATCTCCCATTGGGTCCTCTTCGTTTTGGCGCGAAGGAGATTCTGGATAAGAGAAGGACCCAAAGACCCATACCATGTCGATCTCTGGAGTTCTCACTGAATGAAGGATATTATCCAAGTATCCTGCAACTAAGAAGCCGAGTTGAGGAACCGCTGGTGACCTGCTGGTGGTTTGGCACCCTGAGCCCGCTGTCGTCCCGTGGGACCGCTCTGCATCTGGTCGTCCTAGAAGGTCTGCGAAGACGCTTCGACCCATTGGAATAGTAGACCAACTTCATCAGAACCCTCAAATAAGCCTTCTCAGAAGTGTCCCTGGGCCAACCAGTGGGCTGACCATCTTACACAGACTCTTTGCCCTGATACAGCCACCGTTTCAAGTAGGCCTTCGAAACTTGGTACATCGCTAGCTCTGTGTTCACGGCACCCTCACACTAAATTTTGTACACTTGGCTTTCCCAGGTCTGAAGTAAGGCGAGTGTGCCATAACCAGAGTATTCGTGGTTACTGTGTCGCCCAGCCGTGGTGATGGTATTTGCAGGTGCACTGCATTTGGGCCCCACTTGCCCCTGAAGCCTGCTGCAGTGAAATTGGACTGATCCATCCACCAGGAGCGGAGAAATCACCACTGTCGCGATTGGGAATTATCACTGTATTTTCGGCGCTGAAAGCCGCAGAGCTGTCAAATTGCCGCACTTGAACCTGCAACCAAAGTGGACTCGACTGCCGAAGTTTGGTCCGGAGTGCGCCGGGGATCGGTGAGTAATCGCAACCCTAACCGGTGGCCCCTAGCACCTCCATCAATTTTTACACACAAGTGGTCCCTACGGGCCCTCTCCTTTCCACTGCTAGTGCGAGCTAGCAAACTATTCCCAACTCTTGGAATCGAGTCTGCCCTCAAGTGGAGGCCCTCCTCGAATAGTGGGAACCTATTCTTCATTGCCTCACCCATCTTCCTGAGCTGCTACAGGCCCTTGAGGAGACCCCATTTTGCCCATTTGAACTACCGCTTGTGCTCGTATTGCATGCACATTTGAGCATTAGGCTCCACTCTTCTTAGGGATTGGACTGCCTCTTAGTAAGGCGTGTGTTGGATGTAGAAGAGGCTAAAGACTATTTGCACTGCCTGTTTCCTCACCCTTTTAGGTTGTGGGCCCATTTCGTGCATTAACCCTTTAGACCCCATTGGTCTTGTTTATATATATATATATATATTTATATATACATATATATATATATTAGTATTTAGATAGGATTGTGTTGACTTAATCGTATTAGTGTATTACTGTGATTTGATTGGTGTGTTGAAACTCAAAGGCCTTGAATAAATGTATTTGTATTTTTAATATATATACACCTGACTGGGAGTGATTTGTAAATGTCCTTTAATCTGTGTGCTCATTGAGGTCTTTCAGTCACCCTCACCCCTCCTAAGACCTAGTCTTGACCGCGCCAAGCTACCTTGATTGGTCTGGCTTGTCCAAAAGGTTACCCTGTTCCAAGAAAGTAGGCTGGCCTTCTGAACCTCTGCCCACCAGGTCAGAGTTCAGAAATCCATCTCAACAGAAATGTTTGATGGAGTTGCATTTCTCCAATGACTTTGGTATTTCTGGGTCTGGTTGAGGCTTGGTGCAGTGCGTGACTGCAGCAATGAAGGCTTTGCCCCTGTTAGAGTCTGCCACGATAGTTGTGGAATAGTATAAAGCTTTGGCTTTGATGAGTGCCCGGTGTATAGTCTTTCATACCTTACGAGTAGGTCATCAGGCTGGTAGGATTTGTGTCAAGTGTTTTTCATGCACCTGGATCATGCGTTTGTTGTCTGACAACCCCTGGATTTACTATGGGATGGCAGGCTTTACTCTGGTATGGGTTTGTTTTAAGGCAGCAGCATATGTGTATCAAACAACTTTGTTAGCAGTTTGGGTGATAGTTTCCAGTAGGGTGCCAAGGTTAGGGGTGACTGGGTCAGAGAGGTTGATCAAGCTGTTTTCTTGTTGTTCCATTGAAAGGTTTTCAAATAAATGACTAGCAGACATTTCGGGCTTACCCTGTTCCTTTTGCAAAGGCGAGTGTGTCTTAAGTTGATATGAATGGCGGCATGGTCTGTCCAGTTGAGCTTAATGGGATCGAGACATTTTATGAGGTGGGGTGGCAATGAAAGAACGAGGTCACTGATCTTTCCCCTGATGTGCACGTGTTAAGTTAAATGTAAGGAGAATTCCACGACAAGGAGTATGTCACTTGTGTTTTTAGTCGTCCAGATTGCTGATAGGTTGAAGTTCCTGTTTAAGATGTTGTTTTAGTTTGTGACAGAGGCAGGTGACAAAAGGTCAGTGATCTCACCCATGAATTGACCACACCTGTGAGGTGGTTGATAATTAAGGTGAACAGTGACTGACTCTGTGTGGGATAGTGGCAATTCATAGGTACGGAGCTCCATGGATTTTACTACCATCCTCCTATGCACCATGCAGGGACAGTCAGTAGTATGTATGACTGCCACATCTCCTCTGATCTTCCCTGCATGGTCAGCAGGTTGGATGCCGAGTCCGTTGGGATGAGGATGTCAAAATATTGGGAGGAGGTGGGGTAGAGTCATGTTTCGTGATGAAGATAGCATGAAGCTTGTTGATGGTGATAACATTGTCAATGTTGGCTGTATACAAAATTGCTGAGTGGGTATTGTTAAGCATTGAGGAAGAAGAGCAGAGCATGGGAGGTGCGGGATCGTGGCCGGAGGAACTTTATTCAAGAAAATGGCGGATCAGCATTGAGCGTATTTGAGAGAGTGGGCCCTTATGAGTGAAGGGATTGTCAGTTGATGCCTTACTGTCATCCAAAGGGCAGGGGGTACGGCCCTTGGCTTTGTCCAGGCCCTAACAGACACAATTAGGTGATGTCCTTGTTTTCATCTGTTCATTGCTAAGGATGCTGACAATGAGGACACCCACAAAGTGCTTTTGAAGTAGGTGGCGAGGACCAATGGGCTTCAGGAGGACGCAGGGTCTTGGGCGCATGAACTTGGGCGGGGCAGATGTCAGGTGACCTAGATCCAATTCCACTAGCTGACCACTGGAAAAAGAAAAGGCTGGAAGGCAGCATAAGAAGTGAAAGAAAGGGGCAGGCTAATCAAAAGAGCACCAAAAAAGGGCACCAAAAGATGAGCAGTGCTTAGCAGGTGGTGTCACCCTTTTCTTGAAATCTCACCTGTTTGTCCTTTGAAGTCTTGGGCTGGTTCTTCTCCTTTTTCCGAACAGCTCAGGACTTGTAAAGACTTGGGCACGTATCCTCCGTCGCCAGCGTGTTGCGTATTCC